>NC_083349.1:80649935-81271935 GCF_030254825.1 Meriones unguiculatus | reverse complement strand
ATTTATAGAATGAATGTGTGTGTGTGTATACATATATACATATATATGACATTTATTGGGATAACTTAGAACCTGCAGACGAGCTAATCCAACAATGGCTGGCTATGAAGAGAAAGTCCAAGAACCCAGTAGCTGTTCTGCCCACAAGGATATATGTCTCAGCTGGTCTTCAGTATACGCTGCAATCCCAAAGAAGTAGGCTGTAAGACCAGTGAAGGAATGGACTTGTCAGCAAGGTGAGGGCAAGCAGGCAAAGAGCAAAACCTTCCTTCTTCCCTGTCCTTACACAAGCTTCCAGAAGAAGGAGTGGCCCAGATTAAAGGTGTGCCTTCCCATCTCAAGATCTAGATTATAAGTGGATCTTCCTATCTTCAAATCAATCAAAAACTCCTCGCTGGTGTGCCCTCCGTATTTGTGTTCTAGTTAATTCCAAATATAGTCAAGTTGACAACCAAGAATATGTGCCACCTTACTACAGGCCTCAAAGCCTCAGGGCCAGGTGACCATGGCTTGAAATCTCTGAGCCCCTTAGCCTAAGTGAATGTCTCCTCTTTTTTTTTTTTTTTTTTTTTTTTTCAGTGTAAGGTATTTCTTTTTTTTTTTTTAATTAATTAATTTTTTTTTCAATGCAGTTTATTCAGGAACATTGAACAATCCTCGGACCCCGGGGAAAGCCAGCCCACAGCTTAAATAGCCTCTGGGTAGCCAACCCAGGCGTGCCACGGGGGCAATGCAGATAGGTCCACATACATGGAAGCAAGCCAGATCCTCAGCCTTAGCCAAATGTGGAATTGTTCATGACAGAGAGCACTCACCATCGGGAAGGTGGAAGCCGGAAACCAGCTCCATCTTTAAGGCATAGCATTCCGCAGCTCTCTACAGTTCCCCCTTTTTGTTTTAGACGCATCAGGCAAGAGTAGAGGTCTGATCTCTGATATTAGAAATAAATTGGGACTTTGTACAGATGTTCATTTAGGTGTCATCCACCCAAAGAGCATCAGACCCGTCCGATACCTTTTTCTCGGAGGCGGGACCTGGGGCATCAACCCGCATGCAATCAGACATGCTCTTCTCTGGGTCCAAAGCGGCTGACCCTGAGTGCAGTGCTTAGCCTCGCATCCTGAGCGTATCATTTTAGCTTTTTATGGTATCCAACCATGCTTGGGGAGAATGTCCTGCTTCAATGGCTGTAAAGGCCTGAATGATCATGGCTGCATCACGCTGTTGTGAGACTCTAATCTTGCATATATATCACAGGCAAACCAAGGAGACCAACACCAGAAGGCCTGCTAACACTCCCATGCCCACCCATTCCTTCAGATGATTCATGGCTGCAGCAATCCATGTTGATTATCCTGTGGCTAGTCCTGCGTCCACTCCGGTAGAATTTACTGTGACAATGGCCACTCTCAGCTGCTCCATCGTAGTATCGAATTCTCCAGTCCAATTACCTAAAATATAGCTCGACAATTGTTTAGACAGATTTGCAGCACAGGAAAAATTCTCATGTTGTATGCTAGTGACACAAAGTCCAGCATACTTTCATTGACAGCCAGGTTGAGCGATTTGCCATAGGGTATCAATTTGCTCCTGCAAGAGGTCAATCCTCTGATTGAACACCATCAAGCTTCCTTTTAGTTGAGCATTAATTCCTTTATGTACAACTAAGGCATGAGCTACATTGGCTAAATGATTATTCAGGGTCTGAGCAGTCTGCCCAGTATGACTCATGGCTGATGCCCTGGTGGTAGCTCCAACAGCCGTCAATGAGATGGTAGTAACAATGGTGGCTGTTAGTTCCAAGATCCCTTTTCTGTCTGAAGAGAGTCATAGCGTGAGGGGCATCAATGGGCACAGGCACCCAGTGAGGCATGCGAGTACCCAGGGCATACCTAAATTTACTAGCATTCCAGCATTGGGCAAAAAAGCAAGTATCATTACCACAATTACTTGGTTCTATCTGGCTAATTATGAATAAAAATGGGGGATATAGACAAACAGGTGTGGGCTTATAGGAAATATTATGAGAAGCCTTAACCCCTCGTTGGAACATCCTGCGTCAGTTCTAGAACTAGCAGTGGTGGTGTCCGAGGTCTGAGTAGGTTCAGGAGACCATTGCCCCCAGGGGCGAGATGTGCTCCATGCCAATTGACTAACTCCATGTTTTCCTCCAATTTTGAAAGTCATTTAAGGTTCTTAAGTTATTTTTTTCCCTTTTTTCTTAAATTTTTCATCAATTACACTTTATTCATTCTGCATCCCCCCATAAGCCCCTCCCTCCTCTCCTCCCAATCCCACCCTCCCTCCTCCCTCTGCTTGCATGCCACTCCCCAAGTCCACTAATAGGGGAGGTTCTCCTCTCCTTTCTGATCTTAGTCTGTCAGTTCACATCAAAAGTGGCTGTATTGTCCTCTACTGTGGCCTGGTAAGGCTGCTCCCCCCCCAGAGGGAGGTGATCAAAGAGCAGGCCAATCAGATTATGTCAGAGGCAGTCCCTCTTCACATTACTATGTAATCCAATTGGACTCTGAACTGCCCTGGGCTACATCTGTGCAGGGGTTCTAGGTTATCTCCATGAATAGTCCTTGGTTGGAGTATGAGTCTCTGGGAAGTTCCCTATGTTCAAATTTTCTTGTTCTGTTGCTCTCCTTGTGGAGACCCTGTCCTCTCCAGCTCTTACTATTTCCCAGTTCTTATCTAAAATTCCGTTCACCTGCCCAACAGTTGCCCATCCGGCTCAGCATCTGCTTTGATAGTCTGAAGGGCAGAGGCTTTCAGAGGCCCTCTGTGGTATGTCTCCTCTTTTTAAGATAATTTTTTCAGGCACTTTGCAACATCAATAGAAAGGCAACAATGGCAGACTGAGCTCACCCTATTTGAAAAGGTTAACAGCTACATGCAAATGCTGTGTGGATGCTAAGACACCGTGAGAATCCAGTACCAATGGGAAAGCAAGGGCTTAGAGACACTAGGATTATATTATGTTGAGTACCACAATATCTTTTAGGTTAAAGACAAGGCAAAAGTTTGAAGTTCCACCCTAGATTCTCCCAAGGCCTAGCTCTGGCCTCTAAAGGAGCTGTGAAGAGGTCTTGAGTCTTGAAATAGGGCCTGCCTTATGCTTACAAGGTCTGCATCTATGGATTTAAGAAACTCTGGGTGTTTGGGCACTGTCTTAGTCTGGGTTTTATTGCTGTGAAGAGACACCATGACCGTGGCAACTCTTATAAAAAACATTTAGTTGGGTCTGGCTTACAGTTTAGAGGTCCAGTCCATTATCATCATGGTGAGAGGCATGGTGGCACGCAGGTAGACATGGTGCTGGAGAAGGAGCTGAGAGTTCTACATCTGGATCCTCAGGCAGGCAGAAAAAAATGTGAGTGATTAGGCAGGCCTGGTTTACGCTTCTGAGACCTCAGAGCCCAGCCTATAATGACATACTTTCTCCAACAAGGCCATACCTCCTAATAGTGCTACTCCTTTATGGGTATATGGGAACTATTTTTGTTCAAACCACCATAGGCACCTTAGGTGTTAAGCACCGGAGGCATCAGCATCTTCAACATTTCTGCTGGGACACAGAACTCCCCTAAAGCTTAAATATAGATCAGGGAAGATGTTCTCTTGTTACCGAAAGGGCTAAGTCACTGCCTCCTGTACTTATAAACCCCAGGCGGGCCCTAGCAGTTTGCAAAACATGCATACTCTCATTGCAGCCTCTTACTGATTCCATGAGAAGGATTGTGGATTCCTGTTTTCTGAGCTGGACTGAGGGCTGTAGGGTAGGAAGATGGCAGAAGTGAACTAGAAACATGAGTGCCAGGCTCTAGGGATTTCCTGCTATATAAGAGCTGTAGAGGGAACCTCAGAAACACAAATCTAGTGCGGGAGAGGTGGCTCAGTGGTTAAGAACACTTGCTGCTCTTGTAAAAGACCAAAATTTGGTTGCCAGCTCATACTCTTCTATACTACCACTTAGAAGGAATCCAACACTCTCTTCTGGACTCTACAAGCATCTGAAAGTGCATGTATGTCTTTAAAAGAAAGAAAAGCAAATCTACCTCTGGCAGCCCTCATTCGCCTATGATGATGATTTATTGGGTATCTTCTGTATACCCTTCGTTGTTGCTAATGGCTGGGGGTATCATCCCAAGCAGCCAGGAGGACACTCTCTCAATCAGTGGGATATTGCATATTCTTCAGTTTATTTTAATTGGACAGATATGCCCTCCTAGGTCCTACTTAGAAAATCAAGAGGTTATTCAACCTCACTGTAGTGAGGTCTGAAGTTCCTTTGGGCATTTCAGAGCTTGTAGTAATTAAAACCACTTTCCCAGGATCAGCCTGCTATCAATCATGGAAGCCATGCACAGATGTTTCAGCTTGATAAAGGCCCTTATGAAATGAAGCCATTAAATATAAGAGTTGTGTTAAACTTAGCTGCATTATGCAGACAGAGAGAGCAGAAGAATCAAAGTTTACTAGGTCAGAAAAAAAAAAAAGCAACCAAGAGGAGGGGGAAAGAAATAGTATCTTTAATTTCCAAGAGGATACAATGAAGCCAAGAGATATAAATTATCTAAGATAGGACACTTGATAACGACCTTTTAATTGACTTGAAAAAAAAACGGATCTCTTGGTAGTTACTTTAGAATCCCACTTTGAACTTATGTTTATTTTAATTTATGGACATGGTGAACTAGTCAAATCCAATAAACATGAGTATCTTTAGTTACCAGATGTTCTGTAGGATAGACAGTCACTATCTGCCAGCAGGACATGGTTTATACAGTTGTTAGAGGAATGCATGGTCACACTGACACTGTGCTGCATTTAAAATCCCGTGCCTGAGGCTGGGGGATGATGTAGTGATTGAGAGTGCATATTGCTCTTGCTGAGGACACAGGTTTGATTCCCAAGACCTATGCAGTAACTCTCAGCCATCTTTCTTCTGACCTTCACAGCCACTGCATACACATGGCGCACAGACATGAGTGCCAGCAAAACACCCAGACATACATGAAAAAGCAATTAAAATCCAGGGCCCCAGGGAACTTTTCAGAAAGGAATTTGTCCATAAATATATGAAAATGAATAGGCCTGGCCCATTTTGTACCTTCGTTCTTCAGTGACCTGCGCCTTCTCTGGATTTAAGATTACAGCACACAAAGGATGAACTATGGGTGATTTCAACCTCATTTTTAAGAATTAGCTAACAGCATGGCACCACTATAACTCAGAGTACTCACAGAGCGACTACTGTGTTCCTGGACCTGCGCTAGCCCTTGTGGGAAAGCAAAAGAGCTGTGCCACCTACCCCCTTATCTAGCTAAGAATTTTGTTTAAAAGTTATGAGCACCAATACCAGAGAATAGAGCACAGTATCAAAATAAGATAGAAATATGATGGGAGATCAGTGTGACATCATGTATTTGTATATTCAACAAACATGCCACAAAACCCCACATGCCAAGCATTAGCCAACCCATTAGAGAACAATGTGGAAAAGGTCTTGCTTTTTTTTTCTGGAGTTTACATTTTTCCATTGTTTACTCTTTGCTTAGCACAAGGGTAAACAAATAAGTATATCTTACATCTTCTAACTATGTGAGAAAATTAAACAGAGGAGGCATGCAACACTCTTTTAGACAGGACCCTATTCCAAAGATAAGAAGTTATGTGAGAAAATGAGGCCAAGTATGTATACCAGGCCCTTATAGATAGGGCAATTTTCCTCTTAGAGGAGGGCCTGAACAAAGTCTCTACCTGTCTTAGTCACTGTTCTGTTGCTATGAAGAGACACCCTGACCAAGGCAACTTTTATAAAAACAACAACAACAACACAACAACAACAAAAAACAACATTTAACTAAGGGCTTGATATACCATGGCTGGTTGAGATCCATCAGAGGCCTGTCTTTTTCTGAAGAGAAACAGAGAAGTGGATGGACAGGTTGGGGGATAGAGGAGGGATGGAATTGGGAAGAGAAAGAGGGAGGGAAAACTGTAGTTGGGATACAAAATAGATAGACAATAGATAGACAGACAGACAGACAGACAGACAGATAGATAGATAGATAGATAGATAGATAGATAGATAGATAGATAGATAGATAGAAAGAAAGAAAGATAGATAGATAGATAGAAACAAATGATAAATTAAATTATATATAAAACATAAAAAGAAAATCACACTGAACCAAGAAACTACAAAGACCTGGAAGTCAACAGAAATGTGAGCAGGAGCTGGTTATCATAAGTGGGTCCCGAGTAACCAGCGAAACCACGGCACTGTGGTATCACTCTCTGAGTAGAAAGATAGTTTATTTGAAAAGAGCAGGCTGCCAGGCTGTCTCCGGGCACGAAAGGGGCAGGACTAAGAACAGCAGGAAGCAGGAAAAGTCTTGTCTCTTTAGTGGGAGCAGAGGTGCAGGCCAGAAAAGCCTGAGATTTAGCGTGGTGCTTTGGTCTGTAGCAGGCTGTTTTGGTTAATGAGGAACTAGATGCCCTTTGCCAGAGGTAGTTGGCCATTGAAGGCAGATACAGGAAATAAGGCTTTTCCTGACAAACAGAAACATACTTCACAGGAACAATGAGTTTAGGTTTTTTGTTTACCTGATAGCAATGCTATTTTCCAAGTCACAGTTTAGCCTGAGCTGAGCCCAGACTATTACTCCAGACATTGTCAGTAGAACTACCATTTTGGGAGCCCACTTTGGACCTAACAATTACTTGATGATATTAAGGGGTTCATACTAAATCCCTTTTTGAGAATGGCAATGACATTAGGATTTAGGAAAATAATAATAATAAAAAAATATATATGTATATATATATATATATATATATATATATCTCAAATGATGAGTGAATGAAAAAGAAATAAAAAGTAAAGGACATAACTGCTCCTAGGTGTGGTGGAGGAGAAAGTTTATTATAGCTATAAGGAAGACATAGCCAAAGGCAGACACATGTGGGAATAGGGGGAGGGAGAGAGAAGGGAGACAAGTACAACAGCCAGGAGGCCAAAGATATGAAAGAAGCAAAAGAGAGGGTCAGTAACCTCTGGGTTATATGGGGAGAAGTCTTTGGGGGAAGGGCAGCCAAGCTCCTGGGCTTGAAAGTTCTGGGTAGAGAGCAGGTGTGCCACCATACCCTGTAACAGGAAGGGACTAAGGGATGCTGGGAGAACCTGGAGGTATGCTTTGAAATGTTAAAGTCACCTCAGCTGATTGTTCCAGATTGTTGAAGCTTAACACTGAGTATTTGCCTCAAGGTAATCAAGGGTAGCTGGCAACTATACCTGAGTGGGAAGCATAGATTCTCCTCGAAAAACTGGGGAAAACAAACCCAATAGTAACTGTTCATGAAAGTGTCTGCTTCTACTGTTCAACTCTGCCATTGTATGTGGAAGTACTCACAGGCAAAAGACAAAGAAATAACTATGTGTCCAATAAAAAATTATTTATAGAAACAATGAGGCTGTGATTCAGACTTTGGGCTGTGTGGTGGTTTGAATGAGAATCTGCCCCCATTTGCTCCTAGGGAGTGGCACTATTTGAAAGGATCAGGATGTGTGGTTTTGGAGTAGATGTGGAGGAAGTATGTCATTGGGGTTGGGCTTTCAGGTTTCAAATGCTCAAGCCAGACCCAGTGTCTCTCTCTTCCTGCTACCTGTAGATCTGAATGTAGAACTCTTGAATCCTTCTCCTACATCATGTCTGTGTGTCCCCATGCTTTCTGAGCCTGTAAGCAAGCCTCAGTTAAATGCTTTTCTTATTAAGAGTGCCATGGTGGTGCATGCTTGTAATCCCAGCACTTGGGAAGGCAGAGGCAGGTAGATCTCTATTAGTTCGAGACCAGCCTGCTCTACAAAATGAGTCCAGGACCCTGTCTCAAAAAACAAACAAACAAAGAGTTGCCATAGTCACCAGGCAATGTGACCTTTAATGCCAAAACTTGGGAGGTAAATGCAGTTAGATCTCCATGAGTTCAAGGCCAGCCTGGTCTACAGAGAAAGTTCCAGGACAGCAAGGGCTATCCATAGAAACCCTGACTCAAAAAACAAAACAAAACAAACAAAAGTTGTCGTGGTCACAGCAATAGAACAGTGGCTAAGACAGGCTATAATTTGCCCACCTCCAGTAAAAATGATCATTATTATAGTTGTATGGTGTTCACTGTCTTATTCTATGTATTTTCACACATGAGCAACTCTGATTTCTTTTCATAATAAAATCTTGAAAATAACTGTATGCTTTTGGCATTACTAACAAGCCCCCACAGACTCTTTAGTCTTCTTAGCATTAGTCTTACAGTGAACATTTCTCTTATATTTTACTTAGATCACACACCTTTTATTTTCCCTTTTGTATATTGACTTATAAATAACAAAAGAACTGAGAAACAGAGCATCCTCTATACAAAAACATTAATTTTGTTTGCCTTCCCTGTTTTCTGCTGTGCAGATATTATATGTAAGTATACTTCAGTTTTACTGCTTTTTCTTTGTTATTAGTATAGTTCACTTTCAGATCCTCTCCTTTCATGCCATTCCATATTAAGTGGAATTAGACTATGCCTTGCATTTCTCTAAGTAACTTAATACAAAAAACATCTTGCTTTCAGTAAAGTTTGCCCATTCTATAGATATTCATGAAGCCTTGCACTGGCCAGACTGTACTGGTTTCTGTAGGCGTAAGTAGTTCAGGCTTTGAAGATGGAGAGATGGCTCAGAGGCTAAGAACACTGGCTGTTCTTCCAAAGGTCCAGAGTTCAATTCCCAGGAACTATATGGTGGCTCATAAGCATCTATAATGAGGTCTGGTGCCCTCCTCTGGCCTTCTGGCTCACATGGAGGCAGAATACTGTATAAACAATAAAGAAAAAAATTTCAGACTTAACCCCTAGGGAGCAACAGGTCTTCAGCCCCCTCTTGCTTCTCTCTAACAATGTCCCTCAGGGCTCCGTGTCCTGACTCTCATCAGCTATCTGTCTTCAGTTGGTCAATTGCTTGCACACTTTCCTCTGCTATCTAGAAAGACAGACAGAACAAGCATGTACAATGGAATCCAGGAAAGGATATTAGAAGAGTGTAAGATGCCATGCCAAGCCTTTCCCAACCTTCAGTTATTTGCACAATCCCATTGTTTAATTTAATCTTTATCTCCTTTTATTTACTTTGTATTTGTGAAAGCTTTGTCCTCGTCTATGTCTGTGCTCCACGTACACACCAGCTGCTGGTGGAAGGCAGAGAGAGCGTCAGATCCCCTAGACCTGAAGCTGTAGATAGCCGTGAGTGGCCATGTGGGAGCCAACAATGGAATCTGGGTCCTCTGCAAGAGCAGCAAGTGTTTTTAATCCCTGAACCATCTCTCCAGGCCAACTTTGGCTATTTTTAAAAATCAGCATAGCTGTGAATACTTTGAGATGATGACCCCAGCTTTCACATTGTCCATTTTCCCCCTGATCACTGGGGAGAGAGCTTTCTTCCCAAGCATCTGTGGAAGTGCCCAGCTTACTAATTGATTTAAATCTCACAGTGGAGGCAAAGAGTTTTACATCTTAGCTTTTGGTTCATATGTTTTGAGGAAGAAATGTTTTCAATAATTAATAACTACATCTATCAGAGAGGAAAGGTACAAAGAGTAGATAATCAGTATATATATACAGTATATATGTACAGTATATATATATGTATACATACATATATATGTGTGTATATATACATACATATATATGTGTGTATATATATACATATATACATATATACATATATATATACATACATATATATATATATAAAACGTTATCTAGCCAAAGGGAGATTGGATGGGAGGAAAGTCAAGGGAGAGACAACTGGAGAGTGGAAGTTTCCCTGGTGGCTGAGAGGGGCCTCAGGAGATTCTAGCAGATAGGAGTGGCCCTCCTCAAACTTTAAAGCCATGCAGATTCTGAGTCAGCCAAGAAGTCTGACAGTCTGCATTCTGGCAGTGTGCAGATGGTGGTGATGTTACGGATGGACCATATTTTTCTTAGTAAGGCCGTCAAAGATCCTAAGAGTGTCCATGACCTCACTAGGGTTGGGGAGAAAAAAAGGGCTCTAGGACTTATTTGTGACTCCAAGGGTCCAGAAGCAGGCGCGAAAGGCAAATCTCTGACATCGGGAACCATAGACCTCTGCCCTCCTGTGTCTCACTGTCATAGTACTTTCGAAAATCAACTATTTTCATCTATTCAGTTGATTGTGTCATATGGAACATCATTATGCATTAATGTGACAGCATAATAACGTTCTCAATTTGTTGACATAAGACCTTCTGACTTCCAGCTATGTCAGCTAAGCAACTTGTGCCTCCTTACTAGCCCTTTCCTGTTTCTCCAAATGCCACTTCTTGGTTACTCTGAAAGTTACCAATAGACACTCGAATCACATGCCTCATTTGTGTTAAATGTTCTTGAAGTTTAAGCTTCATCAGTTGATTTCTTCCCTTGGTAGAAACCAATGATGCTTAAGAGCTTGCCCTTGAAACCACAAGAGAAAGAATTCTAGAAAGACAACAACAACAACAAGAGAAAGAAAGAAAGAAAGAAAAAAAGAAAGAAAGAAAGGAAGGAAGGAAGGAAGGAAGGAAGGAAGGAAAGAAGAAAGAAAGAAAGAAAGAAAGAAAGAAAGAAAGAAAGAAAGAAAGAAAGAAAGAAAGATTTCCTGTTTCCTACAGGAGACATTTAAGTTATTTAATGGGCTCAACAAGTAAAGGTATTTGCTGCAAGGCTAGTAAACTGAGTTCAATTCCTGGGTTCCACATGGTAGGAGAAACCAATGACTACAAGTTGTCCTCCAGTCTCTACACACATAGATGTACACACACATAGTAAACCCACCCACCCTCCCACCAACCAACCAACAAATAATTAAATAGATGTATATACCTTTAAAATTACTTATCAAAAGGTACACAGTTCTACTGGAAAGGACATAGATATAACTATGAACAGTCCTCTAACTAGGCAGACCCAGCCTGAGGACAGCCCTTGCTGGGACCCAGAGGACCAATACCAGCTAATCTGACCTCTCCTTAGAGGCAAGAGCAAAACAGAAATCTACCTCCCAAACTAGTACCATTACTAAACCTTTGAAATGCTTCCTGAAGACTGTCTTTCTGCTTTGCATGACACAAGTTCTGAAATCCAGAAATCTGCAAGAGCTGATGAGATACTTCTTTTATCTATTTTTCTTTTTTTTTAATTTTCTTCTCTTTTTTTATTAATTACAGTGTATTCAAATTTGTATCCCAGCTATAGCCACCTCCCTCCGTCTTCTTCACCCATACCCCTCCCACAGTCCACTGATAGAGGAGGTCCTTCTCCCTTTTCTTCTGACCCTAGCCTATCAGGTCTCATCAGGACTGGATGCAATGTCCTCCTCTGTGGCCTGGTAAGGGGAGGTGATCAAAGAGTTAGCCCCTGAGTTCATGCCAGTTTGAGCCAGAAAAGCTGAGTTGAACTAGCCAGCCGGAGCTCAGAAAGAACTAGAAAGGGCGAGTTTATTCAGCTGTGAGTCTCAGAGGCTGAAAACATTCTAGGCCTAGATTAGATTGTACAGAGGTCAGAAGCTTCCAGGACTAGGCCTAGGTTGACAGATGGAGGCAGTGAGCCTCTAAAACAACAATTACTTTAGGTAAATAAAAGTTACTTATAGTATCTGTACATATACTATATAGTATAGTATATAGTATATGTACATTAATATAGGTTCTCACACATGGCCCCGACCAGCAGGGCTTCAACGTGGGTTCCTAAGGGAGGAGAGTGGAAGGAATGGGAGGGGACGAGAAGCGCAAGGAAGGAAGCCAAGTCTGTTTGTCTGATCAAGGCTTCATTTATTAGAAATTTTTACCCAACTTATATAGGGAGAAGGCAGGAAAGGGGGAAGGTAATTAGCTGCTGCAGGAGACAGGAAGAGTGCTTTCATGGGTTAAATAGGGTGCTGCAAGATACCACAGGGATGTTTTCTCACGGATGCTCTACAAACGGATGTTCTCACAGTCTACCACCCATGAGTTAGGGTCCTCGATAACTTTCACTAAATAGCTAAATGACCTTTGCTCACTATTTGGCTTTGGCCTAGCAAACACCTGTTGTCTCCACTAGATAGCTTTAACTCACTAATTGACTTAGGCTTCAGTAGATAGCTTTGTCTTCACTAGATAGCTTTGGCTTTGGCTTCCGTAGATAGCTTTGGCTCCCGGCACTCACATACACATAGAAAACATTTTTTTGTTTTAACTATAAAGAGTTACTGAGCTCTATTCTTAACAGTTATGTTATTTCACCAGTTTCTGAAAAAAAAAATAATATGACCTTGTCTTTATCATAAAGGTCACATTGACACTAACTCTGTTTTGAAAGAGCTTGAAGTCCTTGAATTAACTTACCTTAATAATTTCAAGTGATATATTTCTACAATTATTTCTAAATGCATTAGCTAACAATAATCCTACTCTTTTTAAATATTGATTTTAATGATCTAACCTTCCCCTTTACAAAATTACACACATATACATTGTATTAGTAAATAATATATTAACAAAGAAAACAGGTCTTTATAACCAATGTGTCTTCAGGCTAAGAACTAATATTTAAAACTGAAGTCATATATCACATCTTTGAAAAAAAAAAAACAAAAAACAAGCACTTGGGAGAGTTTATTCTATTTCCCACAGAGATATGAAACATGTCCTCATCTCTCAGCAGTCTGTCATGTTGGTCTTTGGTCAAATGAGAATTAAGGATAGAGTGCATCATGACTTGAGATATAAGCTATTGTACTAGAGCCACGGACAAATTATTTAATTTTTTCTATCCCAGTTGTCTTAGGGTTTCTATTGTAAAGAGACACCATGATCACAACAACTCTAATAAAGAAAAACGTTTAATTGGGGCTAGTTTACAGCATGATGCCACACAGACAGACATAGTGCTGCAAAAGGAGCTGAGGGTTCTACATCTTGATCTGCAGGCAGTAGAAAAAGATTGTGTTCCACACCCAGCATAGCTTGAGCATATGAGACTTCAAAGCCCACCCCCACTGTGACACACTTCCTCCAGCAAGACCACAGCTACTCCAACAAGGCCAGACCTCCTAATAATGCCACTCCCTATGGTCCTATGAAGGCCAATTATGTTCAAATTACCACAGCTATCATACAGATTGTAATACCAGGATCATGGGATCCTCAGAGACCACCAGGAGATGACTCTATGCAAGAGCAAGAGAGCTCTATTACGAGAGATATCAAACTCGGGACCCTAGTCTCACCAACACAGCAGTAGAGAAGTGGGACCCTGAGCCCTGAGTGAGCAGGGTTTTTAAAGGGAAAGACTGTAAACAGGGGGTTTCCATGACAGCAAGTAGGGGGTACATGTTTCCATGAGAGAAAGCAGGGGAGTTCATGCCTTGACATTACAGAATTGGGTAAAAGCCACGGGGAGAGGTGACCATTTACATAATCACGATTGCCATTCTCTATTTTTCACTGTGGTATTTCCTGGAGACCATTGCTTGGAGAGCTAACTTTGTTTTCTGCCAGGTGCACATTCAGTGATATTTCCTGGTACCTGAGTTCAGCTCCCGGTCAAGATGGCTCCTTATTTCAAAATGGAGTCACCCAGGCTAACTTAAACTCTTGAATATCATTACTCTTTAGTAAAGAAATCTGGATGTTATTTGTTCTGACCATAGTTATGCTTGTCACTTTATTTAAGAACCTAAAAAAGAATATAAACAATGAATATTTATCATTCCCTTAACTCTCCTTTGTAAAATAAGAATATTGTTATCAATAACACACTTAAAGAACCTGAAAGCTATAATAGATGCTTAGAGGTCAGGAAAGTGCTGTTGAGATAGCTCAGTGGAAACACAAGGACCCAAGCCTGAATCTCTAGCACACGTGTGGAAATCTGGCATGGTTGTACATCCCTGTAACCCCAGTTAGGGGAAGTTGAGACAGGCAAAATGGTAAACTTCCAGGTCAGTGAGACTCTGGCTCCAGAAAATGAGGTGGAGAGCAACAGAGGACAACAAATGTTGTCTTATACTGTCCTCCATAAGAGGATACATGTGTGCACACTCCTGCACAGACACATGCACAAAGGACACACACGGGGGGGGGTGGGGGGAGATGGAATTCTGATTTAATTAAAATAACTTTCAATTAAATATTAGAAAATAAGACCATATTGGAAAATATAATTTTAGAATTATGAAGACAATAGTCTTAAGTAGGCCACACACAAGCTTTTTCATTATACTTTAAAAACATTTTTTGGGGGGAGTTCTGAATAGCCTTAGATTTCCGAGACTCACTTTGTAGACCAAGTTGGCCTCAAACTCAAAGCGATCTGCCTACCTCTGCCTCCCTGAGTGCTGGGATTAAAGGCGTGTACCACCACACCTGGCTTAAAATTGTTGTTGAAACAAATTTGTCATTCCTTTGTGTTGTGCTGGACAAATACAATCAGTATCTAATATACTGGAATTATCTTTTGGCTGGCTAATGACTCTCCATGCTCTTGGAAGTATGGTAAAATTGCACTGTGCCCCACAAAGTCTTAAGCTATACATGTGGCTTAACAACATCTGAGGATTAAGATAGTGAGAGCCTGGCAAACGGTGCACCCTCTGTGCTGGTGGTTGGGGGAGGCTTTGAAATCCACAACAGAGTCACAAAGTGCTTTTTCTATCGTCAGGGTGTAGAAATCCAACTGAGGGGGCTACATTGCCAACTAAACAGAATGGTATGTTCTAGGTCATAGATTGACTTTTTTAAATGGTTCATCTTTTCCTCTTTATCAGCCAGAGTTCCAAGAGATCTGAAGGCTTTCATGCAGCTTGTAGTCTATGATTTTCAGAATTTATGAAAATCACCCAGCCAGCTTTTCCAAAATTTAAAACCCACCAAAAGTCTGAGTCAAATATGTTGTACAAAAGTACTGAATTGACATCTACTGACATTAAAACAACATGGTAGGTAGAAAAGAGAACCTTAGAATCAATCAAAATGCCATAGTATCGTATGGATCTGCCAGATGCTTGATAGGCAAATTCTAGTTAATTTTAGGTTTATTTCACCTTAACTAAAATGATGCTGTACCATACCACCAACCTAAATTTACTGAGTTGTTCCTAGACATAGTTCCTGCCAGCAAAACAATTGCAGATCTAAGTGTTGTTGTCTCGACAGGGTAGGTCCAAATCCTACCGTTGGCATTCCTTCATATTGTCACACACTTCTACAGAGGCTGTGCAAACTAAAGCCATATATGCTATTGGCTTATGCACTATTTGGGGCTTTTAGAAATCATAAAATGGCCTATTTTTACTTTATTGTTTTACTTGAAAAAAAATCTAATTAGGAAAAGCTAGATCTTCTTTTTCTGTTGAATTGAAAGGTTTGCATTTGATGATTAACTGTATTGGCAACGGACAACAGTGTCAACAGTGCCCTGATTAAACATATTTAGCCCTCCATGCAAGATGTGCTCTGCTGTGTTCAATATGGTGCTAGATGTGGGTGGAAAAAAACAGTAGATATTTAATTTGTCCAAGCACGAGTCATGAGGTTGCTAAAATCCTTAGCCTCCACAGCAGCATGTCTCATCAACCAAAGCTATAAGGTTTGTGAGTGAACTTCTAGAAGGAGCATCGAGCTAGAACAGGATATGGAAACCAAATGGAAAACATGAACCAATAAGAGAAAAACGTTGAGTGACCTGAAGTGTCAGTTTTTTAAGTCAGTTCAAGTCCCGCATGCTTTATCCTGATGTAATCTTAAGATGGTGGGTACAAACAAGAACTACCATGTAGTTTTTATTACTGTTGCTCTACAGTACAGCTTGAGATCAGCGATGGAGATACCTCCAGAAGATATTTTATTGTAGAGGATTATTTTAGCGATTCTGGGTTTCTTGTTATTTCATATGAAGTTGAGGATTTTTCTTTCAAGGTCTGTAAAAATTGTGTTGGTAATTTGATAGGAATTGCATTGAATCTGTAGGTTACTTTTGGTAAGATGGCCATTTTTACTATGTTAATCCTGCCAAGCCATGAGCATGGGAGATCTTTCCACCTTCTGATATCTTCTTCTAATTCTTTCTTCAGAGACTTGAAAATTTTTTCATACAAGTCTTTGACTTGCTTGGTTAGAGATACACCAAGGTACTTTATGTCCTTTGTGGCTATTGTGAAAGGTGTTGTTTCCCTAATTTCTTTCTCAGCCCATTTGTCCTTTATATACAGGAAAGCTACTGAGTTTTAGTTTATTTTGTGTCCAGCCACTTTGCTGAAGGTGTTTATCAGTTATAGGAGTTCCTTGGTAGAATTTTTGGGGTCACTCATGTATACTATCATATCATCTGCAAATAGTGATACTTTGATTTCTTCCTTTCCAATTTGTATCCCTTTGATCTCCTTTAACTGTCTTATTTTTCTAGCAAGGACTTCAAAAACTATGTTGAAGAGATATGGAGAGAGTGGGCAGCCTTGCCTTGTCCCTGAGTTCAGTAGGATTGATATAAGTTTCTCCCTGTTTAGTTTGATGTTGGCGATAGGCTTGCTGTAATTGCCTTTACTATGTTTAGGTATGTGCCTTGTATCCCTGATCTCTTCAAGACTTTAAACATATATGAATGTTGTATCAAATGCTTTTCAGCATCTAAGAAGATGATCATGTGTTTTTTTTTTCTTTCAGTTTGTTTATATGGTAGATTATATTGATGCATTTTCATATTTGAACCACCCTTGCATACCTGGGATGAAGCTTACTTGGTCTTGGTGGATGATATCTTTGATGTGTTCTTGGATTTGGTTTGCGAGTATTTTGTTGAGTATTTTTGCATCAGTGTTCATAAAGGAGATAGATGTGAAGTTCTCTTTCTTTGTTGGGTCTTTGTTCGGTTTAGGTATCAAGGTGACTGTGGCTTCATAGAATGAGTTTGGTAATGTTCCTTCTATTTCAAAGTTGTGGAATAGTTTGAAGAGTATTGGTGTTAGCTCTTCTTTGAAGGTCTGGTAGAATGGCCTTGGACTTTTTTTGGATGGGAGACTTTTGATGACAGCTTCTATTTCCTTAGGAGATATAGGACTATTTAAATGGGACCTCATCAAACTGAAAAGCTTCTGTAAAGCAAAGGACACTGTCATCAGAACAAAACAACAGCCTACAGATTGGGAAAGGATCTTCACCCACCCTATACCTGACAGAGGGCTAATAACCAGAATATATAAAGAACTCAAGGAGTTAAACAGCAACAAATCAAGTAACCCAATTAAAACATGAAGTACAGAGCTAAACAGAGAATTCTTTTAATGGAGGAATCTTGAATGGCAGAGAAACACTTAAACAAATGTTCAACATCCTTAGCTATAGGGAAATGCAAATCAAAATGACTCTTGAGATTTCACCTTACACCCATCAGAATGGCCAAGATCCAAAACTCAAGTGACAACACATGCTGGAGAGGATGTGGAAAAAGGGGAACCCTCCTCCATTGCTGGTGGGAATGTAAACTTGTATAACCACTCTGGAAAGCTATCTGGTGTTTTCTCAGACAATTAGGAATAGTGCTACCTCATGATCCAGCTATATCACTCCTAAGCATATATCCAAAAGATGCTCAACTATACAACAAGGACATTTGCTCAACCATGTTTGTAGCAGCTTTATTTGTAATAGCCAGAAGCTGGACACAACCCAGCTGTCCCTCAGTTGAAGAATGAATATAGAAATTATGGTACATTTACACAATGGAATACTACTCAGCAATTAAAAACAAGGAAATCATGAAATTTTCATGCAAATAGTGGGAACTAGAAAAGATCATCCTGAGTGAGGTATCCCAGAAGCAGAAAGACACACATGGTATATACTCACTCATAAGTGGATATTACACATATAATAGAGGATAATCATACTAAAATCTGTATACCTAAAGAAGCTAAGCAAGGAGGAGGACCCTGGGTAAGATGATCAATCCTCATTAAAAAAGTCAAAGGGGATGGACATCAGAAGAGGGAGAAAACAGGGAAGAGGACAGAAGCCTACCACAGAGGGACTCTGAAAGACTCTACCCTGCAGGGTATCAAAGCAGATGCTGAAACTTATAGCCAAAATTTGGGCAGAGTGCAGGGAATCTTATGAAAGAAGTGGGAAATAGTAAGACCTGGAGAGGACAGGAGCTCCGCAAGAAGAGCAAGAGAGCCAAAAAATCTGGGCTCAAGGGTCTTTTCTGAGCCTGATACTCCAAGGACCATTCATGGAGATAACCTAGAACCCCTGCACAATTGTAATCCATGGCAGCTTAGTGTCCAAGTGGGTTCCATAGTAATGTGAACAAAGAGTGTCTCTGACATGAACTGATTGGCCTGCTCTTTGATCACCTCCCCCTAAAGGGGGAACAGCTTTACCAGGCCACAGAGGAAAATAATGCAGCCAGTCCTGATGAGACTTGATAGGCTAGGGTCAGAGGGGAGGGGAGGAGGACCTCCCCTATCAGTGGGCTAGGGTAAGGGCATGGGAGGAGAAGAGGGAGGAAGGGTGGGGTTGGGAGGGGACGAGGGAACTGGCTACAGCTGGGATACAAGGTGAATAAAGTGTAATACAAAAATAAATAAATTACATATTAAAAAATATTTCTGGCACTCCAACCAAGGACCATTCAAAAACAAAAACAAAAAAATCAAAAAACAAAGACTACAGCTGGTGTAACTTTTGGACGGACTTCACATGAATTAGTTTGCTACTAGGATTACACAGTGGTCTTTGCTGAGTACCATTTGCATGAAAACAGTTGTTCTCCCCAGGATGAAGTGCTTAGATTTACCCAGGAGAAAAGCAACACTTCCAACTCACACCTTTTCACATGTACATGAAAGACTTCACAAGTTGGTTACATTTTGCTACTCTGTGAGCAGGGTTCCCTTAACAGTAAAGCACAACCTCTTGCATTCAAACACATTCTTCCTGTGTGACAACCTGTTTGCTCCTTGTTTGTCCTGTCATTTGTTGCACTTCACATTCTAGTTAACAAGATGATTGCTTTTCTATGCACAAGAATATTTTTCTGAGAAGAGATAATTCTCTTGAATTAATCCTGCTATACATACATGGTATCAGAGGGCCATGCCCATAATGGACCAAATGTATTTGATTAAAAGCACAGCTCATTAAGTGTATTCTTTCATGCTGACAACCTTAAAAGTAAATAGTATTTAAGATGAAAGTACACAGTGATTTTTTTATAATGAGTCCTTTAAAACCCTTAAATGAAATGAATGTTATAGTGTTTTTCTCTTTGTGTGTGTGTGTTGTGATTTTAACCTCAAACAGTGACACTTTTGCTCCTGTAACCTCCTGAGACTTGAGATTACAGGGGGATGCCATACTCCTCAGCTACAAAGTGTGATTCTTTGAGAGATTTATCTTGTTTTGATGACAAACAGAAAAACTTAGTAAATAGTACTTTAAACTAAAAATGACAAAAGTTTCCACTGAAAAAACTATAGTCCTAATACGGTTTTGATCCTAATTGGATAGGAATTCACTATTTTTAATAGAATATTTCAACAATAAGCAAAGTGGTTCAACTAAGAAATACAACTTTATAGGGATGAATTATGCCACGTGTAGTGCGAGATCACCTGGTGGCGGTCCTGTGACCTTTAAACATGACCTTTAAACATAGTCCACAGAAGCAAAGAATTGCCACTGTCATGATTTTCTGGACGTAATTATAAAGTTACAGCTGTTCGAACTACTGAGCATCTAGTGAAGCATGTACTCTCAAACTACAACATGGTGGATAAGGTAATGAAGGTACTTGGCCAGACAAGAAAAAGAATAAAGCCAACTTAGTTGAGAGGAAAAAAAAAATTAGGGTGAGTTTTAAAGGGATAATTTTTTTTTAATATTTAAAAAATTTATTATTAGTTACATTTTATTGACTCTGTATCCCAGGTGTATCCCTCTCCCTCATTCCCTCCCATTCCCATCCTCCCTCCCTCATTTCTTCCCTGCCCCTTTCCAAGTCCACTGATTGGGGAGGACCTCCTTGCCTTTCATCTGAACCTAGCTTATCAGGTATCTTTTTTTTTTTTTCTGGTTTCTCCAGGATTTATTTTTTATTTTTTTAAATTTTTCATCAATTACACTTTATTCATTCTGCATCCCCCCATAAGCCCCTCCCTCCTCCCCTCCCAGTCCCACCCTCCCTCCTCCCTCTGCTTGCATGCCACTCCCCAAGTCCACTGATAGGGGAGGTTCTCCTCTCCTTTCTGATCTTAGTCTGTCAGTTCACATCAAAAGTGGCTGCACTGTCCTCTACTATGGCCTGGTAAGGCTGCTCCCCCCAGGGGGAGGTGATCAAAGAGCAGGCCAATCAGATTATGTCAGAGGCAGTCCCTCTTCACATTACTATGTAACCCAATTGGACTCTGAACTGCCCTGGGCTACATCTGTGCAGGGGTTCTGGGTTATCTCTATGAATAGTCCTTGGTTGGAATATGAGTCTCTGGGAAGTTCCCTTAAAGGGATAATTTTTAAAATGAGTGATGAGAGAAGGGAGGCAGATGGCTAGGCGGGGACAGCGAGAGTCTGTTGGCGCTGTAGGCTACTTAAGAGTCCACTCGTTATTAAAGTGTGCTGTAGGCCCGCTCTCATTGTAGTACCAAATCACCAGGAGTACAGGAGACCTGATCAGTGACCATGGCTGCCTCATTATCTTTCTGGCTTGTCTGCTAGTTTACTGCTTGCCCAACCAACAGTTTAACCTCAGTCTGAGTGTGAGGTTAGCCTTCCTGTAGTTTTTGCTATTATGCATGGGCTATTATTCCAGTTTTCACAGCAATCCTGGCCCCAATTATCTCTCCAGGAGCAAAACAGCAAAATCTATCCCAGAAGAGTAGAACTGTCACATTATGGTAGCTGGGTGGTGTGTGTGTGTGTGTGTGTAAACATTAGTTCAAAATACCATAGGCTCTAAGCTATTTTTATTAAGGTTCAGTAGTTTTTTTCTTGAATAAGTGCCTAGAGTTCTTTGGTGGTTGTTGTTTCTGTTTTTGTGAGATGAAGTTCCAACTTATTTATCAATTCAGCAATAAAAAAAAGCCCTTGCTAGAAATTCCACATTTGATATGTCAAACACCTTATTACATACCCTCTTTTGAAAGCTTGCAGGTAGGATGACAAAGAAGCCAAAGAGAAGGCTTCTCTTTGGCTTCTTTGTTTTTTTGTTTTTTCGTTCATGCTGAGGGAGCTGTGAGTACACCAAAGACTTGGATACTGTGTGGAGGGAGAGCGTTGATGGACGACACTGACAGACTCCCAGAGACTGAGAGCTGCCGCGGAGTGGATGGAGGAGGTACTCCCAGTTAACCTGTGTCTGGGGGCCCTGGCGAGGCCTCACATGGCTCGTTCTCTGGAGTCTTCTCTATTTTAAACTTCTAGAACACATCTACAGTTGGCTCTGCAGAGCAGGCCTTTCGTGGGGGGGCTGTACACATCGCATAGCTGGTTTCTGATACAAGTTTAGGGCCCTGGTGGTTGTGTCCGAAATTGAAATATTATTGCGTTTTCAAGCCAGGTTAGTGGTTTTGTTGAGAATAAAATCCCATCAAAATTTTAGCTTTCAATCCAGTTAGCATCAGTTCCAGGTCAAAATCTCTTCTGATTATGTTTAAGCAGTCAGCACTCTCTTGTACATTTCTGTGCTTCGCTATTTCTCTTATTTTAATAGTGTCTATTGTAAGGTCTTCTAAAATAATTGGTTAGAATAGAAACGGTAATCACTTTGACATGGATGTTTTGAGAGTGGTAGAGCCTTTCTGGGCTCTTGGTAATCTTGAGTCAAGGCTAGTATGTCTGAGGGTCACCGGTCACCAGAGCTCTCCTGAGCCAGTGGTTTGAGACTTGTTCTGAATGAACATAGATTAAGGGAGAGTGTGAGAGAACTCTTGAGAACAGCAAGGTTTCCAAGGGCGCTTTGACACTGTCTTGCCTAGGAGTTGTTTATGGGTCTTGTCTGTCTGGCTTTAACAGCTGACCTATTTCTTTAGCCCTCTTTTATGGGTCTTATGGCAGGAATTAGAGACTGAAATTATCTTTATTGAGACTGGTCGTTTTGAGTACATCTTGGGATAAGCCAGCAAGGAGTCTACATGCCCTGTTAATGCTCCCTCCGCCGGATCAAATAGGTATTCATATGTTACTCATCCAATCAGGGATGTAGGCACATTTGTTTGAGGCTAGCTCATGAGCCCTTCCCTGCCTCCCGCCTCATCTTTACCATGGCTTCACTGAGAGGCTGCCACCACCTAAATGACAAGTCTCAGACACTTTTGCATAGTTGATGTTGACTTACTGAACTTGAGGATTCAAATCATCAGCTTTTACGCCAAGTTTAATTGGAAGACATGGAGAATGTGCCCCCTGGCTGAGCTGCATCTCCTTCCACACCTACTAGGAAGTGATCAACCTCTGCTCGACCCTTTCTCAGGGCCTCTCTAAAGAGCTAAATCACCAACTACATAAACACTGACGCTTTTGTTTGCTTTTAGAAGCATAGTTTTTCTGTCTAGCCTTGACTGTCCTGGACTTTGTAGACCAGGCTGGCTTTGAACTCACAGAGATCAGCCTGTTTCTGTCTCATTGTGTGCTGGAATTACAGGCTTGCACCACAGTGCCCAGCTACACCTTTTAGCTTCTTCTTTTAGAGCTCTGAACAATAGGGTGCATATGATCTGTCCTCCATGTTATCTGAGGCACCAGGTTTTTTTGTTTGTTTTTGTTTGATGTACACTAGCTGATCAACACCATGTATTTTGGGTTTTTACTACCCCTATACCTAGTAGAAACTTTTAGTTAAGGCCTAAGGTAAACTGCTGTACAAAAATCCATAAAAATAAAAGACTGGGCAGGGGTGGTGCATGCCTTTAATCCCAGCACTTGGGAGGCAGAGGCAGGCAGATCTCCGTAAGTTCAAGGCCAGCCTGGTTTACAAAGCAAGTCCAGGACAACCAAGGCTACACACAGAGAAACCCTGTCTTGAAAAACAACACAAAACAAAACAAAAGATGGCAATCTGTTTTTCTCCCATATAATCGTCCAGAGTGAGGTAATTCTAATTCCACAGAGGTTCCATCTATGTGTAGAAGCCAGCCACCCCCACAAGTGTTGTCTAGCTTACAGGAAGACTTGAATGAACACCGTACAATTCTGTGCACATCCCCTGGGCTTGAACTTGGGTCATAGCAATATCTACTGTTGCGAAAATCTCTTCCCTCTTCCTAAGGTCCCAAGGACAAACCAAAGTTCAATTCTACCAAAGTTCTACCTGGGAAACAAATGAGTGTCTTAAGAGTGTCTTAGACACGCTTACACATTGTGGGTGAGGAGTGAGTGGCCAGAGCAGGGGTGGCACTAGATTGGCAGATCTTAGGCGGCTTGGGCTCCATGGTTGTGTAGAATTTGGGGAATAGCCAACCAATGTCTGATTTAATTTAAAATCCACTCCATGAGAAAGAACCCAAACTGCTTGAGTAACCAAGAACCAGAGACTAAAAGATAGCCCAGAGACCTAGGATAAAACCAAACACTACAGGTAAAAAAATAAAAAATAAAAAATAAAAATAAAAAATAAAAAAAGAAACAAATAAAAAAACAAAGTTATCAACGACTCCTGATGATATTCTGCTCTACACAAAGATCAGGGCCTTATCCAGTCATCATCAGAAAGGCTTCTTCCAGCAGCAGATCCAGAAGAGAGGGGACTTAGAGAGTAACTGGGAGGATACATTGTGTGAGAAAAAAAAGTCCATTTTAAAAAAAGGAGGCAGCTTGCACTTATCGCGAATGATAACCACGTAAACGGGGCCCTTTCTGTTACTCTCTAGCTTATATGCTCTGGAGACCACTCGAAATTCAGGCAGAATTGTATGCAAATGGCTATAAGAGGAGTTACTAGAAACTCAGGTGAGTGTCCAGTAGTACTTTCTACCCACTCCTACGAGCAAATGTCAGCAGTTGACAAGCCCAGCTGTTGCAAGCAAGCTGATCTGATGATGGTGGTGGTGGTGGTGATAGTGGCAACGATACTGCTCTATAACATCTACCCATGAAGTAGACTGAAACATGGTGAAATCCACTAGGTAGTCATGGGGATTCCATTACTAAAAGGAATGAAGAGAGATGCAAGGAAATGGCAGTCTGTTATAATAAACAAGAAGATCTCACTTAATTGTCTCGTATACTGCTGAGTCTTAGCCAGGCACCATGCTATGTGACCCGCACCAATCACACTGCCAATTCTTTTGCTGCTCAGATGGGAATCGTGAATGTGGCTCCCTTGGTGCCAGCCTCCACTGTCAGGACTGTACCCAGCGTGACAGTTCTGCACTGTACTAGTGACCCAGCACACAGGAGTGGGTTGTAGCCCTAAGCTGGCAGTGCTGGGACCTTTTGTTTCTCGGTTTTATAACTCCAGGTTTGGAGTGCCCGCTTAGTAGCCAGAGCTGCGGCTCTCAGCAGCTTTCTGGCACTCTCCTGACTGGGAGCTGCAGCTTGTCTGCACTCTGCCACAGCCCCTGTCCCTGCCACTTCCCTCTAACTGCTCTTGTGTACTTGTGATGGGCATTACTGGGAGGTACCTGCCCTTTGAGTACCAGCTCAGCCATTCAGCTCATGATCAAGACATAGAACAAGTAGACACAGAATAACCCAATGAGGCTTTTTTTTTTTTTTTAAATAATTTATTTTTCTAATGAACATTGGTCATTCGACTATATGTACGTCTGTGTGAGGATGTCAGATTCCTTGGAACTGGAGTTACACACAGTAGTGAGCTGCCATGTGGGTGCTGGGGTTTGAACCTGGGTCCTCTGGAAGAGCAGCCAGTGCTCCTAACCACTGAGCCAACTCTCCAGCTCCCCCAAATGAGGCTTTATTGGGCTTTGGTCACAGCACCTGGGGAGGCATAGGAAGGAACTCTCCTAGATTGCTCAGAGGAAGAGGGGTACAGCATGACTAGCTGTCACAGATAGGGAGTACTCTGCTCTGACAGATTGATGACAATTGCAAAAAAGGCCAGCATGGAGGCCAGGTCCTCTAAGGTTCATTTGAAGGCTTCATGGTCAAGGTAAGATCTCTGGATCTGTTCGAGGGCCTCTGGGGCATTTGAGACTGAAGCAGAGCTCTGGGAGCTGTGTTTGGAATGGCGAACGGCAGCCATGGCAATTGCAGTAGTTCACACAGCTGCAGTAGCCTCTTGATCTCCGGACTCATTGGCTGGTCAGTCTCTTTGAGCAGCCTGAGGTTCTGGCTGGTTGTTTTTGAGATGAGGACTCATTATGATGCACAAAGTAGTCCCAAACCCATCTTCCTGCTTCACCCTCTCCAGTGCTGAGATTACAAACATGCGCAGGCGCGCACATACGCACACGCACACATATGCGCACACACATACGCACACACACATACGCACACGCACACATATGCGCACACACATATGCACACACACATATGCACACACCTTTTTTTTTTTTTTTGAGACAGAGTCTCATAAAACCCATGCTAGCCTCAACTTTCCTTGTAACTGAGGATAGCCTTGAACTGCTACAGAGCCTGCACCTCCCAAGTGATGGGATTACAGGTATGCACCACACCAGGCTTCTGCAGTGCAGACCGAACACAAGGCTTCATGTATTCTACTCTGCCGACTGAGCTACATGCCCAGACAACCTGGGCAGGTGCTGCGCTATGTCCCTGAGCTACTGCTGTGGCACTGTGTATGGGAGGGGTCTGCAGCTGTTAATCAATCAGCCAGCTGTTTGCGCCCACAAATTAAGAGTTGCCTGCTTGATTTCGTTGCTTTCAAAGGAACAGCATGAAGCAGGGTTCTGCTACAAGGATCAGATGTGGAACTAACACTCTTTCAGGGAGCTTCTTCAAATCCACCTAATTCTTCAGCTGCTTGGTGTGTACTTGACTCTGGAAAAGGAAACACTATACATGTCAACTTTTCCTTTTCATCTAAGGTCTTAATTTGAAATAAATTTATAGAAATAAATTCTCACCGAAGAATAGACTGAAACTTTGAAGTTCTATTGTCACTGTGGAAGAGGAAACAGAAAGAATTGAAAGCCAGAAGCTAGGAAGACAGGCTGAGAACCTTCAGGACACATCCTGCAAACAGGATCTCACAGCCATTGTGGTTGCTTGTTTTGAGCTCGCCAACAGCCAATCACAGATAGCAGAGGGGCTCATAGGACTGTACTGTCCCTGCTGAACTACAGGCAGCTGGTCTATTCTAAGGGAGGGATAGTCACTGTTTAGTAGGTGCCAAATGGTGTCATTAAGCCCAGCATACTCCACAGGTAGTTCTAAGCTACACAGATGCTCCATGTTAAAATCAGTCACAAAACAAAGTGAAACGACGTGAATCTGGGAAAGAAGACTGTGGGGAAGAGATAGGGGTAACAGCAGTGGGATGGAGCCCACAGGTAGAGGCTAAAACTAAAAAGCCCTATGTACACATGGGAAATTGTCAAAAGGACAAATGAAATTAATAGAAAGTTCCACAGTTACATTTAGCATCACCGGGCAGAGCTACAAAAGATTTTAAGTTCCTTCTGAACAACTAAACTAAACTGAGATGCAAAGAGATAAATAAATTACCCCAAGTAAGAAAGAGCAACAGATTCAGAACAAACCCAGTCTCTTCAGGTCCGTGGATGTTTTCTTGTTGTTTTGTCTGGTGCCAGGACCTCGACATTCCAGGAGAGTGATCAGCTGATGCACAGCCCAATTCTCACTGGATGGATCTTTTAGGCAGAAATTTCATTGTCATTGTGAACAGTATGGCAATTAGGAAAAGAAAGTACTTAGTTTATATGCTGTATTTTTCAATGATAGAACAAATGAAAAGATAACATTTTTAAGAAATATAGCATTCCAAGTGTGGCAGCACACACCTTTAATTCCAGCAGAGTCAGAGGCCAGTGAGTTCAAGGGCAGCCTGGTCTATGTACTGAGTTTCAGGACAGCCAGAGCTACATAGAGACCTTGATTCAAAAAAGAAAAATCAAATATATACCACAAATTATGTCTTTAACTGGCTAGAGTACTGTTGGGTTACTTCATTACTAAATTTCCTTCAAAATTTTGAAGGAACACAAAATTACAAGTAATGTAACAAAACTCCAAGCTCAAGTGCACCGTGTTTTGCAGTGCAGTCTGACATAGAGTAATATACTCAATGCCTGGGGTTTACAGAAGTTGGGTGTTATCAAGTAGCACATTTCATTAAATGCCTAAATACAACACAATTAGAATTTGTTTAGTCATCTGTCCACATTCAAGTGAGAGAAAAAGACACTTGAGGCTACCTAAAATATAGCATTGCTACACTAAGTGCAAGAAATTGAAGTCAGGGTTGATGTGGCTTACAGTTCCCTGTTACAGTCCACCATTTGGGGAAGCAGAAGCAGCTGACACCACATCCACAGTGAAAAGTAGAGAGAAGTGAAGGCATCTGTGCTCACTTGGCTTCTCCAGCTTCTCCTGTCTGTTTCAGTTCAAGCTCCTTTTCCTCAACAACTGCTTAATGAACACCTGCTTTTTAGATGTTCTATGTAAGGTACTAGAACAAAAGTGAACTAACAGCTGTACCTGAACTGTGGGAAATTACAATCAGTGTGGCTGATGCTGCTCTCGCCGATGGCAGACTGTGGCCACTGAAGAGAAGACACTGACTTCTGTGGCTGTAAGAAAGCAGTAGCAGCAGATCTGAACAGTATCAGGAGGAAGCGTCTTGGTGGTTAGACAGGAGGGAGAATTATATTTGCTTTTAGGGCAAGTTCTCTGAAGACAGGTGGAAGGTAGCCACGCAGGAGAAAGAGATAAAGTAAGGTCCAGAATCAAGGTGATGAGGATTAGAATAATTAGTCCACAATAGAGAGGAATGGAGAGAGAAATTCAAAAGATGTTAAGAAGACCAAGTAAACCAGGGCCAGACCTACATGCGAACACACGCTAGAAGAGAATTCTTCATGATGGCTGCAATTCTGTACCGTGCTCTGAGGAAGAGCCAAAGACAAATGTGTACATACTTACTGTATAAAAATGAGCATCAATTTAATAGTTAAACTAACTTCTTTAAAACTATGCATGTTGTACACAAACTGTCTACAGACCACTTAAAATGCAGATGTCAGGCAGATTTCAAGCATCAGGCCTGCTCTGGTGTGTCAAGGGCTTGGAAGTCATTGTAAACCATCCTCGCAACAGGAAAGCAACCCAACAAACAGAAAGGCAACAATTTTTGGATACATCAGAGAACTGTAGTAACAGGGTGATCTCTGGCTCTACACTGCAGACGGGAAGGCACGCAGGGACGGAGAGCCACTGCACACCAGGTACACAGCCTGCAGTCCTAGAGCAATGAGGCTGCTTGCCGGGTTAAAACTCTCAGTGGCCCCATACTTCCTTGGATTTTTTTTAAAAAATTTATTTATTTATTTTATGTATATGAGTACTTTGTTTAAATGTATGTTTGTCTACCGTTCATGTGCCTGATGTCCACAGTGGCCAGAAGAGGGAGTTGGATCCTTTGAGACTGGAGTTACAGATAATTGTAAGCCACTCTATGGGTACTATGAATTGAACCTGCGCCCTCTGGAAGAGTGTGCAGTGATGGAACTGCTGAGCCATCTCTGTAGTTCCACTTCCTTGAGTTTTACCTCCTTGGAATTCTGGCATGCTCGCCTATGAAGAGAACCCCTCCTGCTCCTGGAAGGGGGAGGAGTAAAACAGCTAATGTAAAAATCATTCTGCATTCTGTTAACCAGCCTGCCATCAAAACACAACTTTACTAGAACCTAAAATAAAAAGATTTTGTTGTGTTTGCTATGTTGTGTGTGTGTGTGTGTGTGTGTGTGTGTGTGTGTTTTAAACCAATGCTCCAACAACCTGGCAGAAGAGAAACACTCAGTTCAGGCTCATTAAAACATTGAGACCTGATCATGAGACTAAAAGTGTTTTCTTCTTCCCACATAAGGAGGTTTAATAAGAACTTCAAGCCTTCTGCACTAAAAAGGAGACTTTAGAAAAACCAAAAACAACAAAGAGAAAAATAAGAGCATAGAGAAAATCTAAGATTCCTTTACCACAGTTAAGTTTAAAATTCCTGCCAGCCGGATAAACAGAGGCCACAGTTCTATCCATCTCAATTTCTGTGTCCTGATTTCAACAAAAATTTACACTCAAAAGCAAACTGCCCAGTCCAGACTTCAAAAGCAGCATGTGATCCAGTCTGAGAGATGGCAGGAATGTTGGCACTGCCAAGCTGAGAAGCTGACCATGACTGCGTTTAATAATCAAGAGCTCCAGCATTGAAATTTGCGTGATAGCTGGGCACAGGTCTTTAATTCCAGCATTTGGGAGGCAGAGGCAGGCAGATCTCTGAATTTGAAGCCAGTCTGGTCTGCAGAATGAGTTCTAAGACAGTCAAGCCTACATAGAGCCCTGTCGTCTCAAAAACAACAATAACAAAAAAACTGGATGATAAACAAGATCAGATTGATAAAGCAAGCACAGAGAAGAAAATGCCAAGAAGAATCCAATGGAAATATCTCTGACATGAAGAACATGGAGTTTATCTAGAGTCGCCGCTGATGAGGAGAGACTCGCTGTACTGAGCTCAGGGAGAGGAAAGGACAGTCTCCAAGTGCTAGGGACAGGAGTGAAGGTAGTGGTGAGCAGGACGGAAAGAGCAGAAGGCAAAGACGGAGCAGAAGCAGCTATCTGTTATCTGTCAAAAGAAATAAAGGTTTTTCTATGGTATTTGTCTGGAATAAACCTGCTTTTGCAAGAAATGTCAAAAGTTCTTTTAAGAGAAAAAAAAATATAGGTTAGAAACTATCTGCATAAAGAAAGGAAGAACATTAGGGAAGAAAAACAGAAGATAATAATGTATTTTTTAAACTTAATTTTCTTAATATTCTATAGTGCTTATGTGGGCACATGAGCCATACAACCAGGGAGCCATCCCACAGCAAGAATAAGGCCAAGACTTGTCCAAATCCCAATAATCTCATCTTGAGGTGGGCAAGAGTAAGGACAACTCGTTCCCTGTTCTGGGCCTGCATGCCTACTGCACACAGCCTGGCCACCCCTACCTCTGCCACCCTTGGGGTAGTCCCAGAGCCTGGCGGCCAGGTTTTAGGTTACAACTTCCTTATGAGGACGCGTCCAGAGAACACCTGGAATTCCTCTTCATGCAAGTGAAGCATTCCCAGTGTCTCAGCACCCATCAATGATATCCCTCATCCTGAAAACCCCTAGCCACTTCCCTTCAGTTTATATCACCCTTTTTCACCCTGAAGCAAAGGACCAAGATTCTGCTAACCCACCTGCCCAGCTTCATTCCTTCTAGTCCAGCCTGGTGCACACCAGTGTCTGGACACCTCAAGGGAAGAAGCAGACCTTGACAGGCATGCAGAAAATGGGCTTCATTAGTTGTGATGGACACTGAATATCTGGGAAAAAACTAAAATTTCAAAAGAATTATAATTTTGAGAGAACAAAAAAATTGAACCACAAGAAAACAAACCAACCAACAAAATCTCAGCTTAAAATAGAGGAGGTAGAAAAAGGATGGAAAACCACAAGAAATTGAGAGCTCTTTTGGAGCTTTGTGAAACAATGACCAATTCCATGGGGTTCTGTGCAGGGACATTGCCAGTAACATTTTAACTAGCAAGGCATGGTGGTCCATACCTTGTCTGGTAATCCCAGAGACTCAGGAGGATCAAGGACAGCTTGGACAGCACAGCAATATCCTCACCTCAGAAAACCAAACTGATAACAAGTGTCTGAAATCCCTTCTTTAGAAGAAAGGTGATCTTTGAAGTATGTCACCTGATTCTTCCCCTATTTAAGATTCTAAACTTCCTGGAAAATTTAAGATGACAGTTTTATCTCTGAAAAGACCTTCTAGGACTGTGTGGGACCCTAGGACATAGCTTCTAATCTGGGCTGTGGTCCTTGGAGCCCCTAAGGCATGTGCGCCATGCATAAACACCCTTCTCAGGTCATTTCTCACAGGTTCTCCTACTTCCCCAGGGACACACATCAGAAGGTTTGTGTCTGGTGCTCTCTTACCACAAGTGTAGCCCTGTGCCAGGGCTTTTCACTTTCTAAGCACTGTTTCTTTCTGCCTCAAAGAGTAGTCTGCAGGGTGAGTCCGTATGGAAGTTACCTGGGTGTCTGCTAACAATGGTGATTCCACAGTGCCTCCATGAATAACTGAAGTGAGCCAAGAAGCCTGAAATGCTAACCTACGCCTTGTGGGCCTTGGGCGCACTGCCGTGCAAAGCCGGTGCATCACAGCTGGACATGGGCTCCTCTGTGATTTGGGTTAAATGCACTAGGATAGTCTCCCCCGTAGTCACTCATGAATAGATCTGCTAACCACGCACGGTTAGCCTGCATGAAATATCTGTTAAAGGATTTCACAAGGGACATAATATTGCTTTTTCCTTAAGGACCGTGATAGGCAAAACCTTTAATTCTTCTGGCCTAGGTAGAAGATACTATTCTAAAGTAATACAGACTATCAAAAAATGTGGGCATTCAGCTTCTTGGGTTACTTAAAGTTGGCTTAAAGAAATCCTGCAAAAGAAAAAAATGCATGAGACAAAGATGCATAAATCTAAACAATAATCTTAAAAATTGAAAAGCGCTTTCCATTAAGAACAAGCAGACAAACAAACAAAACATGCCATCTTAAGAGTTCAGGGCATTACGTAGTGATGAGGCGGGACTGGGGTAGGCTAACTAGAAGGAAAATAAGATTAGCAGCCCGGGGACTGCTTACCACCAATACTGCTGCCCCAGCCCGCTTCCAGCCCCCAAGAGCTGGGGAAAAGGATTCTGGGAAACCAGGTAAGACAGAGGACAGAGACGGTGCCTTCATTGGCTTCGCTTATATGATCGCTTCCACATTAGAATCCAGTAAGAATCCCACAGTTCATCAGTGTATGCGTGGAGACGGACTCAGCTGGGTGTTCGGGCCTTTCACACACTGAAGCTTGGGGGAGCTTAGGAAGCTTGCCATTTTCCCCTAGAGGGCATCTTTTCTTGAGAGAGCGTACTGTCAATCAGAAGACAAGCTCTTCTACCCTTTTCTTTGGTAGTGAGGCATGTGTGTGTGGGAGACGTGCGGTTTGAGTCTGCGCAGGTTTGCCTGTATGGGAGAGTGTGCAGTCAAAGGGAGCCTCACAGCAAGCCTTACCTTGTACATATCAGCAGCAGGGTGTAGACACGGACTCGAAGGCTGCTACCCTGGAAAACAGGAGAAGTATTAGGCACGGGTCTGGGAGAAAGTCTAGAGACACAGAGGGACTGAAAGTTCTCTAACTGGAGGGTGAGAAGCTGGTGGCGGGGAGAGCCACCGCCTTGGGTTCCAGAAGGTTAATAAAGAAGCAGAGAGGAGACAAGAGCTGAAGACAGGGTCCCTGGGAACTGACGCTGGGTGCTGTACAGAGACAGGCTCCTCTTCAGAGACAGAGCAGAGCCAGTAGAAGGTTTAAGAAGTTTGTGGGAGAGGCTATACCCGCAGAGATGAAGGAGAGGAAACAAAAGGTGATTGTAGCAAACTCCCGACTTTAGCCTGTGGCAGACGCAACAAGGCAGCTCTGCGCACAAGAGGCAAAGGTTACCCGTGAACACCTTCCTTTCCATTTCTTCCTGAAGTTTCAGAAGGATCCGCTCTTGTTCCAGTGCTTCTATGTACTTTGAATAGCACCAGGTTGGCTAAAAAAATTTTTTTCAAGCTTAATTATTATTTTTGCTGTCAGGAAACAAACTGAAGGTAAAAATATTATTTTTTCCCTTTTTTTAAACTTCTTATTGACATATAACACATACCAAGAAAAGTACATCTTAGCCACGTATGATGGCTAATTCCTGTAATTCCAGTGTGAATGAGTCTGAGGCAAGAGGATTACTGTAACTTTGAGGCTAGCCTGGACTACTTAGCCATCCTAGACTATACAGTGATACTCTGTTTAAAAAACAAAACAAATCAAAACAAGAAGAATATATTTGAGATGTTTCTATATGTGTCAAATGATAATACAGATTTTCACAAATAATTTATACATGTTAATAATAAGACTATTTATAACATAATAATAATATTTATTATGTAATAAGGCTACTTCTTTCTATAGCCTTGACCTGAATGCGTACATTCTCCCACTGAGCAAGGAAGAAGGTGAGGGTGACAACATTGCTGATCAGTAAACTAATGTCAGAGGAGCCTATGGGTACAGCCGCAGCGACTCAGTTATCTCTATACTGATTATGAACTTTGGTGGTTATAAAATATCCAAGATTATTTTGGGGGTGATGATTTTGATTTTAAGTCTGACTACCAAATAATATTTGATAATTACTCCCTAATTTCTAGAGTGGTAACATGTATATTTAAAAAGGCAATAGTAAGTAGTATATATGTGCCTTTTTGAGGCGCCTCTGACTCCCAGAAGCTTTCCAGTTTCCTAAGAAATCTTCACTGCAGACAGAACATGACTATTATTGTCATCACCATCATCATCCAATCACAATCATTATCAGTATCACCTTTTCTCTCCTTTAGCAGGGAGGGAGGCTCAAAGGAAAAGCCTCATTTCAGGCTTCAAGGTCATGCTGACTTGTGAGGACGGAACACAGGTCACAGCCAGCGTGTCTCCCTACACTTCCTCCCTATGCTTAAGCTGTCCTTGCATGTCATGTTGATTATTTACTGATCGTCCACTTAGACAGAGCTCTGTCAGTACTTGTATCTACAAACCAGCCACTTCTCTTCTTTCATGAGGTTTATAGTCTATCAGTTATCTCCATAGAGTAACAATTTATTTGGCATTTCTAAGTGCAGAAAAGATTATTTTATGAGTTAGTGCTCACCTAAGATGCAAACAATTTTCAACATAAGTCATTAAAATGGATGTAGATTAAACTCAGGATGTTTCAGGCACTTGATATGAAGGTGCAAGTTGTGTTAAACATAAGAGTGTGAATGTGTTGGTCAGTGGGTATGCACACCACAGACTCAAACCGAGATTAAGCATTTAGCATGCACTGTCTTCAAGTTAAACCTTCATGAGCTAAAGGGAGAACTCTGGTGGACCCACGTGCCTTGCACATAACAAGGCCCCAAATTTCAACTCCCAGCATGCTCTGGGGGAAAAAAACCCCTCCAAACATGTAAAACAAAACTTTCCTTTCTTATACTGTTCATGGCTGAGTAATTTCCATGCTCTCTGAAGCCTGAGCACATTCCCTTCCATCTCTCTGAAGATTACCATTTGAGCCCATTTTCCTATCTATACTGTACTCTGACCAGCTCCTTTAGCCCATTTCAGAAACCTCCTGATGAGGAGTGGCAGGGTTACTGTGCACCCACTGCTCTAGAAAGGAAGTGGCCCAGGAGTCTTACCTGTCGGCCATAGGCTTGTAGACCTAGTAAGGACTCACTGGCTAAAGCAGTCTTTGTAAGAGAGCCTGTAGCACTTGCATACTGTTTGATTCCAGGCTGTAAGCAAGAAAGGAAGTTATTCCAAACTGGATAATGCAGCTGTAAGAAGTTATAATATCACATAAGAAAAGAATTCATGGTGAGTGCTACACTTGAAGTTTCAAGCTACTGTCACTTTGATCTTTAATTTTGCCATATTAATATGAAACATTTAAAAATAAATGAGATGAATAATGAGATAGAATATAAAAACCCAAACATCAAAGAAGGACTATCAATAGTTTTTGTGAACATATATCCAGATTTTTCATTAGGGAAAATGCATGGACATGAAATCATAATCCACATACAAATGGAATCAAGGTATATATGCTTTTTTTTTTTCCATACAAGTACATTGGGGAAATGTTCCAATATTAAGAAACACAGAACTGGAAGGGAGACGGGGCCTTGTGTTGCTGAACCACTATGTGTTTGCAGAACAGTGTCTCTCTCAGGAGGCTCTGGAGTATTTGTTGTGTGGTAAAATGAATACACCATATATACATTGTAGTAGCTGAATGAGCTCATGAACTCAGATACTTGCTGAATGGGTGACATGAGTAACTGTGCTCATTACATTCAATGGATGAGTACAGGGGACTAATGCTTACCTTTATTCTTTCAAGTAAAAACTAAGGCCATTTCCAAACTTGTATATTAGAACTCAGTCAGTATACTTATATTTGTGTTCATTTTTGTGGCAAATTTCTCATGTATAATGTTTCCTAGATACATGTTAGCTGAATTAGAAAATAATAAACATTGTAAACAATATATGTTGTCAAACATTTTGTGTGTGCATGCGTGTCTATGTGTGTGTATTTATAAATGTGTGGGTATACCTGCATATAGAATCTAGAGAACAGCGTTGGGTGTTGCTTCTCAACACCTTGTTTTATGAGACAGGCTCTTTCATTCATAAGGTAGGCTGGGTTGCTGGCAGTAGGCTCTGGGTACCCTCCTGTACAAGCACATACCACCATGCCCAGTTTACCCACATGGTTCTAAGGGACAAACTCACAGCAGCATGTTACTGACTGAATCATCTCCCCAGCTCTCAAAACTTGCAATTTGTCTTTAGTTACATTGATGTAACACTTTATGATCTTGGTATTAAACTGGATGTTAAATTAAACAAAGCTTTTTCCTAAGGTCTTCTTCTTAACTATGATTGACTATAACTAAGTCATTAAGTCTTAACTATAACTAAGTCATTCTTTAGATGACTTAACTCCATTTAATTCCTAACAAGAATGAAAATGGAAGACACAGGCACCACCACTGTGATATAAAGATCCTTCTGCCTGCTGAGACAGCTGATCTTTATGTGTGATTTGCTGGGCTGCACATTTCCTTTCCTACTCTGTATTCTGGGATACAAGTGTTGGGAGTTTCTCCGTTTATTGACCAGATGAGCCTTGGGGAAGTGAGCCGTTGTGCTAAGATAACAGAACTGGGGCTGGAGGGCAGCACTTGTTGGTCTTCAGATGACCCAAGTCCAATTCCCAGCACCTAGAGCAGGCAGCTCAGAACAGCCTGTAACTCCAGCCCCAGGGATCCCAAGCCCTTCTAGTCTTCATGGGGACCTGCACACAGATAGACACACACACACACATACACACACACACACACACACACACACACAAAATGTAAAAATAACAATAAAAAACAACAATGAACTGGAATAGAACTGATGATAGCCTAGGATCTGAAGTCAGACAGTCCTACCTACGGGAAGGCAGCACTTACTATGTTACATGGTCTCCAGTGAGCATACAATACCTTACAGTTATACAGCTGAACACATTCCCTGTCAATTAATTGTCTCATATGCTTCAAGTCATGTAAGATAATACTATTACTATTAGTTGATAAATGAGATTGACATTCAAGGTTGGGAGTCATGCCCACAGAGAAGTCTTATCGATAGATTTTTTTCAGCAGTATACATTTTCATGTTACAAAAAGTCATCAGTTACCCATGCTCACTTTTTTAAAGCATTTACTCATCTACCTTCACTGACAGTAAGAATCTGAAACAAATATCTGCTACAAATATTGGTTTCCCTTAATTTCCGTATTAAAATACAGGTGTGAAGTTTGCAGTTACTAGTAAGTATATTAATATTATATATATATTATATTTATATAAGTATATATAATTATATTTATATAAGTATATATAAAAATACTAGTATATTTGCCATATATAATGAGAGTATTAAAAGATGAGAGATGGCACAGCAGGTATAGGTACTTGCCTCACAAGCCTGCTAATATGAGTTGATCCCCAGAACTCGTGTAAAAGTGGAAGGAGTGGGCTTCAGAGAGTGCAGAGCCTGGCTTCCAAGCCTGCTGATGTGTTTGACCTTTAGGGCTCACATGGTGGAGGGGAGAACCTGCCCCTCTGACCTCCATGTGCACATGATGGCAGGAAAGCTAAGTGTGGCCTGGCGAGGCCATTTCCAGGTTCAGTGAGGGACCCTTTCTCAGAGGAATAGAGCATAGCATGACAGAGCAGGACCCTTGAGTTCCTGCTCTGGCTTCTGTGTGTGCATGCACAGGCACTCCCCACATACATATGCATACATCACACACACACACACACACACACACACACACACACACACGGAGGAGCATCATCATTCCAGTGGATGGAAGGTGCTGGTGTTGCTTAGAGGTAGCAAAGAAGAACAGAACACATCGGACATCGTTTTGGGAAACTCAGGGCTAGTCTGAGAGCTGTGAATGATGGCTTTACAGTGACTTCTGTAGCTTCTCTGCGTATTTCTGTAGCCCGCATTCTTCTATAAATCATACCACATTATCTTTTATAAGTGTGATTACATGGAGAATGGATTCAGTCTTACCTTTCCAATCTTCTCTTCCTCTGACTCTGACATTTTCCTTTTCTGCTTATATTCTTGTCTTCTCTCTAAAACACTCATAATTTTTTCATCAGTTAAATTCTTCCTAAACTCACAAAATTGTGGCCAAAACTTAAACAGAACCCCAAAAATTGTTATCTGTATAAAAAAAAAATATGTCTCAGATTACCATTTTCTACAAATGTACCAACTTAACTGTACTATGCCACAATAACGGATTAACTTCTCTATCCTTAATATAACTGTGTCTCCCATACCTTACTGTCTGCAGATTTCTTAGTACAGTAAACTCAGCACATGCTTATCATCAGTGTTTTTGCCACCAACGAGAAGGCCTATGAAACACTCAATTGACTTTATTCTTTATCTTTCCCTAACCAGCTGGTTGCATTAATAAAGACTCCATTAGGTTTTTTTTTTTAATTTATTTAATTTTATTTTATGTGCTTTAGTGTGAAGATGTCAGATCCCTTGGAATTGGGGTTACAGACTATTGTAAGCTGCCATGTGAGTGCAGGGAATTGAACCCAGGTCCTTTGGAAGAGCAGACAGTGCTCTTAACCACTGAGCCATCTCTCCAGCCCCTCCGTTAGGTTTTTTAAAATAAGAAATTGATGTTTTCTTTCTAAACTGCCCCAGCTGGTCAGCCACACACTGCAGTTCTATGCAAGGATTCCAAGCATTTAGTTCATCAAGGGAAACTCCCCCACACCCTTCTCTGTCTTTCAGAGAAAGGAAATAGGATTTTGCCTTTGGAAGAGCTCTTAAAGCTGCAGATCTAAGAATAGATCTTGAGTAACTTCTAAATGATACAATCTCTTTTATGTGAGAGCAAGAAAAAGTAGCATTTTAAAAGTAAAATGGCATCCTAGACCAATGCTTTCTTTCCATGAGGGTGCTGCACATTAAGTGATCAATTGTCATGTTTATGGAGATCAGCCACTATGATTCCCATGCCAGAGTTTCACATTAGCTGCACAGGCATACTTCCAAGGAGGCAGGACAAGCCACATCAAGTCAAACCCAGTATCTTAGGGCTAAGAGTGGCCTTTACCTAATGCCTTGAAGAATAATGAGCCATCCCGTTAGGCTTCCGGCCAACTTTAAGGGTAAAAAGAAGAATTTTTTTTTTTTTTAAACAAATTCAGTGTTTGAGTCCTGAATTAGCACAAGTCACTGCTCATCTTTTCTAGGCATGAATATAATTACTTGCTAAAATTATTCATTCCTTTTAAAATATAATTTTGTTACTGAATTCTGTAGCTTCTTGGGAGCATGAACATAAAAAATTTGAAAAGCCATGTCTATGGATGCCTTAGTGGACTGATTCCAAGTGGCGTCACTACACCCATGGATTAAGGCATTTCCCAGCCCTCATCAGAGGGGCTTCTGTTTGCATTAGAGACACACGACTGCCCAAGGTTCAGAGAATAAGAAACTGTAGAATACGCAACCCTAAATGGACCATATATACCACATTCCCTCCTGCAAAGGCTCAGGCATCATAGCAGAAGATGGGTCAGAAAGAACATAAGAGCCAGAGGCAGTTACTGATTGCAAGGAAACAGTGTCTTCTGGACAGAGGAGGTCAGCTGCACCTATGGACTCACAGTGGTTGACAGAATGTACAACACCTGTGTAAGCCCGAGCCACTCCAAATACCTGCATGGAGATGGGAGTTGGGCACACTACCCTGTCCCTAGAGGTGGAGCCATTGGCAGCTGTTAGCTGCTAGGAGAAAGACAGTCAGTGTTCTCTGAGAAGGTAGTTCCTGATAGGTTGACCATACTTCAGTAGCCACACACCCAAATTTATTTGAGCAGCACAAATTTGGTTTTAATGGGTTAAAAAAAAAAGACACAAAGTTGGATGGGTAGGCAAGCAGGTTAGATCTGAAAAGAGTTGAGAGAGGCTGTGAGTATGATAAAAGCACAGTATATGAAACTCTTAAAGTATACGTGTGTGTGTGTGTGTGTGTGTGTGTGTGTGTAGGTATGATGTATGTCATGAGTCTCTTCAGCCTGATTGCTTGGCTTCTTTTAGATGGCATCTACTAATCGTCCTTCTCAGTTATCTCTGTAAAAGCCAAGACGTTCTCAGCTCAAATATGTGCATATCATATATGGCCTTTCCTGTAAATATTACCCTATCAGGACCCAGGTTTTCAACAGAAGGCATAAAAATATCATAATCCCCCAAGATGCAATTGAGATTTGAGGTGAATATTGGTTGTTAATATACATTTTCCTGGACATGCAGAACCTTAAAAAAATAACCAAATTCTAAGAAAATGTACTAATGTACATAGGAGTACCTTGCTCATCTGGACCAGCAGATGAATAATATTTCTGTATTAATAAAGGGGTCAGTGAAGCCTGGCTGAGTGGGAAAGCTTCAGGCTATTGGTCGTGTGTATGAGGAAGGGCAGAGGCTATACTGATGCCTTGCAATTATCACTCAGCCCTTTGGTCCCACTTTGCTCTCATTCTGGAGCTGATTCTACATTTTTCCACCATGACAAATCTCACACATCCATATGGTCAGAAATAAATACCTACTGTGCATTTAGACCACAAAGGCGAGAAACACACTGTGCCTTCACACACTTCACAGTCTGGGGTCAGACGCCACCTAAACTTGGTGTCAGAAGTGCTGTGGCGGGGACAGACACGAGGAAAGATGGTGCTGCAGAGGGCTCTGGGCTGAGACAGAAAAGGCAGCTTATGGAGCTAATTCAGTGACCAGCCCTGGCTGGGGCACAGAACAAGTATGGAGGGACGTAGCCACAGGTGTGCAGCAAGCTGATGCTGCTCTGTGGAGTGCTCCATTCTGTTCTCTATTTGAGACAATGAAGCATTTTAAGCACAGAATGGCACAGCCAGATACCATCTTGAGAACTGAAGAAGTTAAACACCAACAAACCAAGTAATCCAATTAAAAGCTCATCTTGAGAGAGGTAACCCAGAAACAGAAAGACACATATGACATATACTCACTTATAACCACTTATATTAGCCATATAATATAGGATAAACATACTAAACTCTATAGTCCTAAAGAAGCTAAACAACAAGGAGGATCCTAGGGAAGATGCTTAATCCTCATTCAGAAGGCCAAACAGTATAGACATCAGAAGTAGGAGAAGAAAAGGAACAGGACAGGAGCCATCCACAGAGGACCTCTGAAAGACTCTACCCACCAGGGTATCAAAGAAGATACTGAGACTCATAACCAAACTTTGGGCAAAGTGCCAGAGTATTTATGGAAGAAGAGGGAGACAGAAAGACCTGGAAGGAACAGGAACTCCACAAGGAGAACAACAGAGTCAAAAAAACCTGGGCCGAGTGGGGCCTGCGGAGACCAATACTCCAACCAAAGACCATGCACAGAGAGGACCCAGAACCCTGTTTAAAGAAAGCCCACTGGCTGCTGAGTTTCCAAGGGGGTTCCCTAGTAAGGGGTACAGGGGCTGTCTCTGACATAAACCCAGTCTGGCTTTTTGATGACCTACCCCTTGTCAGGCCACAGAGGAAGATGATGCAGCCATTCTGATGAGACCTTGTAGGCTAGGGTTAAATAGAAGGGAAGGAGGACCTCTCCTATCAGGGAACTAGGGAAAGGGTATAGGGGGAGAAGAGGGAGAGTAGGTGGGACTGGGAGGAGACAAGGGAGGGGGCTGCAGCGGGGATACAAAGTGAATAAATTGTAATAAATAAAAAAATATATAAATAAAATTAAATTTTAAAAAAGATCCAGCTATACCACTCCTAGGCATATATCTGAAGGATGCTAAACCATACAACAAGGACATTTACTCAACTATGTTCATAGCAGCTTTATGCATAATAGCCAGGATCTGGAAACAACCCAGATGTTCCTCAATGGAGGAATGGATACAGAAATTGTGATACATTTACACAATGGAATACTACTCATCAATTAAAAACAAGGAAATCATGAAATTTGCAGGCAGATGGTGGGAACTAGAAATGATGATCCTTAGTGAGGTAACCCAGAAGCAGAAAGACACATGTGGTATATACTCACTTATAAGTAGATATTAGCCATATAATATAGGATAAACATTCTAAAATCTATATTCCTAAAGAAGCTAAACAGCAAGGAGGACCCTAGAAAAGAGGCTGAAACCTCACTCAGAAGGGCAAACAGGATAGATATCAGAAGTAGGAGAAGACAAAGAATAGAACAAGAGCCTTCCACAGGGGGCCTCTGAAAGACTCTACCCTCCACAGTATCAAAAGAGATACTGAGACTCATAGCCAAACTTTGGGCATAGTGTCAGAATCTTTATGGAAGAAGAGAGAGATAGAAAGATCTGGAGGGGACAGGAACTCCACAAGGAGAAGAACAGAGCCAACATACCTGGGTCCAGGGGGGCCTGCAGAGACCAATACTACAACCAAGGACCATGCATGGAGAGAACCTAGACCCCTGCTCAGAGGAAGCCCAAAGGCTTGCTTAGTTTCCATTTGGGTTCCCTAATAAGGGGAATAGGAACTCAGTGGTAGGCTCTTTGATCACCTCTCCCTGAGTGGGGAGAAACCTTGCCAGGCCAGAGAGGAAGACAATGCAGCCACTCCTGATGAGACCTGATAGGCTAGGGTCAGATGGAAGGGGAGAAGGACCTCCCCTATCAGTGGACTAGGGAAGGGGCATGGGAGGGAGGGTGGGAATGGGAGGAGATGAGGGAGGGGTCTACAGCTGGGATACAAAATAAATAAATAGAAAAAGTAAGAAAGGAAGAAAGCAAGAAAGCAAGCAAGCAAGCAAGCAAGCAAGCAAGCAAGCAAGCAAGCAAGAAAGAAAGAAAGAAAGAAAGAAAGAAAGAAAGAAAGAAAGAAAGAAAGAAATGATGGAAGGAAAGAAGAAAGAAAGAAAAAGAAAGGAAGGAAGGAAGCAAGCAAGCAAGCAAGCAAGCAAGCTCGATCTTGGACACACAGGGCATGCCCTGTTCTGCCTTGTCAGGACTGTTAAGGTAAGACACAGTTGCTAAGATCTTTCTGTGAGCAGATGTTACAGTTCTGCTTTCATGTTTTCTGTTTCCTCTTGCACATCTTTGATTCCTTCTCTGCCCGTTTAATGCACAGTTGGGATTGTGAGTCCACTGCAGTACCTTAGAGAACTTGAACACAGCTGGCTGCCAAATGGCTGCCAGAGGATAATGGCTGCTTCCCATGCTGCAGAGCTGTCACAATCACACTCCAAATCTGGTTCGTGTCACTTAGCTCGTGACATGGCCTTCCTCGTTACCCCTCATATAACTTATTTTTCTTAATCACTTTTTAGGGAGAACATCACCAAAAAGGGTTTTCAAAATGCAAATAAATAATGCTCACCAAGTCAATGTTTTCTATTAGTTATCTTTAAAAAAAAGTAACCTGAGCAGGTTAATAGAGGCACAGTTTTAAAATCTCTCACTTATTTTATTAGCTATGTGAATATTTCAATATTTAGAAATATACAGATTTTAAGATACATGTATTTCACACATTTCTGTGGTAGCAGATATTTTAAAAGGGGATGTGAATGGTGGGAAAGGAAGGAGAAATTACCTGGAGCTTTTTATAATTTGTAGATAAAAATGGTAACTGTGAAAAGTCAAAGTATATTATTTAATTTTATTTATGGCATTACCAGCAAAACAGTATGTAAGATAAGAGTTTTGTATATTTTTAGTGGCAAAAAAATATCTACACTGAAGAAAGCAAATTGCAGGACCAGGGATATTAAGATCTTCCTACACATGAATGACAAAAAAGCTTTAAAGGATGCCTTTACTGCTAGTGTGCCTCAACACATGCTCAGCCACTGTTGCCTCTTACCTGTGCCTCTCGGAACACATACGGCCCCAGCTCCTTCCTGTGTTCAATAATCTTCTGAGCTTGCTCAGCTGGAACATCTATCTGTAGAGCTGGTGGGATACAGGAGTTAAGGAAGCAGTTGATGATGGTTGTGATCTTCTTCTGAATGATAGATTCTTCACAATGTGAGTGGCACAAATCCTGAACAAAAAGAGTGCGATTGGCATTTTATCAGAGCACTTTACAGGACACACACCTTAGCTTTGGCTTGTGGAGGCCCAGCAACTTGCCAGAAGTATCTAAAAACCCTTTCTTTTAGACTCAGGAGCCTAACACTCTGCCTTACTTTTATTTAATTCTGTCACTTTTCTCCTTAGGCAGGGACAGTGCTAGCACCTAGTGTAACCCATTAACAGCTATATTATATGCCTATTCCAAGCCAGGCACTGAGCCAGATTAGTCTCCATGGAAAGGACACATGAAAGCTTATTATTCAAATGTTGTGACAGAGTCCTAGTAGTACACCAGGAATATGCATCTAACAGGTTAAGGTAGATATGAAAGCTTTCTACCCTGACTGCTGTCACAGAGGACCAGTACAAGTCTGCCTGCTGTTGGCAAACAAGAATGCCCTTACAATTACTTAGTGTTCATACAGCTTCGGCCACACCATCTGCATGAGTGTTCTTACAGCACAGTGGGTAAACACAAGAAAAAGAAGCTTGCTGGGGTCGGGGTGAGGGTCCTCCATTAACTGTATGGCTCCAGAAGTTCAAGGCCACAGCCCTTGGCTGAATGAGAAAGGGGACAGGGTTGAGGCATATGACCTTCAAGATCACGCTGGAGTACCCAACCCATCAAGGCCCCTTCTCAAAACAGTGTCTCCTGCTGGTGACTAAGCATTCACCACACGAGCTCACGCGCAGAGGGAGAGGGGAAGGTGTCATGCCATATCTCAGCCATAACATCAGCACATTATTCCTTCAAGGGCATTTTAAAAGTATTGATAGTACATTAAAAAAATGTTGTAGTTTTAAAGTCATAGTCGAGAGCCATATTTTTTTAAACAGATAGCTTGGCCTGAATTAGCTTTTTTTTTTGTTAAAAATTTTGCTTTGTAAATCAGCTGAAAGGAAACAAAATTGGAAACTTGTAATTCGAGGCCAGAAATAAGCTAACATTTACTAAGTACTCAGTGAACATCAGTCATGGTAACAGATGCCTTAGCATATTAAAGAAAGAAGTTTTTTGGGTTTTTTTTTGGGGGGGCACCAGTCATGTAAATTTTATGTAGGGTTTACCATATATTATATATAAAAAGCTTAATATTAATATTACATTATAAACAGCATGTCTAGTCAATTTATTATCAACTCAGAAAAAGCTTTTTGTACTGCATAAGTTTAGTATGTTACCAAATATTCATTGTTCACCATTACTAGCAGGATTATTATATGATTATTTGGTGAACTTGATCTTTAACTATAGAATATAAACTTGTGAAGTAAAAACAAATTTACCATGTTAGAAAATATTAATTCTGAGTGATGGGATAGAAGTTAGAATTATAACTGAAATATTTTCCCAATTTGACCTAGAACTCACCATGTAGACCAGGCTGGCCTCAAACTCACAGAGATCCATCCACTTGCCTCTGCCTCCCGAGTGCTGGGATTAAAGGCTCCTGCCCAGTTAACTCTTACCTATTGCTGAGGTAAGCTTTTTGTGTGACTCCTTCAGCCAGGAAACAGAATGTTAATTCAGAACATGGCTTCTCTGGCAAGAGATCATATCCAAAGACCTTCTAGGTCTGTGTGATCTGGCTGGAATGTCTTTAATCCAGGAAACAGAGGCAAGATCTGAGTTCCCGCCAGCCTGCTGCAGAGCAAGTTTCAGGTAAAGAGAAGCTTAGGTCCAGACCTGGTGATACACGTCTTTAATCCCAAACAATGAAGGTAAAGTTAGTTTGTAGAAGGAAGCACTTATGTTTGAAAGCAATATTTAATTTAGTCACATGCCCAACTCTCAAGAGAACAGAGAGGAAAGGGAAGCGACTTAAGGGAGCAACACAGAAAATGAGAGAAGAGGCAGCTTTACTGGGACTGTCATAGACAGCTTGCAGAGCGAGATCAAGCTAGACTCAGGTGAAGATTGAAGGAGCCAGAGAATAAGAAGGAGCCAGGAGATTAGAGCCGGTTACTGGAATTAGTTTGAGGTCAAGCAGAGCAAATCAGGGGCAGAGGGAAAAGCCAGATTGAATAAGTCAGCTGGGGGAGGAGTTTGAGCCAGCACAGCTAAGTTGAACCAGCTAGTCCAGAGCTCAGAAAGAATAAGAAAGAGTGAGTTTATTCAGCAGTAAGTCTCAGAGGCTGAAAGCATTCTAGGCCTAGATTAGATTGTATAGAGGCAAGAAGCTTCCAGGACTAGGCCTGGGTTAGCAGAATGAGGCAGTAAGCTTCAAAGACAATTACCTCAGGAGAATAAAAGTTCCTTTTTTACACTTACCCCTTCCCTAACATCTCTAATATCCTGAACTTCCTCCACTGTAACTCTACTCACTTTCTTGAATGTGCCTTGTTCACCTGCTCATGTGTCTCTCTTTAGATACAGTAAGTCTGAGAGGGAACACTGTCATTGTTGTATCCTTGGCATTCAGCGTAGCCCTTATGTCAGTGGATGGAGTCAATAACTCGAGAGATTAAAAGACATTCTGTCATTTCTTTCTCTACAGATACTCACATGAACATACATTTTATATGAAGCTATATTGTTGCCTAGTAACTAGCTTTAAAGAAATTAATAGATAAACATCATTAATCATTCTCCTAAGTGATTTTTATTAACTGTGGAGATGAATCAATGTCTGTACCTGATATCCTGTTGTAGACTTAGTTCTTTCTGATTTTTCATAATCTAGAACAACGTTTGACCAAGATTTCCTTAGCTCTCTCTGCCTATTTTCAGTAGCACAGCTTTGTGGCTGACATAGGCTTCAGCAATACAATGGCTTGGTTGAAATCCAAGCTCTGTCCCTCCATGAGCTTCTTAGCTTTTCTGTGTTTTGTCATCTTCAGCTGTAAAATGCTAACCACAATACCCTTGATATCATTGAATTCTTGTGAATAATATATCCATGATCACAAGAAAAAAATTAAAATGATCCCTAGCAGATGGAAAACAATAAAAGTCAGCTATGGTGTAAACCAATCTGACTGTGATATTAGTTGGCAACCCATTGGTTGGCAAGGATGATTTGGCAGACCTGGCTGGCTAGGTGGGCATCTGGTTCCTCCATAATCACTCCATGTGCCTCTCCCAAAGCTGTATGGTCAGTTGTGGAGAATGACCATTCTTCCATCAAGGCTTTAGTTGCATTCCCCTGCTAGGGCCTCCAAACAAGTTTTCAAAGTAAGCTATTTGAGGGTTAGTCCAGTTAGAATGCTGTGCAGCTGCCACACTCCTTGAAGAGCCAACATCCTGCTGAGACCTTCCTAATCTCTGCAGATCATATTCTGATGAGAAGGAGGTCTTTCTGACCTCTCCATCTCAGCCACACCTCATCAGAACATGGTCATACTGACACCCCCTCTTATTATTTATTTCCATAGGTGCCACTGCCCTGAGGAAGAGAAGTACATAATACTCACTCTTTCACCCCTACAATTGAGCATAATGCCTGGCACACTTGATGGTTATGATTTTTGGATGAGAAAATTTAGTCCCTGTGATAATTAATCTTGTCAGTTTGATTGGATTAAGAAACACCTCCAGGACTGCTACGGTAGAGCTCTGTTGTATCTATGGCAGTTGTCTCAAAGACGCTTAGATCATGAGGACAGCTGCTTTCTGGATCTGGAGTATAAAGCATCATACTTTGGAGGTGGTGTCAACGGGTTTCCTAGAGGAAACAGGTCACTGAGATCTGACACTGGGGTTATTCTGTCCTATATTTTCCTTCCTATGTTTTCCCTTTCTCTGCTTCCTGTTTGCCACAGTGTCTAGCGTTCTTCCACACATCATCAGGCATGATGGACTGAATGTCTGAAACCATGAGCCAAAATAAGTACCTTCTTGATTTAAGTTGTTCTTGCATGTATTTTGGTCCTGGTGATATAAAGTCAGAGCATGATTATTAACTTCACAGCTGGCCAGGTGTGGTAGCACATACCTACAATCCTATCACTCAAGAGCCTCGTCTTAGTTAGTATTTCTATTGTTGTGATAAAACACCATGGCCAGAAAGCAAGTTGGAGAGAAAAGGGTTTATTTGGCTTATGTTTCCATATTGATGCTCATTACTGAAGGAAATTGGGACAGGAACTCAGACAGTGTAGGAATCTAAAACAAGAGCTGATGTGGAGGCCATGGAGGGGTGCTGCTTACAGGCTTGTTCAGCCTGCTTTTTTATAGAACCCAAAACCACCAGCCCAGATGGCACCACCCAGAATGGGCTAGTCTTCCCGTATCAATCACTATTTAAGAAAATGCTCTAAGGGCTTGCTATAGCCTGATCTCATTAAGGCATCTTCTCAACTGAGGCTCCCTCCTCCTCAGTGACTCTAGCTTGTCAAGTTGACATCTGGCACAACGTGTCAACTTGACACACAAACACACCACTGTTACAACTTTCCTTTCATATTCATTCCCAAGACCTAACATTAATAAGAACACAATATAACATTCTAAATTTTTAAGGTCCCACAGTATTTAAAAATTCAAATACCTAAAAATTCAGTTTCTTGAAAATAGACAGTCTCTTTTAAATTCCAAAGTATTTTTTTTTTAATCCAAAGTCTCTCAACTGTGGCCTCCTGGCAAATCAAAAATAAATACTTTCTTACTTCAAGAGGGAAGAACCAGGGCACAGTCACAATCTGAAAAAAGCACAACCAAACTCCAAATGTGTAAAAAATCTTGACATCCAATTATTGGAATTCACTCACAATCTTGTGGGTCTTACAAAGGGCTGAGCCGCTTCTCCAGGTCCCCCTTCTGCCTCACACAGCTTGTCTCCTGGACTCCAGCGACTCCACTGTCCTTGGTGGTCATCCCGAGGTAGTGGTAGCTCCAAAATGCTGGGGTCTTCCGCTACACCTGGGCTGTACTTTCACCAGTAGCCCCTCTGGGGCTCTCTTCAGGGACTTCAGCCCTGTCACACAGTGCTCAGCCTCAGCTGTTTTCCATGACCCCTTCATGCCTTCCAAATCAGTACCACATGGGCGACTCTTACACTACCAAGTTCAGCAGCCAATATGAGAACATGACTTCTGTGTGCTGACTCGGAGGAAACATTCTCAGAAGATTTCACCTCAGTGATACTGATCTCTTCGTAGTCACCCCGAATTTCTTCTGTTGGTCAGCATTAATTGTCCTAGTTAAAGCTAAATTTTTTTCTTCAGTGGTGATGGTCTCCTGTTATTCACAGCTGACTCTTCAGCCTCAGTTCACAGACTCTCAACTCAAAATAGCAAGCAACACTGAGAAGGGTCTTTAAATGACTCTCTTCCCTCTGGAATTCACAAGCCATGCCTTTGTTACACTTCCTGACACTTTTTTTCATTATAGATCTTCTTAAGAATAGCCACTAATAACCATGTGACACAGTTAATGCCAAGCTGTCTTGAAGTCTCCTTTGCCAATGCCAAAACTCTTCAATTTAGCCTCAGCCAGATTTTTTTGGACAAGAGCAGAAAGCAGTTACATTCTTGGTTAAAATAGCACAAGAATGGTCTTAAGGCCACTCACTTCCTAATATTCTTCTCCTCTGGAAGCTCTTGAGCTGGGCCATCACAATCTACACTGCTCTCAGCACCACTGTTTTCTATGGTTCTACTAGTATGGCTATTAATCCCTGCTTAAAGCATTATCTACTTTCCCAATCCAAAGTTTCAAAGTCTATATTTGGTCAACAAGCAGCATGGTCAAGCCTGTGACAGCAATGTCCTACTCCTGGTACACACTCTGTCTTCACCACTGTTCTACTGCTATGAAGAGACACTATAAGCAAGCCAACATTCAGTTAGAGGCTGGCTTGCAGTTTCAGAGGTTTAGGCCACTATCATCATGGTGGGAAGCATGGCAGCATGCAGGCAGGTATTGAAGCAGTAGTTGAGAGTATATCCTGATCCTCAGGCAGAGAGAGAGACACAAACAGAGGCAGAAACAGAGATAGAGACTGACTGACTCTGGCTTGAGGTCTTTGAAACCTCATAGGCCAAGCTTGGTGACACACTTCCTCCAGCAAAGCCACACTCACCCTAGCAAGGCCACACTCACCCCAGCAAGGCCACACTCAACCCAGCAAGGCCACTAACCTTTCTCAGGCAGTGCCACTCCTTAATGACTAAATAAGCATTCACATATATGAGCCTCTGGGGCCATTCTTATTCAAACCACCACAAGGCCAAAGGAGGAGCATCACTAAAAGTTTGAAGCTATATTGCAGGAGAGATATTAAAATGGAGACCAAAGAAAGCAAAAAAATTAAGTTCATGGTATGTTGGAGAAAACTTAGCTTTTACTGAGCAACTACACATTGAACAACTCATTAGTGTTGCTCAGGACACTTAACTTATGATCCAACAGAATTTATTATTCTTTTAATTAAAGTTTATTCTTTCCCCACACTTTTGCAATGAGCTAGAATAAGCTGCCTGTTAGAAAATAAGCCCATACCCCTGGAAGTATTTGTGAGGGGGCTAGATACCTCTCATGCATATCTAGACAGCAAAACAAAGTCTCCTCTTATTAAAAGTAAAGATTCTATATGATTCCATGAAGATGTAAGCCTGAAAACAAGCTGCCACTGCTTATGTTAACTCCTTGCTCCTCTCCTTTTACTTCTTTGGCTCAGAAGGTGGTCACTGTTTCTGTCAGAATAGCGCCCTTGTCCGTCAGTCCCCCTGTAATCCAGTTTCTTTGGTTATCATTGTACACTTGATTAGGAAGAATTCTTGTAGAAAGGTCTTGGTTATATGATAAACCAATTAGGAATGTCTACAGGGAAAAAGCGTGTGGTGCATTTACAGAAGCATGAGACAGAGAGGCGTAGCTAAGACACTCCACAGAAGTGTACTCACTGCATCACGCTGCATGTTCTTATCTCAAAAACACAAACACTGTCATTTGGGGCCTCCCTAGTACTCTCCATTGTATAGCAAGAAGTGTCTCTAGACAATGGACAATAACAATGTTTAAATATTACCATAAAGGAAATTGGCAATATCGGGATATATTACACACATCCACAAGTGCCAGATACATATCTCCTATCTTAATGCTCCACCTCTTCAAACAGAAGGGGGTTTCTCCAGTTCCAAATACAGTACCTTAAACTTTTGTACTTCTTGCCAGAAAAGTACTCCATTTTCCAATAAATCTCCTTTCAGGGCCACAAATCGTTGAAATTGCCTTGCTATGACTGGATTCAATAATGCTTTACGAAAAGCAATAATCTCACAGGATGAAGAGATCCACTTACTCGCCACAGGCTGTGCAAACAACACAGGAAATCAGGCAAATTCCAAAAGCAGCGATCACATCCTTAATTAGACTAAAACCACCAGCTTCTATTTCTTTTGCTTTGGCTACTGAAATTTGTGGTATGGATATAACAGAATTTGACAGCTTTTCCCCTGATTCTTTGCCTGATTCTTCATCTTCTTCTTTTTTTTAATGGTTCCATGATTTTTAGAGACAAGAAAGAAAAATTACTGAATGATTTACACATAGTTAAAAAAAATTTTATATTTCAGGACCAGTGAACAAATAGAAGAGAGTAATCATAGTGCTATGATTAGATGTAATTACATTATGACTTATCATAATTGCATAATTTTAAATTATTTCTTTTATTCTTTTTCTGAAAGTCAAATAAGTCTATAAGTTGAAAATTTACCTTAATTCTACTCATGTTTTTATATGGCATACTTTTGAACCATTTTAGTAAACTATGACCTTTAATTAATAATGATAAATTAATAATATTAACATTATTACTTATAAACATGTTAAATTAGGCCTTGTGCATGCAAAGCAAGCACTCTACCACTGAACTTCACTTCTGGGCTACTAATAATTCTTTTGTTGTTTTGACACAGAACCTTACTATGTAGCCCTTGCTAGCCTAGAACTCACCATGAAGACCAGGCTGGCCTTACCTTCACAGAGGTGTGCCCTTGAGTGTTGAAATTTTTTTTCTTAGTAATAAAATTCTTCTGACTTAAGATTTTATTTTACATATCGTAAAATCTTGAAGCACCCATGATGTTATAATAATGCTTAAAGTATTTTATCTACATCTATTTTATATTGTAACAATTTTGAAATAAACTTTAAAAAATATTTTACCCATTTCAAGTCACATATTCAACTTCTTTTACTCTCTCAGATACAAAAACATAAATAGATTTTATTAAATTTACCAAATTTATATATTGAAAATAGATTTCACCTCTGTTGGGGTTCCCCAGTGTCACTGTTAGCTACACGGGAAGCAGCACTCCAAACGCAACATTTTAGACGGGTATACAAATTCTATTAATGATCACATGCCATTACTGACAAGGCATTAAATAAGTTCCTTGAAACAAATCACACATGTGACCATCAATACAAGTGTTTGAGAGCTTTGCAAGAAATGCACAAGGAACACCGAGGAAAGAGTAATGAGTTCCGCCTGGAGAAGGGCAGCCTTGACAGAGAAGGGCCTGGAGCTGGGACTGGGAGGTGACAGCAGCTCCAGGCAGTCTGGGTGAGTCATGGTGCCATTAACCCAGACACAGTGCATAGATGCTATCACTGTAGTTAGGCACATGGCATATTCTGTGGACAAAAACTTAAGACTCTGGACATCTGGTCCATATTAAGATTACAGCCCTATAAATAGGAACAACTATGGATTAAAGTGGGTTGTTTATTTAAAACCCACTCAAAAAAGGCTGTTTTAAGACCTGGTTCTTAAGACACTAAAACTTAGTCATTTAACTAAAACCTGTAATTTAAATAAATAGAAAATAATGCAACATATAAATCACAATAATATAAAATATAAGCTCACTATACTTAGTGTTTCTATAAAAATATAGCAGAAACAAACCTTTCAAAAGATCGCCTCCTTTCAAGAGGCAGATGGGGAAGAGGGCTTCCTGACTGCTACATGCATTCCTCCAACATGAGGATAAACCTTTATCTTTGCTCACTAATTTGAATGGATGGCCTGGGTCTCAGTTTTCATGACTTCTAGAGGATAAACCCTTGGGAGCTCATAGACTCGCTAACGGGACTATGCTCATCATACTTGCTAAGAAGTAAATAAGATATCACTACCAAAGCATCAAATACAGTGATCCTAATAGTCCTCAAAATACAGTTGCCGCAGTTGCTTTCAAGCTAAGCTGTAACGTGAGGTACAGTGGGTATAAAGGATGACTTAGTTTACCAGCTGTACATCACGTGACTCGTTCATTCTCTGTAATCCAGTCTCCTGATAATAGATTACCACACACTGTAAAAACAGCTTGTCTGGTAAACCCAGGACACACACACTTAAACAGACGTGGTGTGTGTGTGTGTGTGTGTGTGTGTGTCTGGTGTCCAGTGCCGGGGACCAACCTAGGGCCTCAAGTGCAAAGTACATGTTTAAAGCCACATGTTCCTCAAAGATGAGAGGTCAGGAGCTCTGCAGAACAGGGCCCTGTGCAGCCCCCATTCCCTCTGCCAGCAGAAACATAACTGTCATCAGTGAGAGGTTTAGACAGTGAGGGTCAGGAACAAGGAGTGGAGGTGTGGATGTATGTGTTTGTGTGTGTGTGTGTGTGTGTGTGTGTGTGTGTGTGTGTGTGTGCAGAGAGAGGGTGAGAATACATGAGAGAGTATGTGTGTGACTGTCTCTCTGTGTGTATGTATATGTGAGTGTGTTGTATGAGTGTGTATTTGATAGTATGTTATGAGTGTAAGTGTATGGATATATGAGAGTGTATGTATATGTGTGTATAAGTGTGTGTATAAGAGCGTATGAGTGTGCATAAATGTCTGTAATTGTGTGTAAGAGTGTGTGTGTGTATATGTGAGATAGGTATGTACGACTGTGTGTGAGTGTATGTGAAGTGAGTGTGAGTCCGTATGTGTGTGAGAGTGTGTGTAATACTTTGACAGAGTAGAATTTATAAGGGGAAGAATACAATTACTTGCCTTCCAAACTCCGATTTTCCTGTCATGTCTCTGCTGTAAAAGCTCATCCGCTATATCTTTCATCCGTATCTAAAAGTAGAACCAATTATTTTATCAACATTTTCAGACTTGCCAAAGTTTGAACTGTTTAGTATTTTAACAGCTTAAGAAATGAGGCAAAGGTCAGCTCAATAGGAAAGTGTCACCAGGAAAGGAGAGACGCGGATTGAGAAATGAAACCCTACAGTCAATGTTCTGGGAGAGTTTCATCCTGTGCACCATCACTAACTGCACTGCTCCAAATGCAGATGACAGGGTCACTTCAGCTTGTGTGAGAACTGAGACTGGATTTAATGATGGCCTCCCAGGTCTCCATGGTATTTTTTAGCCAGTTTATATCTTCTGTAAGTGATTTTTAGAGGAGAGACATAATTCGCAGGCATGCAGAAGGTAGACCTGCCTTCCACATCTGTTTTTTTATCTATGGATTCAACTAGCCTCAGATGCAAAACATTCAAATAAAAAAATGGCATTTGCATTGGGCATATACACGTATTTCCTCCTTATACCCATTTCCCAGAATTATTTAGCATATATATTATGTTATGATTTTATAATTAATATGAAGATGATATAAAGAATATGGAGAAATGCATGTAATCACATGAAAATATAGCCCTGTTTTATAGAGGGAAGGGACTTCAGCATCTTCAGGTCTTTTAGCATTCTATGGACCCTGCTGGATACTGGGGACAAGTGTATATGGGAGCTTTCTGATTATGTTTAATATCTCCATTTCCTGGGGAACTACTCCTGCCAAATCTATGCTGTGTCTTTCCTTCATTATCCAGAACAGATCTTCCCAGCAGCTGATCTAAAAAGGCCAGATCTGCAAAACAGAACAACGCTACAGCTTGAACCCAGGCTCCACGCATGCCAGGCAAGCTCTGTACCAACACGCTCTATGCCGTGCTCCCAGTCTTTGTGACAGCCGTGGGTGAGAGGAAAGGGGTCTCTGATCTTTCTTGCAAGTTTCCCAGAGCTCTCCCTGACTACATCTTTCTTAAAGCTTGGATGTGAAGGCCTTTCCTACTCCCCTCCCCCCAGCATCCTTATTAACAACTTTTATTGCTTTGCATCTTTAGCTGGAGAATGCTAGAATCAGCTTGTTCTGTTGGCCACCCAAAGATGCAAAGTCAGGAAATGACAAGTTACAATAACATGGCTGTGGTAAAGATAATGAAAAGATGCGGTAAACAATATCTGTAAGCCAAACGTCACTTCACTTGGGTCTGGAGAAGGAACTGGGGTTTTCCTGACGTCAAAGACTAAGGAGACATGAGTTCTCCCAAAACGTCTTGCTAGGTGAGTCAGCTCTTCCTGATGCGAGAAATTCTGTGCTCTAACTATACATTTTTCCTAATTCGCTCAGCTCAAAAGACTAAGGATCCCTCCGGATAAGTAGGCCCCCAAAAGTTTAACAAATTGAAAATAATATAGAGGCATGCTTTTCATGTTTTTTTCTAATCAGTATTAATGACATGTGTGTTTAAAAAGCAAAAATTGCAGACAGGCTAACCTCTTTTTAGGTATAATGATGTTTTAAATGAGCAAAGTAATATTTTGCTTCATAGAAATAAAAGCAAAGCAAAACAAATGACAGACATGCTTTACAAAACAAAAAGTAAAAGTTCTCACTTTCCAAATGTATTTTTCAGGAGGAAGATCTTTCTAGCAGCTTTTTTTCCCATAAGCACAATCATCCAAACATATAGCAGATGGCTGTTCATAGATATGTGTATGAAGATACAGAGGCAGAAGAAGAAATAACAGGATCATTTCCTATATACCGTCCTGCACCCTCTCAGGTTTTTTGGAAATAACATCTTTTGGGTCAGTACATGTGGATGACTCATTTCTATATTAAAACCCATTTTATAATATTTATTTGGAAATCTGAAGAGCTTTCCATGGAATGGAAAGCGTGATTGTCAACTTGTTTGGGTATTCTCTCATGTGACACCACAGTGAATGTTTTTGTATATTCTTGGTTATCTGTGTGAAAATGTAATAATGTTAAGAATACCAATTGCCAGCCAGGCGTGATAATACAACACTGGGAGTTTGTGGCCAGCCTGGTCTACAGAGAGCACTAGTTCCAGACCAGTCACCAGACCTATGCAGAGAAACACAGTCTCAAAAATAAAAACCAAAATCTCCAAAACAAACAACAACACAAAACCCCAATTGCATTAATAGATAACATTGAAGTCTCTTCTCTTTGCTGGGTGTCATGCTAAGAAGCCAGGCACACACTGTTGTTACTAAGAAAGGACATCATTTTGTTTTATCTGGGCCTGTAACTTACAGTGATCCCCCTGCTTCTGCCTCCAGAGCCCTGGGGTCACAGGTGTACGATACCATGGCCTAGTGCAGTTGCTGATGACAATCTTATTTTTCAAATGAGAAAACTAAACTAATGAAACTCAGAAAGGGGTCATGAATGTGTAGCAAATGTTAAGGTTAGAATGTAGGAAGCCTAACTCCAAGCTTTTCACCATCACTCACTGAAGGACTGTGAGGGCTCACTGGGTACTCACATTTCAGGTCTGGCTAGGTCCAGCCAATTGCTATCCCAAGGTTATACTGTTTATGTACCTTTATCTTCTGACGTGATGCGAACTGCTCACTGGAGAGGAACAATGGCAGCCACACATTTTCCAGCCTATTTAAGACGTGCTTCTGGATTTCGACCAGCACAGATGCGTCGAGCTGCTCGTGAAGGATTCTGCCCCAGCCACCGCTCATAAGCATTATCTAAGAGAATAAAACAAAACAGAAACCATATGCTTTCTTTTATCCAATAAAAGCCATTAATTCACTCATTCATGTTGAGCCTTTTGCAGCACACTGGACAAGTGCCACTATTTCCATTTTCCATAGAACATCTTTTGGCTGTATCATATATTATAATAGTGTATGTAGTGGTGATTAATGCATGGTTTTGCTTCCTATGGAATCCTAGAAAAAACACAGGAGTGAGGTTTTATTTTTTTCTGTGTCAGGGCCTCAGCTACATTAGGTAAGTACTCTGGCCTCTGAGCTCTTCGCTGGAGTGGGACAGCATGCTGTGTGACCAGGGGTACTAACAGTTTTCCCTCCATAATCTCAGTAACTGTGACACAGGGCAGCGAATGCTTCTTCCAAGTTCTGTTCTAGACCTAATATTAATATGTGATTCTAGTCAAACTGACCCATTTGAGGAAGCATGTTTGGTTTTGTAGGTGAGAAAAATGAGGCATTGGTTAGTTAAGAGAGACCCAGACACTGGAGATGTGCACATCAGCAGCGAACCTGGGTGCTGGGTTGTTGGGCACTGGTGGGGTGACTGCCCTGTAGGAGCTTCTCTGACTCAGAGGGACACAGAGGTGGACACAGGGTGGACATGCATTGAGGAACACAGCCACTCATCAGATCTGTGCAGCAGCACTGGTTTGTGGCTCAGACCTCCCCACAGGATCTCAGTGTCCCGTTCATGGCTGTTCTGGTGGCAAATCACTGCAGTTTCCACCTGTTTCTGTGTAAAGATTCTGCCCATTGGAATGAGCCTTCTTTATTTAGTTCACCTTTAATGAGTAAAATTAGGAAAATACTAATATTTTGTTTAAAAACAAAGCAGAAATATCATCTTCTTAATCTTCCTTAACAATATTAAATAATAGTGAAAATAAGATTGCTTTTTTCTGAAAACACAAAGACTGATGTGATAACGCAAGAGCAAAGTGGCTTCCAACTCAGTCAGGAACAGAATGGGCTGTATAATATGTGTTGCAAAATCCCTCAGTGAAACAGGTGAAGAGAATGAGTACAATGGCAGAGATAAAAGCCTGGCGGCAGGAAGATCTGGCGTCAGCAGTGGCAACTTTCCCACTTTCCACCAAATTCCAGCATGCTGCGCAGTGTGCTCACTCAGTGGAACAGATGCCCTGAAATCTCACGCGATGGAGGAGCTCATGCCAAACAGAAGACAAATGCTTCCCGTGTGTCCATCCCGCACGTGTGCTTACTGAGACACCTAGCCATGGCTCTAACACACCCCAGATCTGTACCTCTGGGAACTGACAGAAGGGAAATATGCTCTCTCCTCAAACCACTTGGCCTTCGTTCTCTCCCTGCTTTCTGCTCATTTCACCCCGACCAAAGGGACAGTTTGTTTGTCTGGTTGGCTGTACTAGGATTTTTTTTCTTTACTGAATTCAATATTGATATGAAATTTCCATTTTCTAAGTATAAACCATTAAAAATATGCATCCTTGTAAGCTCCTAAAAATAAAAAAGCATACACAATTCATTTGTTCTTTATATAGTTAAAAAAATCCTCACACTAAATAAATTATTTTTAACTCCAAATTTCAAAAGCACAAGTACTGAGGCTTACTTTATAAATTAAGATGTGACAAAACACCCAAGCCCTGCTGAGTCACATGTCCATTGTTTCTGTAACTGATGGCTTTATTGTTATCAGAATCTGTAATCTGGGCCATTACCATGGTACAGCGAAATGGTTAAGCCTATGTTCATAGTTTCTAGGCTGGGCTTGGTGGTGCATGTCCTCAATTCTAGTACTTGAGAGGCAGAGGCAAATGAATCTCTATGAGTCTGAGGTCAGCCTGGAGTTCTAGGATAGTCAGGCCTATGTAAAGAGACATTGTCTCATAAAAAAAAAAAAAAAAAGAAAGGAAGAAAGAAAAGAAAGAAAGGAAGGAAGGAAGAAAAAAAGGAAGGAAGGAAGAAAAGACTGACCAACGCTTTTTAGGGCAATATGATCATAACAGGGTTTTCAAAGATCAAATGCCTTTTGAAGTCAGCAAGTTAAGAGAAGAAAACAGGCAGAGATAGGCTCAGTGGTTGATGGCTGTCTTTCAGCTGTCGAAGATGCACATCCTTGTCCGTGCGGCTTCCTGCTTGGTCTCCAGCACCTCCAACAGTATGTGACATAATAAAGGCACATGTAGTCACTCAATGAGTGACTAACAGCTCAAATCAGTGCAAAGCTGTGACTGTACCCTCAGATTTATGAACACGGCCTTTAATACAACTCTAAACAAAGGGCATCTTATCTAACAAAGTAACTCCTAATATATTTTAGAATATGTATTACTTTAATGAACTTTAGATATTTATAGTTGTAACTACCTAAACAAAAGTGTCCTTCCCAAAAAGGCAAAAGAGAGAGAAAGAGAGAGAGAGAGACTGTCATGCTATTGGCAAAAAGAAAGGATTGCTTTTTATACTTCAAACATAAAAGTGTATCAACATGCTCCTACCTGGTTCTGTTGATACAAAGAAGCTGGACTTCTGGGTCCAAAGAAATATTTTTTATTAAGATATGTGTTTTTAATGTATATAGACTTTTTTTCTCTTTGGCTTTGGTCTTTAAAAAGGATTCTTCGGAACTGTTCGATATCTATCCAACACATAAGGTCGATGCTGGAAAGAAAGAACATTCTTTCTTAGTTATTCCTCTAAATCAAACTAAACACCTGCCAAGCTGCTGACCATTTGGGAGGTAGCTATCTGATTAGCTAGCCATCTGATCCGATCAAGGAGCTAGCTAATACAACACAGCCTGTATCCCAGCCTAGCACAGTCAGCTCCACTGTTGCTACAAGTTCAGTCCTCAATACATCCATGACTTCTGGCAAGGAAAAGTGGGGACAGAAACAAATCTCGTTTGCTGTTGGTCACTTCATGTTATCACTTCATGCTGGACTAGTATCATTAATTTCAGATATGAGGGGAATGCCACATACATGTTATATCACTTAACAACACAACATATTTAGAATAATCCTCATCAAGATGAGGATAAATGGTTCAAACCAGTTTCTGTTAATGTGAGATAGAAAAATATGATCAGCTTAAGAACATAAATTTCCAAAACTACAAGGTTTGATTTATATAGTAGTTAATAAAATTGTGAACTTTTACAAATAACTGGTGAAATGTAAGAGACACTTCCCAGAAATACTAACATGAGCACCATAAAAAAAGGAAAGCTTTTTCTTAACCTAGCTCATGTTAAAAAAAACTCGGTGAGCACTTCATAATTGCTTAAAATAGGCCAGGCGGTGGTAGTTCAGGCCTTTAGTCCCAGCACTCGGGAGGCAGAGCAGAGGCAGAGGCAGAGGCAGAGGCAGGTGGATCTCTGTGAGTTCAAGGCCAGCCAGGTTTACAGAGTGAGTTCTAGGGCAGCCAAAATTACACACAGAGAAACTGTCTCAATAAACAAACAAACAAACAAACAAAGAAGCTCAAAATAACACGTGGAAGGTTAATGCAGTAATGTAAACTAATAGAAAATCATCTAAACTGATTTCAGACATTTTTGTTCAATTTTTACTGACATAGACATAGGTAAAGATCTAAGACCAAGCCATTATTATAGCATTAGTCAAAATCAGTATCAAAAAAGGATATTTTCTTTTTACTGATAAATGTGTTTAAAAGTAGGTATTTCCTCACCTTGAAGAATGAGATTCTAGAAACTGGCGGAAATGTTCAAATTCCAGTTTGTTGTTAAGTAGATCATTAAAGGTAAAATGCTTGTATTCCTCAGGAACATTACTCCAATATTCTTTTTGTTTGGAGATATCAGAGAGTGACAGCATGGCAGTTGCAGTGGTGTCCTAGTGACAAAAACACTTAGTTATTTACAGTTTTAAACAGGGAAACTGGAAGAAAATTTAACTACTGGGCCATTGGAGGAACCGGGTAAGTGACCTGGTTGTTCCCATCTGACTCTCAGAGTCTTTTCTGTTCCTTTTTAATGATATTCAGCAAACACCTACTACACATAAACAAAGGACTCTGTGCGTGTGTGTGAGCACAAGTTCACAAAGGTGCTCAGGTGTAAATATATTTGCTTTCAAATATTACTTTTATTTCTTAGTAAAGAGGAAATGCTGCTTGTAATAAAAGATTAAATCATAAATAATATTATCACTCAGAGATAGTACCATCACCAAGTTTATATGGCCTTGTAGTCTCTCTCTCTACATATATGTATATAATATAAAATAAAAATTTAATATTATGTTTATATTTCTATAAAATAAATCTTATATTTATATACAATTACATAAAGGTACATTATACATAATATATAAACACAACATATATAATGCATATAAATACAGCATATTTTTAGATTATACATAACTCTATGTGCATATATAGTTTGTTAAGATGAGGCTATGATCATGTACCTATGGTTTTGTAACTATACTCTCTATCTTAATAATTTATAATGGAAATAAGATGCTCTTCCATAACTGTTTAAATTTTTAGATTCATTATGTGTATAAATGTTTTGCCTACAAGTTTGCATGTGCACTGTGTACATGCCTGGTGCCTTCAGCATGGAAGGAAGCAGCAGATTCCCTAGAGCTGGAGTACAGACCCTCGTGAGCTGTCACGTGACTGTGGGCATGGAGCCCAGGTCCTCAGTGGCTCTTTTTTTTTTAAATTTTTTATTCTTTATTAATTACACTTTATTCACTTTGTATCCCCCATAAGCCCCTCCCTCCTCCCCTCCCGGTCCCATCCTCCCTCCCCCTTCTTCACATATGCCCCTCCCCAAGTCCACTGATAGGGGAGGTCCTCCTCTCCTTCCTTCTGATCTTAGTCTATCAGATCACATCAGGAGTGCCTGCATTGTCATTTTCTGTGGCCTGGTAAGGCTGCTCTCCCCTCAGGGGGAGGTGATTAAAGAGCAGGCCAATCAGTTCATGTCAGAGACAGTCCCTGTTCCTATTACAATGGAACCCACTTGGACACTGAACTGCCATGGGCTACATCTGTGCAGGGGTCTTAGGTTATTTCCATGCATGGTCCTTGGTTGGAGTATCAGTCTCAGGAAAGACCCCTGTGCTCAGATTTTTTGGTTCTGTTGCTCTCCTTATGGAGTTCCTGTTCTCTCCAGATCTTACTGTTTCCCACTTCTTTCATAAGATTCCCTGCATTCTGCCCAAAGGCTGCCCTTAAGTCTCAGCACATAGTCTGCAGGGCAGAGCCTTTCAGAGATCCTCTGTTGCAGGCTCCTGACTTGTTCCCTCTTTTCTCCTTCTTCAGATGTCCATCCTCTTTGCCTTTCTGGATAGGGATTGAACATTTAGCAAGAGTCCTCCCTCTCTATGAGACTATCCAACCAAGGACCATGCATGGATATAACCTACAACCCCTGCTCAGACATAACCCATGGTAGCTCAGTATCCAAGTGGGTTCCCTAGTAAGGGGGACAGGAATTTTTATATAACTGTATGCTCTGAACAGGTCAATTAACTGCAACTTTTATACAGATGCATACATTTAATTTTATGGTGTTATGGACCTATCATGATTTATCTAATCAATACAAAACTTGAAGATTTGAGCTGGGCATGATGACACAGACATGTTATATCTCCCAGTCCTTAAGAAGCAGTGTCAGGAGGAGGATGAGCTCTGTGTCATCCTCAGCTATGTACTAGGTAAAGCCCATTTTGGTTTACATGAGACCATCGCAAAACAAACAAACAAATAAATAAATAAATGTCACAATTTTGTAAATAAAAAATAAAAGCTAATTTCCTAACCAATCCTTAATCTTTTACTGACTTTTCCAAGTATTTTCTGTTTTGTTTTCCTTTTCAAAGTCTGTTGCTATAAACATGAGAGTTTCTTTTTGTTCAGAAAATGCACTGAACTCTTTTAATTTGACAAAAAAAATAATTTCTGATATGCAGAAATTAATGGGTACCACTTAAAGGACTATTCTCTGGTTTAAGGCTTAAGTTCCTGGTCTTAAGAAGGAGAAACACAGGACAGGAGCCTACCACAGAAGACCCCTGGAAGACTACCCAGCAGATGCTGAGACTCATAACCAAACTTTGGGCAGAGTGCAGGGAATCTTATGAAAGAAGGGAGAGATAGAAAGACCTGGAAGGGACAGGAGCTCCACAAGGAGAGCAACAGAACCAAAATATTTGGGCACAGGAGTCTTTTGTGAAACTGATACTCAAACCAAGGACCATCCATGGAGATAACCTAGAACCCCTGCACAGATGTTGCCCATGGCAGCTCCGTGTCCAAGTGGGTTCCCTAGTAAGGGGAACAGGGACTGTCTCTGATATGAACTCAGTGGCTGGCTCTTTGACTCCTCCTCCCCCCAGGAGGAGCAGCCTGACCAGGCCACAGAGAAGACAATGCAGCCAGTCCTGATGAGACCTGATAAGCTCGGGTCAGATGGAAGGGGAGGAGGACCTCCCCTATCAGTGGACTTGGAGAGAGGCACGAGGAGGAGATGAGGGAGAGAGAGTGGGATTGGGAGGGAATGAAGGAGAGGGCTACAGCTGGGATACAAAGTGAATAAACTGTAATTAATATAAAAAATAAAAGTTAAAAAAGAAAGAGGAACAAATGGCATGGTTTCCTTTGTCACTTCAACTTGGTTTTTCCAGCTGTGTTGAATATGTCATGATAACATTGTAACCTATCAAACGCAGCAAACATGCTAGCAAAGGGAGAGCAGGATGGCACTTCTGAGCCACCATTTCACTAACATGTAGCTCACTATAAGATCTCTAATCAGCAGTATAAAATAAATGGTAACTGTGACTAGGATTCCAAACAGCGATTTTTCTAAGGACAGAGTGCCTTACCTCAGCCTTCTTGGAAACTGTTTCTTTATGCAAAGCACGTAGCCGTCTGAAGGATGTAGAATCTAGCTGCCGAGTCTCTTCCTGTAGTTCCACCTGAAAAATAACGAAACTTAAAATACTAGTAGAACATGCATTGTGAAAAAATGGGCAGCAGACGCACACTTTACAAAAAACAGTGAGCTTTTGCTAAGAAGTCAAATTGCTTTTGAGGCAAGAGCAGAAATCCCCATGTCATTAAAAATACTAGCTATACATAAGTGACACATCAAATATACACAAGAAAGAATGAACACTTTCTATTCAAGGACACAGCTGCTGTCAAGGAATCCCTTCCCTCTGGGCACACACAGAGAAGGTAAGTAAGCTGATCACATTTTCAGTTTCTAATCATCACAACAGGGTGAGTCAGGAGAAGGCAAGGGGTCAGGGATCGGAAGGGGCAGTGCAGTTCACTAGTCCATTCCCGGTGCTTCAGTGCTACGGCAGGGGAAACAGTTGGTCAGATTACTGTGTAGCAAGCTTGTCTTTAATGCACCATTTCTACAGGCAGGAGAATAAGACCACGCTCCAATTCTATTGAAAAAAAAAGTTTGGCTGGCTAGCTGCTTGAGAACTGTCTGTATTTAATAGCTAGCTTAGGTTGTCTGCTTGAAAATGCTTCTGGGAAACAAGTTTGTATTGTACAGTCAGCTAGGCTTTTAGAACAACCCTGTAGACTAAAGTTAAGGCAGATTCTAGAACTAAGATTAATTTTTCCCCTTTTATTAAGAACAGCATATAATCCATCTTACACATTTTTATAAGATTCATTTGCTAATGCGAAATGTTCTGGTTCAAGGCAATTATAATTCCAAATTTCCTTTACAATTACAGGATCCTATAGACTTCATTTTTCTTCTAAGAAATGTAGTACATATTATAAATATGAGTCAAGAGAGACTTTTAAAATACCACATGACTTTCTAATTTTTCTAGTGTAATTTGTACATTCATATAGTAGAAAGGATACTATGCTAATATTTTAGAATTGTAAGAATTAAGGAATAAAAACCCATTTTGGTCACTGAATTTACTAAGTCTCAGAATTGTTTTAGTCATAATTCAATAAGGTGAGTCTATGCAATGTATTTGTATATTAATTCTATCACAGTTGCTTACTTTGTCCTTCTTGGTAGACAACTTCAAGTCCTTGGGTAGATATTAATAAAGACTAGCAGTGGACCCCTCCCCCATGCTAACCTCACACACTGGGTACATGCGTTTACCTAAAGGAAAAACACCCAAGGGCAGTTTTAATATGTGATTCAAAAGTAATATCTAAAGAAAATTTCTCTCTCTGTCAATGATAATAAAAAAAAACATTCCAGTGGTGAGATTTAAAATGACATCTTTTGGAATGTAAAAAGCTGTATAGAAACTTGTCTAGTCAAGCATTATAATTTGATGAACACCTGATACTTTAATAGAAGCATTGAAGTCCAAGGGTCTGCTTTCCTGATACACAGGGAGAACTTAGATTTTCCATGGGTGTGATATTTACTGTAATCCATGCAGTGGAAAATGAAACAGGTCTTTCACTTATCATGGGACCACTGTTGAGAAATGGCAGTAAAAGACAACACTGATTTGGCTACTTTGCACAAAGTAAAAGTTCACATTTCTCTTTTGACATATTTGTACAGAGAACTAAGAATGACAGAGATCAAGTCTTTTGTTAGGAGACAAGAGGAAAACTGGCAAGAAAAAAAAAATAAAGTTAATTAGCATTTCCCTGCCTGCACCTCAGGTCTTCCCCAGTCTTGACCGAAGAGCCATGGCCCACCTGAGGTCGGGCTTGACCCCTCTTCTGGGAGCACTGGAATTCACTGGTCATCATACCTTTCTGTAAGCCATCTGGTCTAACATCACCATCTGTGTCCAGGGTTCCAGAAGGATGAGAAGGATATACTCTTCTGCTGTGTCAAAAAGGTCTTCAAATGGTGGCTGTATTCTCATGTAAATGTCTTTCTTTCCTTCTGGTTGGAGTCCAATATCTAGAGTGGCTGATGGAGCAATATATGTGGCAAAGAGAAACTAAAAGAGAAGGGATAGACAGAGAGGGTATTGGGAGAAGCCACAGTGGTTAGCAAACACTTTGGCAAAGATAGCAAAACCATACAAGACATAGTAATGTGTATGTCCAAAACAATGTTTTCCTTTTCCACTGGAAATTAGCAACTAGTCATCCTTTCCTCAGATAACAAGTGTCTGAAGATAAATTATGATTGACCGGCGCTACCTTTCAAAGTGCTGTCTTTCCTTGGTATTACAGATTGAATGCATGCTAGACAAGTGTTCTACCACTGAGCTATTTCCCAGCCACTGGTCTAAAATATTGTTTTAGCATTCAGTGGGCATAGGAAGAAGGATCAGTTCAAGGTCACTTCAGCTTCATAGTGAGGTTGAGGTCAACATGAGCTACAGCACTGTCTCAAATTAAAAACAAACAAACAAAACACCTTAAGAAACAAAAGCCAAGGTCATATAGGGAGGAAAATCTGGCGAGTCCTCTAATCTAGATGTCAAACAGATTACCCAGCCTATTTCATTGCAAATTTCTAAGAATGGCTAATTGGTCCCTTTGGGGCATAAAATGTCTCCATCTGGTGTCCCATGCTATGGGAAGGATACAAGAAGGTTAGGAGTAAATAAGAAGATATGCATAAAACTGTTCTACTCATTTGTCTTGCTGTTCAATAATAGCTATTCATACCCGAGAAGCAATTTAAGACCATTGTCATATCATTATCCCTGAATTATTTATATATGTATATCTATCTATCTATCTATACAGAGATATGGATATATCCTTCTAAGATATGGGAAGCGCTGATCCTCACATAACTCAGACCTGCAGGATCAGAAGAGCCAGAAAAGGTCCAGGAATCCAAGGGAACTACCAGGAAAGGGCTCACAGCCTCACATGCAGAGCCCCAGGATCTCTGGGCTGCAGAGACCAATGGCTCCTCCTCCTCCCATCGAAGCACTTGGAACCTGGTAGAGACCGAGAGGAATCTGAGAGCCTCACTGTTCAACTCAGCACAGCTGGCAACAATTAGCTCTCTAAGTATTTGTACTTCTTGTTTGCTGTTATTGAATTTCCGCTCTTGCATTTATTTCTCAGGCTGATTTTGCTTTGTTCATGTGTTGCTCAGTTAGGGCTGTCGCTCACACCCTCCACCGTGTTTGCTCTAAGGCACACTTTACCGCAGTCTTCAGCCACCTCACATGCCCATCTCTTCTGCCAAGTCTGTTCTTCCCTCTTCCGTCCTTATCCCTCCTCTTTTTACCTAACCACAACCTTCTATAGATTTAATAATGTCCCAACTTTCCCCTCCTACCTACTGCATTCAACTCAGTATATTATTTTTTTCAAAGTCATTACTCAGTCTTTCTATTTACCCACCTTACATCTCTCCACTCCTAATCCTAGGAAGTGAAATCCAAGAATATATCATACTATCCTTTGTTGTTTACCTCCTTTGTTGCTGAGCTCAAAGGGGCCACTGTTGCTAACTGGCCAGCACAACACTTGCACGGTGTACCACCAAGACGCTGCATGTTTTCCAGGTTGTCCTACACCGGGGCTGAAAGAACGCTCACACGAGGCACCCTGAGCCCCCGGACTAAGCAATTATCTTCTGAAGGACTCACTACAGCAGACACGCCTCATGTGAACATTGTAAACATTAAAGTGGAGAGCTGATAGAACAGAGCAAGCAACAAATATCTAATGTGTAAACACCAACACAAGAGCATAAGAAATGGGAAAAACCAAGTCAGTATAACTCTTCCAAAACTTATTAACCCGACAGTAGTGGCATCCACTAGGAGAGGTTTAGATGACATCCCAGACAGAACTTAAAATGATTATAAAATATGTGCAAAGATGCAAAAAGTTGAATGAAAGAAGGAAGATGGTGGATGATAGGGAAGAAGAATTCAGCAAAGAGAAAGATATAATGGGGAAAAAACTAACTTGAAATGTTAGGAGTAAAATGCATTAAGTCAGTAAAAAACTGGAAGGTCGCAGCAACGAAATGGGTTAAGGAGAGGCAAAGTATCCAAGCTAGAAAACAAGGGTAGAAGTGAAAATCACAATGTGGTCAAAAGCAACAGAAAAAGAAGATGTCAGTGCAAATGTCAAGACATACAGGGTCAAGGCATGCAGACCATGCCTGCAGACAGAACACAGGAAGAGAGGCTGGTTCTGACTTGGCTACACAGAGGAACCTTGTCAAGAAAGAAAGAAAGAAAAGAAAGAAAGTAAAGAAAGAAAGAAAGAAAGACCCCAAACCCAAACTTTGCAAAGCCAAAATTTGACAAGAATTAATGCATGGCTTTCAGAAATAGCTCTGAATATTAATGATCCCAATTCCTCAGTTAAAAGGTGCTAGGAGTTCACATCCAAAATTGGGAACATGTATTTGTTGCCTCCAAGAAATATACCTCATCACAAAAGATAGACAATATATTAGGATAAATGCCTGAAAAAAGGCATTCCAGGTAAATAGACATAGGAATAAACAGGTGACACTGTTCTAACATCTGACAACATAGACTTGAAAACTAGTGAGAAAAGATAAAGGTCACTACATGCAAGTAGGGGAACAGTCAATCAAGAGGACATTATCATCCACATGCCTAAAACACTGGTGCACTTTCATTATATATAACATATGATGTATATATAATCTAATATTTACATTAATAATTTACATCATATATGTATTTATATATATATGTATTTATACATATATGATGTAAAGTTACAGATTGACCTAAGCACAAAAGTACTTGGTGACATCATTCCCACACTCACCAAATGACCAGTCACCCCATCAAAAAATGGACAGAAAAACATCTCAATTAAATGACATCACAGACCAAATGGATTTAACAGACATCTATAAAATTTGATTCCATCCAAACAACATAGAATACACATTTTTCTCAGGAACCCATGGAACTTTCTCCAACATAGCTAAACATATATAAAGTCACAAAGCAAATTTAAACTCAGGAAAGCTGAAATGGCTCTGTGTATTCTACCTGATTACAATGGGAATAAAAGTATAAACCAACACCCAAAAACCCTCTAGAACACATGCAAACTCATGGGGTTAGGATCAAAGAACACAGTACTGAACCATGAATAGGTTCAGAAGAAATCAAGAAGGAATACAGACATTCTTGGAATCAAACCCAAAGAAAACGCAACATATGAAAACCCATCGGTACAGTGAGAGCCATCCGAAGAGGGAAGTTTATATCTCTGAGTGCCTGCAAGGCCAGAGTGCAGGACGGGTGAGGCACCGCAGCACATGAGGTGCTTCTGCTCTTTCAGAGGACCAGAGTCTAGTCCCAAGCACCCCCACAGTGCAGCACACAACTGCCTGCAATTTCAGCTCAAGGGCATTTCACACTCTCTTCTGGTCTTAAAAGGCAAAGCTTTAGGCAAACTAACCAAAAGAAAGAGATAAAGCCCAAATTAATAAAACTAGAAATGAAAAGGAAGCCATTAAAATAGATATCAATGAAATTTAGATCTTACCTAAAAATATATAGTACACTAAATTTGGAAAAAAATAAGTAATGGATAAATTTCTAGATACATGTGACCCATAAAAATTAAACCAGGATAAAATAAATGGTTTAAACAGATGTATAATATGCAATGAAATTGAAGCTGTAATTAAAAATCTTCCAACTAAAAAGTCAATACATATATGGTTTCACTAGTAAATTTTACCAGATCTTCAAAGAAGAGTTAACATTGATGCTTTCCAAACGAGTTCATAAGATAAATAAAGAGTATTATCAAAGTCCTTTAACAAAACTAATATTTTCCTGATTCTAAAACTAGAAAAAAATAAAACAAAGAAAATTATAGACCAATCTCCCCAATGACTATAGATGCAAAAATTATCAACAAAATACTTGGTAACTAACTTCAATAATACATCAAAAAGATCATTCATCAGAATCAAGTTGGCCTTATTCCAGAGTTGCAGGGTTCAATATATATAAATCAACAAATATTGTAAATTGCATGAAATCACAAACTTATCTGGATAGATGCAGAAAAAAAGAAGATTCTGGGAAAAAAATCCAACACTACTTCATGCATAAAGTCCTGAAGAAAAAGAGAAAGAAGATGGCTAAAAGTCTCTATTTTACAGATGATATATATGACTCTATCCTAAGAGATCCTAAAGACTTCACCAGCAAATGCTCAGAATGTAAACACTTTTAGCAAAGTAGCAGATACAAACTTAGTATACAAAAGTCAGTAGATTTTCTATATGCCAATGACAAACATATCAAGAAAGAAATCAGCAAATCAGTCTTATTCAAAATAGCCTAAATTGGCCCACCCCAACATCTACCCTATTGGTGAACCGCTGGAGTACATAAAGGGATGGTCCTATAAATCCAAAATTACAGGATCTCCATGACACAAGGCAACAACAGGATAACCAAGAGGAGTCCCAATGAGGATACCGTATGGATAGTGTAGCTGAAGACAGAGGCCTGAAACCAGAAGGACTCATTGCAGTGAACATTGGCAAGCAAAGAAGGGTATACAGTGGCACACACTAACACACAACAGCTTCCACAATGAGATTTTTTTTCTCTGTTGGGGGCTGTTGCAAGAGTCATGGGTATGAGGGGAAGGGGGTATGCGTAGGACTGGGGTCCATGATGTAAAATTCACAAAGAACCAATAAAAAGTTTTTAAAACCCAATAAAATATCCTAAAAATACATTTTAATAATCTTTTTTTTTTCCAATGCAGTTTATTCAGGAACCTTGAACAATCATCTGACCCTGGGGAAAGCCAGCCCACAGCTTAAATAGCCTCTGGGTAACCAAGGATACTTAAGACTTCTATAATTAAAACTGTAAAAGTCTGAAGAAAGATCTTAAGAATGACACTGGAAGATGGAAAGACTGTTGAAGGCTGGGCTCCTTTGCTGGACCCTCTTCCTTTCTTTTGCTTTCTAACTAGAACCCCGGGATACTGAGAAAGTTCTTCTTGCTCAACTATGAGCTGCCACTATGATGATCAGTATAATCCTTAGAAGTAACGAAGTTCCTCCATCTCCTTGATTCTATGTATTTTTTGTAAGATTGCAGAAGTAGAGGTTGTTAGGCGGGAGCTTGAGGTGCTACCCACCTCCTGACACCAGTTTTCAAGTCAACGTCACACGCTGACTGACTTCTGGGATCCTTCTCCTTGCCTCTCCAAGGCGACAGATGCAAAAGTAGATAAGGGAACAGAGACAGGAAGACAGAATTCCGTCATTGATTCTTAAAGTGTGTGGCTTGCTTTTCCCACTCTAGATAAGAATACCAGCGACAGGTCAAAGAGGGACGGTTCTGCCCACAGGTGAGGGATCACTGCGGTGTGTGCCCGACCTTGTATCACTGGAAAGTCTCCTACAACACCGGTGACTTCAACCTCCCTGATGCTGCAAATATAGAGTTCTGCCTTGAGCTAATTTCCACCTCCTATATATGATGTAGCACTTCCCCATAGCTTGGGAGAACTGCTGGGAAGGGCTGTAATTTCAGGTTCCAGTGTAGCAACCCTCCCTCACCCCCACTCCTTCAACAAGGGTATATTAACAGGCCTGATCAAGCCGGTAGCCACAGCTACTGTGAAAGATAACAATGGCTATGTTATGTCTAGAAGACAATGTTCCACCAGGAAACAAAGTAGATTTATAGGCCATTCAACTGACTTCCAGTCTTAAAATCTGAAAATAGGTGGCTCAGTAGTGAAAACCGCTTGTTGCTCTTCAGAAGACCCAGGTTCTGTCTCCATCTATATGGCAGCTCACAACCCTCCTTAACTCTAGTACCAGGAGCTCCAGTACCATCTTCTGACCTGTGAGAGCACCAGGTATGCATGTAGTGCACATGCATCATGCAGACAAACATTCATAAACATAAAAGAAAATGAATCCTTAAAAAATTAAAATCTCAAAATATCTAATAATCAAGGAACATATGGTGACATACATAATTATATATACGATAAACCAACATACATAAGAAAAAATACCTTTATAATTATTATAAAGATGAAATAATTTTAAGTTGCTGCTACCCAACTTTCTTTTAAGGATATATTTTATTTTATGTGCATTGGTGTTTTGTCTGCATGTATGTCTGTGTGAAGATGTCAGATCATCCTGAATTGGAGTCACAGAGAGATGTGAGGTGCTATGTGGTTGCTGAGAATTGAACCCAGGTCCTCTGGAAGAGCAGACAGTGCCTTAATTGCTGAGCCATCTCTCTAGTCCAGATACCTAACTTTTTGATGAAATACAAAAAGGCTTTATCATCTACTTCCTGGATAATTTATGAAATTATGATTTAGAGACATTATTACAATATCTTGGGTCATTTGTTACTTTTCTGGCCACTGACCTCTTTCTTTTCAACTACAGAATAAATAACAACACAGCTCCTGTCAGAGAGAAAATGTTCCCTTCGTGTTCTACACGCCCACTCTCATTAGCCGTGAAGCAGAGAGCCATGCATGCGCAGCTGTGGTATACATGATTCCAATTCAAACATTCACCTAAGATGCTTTCCCAGTCCAGCAGGGATACAAGCATTGCCTGTCTATGTCACATGGCCTGGTATTGTACACAATACAGCCCTTAGCTCTGTCTCTCTTGGAGACACTCAAAGGTTATATAATCAGGAAATGCATGCTGGGCGGCCTGCCCACACCTCTCTACACCTGTGCCTGTGACTCACTTTCTTGGCAAATATACCAGATGAGAGGGGGACAGAAGGCCTCTCCCTTAAAAAAATTAGTCTGGAAATTCTGAGAGTTCATTTTTTCTCATGCCTTGTTGAAGTACTGCTGACAGGACAAGCAAGAGAAAAGGATATAGGATGGGTACCATGGGGACAGGAAGTAGAGCTGAATGGAGGAAGATAATAGCAAAATGAACTCAAGACCAAAATGAAACAAAGATGAAAACCAATAAAAAGGCAATGGAAGAGAAAAACAATGTTTTGATAAATCCTTTGCTTTTTAATGGGTATTATATGAAAATAATATTTAACTTACTTTGGGAGTGATAAGAAAAGATCTCACTATACAACCCAGGCTGGCCTGGGATTTACAATCCTCTTGTCTCTGTTTCTTAAGCACTGAGTAAATAGGTACACACCACTACACCCATTTAATTTAAATTACTTTTATACACATAACTTAACTTGGCGTCGTATGGGGAAAGTTTGCATTTTTGCTTCCTTAAGGAAACCAGAGTTCTTCATTAGAGATAACATTCCATGCAGTCTACCTGAACTGTGGGACCAGGAGATGAAGCAAACAAATTATGACACATGCCAGTGAGCTTGATATTTGCCAAACCTATGATATTTTGCATGGTAGACTAAAGTGTCATCAATTAGTAATTTTCAAAATCATGTTGAGACTTAATAAATATCATTAAGTCTGTATCATTTGCCTGCCATGTGGAAGGTCCTGGATTCAATCCCCAGCACCACAAACATAATAAATCATAACAATGGACATTTTCTTGGGTTAGTAGTTGCCACCCTCCTTTTAAGTTTCTGCCTACATGTACCCCTGAAAGCCAGAAGAGGACACCAGATCTCATTATAGATGGTTGTAAGCCACCAACCATTGTTGGTGGGTTGTTGCTAGGAATTGAACTCAGGACCTCTGGAAGAGCAAGAAGTGCTCTTAACCTCTGAGCCATCTCTCCAGCCCCAACCACCCTCCTTCTAAATATACCATAATACATGAACACTCATCTTTACATGCTGTTTTCTAATTATACTATCAAGTGTACGCAAGCACACCCGAGAGATGAGAGTGCCAGGCTCTCTGAATATGTGCTCTTGTTTGATTGTTTAAACAATGTAAAACAACAGTGTTTCATTCCACAGTTGTGATAGCTATATCTCTCTCTGTACCAAATAACTGATGACATTATGGAGCGAGCTTCCACTCGCACTCTAGGTGTATGCTGTGTGTACACGGAGGAAGCACAGACAAGGCGTCCTTGCTGTGCTGAAGGGAGGCAGTCCTGGGAAGGGGCCTTCCCAGAGGCACAGGCTGCCTGGTGAGCTTGCCTGGCACTCATCTGGGTTCCAATGAAAAAAAAAAAAGAACAATTTCCACGTGGCCTTAAGACAGCAGAGTCAGCACCACCCAATGCTGCCCTGCACGCGCAGGTGCCCTGCTACGCTGCAGCTGTTGCTTGTGCTCATGGTCTCACATGCTTCCTTTCGATGTGCCCACTGGATGGTGGTGAATATGGAGCTTAATGAGGCTGCCTGGCCACACCCATGGCATGATGCTTGACTGTCACCACCAGGCAAGGCCTAGAAGTGAGAGAAGGAAACAGAAAACTCTAAAACTGGAAGATGTTTCCGAACCTCCATGCTGGGAGACCGTAACACTGGCTTAGGACATCTGGCAGAGGAGCTGGGTCGGCAGACACTGAGAACACTCATGCAGATTTTCCTTCGACAGTCTCAGCATAAAGTAATGATGAATGTGTGAGGTGACAGGCGTGATCATTAGCCTGCTTTGTTCGTTACGGTAGGTATGAATATGTCAAACCACAGTGTGCCCACAAACACGTAGAGTTACGGTGTGCTTATTTAAAAAGTGATAACCAACACATTTTCAACATAAGTTGCTACAGTAACACAGAGGTTATGGGAAACCATTTATGTTTTGGCATGTTGTGTCATTGAGAGGCCCTTATTTTAGGCTCATTTCTTGGCTACAATGAAGTTAGAAGGGGGCATTTTAATGTGTATCTTTCACATTCTTCTAGGAGTTTTCCAAGAATATCAGAAATAAAGGTCAGTCTACAATCACAGCCTCCCACTGCTATACAGGTCCACTGAGGTTTGCCTGAAAACTGACAAGTCAGTGTCAACAGAACCTGCCAGTCCCTAGACAAGAGGCGGCAGATATTCTATAAAGCCCATACTGCTGCTTCATGTACTGTAAAAGAAAAAAGCATGTGTGTGTTGTGTGGAGGCTTTGTTTGCCAAGTATTTTGTTGGTTTTCTTTTTTTAATCAGCTCCTTTTAAAGTTTATAGTAGGCAAACTATGAGGGAACTTGCTAATTGTGGAGCAAAGGTAACATCTTTGAGAGGTATAAACAAGGGGACGCTAAGCAGTTTCGAAGATGAGGGGAAAATTCTGAAGGCTAGGGTTTCCAGTTCTGATGTTAGTGAAACTTAAAATGGAGAGGTCAGGGTGAGCCTTCCAGTCCTTCCTCTCCTCCATCATTAGAATGCTATGCTGCCTCATCCCAGCTCATGGGAGCTCAAACAAAAGGCTGGAAATTTTGTTAAGCAACTATTAAGTTTAGTCACTATCAAAAGTTAAATTACATAACCTTTTAATTGTAGAAATTATGTTAAAATCAAAGGTAGTAAACACTTAAAGACTCAGTGCTTCCCAGTACACTTTTACTGCCATTCACAGCTCGGATGTCATTCACTTGCATAGTATGAGCTGGTGGAAACAGGAAATGGTGGAGTGCTGCTGCCCACCTATGCAAGCTTGTGCTCCATCTGGTCATATGAGGGGCTGGAAATCACTCATGAGAGAATTTACCTAGAGATTAGTGGATGCCAGTGACAGGATTGCCCTCCATGGTCAGTCGCTAGACACCCACCATCACACTACTGACGAAAGGCAAGACAGTTCTATTCTCCTACCATGAGCACGAAAAGAAATAAAATGGGTTTGTGAAGTTGGGGAGGGGCGGCGATGACATCTGTTCTGCTGTTTGCTGGAAGTAAAGCCACGTAGCTAGAATATCCCACATGCACTAGCACATGTCAATTTCAACATTTTGCTTACAGACTGTTTATCACCCCCAGTTTTGAAAATATAGACAATAATACAGTTTCTCTTAGTGGTTTTGTCAGCTATTTGGAGGAAAACTAAGAAGTGTTTCTTTAAATTTGTCTCTTTACATGTTGAACAGTATTCAGAAAAGGGCAGGGCTAAGCGTCACATGTTAAATTAACCTTCAGTGTGGTGGAGGAGTCAGGAGAGGTAAGGGCATGGTGAGAGAGAACTTGTTAGTGTGTCCTCCTGAGAAAGTACGAGGAACAACTCTGAAGAGGAAACAGTAGAGCATGAAGGGAAATAAAACTCATGTTACTGGATCTTAGCTGAGAGCGTGGCCAGCTCACTTCACAGATGGCCTTCTGCTCAGCACAGCAGCTGTGTGCGCAGAACAACATGGAGACCTCCCAACTGGGCTCAGCAGCTCTGCTCTTGGAATTTTTAGAGAAGACTGAGAGGAGACTGTTCCCCAAAGCTAAAGACAGAAGGGAGTCCCTAGGCGTGTTTGTAACAGGGGTATAAATGCCCTAATTCTGGACACTTTCAGAAATCACAAAATTTGGTAGAAAAAGACGATTTTATAACCACTCACAGCTCTAGCAGGCACAGAACCTTGTGATTGGAGTTTATATGAGGCAGAAAAAGAAAACAGCAAGCAATCCAACCTTTTTTTTTTTCTCTGCAAAAGGAGGAAAAATGATTTTTAATGACTTCTCACATCACACTAGGAGCTCAAAAACATTACTGAGAAGCCATGCAGAGAGGGTAAGTTACAGATGAAGCGCTGCACACTTGGGCTTGCATGTGAAGAGCCCTGCAGTGTTCAATTAGGAATCAATTAGGATCTGGGAATTGCAACAGCCTGATCCTGAGAGGCAAGCCTCGGCAGAGATCAACACAAGACAGGACTGCCAAAAGAGATGACAATGTGCTGACAATCAAACTGAGAATTCCTGGCCAGTACTCATCCCTCACCAGCGAGAACTCTGAACAAAAGAACCTCAGAAAATGCCAATCGGATAACAGAGGACATTCACTTGAATCAGTTTAGACAGAATGAAAAATTAGGAGAAATCAGAACGTTTTGAGAAAGCCAGAAACAAACCATAAGCTCAAGGGACAAAATGGATTAGCGTTTTAAGACTGACTTTGGCCATTGCTTAAGACATTTTGAGCAAAACTGATTAATCAAGTACACAGTGGAGTAAAGCAGACAAACAGCTAAGAAAATCTCTACCAAACAGTCAAGGCTTCCAAATTGCCCAAGGATTTTATCATCTCAATTTTTATTTATTAAAAAAAAAAACTTTAACAAACTTTGCATTTATTTAAAGGAAATATTTCACCTCTGAAAATAAATATAGAAATCAGCAAACAGTAATTCATTAAGAACATGATCCTAGTCACTTTTTTGGTTAAAAAAAAAAAAACAACAAAACACCAAACCAACAAAAAACTTGTCACTGGGATACCAATACATCCCAGCAAAGCAGGCTGCCAGGCGGTTATGACAAGACAACTCAGTCAGGCTGCATTGAGCACAGCAGGCTCATCACTGCGCAAAGCAAGCATGCATGCAGAGCAGAAGGTAACCCTGATCCCTATGGATAGTCTCTCCAGCAAATGTGTCAGGCTAAGGCTCGGCCATCTCAGACGGTGAGCTTCTGTGACACTGCCTTCCAGGAATGCCACTGCTAACCAAGCCTCCTCCTGACTGATGTCCTTTCTTAGTGTGCAGGTACTGTCTTTACAAAAGCAGGCCAGTGAAGCCATTCTATCTCTAAACTGCTACACAGTTATTTTAATTGTTATTTATGTTTTAGAAGGCAATTTAAAAGTTATTTGAGTGAGGTAAGGAAAGGGGAGGAGATTTCACTATCACTCCTGAATTGATATTTGGGTTATAGGTGTAGTGTCTGGAAAGCTAGGCTGGGGATGATTGCTAAAGATGGGTGATGGGATATGGAGATATAAGAGATCATTAAACCATTTCACACCAAAACAAAAGAGTTGCTCAAAAACATGTGGCTGTGATAATCATAGAAAAATAATTCACTGTGATTGCATGTTGCTGAGGATGCAAGCAGTGCCAACGGGTCACTTCATTCATTAACACAAGCCACTTCCAGTCCTGACCATACAAGGTGGACAAGGATTAGGTTCACAGACTCATGGGTCTGATGGGTCTATTTCAAGGGTACACTTTAACATGTAATAGTCACAGGGTTATTTTAAAACATTAAAGTGAAAGACTAAGCAACAGCATACAGTTTGTATAAGGCCTGGCATCACAACACTCAATCTAACTCCAAGGTTACCAACTGCCCTTGGGAAATTCTCGGTTTTCTACTCAACGGGATTGGGGTGGGGGTGGGGCTGAGTAACAAAAATACCTACCTCTAATTAGTTTGTCACAAATTAAATCAGCATATAAGTGTATCACCTCAGAGCCTAAGAGACAGCGAGCATTACATAGCTGACACATGCAATGATGATCATGGCTCAGTTTAGGAACCGGCCTTCCCTGGGTAGAGGGTTTAAATAATTGCTTTGGGTGTCATTTTTTTTTCTGATCCATACTGTGTACAGAAACTCCAGACTGCATTTAGGCAGTTGAAACAAACAGCAGCCATGGGACTGGAAATGAATGGTGACTGTGAAGCAGAGAGATGGTTGCTGTGGGTGTTTGCCCTGAATCCACTGCTCTAGTGAAACCAGCAAAAATGGATATAAAACAAGAATGTCGCCGACTCTAATCAGTGAATCACAGTGCCCAGGAACCCAAGTTTGATAGCTGCTTGGGATACCATATCCACCTCTCTGTAACAAAAACAAAGTAACAAAGCCTGAGAGTAATTGCCCAGCACTCAAGAAGCTTAACCATCAAGACACTGAAATTTACCATAAAGCTATAAAGAGGCCCATGGTTCCCCACACTCAGACCCATCCAACCTCACCTCTCACCATGTCCATTCATCTCTGAGGAAACATAGCTTGGTAACGCTGCTGCAATGAGCTTTGCTAGTGCACCTGGAAACACATGCCCGCCTAGAGACACACTTAGCTCATAGCACTTTAATGAAAATGCTGGGACCACCCTGAAGTGTGTAAGTCCTGTAAAGGCCCAGGGGAGTTAAACAATTATGGTAATGGATGGCAGCGAGCAGAGAAGACCCATCTTCCACACTGCCCTTCTTACATCACCTCCCCTTGCCCCCCTGCCCCCTTTTCCCCAGGTGAGTTTGTGGTAACACCAAGGTTTGGAGAAAAATAAAGTGAGCTCCCGGGTCACTGGAAAATGTTGCCACGATGCAAACCTTACAGGAAAAGGTCTGCATGGCCTTTTTCTTCTCCAACCTTTTTATGGCTCCCTGAAAAGTGAAAAAGACAGAGAACATTTTCCAGCCTTGACAGGAAGAGGTCCGGTGTCCAGCAGCTGTGTGTGCCTTGTTCATCCAGTTTTCCTGCTCAGTCAGAGCCTCGTCAAAGGTAGATATTTGTGGGCATGTCAGTAAAAGTTTCTAGGCAAAGAATTATGCTTTTAATTGCTGGTCTAATTATTATTCTGTTTATCTCAGTTACTGTGGCTGTGGAGCAGAAGCAGCAGCAAGGAGACAAATACATCAACACTGGGAGACCCCCAGGCCGATTACACTGCGAAATCTATCACCCACAGGGAGGTAGGGACAGCACTAAACCACTTCTGCATGGGTACATGAACAAATCCTGCACCGTATTTACAACTAAGGCTTCCTAAATTTGCCAGGGCATGAGTGTAGGCCTTCTGGCATTTACCAGCTCAGCTGCTGTGTGGCTGAAAACAGTGGCTGGCAATACAGTGGGAGAGGGTGGCTCTGTGGTAAGAACCGAGTTTAGATCCCAGTGTCCATGGTGACAGCACACATCCATAATTCCAGGGCTGGGGTGTGGAGACAGTCAGGTCCCAAGAGCTAAGCAAGAGTCTTCAAGTTCAGTGAGAGGTCCTGTCTCAAAAGACAAAGTAGAAAGAGATGGAGGAAGAAACCCAACATCACTCTTGGACTCCTCCTTCAAAGTCGATGATGAGTGTTCTGGACCCCAGAGTCCCGTGACTGTCTCTGAAGATTCAGCACTGTAGGAATGTGTGTTGTCCAGTCAGTGGACGGAGGGGACTGTCAGGCGTGGGATTTCCAGTTACCAAGATGGAGCCTAGCAGTGGTTGAAAAGGCTGGAGCATCTCAAATTTAGTCTGAAACTGTTAATATGAGCAAAATGGAAAGAGACCATTTTTGTGTGTGAGGGTTGTGTTAAATAAGACTTAAAAGGAGAGATGCTTTTGACTCAAAAATAGAGAAAATGAAATTGGTCCCTCATTTCTAATGTATTTCAAAAGATTTATTTTTAAAGTTATTAAAGTATTTGAAAATCACCAACTGTTACCGAGAGCAAAGGAAGAGCATATTTCATCTCCTTTACTCTACTGTATCTGCTTTGTTCCCAATACAACTGGGACTAGTTCAGTAACTCTTGCCTCCTAAGAGAGCACGTGTCTTCAAGAACACTGTTCCCATGCTTTTATTAAGAGCCCACAGTGTGAAACACTCTCTTAAATAAAAGATTATAATAATATAAATATATCATTTTGCTCTTCCTTTTTTTCTCTCTCCAAATCCTTCCATATGGGCATGCATCCTTGCTCACTTTCAAATTCTTGGTCTTTTTATTAATTTTAATTATTGTTAAAAATAGCTATGTACATACATATATATTCCTAAGTACACAAAGGTGCCCTCCTTGGTTTGTATACTACTACTTATATGTATGTTTTTAGGACTGTTTGGTTTTGGAAACCCGGTGTATGTGCTCTTCCCTGGGGAGGACTGTTTTCCCCCATCTTTGCATTCCTTAGTTTCCTTGTAGTCCTTTTTGTAGGGTTGAGGCCTTGTGGCTTTCCCCACCCACTCTGGCAAGTCTGTTATTGTTCAGCTCATGTTTAGGCTCATGTTCAGCTCATGTTTGTGTTTGTGAGACTTTATGGGTGTAGCTTCTGACATTCCTAGGAGACACAGTCTCACAACAACTCCCTGTGAGAGAGATTCTTAATTGTCTGTGGTTCTAGTTGGTCTTGTTTCATTTACATTGTATTCTAACTCAAAACAGGCAGTGGCCATGGCTGAGACAGTGGCTGGGGCAGTAGCAAGGGCTAAGCAAACAGCCCTTGACTTAACAGCTGTGGTTCTTCTGTTCTGTTTTCTTCAATTACTTTAAGTTCTTCCTTCCTTCCTTGTTATCCAGACAATTGGCAGAACCTTAATTATTAACCCTAAGAATAGGAAAGTTTATTCTTCCATAGGATGCTCTGAGGTACATCAAAAAATGCTTTTACCTGCATCATTTGGTGCAATCCTTGCAAAGTACACATGGGAAGACATGAGAACTTTCACACAGAGAAGAAAATGCAGTACAACAGTAGCCTCTCACCTCATGACTGAGCAGGGGGCAACTCTTTCGGGAGACCCAGAGCCACCCTTGCCTCAGTACGTGCAGCTAGCCTTCCTCAAGCTTCTCCTTCGTGCTCTCTCTAACATTGTTCTTAAATAACTATTAAAAATCTTTCTTGTCTGGAATGGTGACCACACATTAATCCAAGTGGATCTCTATGAGTTTGAGGCTAGCCTGGTCTACAGAGTGAGTTCAAGGCTACATAGTGAAACCCTGTCTCAAAAACAAACCAAGGCAAAACAGAAATAAAAAGCTTTTCTCAACATTTTCCAACTTTCCTTCGCAAACAAACACTGTGTGACCTTAACAAGACTAATGTGTCAGAGATTTCGTGCCCTTTATCTAGTCAGCACTTGCCATGCCTGAGTTCCATTCTCGGAACCGCAGGGTAGGAGAGAACTGACCCCCGCAAGTAGCCCTTCGACCCCTTCCTCACAAGCATGCTGTGCCGTCAGCGCGCCTTTGTGCACACACATACACGAACACACACAGAGAACAAGAAATCATAAAAATGAAAATGACAAGTAAACATATCTTGTATGCTTAGGATGGGTGATATATAAAGTAAAGTAAAGCAGAAAATATATATTTGAATTTAATATTAAAATACATTTAATTTATAAATGTATAAATTATAACAAATAATACAAATAACATATTTCACACTCTATATTTCACTTTGAGTGCAACCATTCAAAAACTTGTGGTAGAAGTTTCCACATAACTTTCACGTGGTGTAGCTCTGTCCTCAGGGCCTGTAGCCCTGGTTTCCACTGTCACTGTCGGCTCACACTTGCCTGGGTTTCAGTGCGCTCCTCTCCTTCACTCTGCCACGGAGACTTTCTCTCTCACTGTCTAAGTCACATATTTAGAAGGGTGTTTGTTATATTTACACCCAGTACTTCTAGATATTGTATAGAGGAGGTTTTTCGAGTCATCTGGGCTGCTGACATACCAGAAAGAAAGCCTCAGAAGGACAAGTCACGTTTCCTGTCTTAGTGAGCGCTGCTTATATAGGATTCTCTACACCCACTGAGCCTAGGAGACCACACAAGTGTGCCTCTGCCTTGCTTCATGTAAGAGAAAAATTACCTTTCTTGAGAATTTATTACCGTGTTTGCTCTTGTGTGAGTCTGCTTTTCCAGTTCTCGCTTTGTCTACTTTCACATCTCTCCAAGACAAGAAATTATCATTAAAAATGTGCCCAGCAGAAGAATGACATTAAAAAAAAATTACCAAAGAGCTCATAATTCTAAATTACTAAACAGATGGGAAAGAATCCATTATGTCAGCAGAACTAAAAATTAGTTCTTCCAAGAACTACAAATCATAGCATTATTGAATACTCTGGCAGCCAGACTCTAGGGTGGCCTCTATAAACACAGTGGCTCCTGATATGCATACTTCCTGTCCTCCTCTCCCCTTTCCTCCCCTCCCCTCCTCTTCCCATTCTCATTTTTGAGACAGGGTCCCACTATGTAGTTCTGGCTGTCCTAGAATTCGTATGTAGACCATTCTGGCCTCAAACTCACAGAGATCCACAGCCTCAAAGTGCTGGGGTTAAAGGCGTGCACCACATGCCTGGCTTTCATGCCTGATTTCTCCCCCAGTTATAAACAGAGTGCTTGTTTGTAACCAATAGTACGCAGCAATAGAGTGATGTATCTGTGAATACAAGTACACATTAAATTATGTAAAAAGGTAATACCTATTTTGCTAAGAAACTCCCTGTGGTTGAGTGGACAAATGAGCTGTCAGATTATGTGGAACCATCCATAGAGAGATGCTCACGGTGCAGCACTGAGTATGTCCTCTGGCTCGCACCCAACACAAACCAAGGTTCTCAGTGAGGTAGTATGCCAGGAACTGAGTGTTACTAACAACCACAGGAACATTAAAGCAGACCTTTCCCCAGGCTGGTTCCACAGGGAAAACTGTCCAGTCTTGACCACAGACAACCCTGCTGCACTCAGAATCCTGACCCACAGAAATGGATACAGCAAATGTGTGTTGTTCTGAGCCACGGAGTTTGTGTAATACTGTCATGCAAGAATAAAATACAACTAAAGACTAATAATACATGCTTTAAATTATTTAAAACAAACAAAATCTAAAATGTGTAGAATGAAAGAAAACACTAGTAAGAATAATAAAAACACAACTGTTTAAGAATAAAAAACATAACCCCAGGCAAAGATGAGCAGATCTCTAAGAGATCCGGGCTAGCCTGATCTACATAGAAAGTTCTAGGCCAGCTAAGACCATATAGTGAGACCCTGACTCAAAACAAAGCAAAACAACAACAAAAAAAAGTTTATGAATGAAAGACATAATTTAACTCAATGGGGAGGTGGAATAAGAAATGAAAGCAGGAAGCATTGCAGAACACCAGCATGGTTCAGATGGGATCCTGACATAACAGAACGAACAGATGAAAACACTGAAAGACGCATCAGCTGAGGATTGACCAAAACAGATGCAAAAGCATGATTTCTGAGCTTTGAGAAACAACTGAAGCCCAAGAAATATCACAGTCAGTACACCATGGTAAAACACAGAACTCCAAAGCTGGGGAAAGATTGTAAAAGCAGTAAGAAAAAAGCCATTTATAAGAACAGCAACTGAACACTAGCATCTTGACAGCGCCAAGAGAAAACAGGCTATAGCTGGGAAGAAAAGGAGAGGATCTATGGAGATGGAAGGGTACAAGACAGGGTAACAGGTGGATATGGCCAAAATACATTACACACACTTATGGAAATGTCATAACTAAGCCTGCTATTATATAGTTAGTATGTGCTAACTACAAAACCATCAAGTCTCTAAGTCTATATTGAGCTAAGTCATCAGAATAAATTAAACATTTTCAGTCAAATGAAATCTGTAGCTTATTTTAATAACTTTCTTTTCCCTTTTTCAAAGTTAATTTTTGCTTGTTTATTTATCCCAGTGCTGGAGATGGGATCCAGGGTCTCACATGTGTTAGGGATGAACTGAATCCCCAGCTCTGATTCTCATTTTTTTCTGAACTTGTGTATGTTGGTGTGTATGTGTCAGAGCACAGTCTAAGAATGAAGCTATGTGAGATTTCTGAGCTTGTGAGGAAACTTCAAGAAACAAAAACAAGAGTCTTGTGACCTCAGCTTCTTCAAAAAATATGTAATTGTTCTTGGACTGCATTCATGCCCCTTCCAGGTATGGCAGATAGAAGTGAGTTTACTTCAGAATACTCATTTCAACTGGCTATTGTTATTATTTTATGGAAAAAGCACATTTTTTGCTGTCTAAGGCTTGTCTGCCACATGTAGATTGTCCTCGTCATTGTACAGTTTATTCATGTGATTCCTTGTAACCGTCAGACTATAAATTATCTGATACTCTGAATAAAGTTGGCTATGCATGAGACTTTAGTCTACCTCATTTATCAGCTCCATTTTCCCAGGTCAGCTACAAAATAAGAGAGTGACGACCCTCACAGGAGGTGAGTGAGAACAATGGGGCAGAAAGCAGGGAAGGCTCTGCCTTATGTTGAGCTTGTGCATCGTCTTTTAAAGGAAGGAGAAACACAAGTATTAAAATCACAGTTATTAGATTGCTTGCAAATTTGTGATTATAATCTCTGGTTTCCAAAAGAAAGGACTTTATATGAAGAAATATGGGATGGAGTCCGAAAGAATATTGAAAAGGCAATATAAACGTAATGACAGGTTCACGGGACCCTCAGAGACCACCAGGAGACGGCTTGATGCAACAGCAAGAGAGCTTTATTACAAGAGCAATCGAATTCAGGACCCAAGTCTCACTGATGCAGCAGTAGAGAAGTGGGACCCCGAGCTCTGAGTGAGCAGGGTTTTTAAAGGGAAAGACTGCAAGCAGGGGGGCCTTGATGTTACAGGATTAGGTAAAAGTTAGAGGGGCGAGGTGACCTTCTCTGAGGCACAATCACAATTGCTAAGGCATGTAATCACGATTGCTATTCTTCTGAACTATATCTGAAATATTGGGGAGAATTTTCCCACTCGATTCCCAACCAATTCTCATTGATTATTGCCAAGGAGATTGTCTCTATTTTCTATAAAGTATTTATTCTGTAATATTTCCTGGAGGCTGTTGCTAAGAGAGTTAACTTTGTTTTCTGCCAAGTATACATTCTGTGATATTTCCTGGTACCTGAATTCAGCTCCCAGTCAAGATGGCTCTTTATTTCAAAATGGAGTTATACTCAGGCTAACTTAAACTCTTCATAAACAAGGGGAAAAGATCCCCCATTCAATTTTGGGTCACTTGGGCATTAATTCAGACCTTTAAAGGAAGGTAAAGAGGATATTAATAATGAAGAAGAAATGACTAATCCCTTGAATGAAGATAAACTGGGTGATCAAACCTTAAATTGGTAAAAGAGGCAAAAAAGGGGATTTTCCCTGTTCCGGTAAAATTGAAAGTAAGAACAGTGCCATTGACAGTGCCAGAGACAACTTCAGCCTCCTTTAGATACACATCCTTCATTGCCTAAAAATGACCCTGAAGCATGGAGTGAGGGACTTGATAACCAATTTAATTTTGAATTCCCTCCACTTCCTGACAAGGACTTAGGAGAACCTATGGAAATGCTACCTTTACAAGCTAGGCAAGTGAGGGCACATCAGGGAAGAGGAATTTGATCCCCAATACCTCCTTCACCTCATGAGCTTTGCTAACCAATGCACTAAAACAACCTATTTAGAATTCTGGAAGGAAAGATGGTGTTGGCTAGTCCTCGACTATTACCTCAAGACTCAAGAAAAGAACTACAGCTGTTTGAATGCAGACTGAAAGAAGTATTTGTGTATTGTGTGGGTCCCCACTGCCTTTAAACTTATTTTCCTCCACTAAGTTGATAAGCCTTTGGAATAGATCTATTCACACCATAAGGGCCAGAAAATACTAACTTGTTCAATTAGTAAACCAGGGGAGGACCCCATGTCAACAGTTATCTGGATTTGATCCTTACTGTATTATATTACCTTTAACAATCAGTTTTTAAGAGAATTACAGAAGCTTAGGGATTCTCAAATTTCATTTGCAGATTACTGTATAACGCTAGGAAATCATTATTCAGATGGCAAGGTATGGGATTTCCTCATACAACAAATATTTTTCCATTCCATCCATTCAACCATTTTCCATTCCACAGGCAGATACTTAATTGATGGCTCATCTAAGGGTATAGGAGGGGTCCATATATTTATCCATTTATTAATACTTCTTTTTCTTCAGCCTAGTAGAACTGGCTGTTTTGATTCACCTATTAGAGTTAGTTCATAAAAGCTCAAATATTGTTTCAGATTCTGCTTAATGTTGTAGGATTATTTCCAGGAACAGATTCATATTTGTGTATACTCTAACCTCCCTGGTTTTATTGCAGAAGGAAATAAGCAAGCTGCCTCATTTTTACTTCTCCAGAAGAAAATTGGGAAGGAGCATGCATCTGTCATTGCAGATGGATCCACTGAAACATTGTGGGTTCCTCTTCAGCTCCTCCAGCCCCCTCAGCCATCAAGGTCAATGGCTAAGGGCAAGAAGATAGTGGAAGTCATCATGAAGATAGCAGACCTTCAGCTAAAGAGCAAAAGGAAGGTTGACCCTATTATCAATCAAGCTGCCTACCTGGGGTAAATTTAAGGCCCTATGCACCAAGAGAGAAGTTATTCTACAAAACACACTGAGCCCCATGTCACTTGAGAGTTTCTTTTTGGCAATGCTGGCTGCTTTGACCTGTCTTTCTGCAGTGAGTGCCTCTGAGCTTGTGTGTTACGTTCCTCATCCTCCTCTGCTTCAGCTGCAGTGGGTAGGTCCAGCTCCTGTCTTCTTTATTAATGACTCTGTGTGTATGCCTGGACCTTGGAATCATAATAGGCTCATTTAGTCATCTGATTTGAATCACTTCCTATTTCACAGGACATCATAACATTTGTACCCCCATTAAAAGGGAAATATGGGCTTATGTTTTGCAAGATACCTGAGCTACTAATTCAATGGGTCTCTTTTCAAGCAATTGTCTAGATCTTTCTGATCAATATAATTATGTAACCAATAGTAGTGGACATAGTTTGGATCCCTGTTCTTGGTGGCAGAGTGTTACACATAATGCTTTCATTGTTCTAATATTATTCACTTATGTCTATAATTTGCTTGCTTATAGGATAATCATGTATCAAATGGCATTGGCAACATTTTAAATCAAAAGATTCTATTAAAATTAAAAGATGCTATTAAAAAATAAAAAAGAGGAAGCTGTTGGAGCACAGTTCATGAATGAAGCTGTGTAAGGAGACTTCTGAGTGCTTGGGAGAAAATTCCAAGAAACCAAGAGTTTTGTGACCTCAGTTTCTTTAAAAACACAGATTTTTTTTTTGAGATTATGCTTCCTGTGCCCTTCCCTGTGTGAGTTTATTATGGATTATTCATTATAACTGGCTGTTTTTATTTGCTTACATGCCTCAATGAATAAACATGTTTTTGTGGCATGTGGCTTGCCTAGCACATGCAGCTTGCCTGCCATGTGTAGCTTGATCTTGTGATTATACGCTTTACTCATGTGGCTCCTCTTAACCCTCAGAGTATAAATTGTCTGATGCTCTGAATAAAGTTGGCTACTGCATGAGACTTAGTGTGCCTCCTTTCTCAGCTCCACTCTCCCAGGTCCTATTGCCTCTAGACTCTAAACGTACATGTATACTTATAAGCATATCTAATATAAATACATGTTTGTTATTTTTAAAAATATCAATGTTTATGCTAGAAATGGTGGTACATTTTAAATGCAGTTTTTTTGCAACTTAAAGTTTCTTAGAAAGACTTAAAAGGCAGAGCTGTGCTCTGTTGTTAGTCCTCTCACTAAAACATGCAATATATCCGTATATTGCATATCCAGCCTACAAGTCCCACCAGTGCTGCGCAGCCACCTACAGGCAGAGAAAGCACCTGCACAATTCAAAGACCAGCTTCGGTGTCTAACTGTTCACTGAGTTCTCCTGAGCCCTGTAGAGAAGCCCTCAAGGCGCCCCCAAGACACTAGTACAAACTTTTGGGCTTATGAGTCATGGTACTCCTTACTATTGACTGTCCCTATTTACTTTAACGTTCCTATGCTATTACTTGGGAGAATAAAACTATGTCTATAGAAAGTCCTTTGTATCTATGTCTATAGGTCCTTTGGTATCAGTTTTTTGTCTGTTAGTATTTAACTTGGCAGACACATGAAATGATGTAAAATCAAGTTTGTAGTGCATTCAACATGCAGTGCTTTGGTGGCATTGTCATTCCAAAGAGCCGTATCATAAATGAATCTTTGACAAAAGCTATGCAATATTTCTAGTGTCATTAAATGAGTGATATTTCATACTGTGAAACAACCAAATGGATAATACAATGATATCATAGACAATTCCTCTATCTAGAAGAACAAAAACTTTGGGTAATAAAACCCAAACTAGTTCAGACAGTTGTTCCTCCAACCAAGAATAAAAAAGCGAAACAGCTACAGGCACAAATATCACACGGATTTGCTCCTTTCATTTGTTCCTATTTGGTCCTAAAGGTAAACAGAGTATTCTACGTGGACCCACCCCTCCCATCCCTGCCCTGACTCCCCGAAAGTAGGCTTTGGGGAAAGTGTTTAGGTACTGGCAATCTCCAAACAGAGCAATCCATTTCTAGACAACCCAAATGGTCCAGTTTCTGAACCACACAGTTACAAGCCAATAAGCTTACAAAGCCCAAACAGAATTTCCTCCTTCATATGTACATGGAAATCTGGTTAATTATTACACACACACACACACACACACACACACACACACACACAAATCCCTCTTCACTGAGCAGCTGAAGATTTCTTTGGAGGAGTAGTCTTTCTGTAGTGAAAACATAATAAAAATAACAGATGGGACTGCAGCAGATGGGGGCAGTCGGTCAGGGGAGGAGAGTAAACAGTGAGTTACAGGTAAAGGATTAACAAGCAGAGCTGTGTGGTCTCAGAAAACAGCACTGGTAAATTAGAGATTTATTTTATGATTTCATGGAGACATCTGGGCTACGTAGGAGCTGGAGTCCTTATTCTCACGGCAAAGAGTACAAAGCTATCACCGAGATACAAAGCAGTTACTCAAAGCTGCAGTGGTGGTGGAGGGCTGGAGCAGCGGGCCAGACATCAGCAGTACACTCTGGTGTCCTGAGAAAGATTATAGAATAATAAATAATGTGATGAAACTAATTCTCTGGGCAGCTTTTGGGGGTCGGACCCTCGGGATGGGTTATTTGCAGTTATGAATCACTAAGTGATCAACAGATAGAGAAGTGGCCCATAGCTCTCTAGTCTTGGAGACCTGTCTCCATAAAGGATCTGAAGGACCTAAGAATAAAAACCCAAAAAGTTAGCTCAAGTCATAATTCTGTTCCCATCGTCGCCTTCTGCTGCCATCCCTGCAAGCAGCTACTCTTTTTGTCCTTTTTTTGCAGAGGATCTTGTTCTTCCTATTTTGTTTTTGCTGTTGTTCCTTCCTTAGTTTGTTTCAAGGTGGTCTTGAAATGGCCTGTCCTCCACCCTCTGAGTGTCTCTCTCATATGTAGCATGGAAGCCTAGGCACCTACACGGGGCTGTACACGCACAGTGATTTGCCAGCCGCTGGGCACATCCACCAGCTGACAGGAAGCTCAGGGAACTGGGCGGGGCACCGAGTCACTGTACATGCACTCTCAGGGTGCTTTTCAATCCCTCCAGGCAAACGCAAAAGGTATGTTAGGCGTGGGAAAGAGAAGAGGCATTCTTTATTGGAAGAACAAATAGTTGACAGGAAAAGAAAATAAAGCAAAGCAAATAAAAATAGATAAAATGGAAAACTCACAAATCAGGTTATAAAACAATATACTCTGCTGACATTTACATAAAGTGTTCCTGGGACACTTTATGTCTGATGCCAACAAGCCCGCTGTCTGTTGCCTGGGGCCAGACACAATTTGTATTTTCCTGTGTACTTACAGCTTTGCAGGGAGCAATGGTAGCTGCTACTTACTTGTGCTTGCTTGCATACTTTAAAAGGCTGAAGCGTTTCTTGGTAGAACAGCTGATGATAAGACTGTAGGTCAAACCAAAAGTACACACTGTGCTTCCACAGCTGCAGATGGAGAAGTAGAGAAACCACCACCCAGTCAGTCCTCGAGGTCCATAAGTACACATAAGCACTTACTTCCTTGCTGCTACCACAAATCAGATCCAACTTAAGCTAGTCTCAACCTTTCATCACAAACTGACAAAATATAGGATACTTATTGCTGTTGTCAGTGGAACATTGTATTTTTGCATATAACCCTCCAATAAAGTTGGTCATTAAAGTAGTAAATGTTTAAAAATTGTAATGAATACAAAAATTTCAAGTGTTCTAGTTGAAATGTAAAGAGCATGGATTTGTGGAATAAAAGCACATCTGAAGGTATTCTGCTATATCAACATATGGGTAAATTGAGTATGACAGTAGAACTAAATTTTAACTACTGAGCCAATTAGTCACTGCTCATTTGGGTCATATAAATATTGATTATGATTTTAAAAACATTATTGGAAATATTTCACCTCTATTCATTATAATTTATGGTTGTTAGAATTATTAAAAATTAAGTATTAATAGAAATGAACTAGATATGGCATATTAAACTACAATTAAACAATATCATTAACTCTAGCCAGTAAGGTATATCAATATTTATCTATTTTTCACTTTCCTTTCTAATTAGTGTAGGTCAGTAAAACAAAGAGAATTACAATTCAGTTGGATGGTTAAAGATTTACTAAATATTAAGTATGGATTTAAATTCAGATGAGAATCTGAACATCAGATATACTTCTTTGAGTACCAAGTTATTTCAACGTTACTATTTTCAAATCAAGTAAAGCAAGAAATAAATATTTAAAATAATTATTTTCTACCTTGTTTCCCGAATTCTCGCAGAACTTAGTAAAGAAGAATCCAGCTCTATTTTCTACATACAAAGATTGTAACAAGTTTTCCATGTCATATCCTCTCAAAGCTCCAACATCAGACACAGTTTTAACCTAGATAACAAAACAAGTTCATTATCTGCCTGAATATAATGTGATTCTTTATAGCATTGTTCAAGTTGGTCTTGTAAATTCTGCTGGCTGTAATTTTATTTTTGTAGAATATATGTATTAATGCAATGTGTTTGCATTGTCATGTATATTCATTTATGAAGCTCCAATTATGGCAGGAGAAGTCATTCAAACTAATCTGATTCTAAGCCCAATAGTTAGAGCAACCCCCTGACCTCAATTCCCTTCACATTTTGGTGACCTTCCAAGTCTCTGTTGGTGGCCTATATCCTACATATTGACTGTTATTTTAGCCTTGAGGTGCTTCTATTCTAGCTACAAGCAGGTTATAAAGAGAACATCTCTGCGGCTTCTCAGTGCTGCTTGTTCAGGGGGCATCCCCTCTTTGGACAGTTCCATCTCACCCTACAGGTCATGGCCTTTGGAGTGGGAACGGCAATGGAAGGTCTCATAAAACTCTGCTGCTTAGGGCTTCTCTGGCAACAGTGTTAGCAACCATAACACCATCCTTGAAATAAAGATAGCTGGCAATTTCTCAAGGCTTATACTCTCTTTATCACACTGTCTCTGCTTGCTAAACACATTCTGAGATGAGAATATGATGATTTTTCTTAATGTTTAACAATATTTGAAACTAAAATATCCTTATTTTAGTAGGAAAAAAGCCCTCATTGGTATAAAATGAGAAGTATTTGCTTAAAAGAACTGCACAAAAAATAATTAAATGTTTAGATAATATAAAAACTGCTGAGGATTCTGATAGTAAAATTCTCAAAGGAGAAGGGATTTTCATCTAAGTCTTTGTTTAATAAACCCTGCATTACATGCTTGTTGTCAAAGTAGCCACAATCTGAAACTTGTATCTTCATAAAAAAGTGAAGATTTCTAAGAAATAGCATCCAGTGCTATTTTAATTGTTAAAAAACTGAACAAGAATACTAAAGGGTCTTATTTTATATCTGAGGTGTCATCAACCTAGGCCATAACAACTGTTTTTGAAAAGAGTGATTAATGCAGGACTGAGCAATCAATACTACCAAAAAAATCAACCAACCAACCAACCAACCAAACAACAACAACAACAACAAAAAATAGGTGAAGATTTGGTGGAAAAATTCCTTTGCAACTAAAAACCAAAATGTGTTGCTTAGTGGAGGAAAAAAATAGTAAGCTTAAAATTCTAAAATTAGTAATGTTGGTTGATTAAATGAGGAACATAGTTTTCAGTCCTTAAAATACTCACATTAAGTTCTTCTGTATAAGTATATTTTCTGTCCAGCTGGGGCTTCAGACATTCAGAGATGTCAGTAAAAGATGTCAAACGGACCACTGTGGTGGCCTCTGGTAACCACTTTGACCTAAATTATAGGCATAAGAACAAACTGATCAGTTAGCAAATCTGAGTATTGTCAATCTATCCAGCATCAAAGGACTCCCTCAAAATGTTAAAGACTGGATGAGAAATACATAGTTAGCATCAGACTTAGGGTGAAAACATAAATACTGCCCCTAAAACTGTGACAGAGCAAGGCCTTCTATTTTCTTCACTTCTATTCGGTATCATGTGGACTAAAGAGTCTCTCCCAGGCAGGAAAGTGAGGAAAGAAACAAAGGTGTTCTGATTAGGGAAAAAAATGTTAAATGATCTTTACTCTCAGGTATTATACAGAATCTACAGGGAAAAAATTCCCGCTAATGTTAATAATTGAGTTCATTTAGAGCATGGGGTAGAAGCTAAATGTACAAAATCAGCTATTTCTGTACACTAAAAATGGACAGAACAAAAATAAAACATTCTCATTCAGACTATCCTTAAAAAAACAAAATATTTAAAAATAAAAATTTCAACCTTACACTCTACATCCAGTGACTTTACACTCATTTCTTTTTAAGATTTTTTGTTGTTGTTTGTTTTTCTTTTGACTGTGTAGTCTTGGCCTGAAACTCACTATGTACACTGCAGCAGGCTCATCTCCAGCTCACGGAGATCCACCTGCCTTTTCCTCCAGAGTGCTGGGATTAAAGATGTACCCTACCACACACGGCATGCTATTCTTTTTCTTTTCTTCTTTTAAATAATAAGTACACAAATGTTTTTATTGTACTCAAACAAATCTGAAAATAACAAATATATATGATAATTTTGGAGAGGTGAATTAATCATTATATACAATGAAATATAAACCTCCCATTTATCTCTGTCCACTTTCCCCAAGTTCTCCTTCCCCTGCTAACTCAGTCTTCTACTTTTCTTGCTAAGTCCAGCTGACACTGCACTACTATTGTGCATGGCTGTGGGGCCTTCCAGACCTACCAGTGCTATACCTTCAAAGAAGATGATTCCCCCCCACACAGCATCACCAGACAATAGCTCCTCAGTGAAGGATGGCACAGGTGATCTTCTCTGTCCATGTGGGGAATGTCAGCTGCCTTGATAGTGTGACAGTGTGTAACCACTGGTGTGAGTTAATGAGTGCATTGGCCATGACATGTTATACCCAGAAGATAGCATTTCACAGCCCTCCTCCTGACCCTCAGCTCTTCAAAGCCTTCTGCCTTTTCTTCATGGAGTTCTCTGAGTTTGGAGAGGCAGATGCCATAAAGACATCTTTAGGGCTCAGCTTTCAGGCTTTTGTTCTCTGCATTTTGATCAGCTCTGCATCTCTGTATTGACTACTGTCAACTCCTCTAATCAAAGTTGGGAGCAGCCCAGGCCCTGGTCCAGATTCCATCTTCACCCCAGGTCAGCAGCTGAAACAACTAGGAGTTGTGCAACTTTGAATGGTTACTCTTATTTCTATCTTTATATCTCATTTTTAATGTTTAAGACAAGGCCTTACTATGTAGCCCACATTGGCTTAAAACTCACTATCCTCCTGCCTCAGCACCCTGAATGTTATAGGCATGTACCACCTTGCCCAGATAGGTGCAAATTTTAAAAAGAATAATCTATGGAATGTTAGTCTATAAATAATGTAATAACTTGGATGGCTCTCATGGTAATCATGCCAAGTTTCAAAGTCAAGTTCAAAAGATTGCACTCAGAGGAATTGGCTGCTCTTCCAAAGGTCCTGAGTTCGATTCCCAGCAACCACATGGTGGCTTACAACCATCTATAATGATATCTGGTGCCCTCTTCTGGTGTGCAGGTGTACATGCAGGCAGATTATTATATACATAATAAATAAATCTTTTAAAAAATTGCACTTTAATCATTCCATTTATATGACCTTATTGGGCTGACAGAATTATGGAAGATTTGCCATTGCCAGCAGCAGTGATTGTCACTACCCTGTTTCTTATACTATAGTTCTTCAACACTCCCAGACCCTGACCTTAACATGGAAGACTGAACGCAGCATCCCATGCACACAAAGCAAACAGGGTAATAAAAAAGATATATGCCGACCTGGTTTTCTTCTATTTATTTAAAAAAATTTTATGTGCATGGGTGTTTGCCTACGTGATGTGTACCACATGCATGCCTGGTGTCTGAGGTGGGCACAAGAGGGTACCAGTTCCCCTTGAGTGGAAGTTATGGTTAGGGGCTGCCATGTGGTGTGGGGACCCGAACCCAGGGCCCCTAGCAAAAGGACCACATGCTCTTAAATCACTGGGCCATCTTCTCAGCTCTTCTTTTTGCTCTTTATTTCAACACAAGGTCTCAGTCTGCAGGCCAGGCCTGTCTTGAAAGCTGGGCATCCCAGACTGGCCCTGACCTTGTAATCCTCCTGCTTAGCTTCTCAAACAGCTGGGATCACAGGTCTCTCCATCAGACCCAGTTTTCTTTCTGACAGTAACATGCAGACTATACCTTTCCCAAAATAAAAAGAGAAAACAAAGGTGATCTATACTAATTAGTTCATATTCAAAATATTTTTCCGAGACTATCTGGTCTTGGGGTTGTGAAGTCAATACTCATTGTTAGTCAATCACATTGTCATGTAAATAAGCACTTTACTCATCCACTCTACACTACACTCACTTAAGTACCCCCCTTGTCTTCAAGGACACTGTGCTGCTCTGTGTGGGTACCGCCCATCCCTCAACGCCCTGTGTCTTTGTCTTCAAGGACACTGTGCTGCTCTGTGTGGGTACCGCCCATCCCTCAACGCCCTGTGTCTCTTCCATTTTCTAACCCACTTTACCTACTAGAAGCTCGATAACTTAGTTTTCCTCATGTGCTTTTCTGGGCTCAAAATCTTTATTTCCATTGTTCAGAATCATAAATATCACAAGTGGACCTGATGTAGTATTAGATTTTTATTATGGTAACACTGACTTTTTTTTTGTTTATTTGCTTTTTGTCTTTTTTTTTGAGACAGCGTTTCTCTGCATAGCCCTGGTTATCCTGGAACTCACTCTGTAGATCAGGCTGGCCTCAAATGCACAGAGATCTCTTCCTGCCTCTGCCTCCCAAGTGCTGGGATTAAAGGTGTGTGCCACCACGGCCCGGCTAACACTGACATTTTTAATACTTTTGCCAACTTTTGTTGTCAAGGATATGAAGAACTGGAACCTAATACACACAGTGTGTCCACCCTCAAGAGGACTTTAAACTATATTCATTCATTTAATACTAATTAAATATAGAGCATGCGCCATATATTCTATTAGGTGATTTGCTGTACCATTCACATAGGCTTTGTCCATAGCTGAAGTGATCATCTCCCCCTTCCACTTTTATTTTTCCTGTTTCCAAGCACAGCATTGACAAAAGCTAAGGTAAAGTGGCTCTCATTGCAAAGTTCAACTTCAATGAAGGTAAATCCCTTTCTAAAGTCTACCTGCACACCAAAGGTAATATAGATCATGTTGGTGACAATGTCATAGGGATGATGCAGTCACATATATTAGAAGGGTAATGAATTGTTACAACTCTTAACAGAGATGGTTGTATAGTTCCTTGAAGAACTTAATACTTCTGAAATTATCTTGATATGTACATATGTGTGAGGTCTAGAAAAAGAAAGACTAGCCACCTGGAAATTGTTTGTGGCAGCAATGGAAGAAGAGACATATACTCAGAAGAACAGAAGCAGTGGGAGCCAGGACTGGACAGTATCTTCAAAGTGCTGAAAAGGAGCAACTACCAACATCTAGGTCCAGACCCTGTGAAAATACCTGAGAATGAAAATGAAGAACATGAAGGACCTTGAAACCATTACGAACACAGACCACCAGACACAAGATTCCAGAGATTGTTTTGATTCCGTTTATATAAAACACACACAGGGCAGAAGCTGTAACATAGGACAAGGGTTGCTAGTGGCTGGGGAAGGAATATGGAGTGGCTGCTAAGGGACACAGGACTTCTTTTTGACATCATAAAATGCTCAGGAATTAGGCCAGCAAGCTGGCTCAGCAGGTAAGAACCTTGCCACCAGGTCTGACAACTTGAGTTTGCTCTCTCAAACCAACATAATGGAAGGAAAGAACTGATTGTTTCCAAGTTGTCTTCTGATATCCACATGTGTGCCGTGTCACAGACACACATGCCTGTACATACACACTCACCCAATCATTCAATCAATCAATATTAGCTTAAACATTCAAGAATTATAGAGTGGTGGTAGTTGACTTTCCAAATACACTGAAAATCAGACTGTACACACTTAATATTATTTAAGTTGCCAACTTTATTCTTATATAGATTTTACTTCAAGTAAAAAAAAAAAGAATAAATGTGAAGTAATAAATTACTAAACAAAGAATTGTCCAAACCTAAGATCATAGAATATTATTCAGAATAAAGAAAAAAGATCCCACTGGAAACACAAAACACTATAGAGTGAGGAAACACAAAGTAGAGAGACTGCACCGTGTTAAAAAGTGGCGTGCTATTCAGGGTGTTAGGAGTTTTCAAGCTGGAGATGTGGACTAGCACAGAACCAAATGAGTGTTAGGAGGCCACCATCTCAGTTCTGACTGTGGCTGGACACAGAGACACTGAAAGGACCAGGCCTGACCCTCTCCTCCAAAAGTCATCTGTCCCAGGACCTAGGCCATTGGTCACCAATTCCAAGAAAAAGAAAACCATAAACTTCCCTACCCAAGGAATAGCCTGGAGGTAACCACACGAATGGGAAGGAATCTTCTCAGGCAGGGCATCAGGTGCTGGGCAGACCATTAACCTAACATATCTATAGATAGCTCACTCAATGTTAGTTATGTTAGTTAGCCAATCACTCTGTAACAAGCTTGCTCTTGCTGAATGTCATTCAATCTTGTAACTGCTAAGCTGGGAATCCCAGTTCTTGAAAATAAAAACCCTACAGTGTGGCTGCTTGGGGCTCTCCTCTCTGATCCACTGTGTTGGTGATGATGGAGAGACTGAGCTTATGCCTGAATAAATCTCTTTGCTCTTGCTCCTGGTGGTCTTTGAGGACCTTAAGATCTGGGCATAACAATATCATCTCTTTAAGTGTATCAATGTCTGGGATTCTTCTATCTTAGATTCACTCATAAGCTCCTAATATACAGTACTGACTCCTAAGAATTAATACTAAAAACCAATGAACTTAACATTCAAAAAAACTGCACCTACCCTTTCTCAAATCCATTATCTTTATAAGAAACTGGATGCAAAGACTCACTTCTCCCAAATTTTTTAGTCTCTTGGCTTACTTTTGATAATTTCTTAGGAGATTTAGATGGTTGAAATAAACCGATTTCTTCTCCCTAAAAAGTGAGAAGATAATGAAATGGAAAATCAACAAAATGAAAAAGGAGAATAGAGCTCTGCATGTTTATCTCAAGCTTGTTTTCGTCTGTAGATTTCAACCCTCACTCTACTTCCTACTAAATATCCCACTAAAATAGAAATGCTTCCCTCAGACATGCAGGTTTTATAAGACAAGCAGAGTGAAATACAACAGTAATTTAGGTGATAAGAGAAGTCAAAGGCTTTTATTAGGTTCTTACTTCCAGCACTATGGAAGCAGACTCTTTCCTGGGAAAGAACTTGCAAGCAATCCTTTCTTCTGAAACAGAACAGGTTTAAACTTGTGTGGGAGAACATCAGAAAGTGGTGGGTAGGCAAATAAGAGAAAGATGCTTGCTTAGTTCTTAGCAAGGGGTCTATAACTTAATAGTGCTATTTCTTACCTTTTACGGACATTTTATGTTTATAGTAATTTTTCCCATTCTTAAAAGTTTCTAATGGTAGGAGCAAGGAGAGATGGCTCAACATTTAGGAGCTACTTTTAACTGGCTACTCTTCCAGAGGGCCCAAGTTCAATTCCCCAGCACCTACATGGTGGCTCACAACTGTCTGTGATCCCAGTCCCCGCCGATGTAAAAGCCCCCTGCTGGCATCTATGGGCACAAAGGTGCACATGCAAATAAAATACACAGAATGAAAACATAGCTCTTCAACAAAAGCATGAGATGGGACTTGCACCAAGAGCAGTTGGGAGCTGTCAGATAAGCTCCAAGAAGAGAGCCCCTGAAGAAAGAGTAGAGAGTGGGGAGGAGAGGGGACTTACTGCAAAAGGGAAGAACAGTCAGGGATGGGAAAGAGAATGGTGCTTAGGAAATGAGCAAAGCTGCTCTTCATTGCTGGAGATACTCTTCTGGTTGGGGTTGCAGTTCTTGCCTGGTCCAGATAGCTATTATGGCATTAAAGGCAGGACGCCCTCCCCTTGGCGGGGTCCCCTGCTCTCTGCCTGACTTCAGCTGGACAGTGTCTTTAGAAACAGACTCTCCTAACCACGTTTGATATTTGGCCTCTGACACAGCTCACTGCTAGCTCTCCCCTCCCCAGACTATATGTTAATTAAGTACTGAGTTTCTGTTATGATAAGAGTGTACAGTATAATGCAAATCAAGCAGCCTTGAAGTGCCTAGGATAGGTGTACATAACTCTCTGGGATTAAAGTTGATTTAGCCATATGCTGTTTGGCACTCCTCTCTTCTCATTTACTGCCCCTCCTGACTTCTTGGGCTTCAGGGAGATAGCCCCAGGCAGGAGAAGAACCAACATTTCATTGGTGTAGCTTCAGGTTAAGATTAGGTGTGTGGTGCCTGTCTGTAACTCATGCACGTGAGAGATGAGGTAAGAAGGTCACAAGTTCAAGGCTAGCCTGGGCAACACAGCAAGTCCTTGTCTCAAACAAACACATACAGTTTTAAGTATTAAGCAACTATTAGTGAGAAATACTACAAGGGGCTGGGCTTATATTAAACATATATTGTACAATCATGGTTAAATGGCTTTCAACCTCTGAGGTAGAGGAGGGAAGTGGCATAGTCCCCATGCTATGGAATCATTTTTCAAAATAAAAAATATTCTGGAGCCACAAAACAATGCGCATGTATTTAAAGCTGCTATACTAAACACTCAAACGATGAGAAAGTATGTATTTATGCTTCTTAGTCACAATAATTAAAAAACTATGCTTTTAGGCCAGCTGTGTAGCCAGTGGTGTAGAGCATGGTTGGTAAGCATATGGCTGTGACTCATGCCCTAAGCAACAACAAATGCTTTCTTCTTCTTAATTTATTTATTTACTGGATGCAGGGTAGTAAATCTGGCTTTAGAACTCAGTTTGTAGACCAGGCTGTTCTCAAACTCACAGAGACCTGCGTTCCCTAGTGCTGGGATGTAAGGCGAACAACATCATGCCTGGCCTCTAAATTATTTTGAAAGTTGTGTGCATGTACGTGCTGTGTGCCAGGGGTGTGCCTGCTCCCCGAGGTGGATGGGACCTCCAGCTGGAGTTACAGACGGTTACAAGCTACCTGATATACACACCTGAGAGCTGAACTCACACCCTCTGGAAGGACAGCAAGTGCTCTTGACCACTGTGCCGTCTCTCTAACCTCTACTCACTTAAAATTAAATAAAAAATATTTCAAATGTATAATACAGAGAAATCCTGTTAGGGAAGTTTTGGATTTTGGAGTGTGTGTTCTTCTGTAAGTGCACACAGAGCCTGGAAGAGATGCCCTGGAACTGGAGTGTTAGTATTGGTGAGCCACCGTAGATGCTGGGAACCAAGCCCAGTTCTGCAGGAACTTAAAATCAGAGCCATCACTCTGGCCCGTAAGTTCCAGTCTTTGAGCTTGAACTTTGTTGCTTGACTGAAAACCATAAAAACAGCGAGAGATGGCTCAGCATGTAGGGATGTTTATTGCCAAGCTTGACAGCCTGAGTTTGGACCCAGGAACCCACATAGTGGAAGGAAAGAAAGATTGTCCTCTGATACAGCACCTCACACACATGTTCTGTGGTAACGCTCACATACACATGTGCATATATATACACACTAAACAAACATGTAATTTAAATAAAAAAGAATAATCAGAATGAACGGTGGCAGGAAAGTAGGAAGCCACAATAAAACTGAAGGGAATGCCCTTCACTGTGAGTGTGTTGATGCTGTTGGTATACATGCGCCCAATTTGTATACCCATTAAAAAGGCCGTGTTTTACTGGTTATAAAAGTTCAGCAGCTCTGGGTGTTTTCTGCCAAATGGTGACAGAGCACATAGAGCAGGGCCAGAACAGACTGTCTAGGCAGAACACAGCATGTGCTCACCTCAAGAGGAGCCCAGAGAAGGGACAGGCAAATCTGGTCTACGGTACTTTTCACACGAGCTGAACTCTCCCCACGCCTTGGGCACTGCTCATTTATTGGAGATCCTTCTCTTAATTGTGTCACTTATTTTTTTTCTCCTTCACAACTTGCTCAGCTTGATAATGTTTCTAAGAATCATCAGCTGTCGTGCTGGTGAGCCCAGGCTGCATGGGCTGAACAGGCACTTGGTGCACTGGAGTGTGCTAGGGCCTCAAGGCACACAGCAGATCAGGAAAGTCAAAATAATGGGTAAGAAACCAATGAAATGGGTAAGAAAATAATGAAAAGCATGGTCTTCTCTAGTGGCAAGAACATCACTGGAGAGAAGGAATTAGAAATCCCCCTCATGGGGGAACAGCCTTACCAGACCACAGAGGAGGACAATGCAGCCAGTCCTGATGAGACCTGATAGACTAGGGTCAGCTAGAAGGGGAGGAGGGCCTCCCCTATCAGTGGACTGGGGGAGGGGCATGGGAGGAGAAGAGGGAGGAATGGTGTGATTGGGAGGGGTTTAGGGAGGGGGCTACAGCAGGGATAAAAAAATGAATAAACTGTAATTAATAAAACAATAAATAAATTTTTTAAAAAAGAATTTAAATGCTTGATTTCTACAGCAACTCCACAGAACCCTGATCTCTGTTGAGACCCTGGGGGTCTCTGTCTGCACAGCTCCTCAAATGATGCTAAAAGCCACCTGCCAGCGTCACTGCCGAACACATACATCATCTGGCATTTTATTAAAATACAGATTCTAATCCATGGTTCTAATATTCATGTGGGGTTGGGATGTAGGTTCTAAGCCAATTCATTGATTTGAGAGTGACCCCAGCCTTTTCCAGGTCAGTTAAGCCAATCTATGGAGTGGGGACCTCGGTAACGGCATACTGTAATCACCTGGGGAGATGTCTAATGTGTGCCTGGAATTCCGAAACCACAGAGAGAGAAAATCTGGTGACAGCTCTAAACTACTGTGAGTGGAAGTGAACCTTTTAACATGTATTACACATCATGCTGCTTTTTGAGTGAGACGCTGTGCTTCTAAAGCAATCTTGGGGGAGTGTTGTATGACTGTGACCAATAACAGAATATTCTGTGATACCCTTTAAGGCAGTGAAACTTTGCGAGGATCTCGGACCACACCTACAGTTACTGCTTCACCCTGACAATCTATAAGGTTACTTACTAGTGCCTATAATTACTTTCTCCTACCAGACTTTATCCTTCGCTTTTTGCCTTTTTTACTCTTCACGGTGAGCCCAAAGCTCCCTGCCTCTGGTTCGGCTGTGCTGCTCTCAGCTTACCTGCTCAATTCGTATTATATTTACACAGCAACTATGCTAGGCTAGGCTGCTCTAGGGCTGTGAACTCAGCACAGAAAATTCCCTTCTATTCTAGGAGGAGGTAAAAGGCAATAAACAGGTGGCTCATGTGGCTGTTAAGACAAAAAGGCAAAGCAAGGCAGGGCAAAGAGCACAGATAATGATGGGAGGTGGCTTTATAGGGGAGATGCTGTGGACCAGCTGAAGACAGCCTCTGGCAGTAAGCAAGTGATGGCTGAGCTGCCCTGCCGTCTAAAGGGCCTGGGGAATAAGGTGCTTGGCTCCCTGGAGGAAAGGTACATCAAGCACAGGGAACTGAAAGTGTCCAGCCCTATGGCCTCATGTGATGTTCACAGAAAAGCAAAGGAAGCAGGGTGGCCAGAGGAGAATATGGGCCAAATGAGGTGGAAAGGCTGGCAGGGACCTGTACAGCTGTGCACAATTTTCAGATTACATCCTAAGTGGAAGAGGAGACCATTGCAGAATTTCCAGCAGACAAGTGAGGGGCATGGTTGCACACCTCAGAAGGATGACTTTCTTAAGAACCATCAGGGGCCTTCCCCTTTTTTTACATGTGGTGGTGTACATACTGTAACAACACATTGTGATAAATGCGATCAAGCTGCTGTAGTCACTTTCCCATTGCTCTGATAAATTACCCTAATAAAAGCAATGTAAGAGGGAAGAATGTATTTTGTCTCACAGTTCCAGTGACACAGTCCATCATAGCAGCAGGCAAGGAAAGCATAGAAGCAGGAACAGGAAGCTGCTGATCATGCTGCCTCCACCTTCAGGAAGCAGCATGTCAACAGGAAGTGGAGCCTGGCTATAAGGCTTCAAAATCTAGCCCCAGGGATACATTTCCTCTAATATGGCCCCACCCCTAAAGGTTCCACAGCCTTCCCAAACAGTGCCCCAACTGGGGACAAAGTACTCAAACATGTAAGGCATGGGCTATAGTTCACATTCAAACTACAGCAGCTGGCAAAGACCCAAGGATAGACTTTGACTTTGACAGTTAACAGACAGGAGGTTACCCACTGGCCACCCTACCTGGACCTCAGGGGTCTGTGGAATGCAAGACTTTGGTCTTAATGGCAGGAGGGTTGCTATCTGTGGGAAAGGGTCAATATCCTTCCTTGGTTTCTCTTGACGAAGGCGCCAGAATTTCAGTTCAGCACTAGCATTTTTTGTTGAAGACGAATGAGTAACACAAAATCTTGGTGCCCTTTTTATTGGAAAAAAAAAAAAAACTTAAGATATAAAATGTTAAGATGAAGCAATAATAAATGTCAGAATTAAAAACCTACAAATTATCATAATTGTTAATTCTTTCTGTCACTTTTTATTTCTTTTTCTGCTGGCTCATCTTAAAAATTTTTCCGTTTGTTACTTCATTATACTCCATTCACTCATAGAAAAAGGTAATATATTTTGAAAGACTTAAAATATTAAAATTATTTGCATGATGAGAAAAATAAATACATAAAACTATCAAGGAATTTTTAAAACAAAACAAAATTTATTTTAAAGCAATTTGGTATTCATCTATAATATCAAATCAAAATTGGTAAAATTAAGTTAACACTTAAAAATATATAAACATTTCATTTTATTTTTTGTTTTTTTTTTTGAGACAAAGCCTCTCTTTCTCTGTGTCTGCCTCTCTGTCTCTGACTCTGTCTGTCTGTCTCTCTCTCCATATCCCTGGCTTTCCTGGGACCCACTATATAGATCAGGATGGCCTGGAACTCACAGAGATCCACCTGCTTCTGCTTCCCATGTGCTGGGAGTAAAGGCTCACAGTACCACACCTGGCTAAAAATATAAACATTTTAGAATGTTCAAGTATGCTCCTAAAATGGGCAGTATAGAACAGTTACATATTTTTCACATCTTATACTATGAAGGTAGGAATTAATTTTACAACAATTTATATAAACAAAAAATGAAATCTGCTTCAGAAACTCAAGGAAGACTGTGTGGCACAGGACGGAGAACCTTTGTGGTGTCCAAAGGTAACTCCAGCCTATCAGGCCTCTTCTGAAACTGCTCTGTAGACAAGGTTTTTCCTGGTGTCAAGCCTGAGGACAAGTTCCTATTCCATATTCCAGAAACTGATAGAAAACAGCTTCCCTTTAAAGCAGGAGGAAGGAAGATGGTTCCCGTCCGAACATGTTAGGAGTGATGTGAATCCAAAGGCTGCAGTTAGTTTAAGGTCAGAAAACCCTGCAGTTAGTGTGGCTACTTCACAGCGTGTTACTCAACTTTTACTTTTAGACTTAGAAACATCCAAACTTGTTTCTTACTTGTGTGTTAACCAGTAAGTGGGTCCCAAGACCTTCTCAGCTCCTACAAGGAGCTCTAGACACCTCAGTTTCTTGATTCACATCATTAACCTGCATTCATATTCAACAAATCTCTGCTGCCTTTACCATTTTAACTTGTCCTTAATTCCACTCACAGCATTAATCTTTGATGAGCCACTTTATGATCCCGTCCATTATAATAAGACATTCCACAGTGAATTCTAAATTAGCAATGTTACTTCTGATGCAGCCATCACACAAGCTCTCATGCACACTGGTTTTACCCATTTTTATTCTCAAGATCTAGTGATCAGAAGATGCTTGACACTTAACCGCCAAGGATTTGGGGTGTGTGTGTGTGTGTGTGTGTGTGTGTGTGTGACAAACTGGAAACAACTCTAATTTTTCGCTGAGTGGCGGGACATACATACAATGGAATACCACTCAGGAACAAAAGGGAGCATATTGTTGACACACAACTTGACTAAACCTTGAGAAAATTATGCTGAATTTGAAACATTCCATGTTATATAATTTGTGCTGATGTTTTCCAGGAGTTGGGAGGAAAGAGACAGAGGTTGGTGTGATGCTAACATGGCAGTACCAGGTATGCTTTTGGTAACTGTCCTGGGTCTTTACTTTGGTGGAACATGCATGAATCTATAAATGATAAAATAACATCAAACTAAACATACACACATAAATGAGTGCACATAAAATTCATGAAAAGATAGGTAAATTGCATAAATGTTAAATTTACTTATTTTGATATTGTACTACTATGAAGCCTATTCTTGGTTGTCAATTTGACTACATTTGGAATTAAGTAAAACCCAAATGGCTAGGCATACCTGTGAGGTATTTTTTTTTCTTTAGTAAATCATTTGAAGTGTGAAGACCCACTTCTAATCCAGATTTTTTGAGGTGGGAAGATCCAACTTTAATCTGGGCCACACACTTTTGCTGGCAGCCCATAAAAAGAACATGGAAGGTGGAAGCTTTCTCTCTTAGCCTGCTCTTGCTCTAGTTAGCAGGTTATTCCTTCACTGGCATTAGTGCCTACTTTCCCAGGATTCTGGTGTATAATGAAGACTAGCTGAGACAGCCAGCCTCATGGACTGAATAACTACTATACTCTTGAACTTTCTGTTGGTAGACAGCCATTGTAGAACTAGCTGGACCACAGCCCATAAGTCGTTCTAATAAATCCCTTTTCTCTATATAAAGGGAGATTCATTCTATAAGTTCTATTACTCTAGAGGAACATGACTAATATAATTTTGCAGGGTACGACCACTGAAGGAAACACACACAATATCTCTTTGGACTGTTTCTTATAACTGCATATGTTTAATTTAAAGAAGATGCTGGAAAGACAGGTCAGCATTTAAAATCATGTAGTGTTTGTTCAGATGACCTCAGCTTAGTTCCAACACTTACAAGATTCTGTGACTCCAGCTCAGAGGACTGGATGCCCACTTCCTGCCTTCAAGGAACCTGCACACTTGTGCAAATACTCACACACAAACACAAATATATCCTTATAATAAAAATTAAAAAGCCAGAGTTCTTCTATCTTGGTGATTTTTCTGAAACTCAGTGTTTTAAGTTGGGTGGCATGTAACCATTCTGTGTGCCTTAAGATTTATTTTAATTTATGTGTCTGTCTCTAGGTGTACAGATAGACTGGTGCCCACAGAGGCCAGGAGAGAGTGTTGTATGCCCTGGCTATGAACCCTCTGATGAGCGGGCGCTGAGGATGGAACTTGGGTTCTCTGCTTTTAGTTGCTGAGCCATCTCTCCAGCCCCAGGATAGGTTTTTTGTTTTGTTTTGTTTTGTTTTTCATTTCTATATTTTTAATAAAGAACCAGAAGAGATGGTTCTACCATTATGGCAACCTGGATCCCCCCCTTTTATTTTGACTTCAGCAGGTAAACATTTGGGGGAAATGTAGGTTTATGAATAACTTTACCCAACCCAAACACGTTTCATAAAACAGTAATTTATTAAGAAAAAATATCTAAAATCTATAAATGAAGTGGGGGACATCTGGGTGGCTCTCTAATATCTTGTGTGTGTGTGTGTGTGTGTGTGACAGGGTTTCTCTGTGCAGCCTTGGCTGACCTGGACTCGCTTTGTAGACCAGGCTGGCTTCAGACTTACAGAGATCACCTGCCTCTGCCTCCCCAGGTGCTGGGATTATACTTGTGCACCACCACACTCAGCTAATATTTTAATGATATAGACTCATTCAAAAATTACTTAATTTTATAGATGAATGGTCATGTATCCACTTAACAATTTACTGTTCTATTGTATCAGAACAATAGCAGGGTTTGTTTTTTATTGTTTTTTATTCTTTATTGATGTTTTTTATTCTTTATTATTTTTATTTTTTATATTAATTACAGTTTATTTACTTTGTATTCCAGCTGTAGCCCCTTCCCTTATTCCCTCCCAATCCCACCCTCCCTCCCTCATCTCCTCCCTGCCCCTCTCTAAGTCCACTGATAGGGGAGTTCCTCTTCCCCTTCCATCAGGTCTCTTCAGGACTGGCTGCAATGTCCTCCTCTGTGGCCTAGCAAGGCTGCTCCTCCCTCGGGGGTGGGGAAGTCAAAAGCAGGCACTGAGTTCATGTCAAAAACAGTCCCTGTTCCCATAACTAGGGTACCTTTCTTGGATACTGAGCTGCCATGGGCTCCATATGAGCAGGGGTTCTAGGTTATTTCCATGCATGGTCCTTGGTTGGAGTATCAGTCTCATAAAAGACCCCTGTGCCCAGATATATTTGGTCCTTGTGGACCTCCTGTCTTCTCCAGATCTTACTAACTCCCCCTTCTTTCATATGATTCCTTGCACTCTGCCCAAGGTTTGGTTATGAGTCTCAGTATCTGCTTTGATACACTGCTAAGTAGAGTCTTTCAGAGGCCCTCTGTGGTAGACTCTAATTAATTAAAAATCTTATTCTTAAGGGGAAAAGGTACTATTGCTTGTACCTTTATCTGAAGATGAAGTTCTGATAGTCGCTTTCCACTCATTATAATCAAACTACCTAATTTCATAAGTCACAAAATAGCAACTCTCCTATGTTATCTTTTCTTAAGGTTTTTCATAATCTGTTTTTTTTTATTAATTACAGTTTATTCACTTTGTATCCCCCCTGTACCTCTCTCCCTCCTCCCCTTCCACTCCCACCCTCCCTCTTCCCTACCCAAGATAGTTTTTAAAGGGAAGAGAACAGCATAGGGGGTGGGAGGTGAGAATTCAGCTGGGAGGCGACTAGAGAACACCACAGAGCGCTTGCTAACTCCTCACAGATCTAAACTTCACACCCAAAGCACTGGAGCAACAGTAACAGTTGAAGAGAAATGGCAAAACCAAGTCAACTGAACCTCAGTGAACACTTGCTGACCTGCAAATAGCATTTATTTTCTACACTGTATCCACTTGGTCTCTGTACCCAGAGCAGTTTCCATGAATTTTATTACACTCATTTCACATGATGCTCTTCCTACTAGACCACGAACCCTGCTAGACCAGGTTTTAACCTATAAAAGGTTACCACAGCACTTTACCAAGTGTGCTCAAAACACGTGTGGTGCCACACATGGTTACAAGGACTGATTGCATGGTAATTCTACAAGGGTGATCTCACAGAGCTGCTGAACCCTATCATGTATTTACAGACACCAGGCACACCAAGTGTCAGACACTGTTCTGTTGCTCCTATAAAGGAAAGCACTCAGTCGGGCTTACAGTTTTAGAAGCTTAGATCATCATGGTGGGGAGAATGGTAGCAGTCACGGTGCTGCAGAAGTACTTGAGAGCTATATCCTCGTCAACAGGAAGAGAGAGAAGAGAGAGAGAAAAGAGAGAGAGAGAGAAAGAGAGAGAGAGAAAGAGAGAGAGAGAGAGAAAGAGAGAGAGAGAGAACAAAGGAATTGGGCCTAGCTTTGAAACCTCAAAGCCTACCCTCAGTGACATATTTCCTCCGAAAAAGGCTACACCTCCTAATCCTAGTTCTTCTAAATAGTTCCACCACCTGGTGACCAAGCATTCAAATCTATGACACTATGGAGAGCATTCTTATTCAAAACATCACATTCCACTCCCTGACCACACAGGCTTGTAGCTGTACCACACTGCAAAAATGTATTCTGTCCAACTTCAAAGGTCCCCATAGTCTATAATAGTCTCAACATTGTTTGAAGTCCAAAGTCTGAGATTCAAGGCAATCTCCTAACTGTAATCCCCTGTAAAACCAAAATAAAAAAGAAAATCACATACTTCCAACATACTATGGCATAGAATGTACATTATCATTCCAAAGTGGAAGACATACTGGACCAAAGCAAGATTGAAAACCAAGAGGACAAATTCCACATTGATTTTCAACTCCTTTCAGCTTTGTGGACAACAACATACTTCTTTCTCTTGGTTCTATACTTAACCTGCAGCTCTCCTTGGTAGGTATCCCAGAGCTCTGACATCTCTAACATTTTGGGGTCTCCAAGGCAATGTAGGTTTCACCTTCACAGCTTCACACAATGGCATCTCTGGACCTCTATGCAGAGACACCCCTGACACACACCTAGCCTCGAGGGCTTTTCTTAGCCGTAGAGAGAGATTCCACAACCCCTTTCTTGTATCCTTCACTCTAAAACCAGAACCACGTGGCAGAAGCTGCCAAGTTCTGCTGCTTGATGAGGTTGGAATTTGGCCTCCTAGTTCAATTACATTTGCATCGGCTTTCTGTTTTGATGTTTTCCTTTATTATAAGTTTTTCTTTAATTCTTTTTTATGAGTTGGAAGCTTGGCTAGGTGGTGTCTGGGCCAAGGTCACCACTCCCTTTCTTCCATTTAGCATTAGGCTTTTCTTTAAACTTTTTACCTCCCTGAGCACTGTTATACTTCCTGGAGCTCCTTTTCTCTTCAAACTGTACATTTTTTTTTAATTTCTCTTTGTTCAGCTAACTCCTCATTATAGGTCTGCATTTACTTGATTACTAATAACCATGTGACACTACCAACATCATTAATCTAAAACTCTTCAATTTAGCCTCAGGTAGATTTTCTTGGACAAGGGCAAGAAGCAGTCACATTCTTTGCCAAAATATCACAAAAATGGTCTCTAGGCCACTTACTAATATTCTTCCCTTCTGAAACTTTATGAGCTGTACCATCTCAATTTACGTTGCTCTCAGCACCATTGTCTTTCACATCCCTACTAGGATGGCCCCTTAAACCCGTTTAAAGTACTCAATTTCTTTCCTAACTCAAATTCCCAAAGTCCACATTCTGTCAACAAGCAGCAAGGGCAGGCCTGTCACAGAAAACCCCACTCCTGGTACCAACTTCTTAGTTGCCGTCCTAATGCTGTGAAGAGACAACATGACCACAGCGACCCTTACAAAGAAAGCATTTAATTGGGGACTTGCTTACAGTTTCAGGGAGTTAGGCATCATGGTGGCAAGCGTGGTACTAGAGCTGAGAGCTACACAGCCTGATCCATAGGCCAAGAGAAAGACAACCTGGTCCTGGCATAGACATTTGAAGCCTCAAAGCTCACCTGAAGTGACATACTTCCTCCAACAAGGCCACACATCTTAATTCATGTAATCATTCCAAATAGTTTCACTCGCTGGTGACCAAGCATTAAAATATATGAGCCTATGGAGGCCATTCTTCTTCAAACTACTACATCAAGTATCTAAAAATGTAAATACTTTTCAAAGAACTGGTCATGTTAAGTTTCTATAAATTATATAACCATAAGACAAAAGGTATTATTTATAACTAGCTTTAAAAAAGTAAAAGAAAATTACTTTAATTCACATTATTTTTCCTTACCAGTACAGAAGCAGAGGTTTTAGTACCTCAGTCTGAATGTTTTTCAAATGTTCTTCTGTCCACCGGGATCCATGTAGCAGTTTAAACTTAGACAAGATTTCTGTAGAAAGGTAACGCTCCCCACTGCTCACAAGGTAGCATTTTTTCATTTTCTCAAGATGTCTTTGTTAAAACACAGTTATATACACATCAATATAATATTCAACTTCCTAAATGTAAATGTTTCAGACAAGTAATGAATACCTCAAACTATACTCATTACAAAGTACTAAAGGGTTTTGCAGACATAGATTATTTCCCAGGGTGTTTGCTTTTCTCAACAGGCTGGATGGCCTCATAGAGCTGTGTATACCTTAGTCTCTAAACTTTGTAAATTTGTTATTTATAAAAGAGAAAGCAGATGTCGTTAAGTGGGGACTAGAAAGAAATCAGCCTGCAACTCATAGGTCCCAAGGGAATTCCAGAAATCCTTCTATACAGGGGACCACTGCCACAAAGATGTAATGGAGCATTAGAAAAAAGCTAAGATGTCATGCTGCTTGCTTGTAAGTAGAGGAAGGGGCTATAAACTAAGGAGTATAGGAAGTCTCCCTCCATAAACAGGAAAATGTAATGAAATAGATGTCACTTTAGTTCACTAAATATGAATAACTCATTGTATAGACAACGGAGGTCCAGGGTATTGTTCCTGAAAATCCCAAGACTTCTTGCATACAATTCTTCTGATGTGTCTTACAGATATAAATCAAGTCAGGTCTCAGAATCAACCATGTGTAGAGCCCTATTTGATGAATAAGCTGTGACCCAAATACTTTTCTAATAACTATAATAAGCCAGATCTACACCATGCCTGGAAGAAATCCAGGCTAACCTGCTTTGGGTTAGATGGGGCCTACCGACATGGCAGCTTTCTGGCTCTCTTAAAGGGGTGCCCTGTTAGGATGAACTCACAGTGACCTGGAGCACACGGAGCTGGGCAAGCACAGGGCTGCACCCATCAGACCATCAGAAGAGACTCAGTATAGACAGACAGCCATGTGGCATACGACCAAGGACCACAGGATGTGTGAGCCAGCCAGGCTGATGGGACAAAAGGCCCACACATTGCCAGTTGTACCTGTCTGATGTGAGTGTGGTCACATAGCTCACAAATTGCTTTTTGTATAAAACTTTTATACCATTATGAAACTAAAAAAAGTAGAATAATTTTAGAATAGGAGAAACATTATTCAAACCCAAATAACTACTATTATTGGTATCTTAAAGCTATGTAATAAAAAAAACTGAGATAAAAATGTATTACCATAAAATAAATGCCATTGTTTTATCCCTCACAGTGTACAAAGCACATTTTAATATTTGTGCTTGAGTGACTCAAATAAATATTCTATAATTTATTTTTTAAACTATTAAAAAAATGAAAATACCTTTGATGTCTATCAGGTTCCTTAAGAACTTTTAACCTCTCGATGTCCATCCACAGCCACCAGTATCTTTCCCCTAATGTGCCCTTTAAAAACTTCTTAAATCTTTCAAATTCCCTTCTGTTGCCAATGTCATAGGTTCTGTGAGAAATACACCAGTCAGCCCTGCTCTCGGGCCCAACACTTTCACTCTTTGAACTTAAACTTACTGTTTCCAATTTATCTTCTGAGATTTCCTTTACGGTTTCAACATGGGGAGAACTTACGACTTTCCTGATAGGCACAGGCTTGGCAATATCAAATACCACTTGGGATACATTGTAGAAGTTGATATAGCCTGGACTGTTACTAAAGGAATGGCCACTGATGTGCTCAATGGCTTCCTTCAAGATAAAGAGTACATAGGTGTTTAGGAATTCTTCAACCGATGAGAAATGCACTATCAAGTTCCTGTCCTGATCGTCCTTCTTTTCAAGGTAGATTCTCAGAAGAGCTTGAGAAGGTGTGTCTTTTACTGATACAGACCCTTCTTCTTCTTCTTCCATCTCGGGAACTATTGTAGTGGTTTTAGATGGGCTTTTTGCTCTCCTGGGGTGAACTCCATCATCAAAGATAAAAGTCTCTGCATAAAATGATAAAAGGCTAATAGGTTAATATGAACACCAATTCATTCACTGTTGGACAGGTGCTATAGAGAATGGCAAATGGGACAGTCACAGGGAATAACGACTTCAGAACAATTCTCAAGCTCTGCTGGGAGGCCATGAGGGGAAAACCGACAAAAGGAATTAACTTTGTCTTCTGGCAGACATACAAAATATTTACAAGAAGGCTTTAAAAACTATCATGCAAGGAGGGGCAAGATGGCGGCACCGGGAGGACTCTCATTCTGAGCAGCAGCACAGCAGGATCAGCACAGTGAACAGCAATCAGAACTCTCGGCCATAAAACACAGTCATTGTGTTTCCCAGGTGAGAGGATACCCCACGGTGGGGGATTCAATCAGCTTTTAACTCACCCGGCTAAACCGCGGAAGAGATCCCGGTTCCGCCAGACGCTTGGCTGCCGGCCGCCAGCCCCAGCCCCAGCCCAGAGCCACAAGCCAGTGTCTCTGGTCACGGTCCCAGACTGAACCTTGGGCACCACACTATCAGAGACTGGAATTTTCAGTCGAGAGATAACCCCAGGGTACAGGAAACGATTGGGACTGGCCTTAGGTCACCCAGACATCCCCTGGAAAAGACTTGGGCGGGTTCCACGGGCACCCCAGGAGCCAGCCCGGAGCCAGAGCCGGGGACCCAGGTTCCGGCACAGAGCCCTGCCTGCCTGCGCGCCTGACTTGCCGCCAGAGATAGAAACGGCGGGTCTGATCTCAGAGCACTCAGCTCACCCCCAACCTGAAAAGGTCCCCGGAAAATTACCCAGCTTAGGGAGCCACTCAGGCTCCCAAAAGCCGCAAAGGCAGACACAGGCAGTTTCTGCGCACCAGCCAGCTGGCAGAGACTGAGCCGCCATCACACAGCTGTGCTCCAGGCACAGGCAAATTTCTGTGGCCAGCCAGCTGGCGGACACTGAGCACTGTGCACCAGGGCAAAAAAAGACACTAGGAGTCCGTGTCTCCAGAGAATCCACGGGGAAGGAAGGAAACTGTACTGATCTAAATCACCCAATCCTTCCCTAGAAAAAGTCTAGTAGTCTAGTGGGGCCGAGGCGCCAGCACTCAGCTGTGCTCCAGACACAAGCACAAACAGTTGAGGCGCGCCTGATGTCCAACTGGGTCACAGCAGCTGATCATTAAATTTGCAACAAGAAACCCAGAAACAGGGCAGCTGCCCTCAGGACTTCCCTGGGTGAGAGGAGAACCCTCTCGACTAACAAAGACCACAGTTACCACTCAGGTCTATATCCCTGAGGTGAGCAACTCCTGAAAAAACACCAGCCATCCAGGGACTATACCCAAAAAGCTGAGAAGACATCCTTCAGGAAAATCCAGCTTTCTGCAAAGGGGATTCTCTCCACCACAGGATCCCCAGGAACCACCAGAAAATAACCCCAAACTCCTAAGATAACACAATGGGTAGAGGCCAGCGTAAAAGCTCAAGCAACAAAAGACAGAGCAATATGGCATCTCCAGAACCCAGTTACCCAGGGGCAAGTAGCCCTGGACACCCCACCATAACTGAAATCCAAGAAGATGACCTAACAAGTATGCTCATGAAGATGATAACAGAGGAAACAAATAAGATTCGTAAAGACATAGAGGAAGATAAACTCAAACAGAATATTGCCATCCGTAAAGAAATAGAGGAAGCTGCAGCCAAACAGTTTATGGCCTTTAGAAAGGAAATGCTTAAAACACTGAATGAAATGAAAGAAACAAAGTTGAAGGAACTAAAAGAAAACGGGAAAGTACAATCAGACAGGTGAAGGAAGTAAACAAAACAACTCAAGACCTGAAGATAGAATTGGAAAAATTAAAGAAAACACAAATGGAAGAAATAATGGAAAGGAAGAATCTAGGGAAGAAAACAGGAACTACAGAGGTAAGCATAACCAACAGACTACAAGAGATGGAAGAAAGAATCTCAGGTGTAGAAGATACAATGGAAGAAATCGATGTATCTGTCAAAGAAAATGTTAAATCTGAAAAATTCCTGACACAGACCGTCCAAGAAATGCAAGACAATATGAAAAGACAAAACCTAAGAATAATAGGTATAGAGGAAAAAGAAGACTCCCTTCTCCAAGGCCCAGAAAATATTTTCAACAAAATCATTGAAGAAAATTTCCCCAAGCTAAAGGAGAGGCCAATTAGAATAAGTGAGGCCTACAGAACACCCAGCAAATTTGACCAGAAAAGAAAATCCTCCCGCCACATAATAATCAAAACAGTAAGTATACAGAACAAAGAAAAAATACTAAAAGCTGCAAGGGAAAAAGGCCAAGTAACATATAATGGCAAACCCATTAGAATCACACCTGACTTTTCAACAGAGACTATGAAAGCCAGAAGGGCCTGGACAGATATCATGCAGACCCTAAGAGAACACAGATGTCAGCCCAGGCTACTATACCCAGCAAAACTCTCAGTCCTCATAGATGGAGAAAACAAGATATTCAATGACAAAAACAAATTTCAACAATACCTACAAACAAATCCAGCATTACAGAAGACACTGGAAGGGAAAATACAACCCAAGAAAGCTAGCTACATTCAAGAAAACACAGGAAATAAATAACCTCACTTCAGTAAAACAAAAAGCAACCAAGCACACAACCTGATGACCACAGCCAACATCAAAATCAAGAGATCTAACAGCCACTGGTCATTAATCTCTCTCAACATCAATGGACTCAACTCTCCAATAAAAAGACACAGATTAACAGAATGGATACGTAAACAAAACCCAGCAATCTGTTGCATACAAGAAACACACCTAAGACACAAAGATAGACATTACCTGAGGGTAAAGGGTTGGAAGACGACTTTCCAAGCAAACGGACCCAAGAAGCAAGCAGGAGTAGCCATTCTAATATCTGATAAAATAGACTTTCAACCAAAATTAATCAAAAGAGATGGGGAAGGACACTTCATACTCATCAAGGGAAAATTCCACCAGGAAGACATCACAATCCTGAACATATATGCCCCAAATACAAGGGCACCCACATTTGTGAAAGAAACATTGATAAAATTTAAAGCACATATAGATCCACACACATTAATAGTGGGAGACTTCAACACCCCACTCTCAACAAAGGACAGGTCAACCAAACAGAAATTAAACAAAGAAACAATGTCTCTGACAGAGGTCATGAATCAAATGGACCTAACAGACATTTACAGAACTTTACACCCAAACACAAAAGAATTTACCTTCTTCTCAGCACCTCATGGAACCTTCTCCAAAATAGACCACATAGTGGGTCACAAAGCAAGCCTCAACAAATACAAGAAGATTGAAATAATCCCATGTATCTTGTCTGATCACCATGGAATAAAGCTGGACCTCAACAATAACAGAAATAACAAAAAGCCTACACACACATGGAAACTGAACAACTTGTTACTAAATGACAGCTGGGTCAGGGAAGAAATAAAGAAAGAAATTAAAGTCTTTCTAGAAATCAATGAAAATGAAGACACAACATACCCGAACTTGTGGGACACAATGAAAGCAGTGCTAAGAGGAAAGTTCATAGCACTAAGTGCCTTCAAAAAGAAATTCGAGACAGCTCATTCAAGCACCCTAATGGCTCACTTAAAAACCCTAGAAAAAGAAGAAGCAGACACACCAAGAAGGAGTAGACGGCTGGAAATAATCAAACTCAGGGCTGAAATCAATCAATTGGAAACAAATAAAACAATTCAAAGAATCAATGAAACCAAGAGCTGGTTCTTTGAGAAAATCAACAAGATCGACAAACCCTTAGCCAGGCTAACTAAAAGGCAGAGAGACACCACCCAAATCAACAAAATCAGAAATGAAAAGGGGGATATAACTACAGACACTGAGGAAATCCAAACAATCATTAGGACTTACTTCAAAAGTCTATATGCCACAAAATTTGAAAATCTAAATGAAATGGACAATTTTCTTGATCGATTTGACTTACCAAAGCTGAACCAGGACCAGGTAAATCAACTAAATAGACCTATATCCCCCAAAGAAATAGAAGCGGTCATCAAAAGTCTCCCATCCAAAAAAAGCCCAGGACCAGATGGCTTCAGCGCAGAATTCTACCAGACCTTCAAAGAAGAGCTAACACCAATTCTCTTCAAACTATTCCACAAAATAGAAACAGAAGGAATATTACCAAATTCATTCTATGAAGCCACAGTCACCTTGGTACCTAAACCTCACAAAGACTCAACAAAGAAAGAGAATTTCCGGCCAATCTCCCTTATGAACATTGATGCAAAAATACTTAATAAAATACTTGCAAACCGAATCCAAGAACACATCAAAGATATTATCCACTATGACCAAGTAGGCTTCATCCCAGGTATGCAGGGGTGGTTCAATATACGGAAATCCATCAATGTGATCCACCATATTAACAAACTGAAAGAAAAAAACCACATGATAATCTCCCTAGATGCTGAAAAAGCCTTTGACAAAATCCAACATCCATTCATGTTCAAAGTACTGGAGAGATCAGGGATACAAGGCACATATCTAAACATAGTAAAGGCGATATACAGCAAGCCTATAGCCAACATCAAACTGAATGGAGAGAAACTTAAAGCAATCCCACTGAAATCAGGGACAAGACAAGGCTGCCCACTCTCTCCATATCTCTTCAACATAGTGTTGGAAGTCCTTGCTAGAGCAATAAGACAGTTGAAGGAGATCAAGGGGGTACAAATTGGAAAGGAAGAAGTCAAATTATCACTATTTGCAGATGATATGATAGTATACGTGAGTGACCCCAAAAACTCTACCAGGGAACTCCTACAGCTGATAAACACCTTCAGCAAAGTGGCAGGATACAAAATTAACTCAAAAAAATCAGTAGCCCTCCTATATACAAAAGACAAAAGGGCTGAGAAAGAAATTAGGGAAACAACACCCTTCACAATAGCCACAAATGACATAAGGTACCTCGGAGTAACCCTAACCAAGGAAGTCAAAGACTTGTATGAAAAAAATTTCAAATCTCTGAAGAAAGAATTAGAAGAAGATATGAGAAGATGGAAAGATCTCCCATGCTCATGGCTTGGTAGGATTAACATAGTAAAAATGGCCATCTTACCAAAAGCAATCTACAGATTCAATGCAATGCCCATCAAATTACCAACACAATTCTTTACAGACCTGGAAAGGAAAATTCTCAACTTCATATGGAATAACAAGAAACCCAGAATTGCTAAAACAATCCTCTACAATAAAAGATCTTCTGGAGGTATCTCCATCCCTGATCTTAAGTTGTACTATAGAGCAACAGTTTTAAAAACTGCATGGTACTGGCATAGAAACAGAATGGTGGATCAATGGAACCGAACAGAGGACCCAGAAATAAACCCACACACTTATGGACACCTGATCTTTGACAAAGACACCAAAACCATACAATGGAAAAAAGATAGCATCTTCAACAAATGGTGCTGGTCTAACTGGATGTCTACATGTAGAAAAATGAAAATAGATCCATACTTGTCACCCTGCACAAAACTGAAGTCCAAGTGGATCAAAGACCTCAACATAAAACCAGACACATTAAATCGGCTTGAAAAAAAAGTGGGAAATACCCTAGAACTCATTGGTACAGGGGGAAACTTCCTGAACAGAACACCAACAGCGCAGGCTCTAAGAGCAACAACCAATAAATGGGACCTCATGAAACTGAAAAGCTTCTGTAAAGCAAAGGACACCGTCATCAAAACAAAGCGACCACCTACAGATTGGGAAAGAATCTTCACCAACCCTTTATCTGACAGAGGACTCATATCCAGTATATATAAAGAACTAAAGAAGCTGAAAAGCAGCAAACCAAGTAATCCACTTAAAAAATGGGGAACAGAGCTAAACAGAGAATTCTCTGTAGAGGAATACCGAATGGCAGAGAAGCACTTAAAGAAATGCTCAACCTCATTAGCCATTAGGGAAATGCAAATCAAAACAACCCTGAGATTTCACCTTACACCCATGAGAATGGCCAAAATCAAAAACTCAAGTGACAACACATGCTGGAGAGGTTGTGGAGAAAGGGGAACCCTTCTCCACTGCTGGTGGGAATGTAAACTTGTACAACCACTCTGGAAATCAATCTGGCGCTTTCTCAGACAACTAGGAATAGCGCTTCCTCAAGATCCAGCCATACCACTACTGGGCATATATCCAAAAGAGGCTCAAGTACACAAAAAGGACATTTGCTCAACCATGTTTGTAGCAGCTTTATTTGTAATAGCCAGAAGCTGGAAACAACCCAGATGCCCCTCAACTGAAGAATGGATGCAGAAATTGTGGTACATCTACACAATGGAATATTACTCAGCAATGAAAAATAAGGAAATCATGAAATTTGCAGGTAAATGGTGGGATCTGGAAAGGATCATCCTGAGTGAGTTGTCTCAGAAGCAAAAAGACACACATGGTATATACTCACTCATATAGACATACAACATAGGACAAACCCACTAAAACCTGTGCATCTAAAGAAACTAAGCAAGAGAGAGGACCCTAACTAAAACGTCCAAACCCCATCCAGAAAGGCAAAGAGGATGGACATCAGAAGAAGAAGAAAACAGGAAACAACCTAGGAACCTACTACAGAGGGCCTCTGAAAGCCTCTGCCCTTCAGACTATCAAAGCAGATGCTGAGCCTGATGGGCAACTGTTGGGCAGAGTGAACGGAATTTTAGGTAAGAACTAGGAAATAGTAAGAGCTGGAGAGGACAGGGTCTCCACAAGGAGAGCAACAGAACAAGAAAATTTGAACATAGGGAACTTCCCAGAGACTCATACTCCAACCAAGGACTATTCATGGAGATAACCTAGAACCCCTGCACAGATGTAGCCCAGGACAGTTCAGAGTCCAATTGGGTTACATAGTAATGTGAAGAGGGACTGCCTCTGACATAATCTGATTGGCCTGCTCTTTGATCACCTCCCTCTGGAGGGGGGGAGCAGCCTTACCAGGCCACAGTAGAGGACAATACAGCCACTCTTGATGTGAACTGACAGACTAAGATCAGAAAGGAGAGGAGAACCTCCCCTATTAGTGGACTTGGGGAGTGGCATGCAAGCAGAGGGAGGAGGGAGGGTGGGATTGGGATGGGAGGAGGGAGGGGCTTATGGGGGGATGCAGAATGAATAAAGTGTAATTGATGAAAAATTTAAGAAAAAAGGGAAAAAAGTAATTTAAGAACCTTAAATGACTTTCAAAATTGGAGGAAAACATGGAATTAGTCAATTGGCATGGAGCACGTCTCGCCCCTGGGGGCAATGGTCTCCTGAACCTACTCAGACCTCGGACACCACCACTGCTAGTTCTAGAACTGACGCAGGATGTTCCAACGAGGGGTTAAGGCTTCTCATAATATTTCCTATAAGCCCACACCTGTTTGTCTATATCCCCCATTTTTATTCATAATTAGCCAGATAGAGCCAAGTAATTGTGGAAATGATACTTGCTTTTTTGCCCAATGCTGGAATGCTAGTAAAGTTAGGTATGCCCTGGTTACTCGCATGCCTCACTGGGTGCCTATGCCCATTGATGCCCCTCACGCTATGACTCTCTTCAGACAGAAAAGGGATCTTGGAACTACAGCCACCATTGTTACTACCATCTCATTGACGGCTGTTGGAGCTACCACCAGGGCATTAGCCATCAGTCATACTGGGCAGACTGCTCAAACCCTGAATAATCATTTAGCCAATGTAGCTCATGCCTTAGTTGTACATAAAGGAATTAATGCTCAACTAAAAGGAAGCTTGATAGTGTTCAATCAGAGGATTGACCTCTTGCAGGAGCAAATTGATACCCTATGGCAAATCGCTCAACCTGGCTGTCAATGAAAGTATGCTGGACTTTGTGTCACTAGCATACAACATGAAAATTTTTCCTGCGCTGCAAATCTGTCTAAACAATTGTCGAGCTATATTTTAGGTAATTGGACTGGAGAATTCGATACTACGATGGAGCAGCTGAGAGTGGCCATTGTCACAGTAAATTCTACCGGAGTGGACGCAGGAGTAGCCACAGGATTATCAACATGGATTGCTGCAGCCATGAATCATCTGAAGGAATGGGCGGGCATGGGAGTGTTAGTAGGCCTTCTGGTGTTGGTCTCCTTGGTTTGCCTGTGGTATATATGCAAGATTAGAGTCTCACAACAGTGTGATGCAGCCATGATCATTCAGGCCTTTACAGCCATTGAAGCAGGACATTCTCCCCAAGCATGGTTGGATACCATAAAAAGCTAAAATGATACGCTCAGGATGCGAGGCTAAGCATTGCACTCAGGGTCAGCCGCTTTGGACCCAGAGAAGAGCATGTCTGATTGCATGCAGGTTGATGCCCCAGGTCCCGCCTCTGAGAAAAAGGTATCGGACGGTCTGATGCTCTTTGGGTGGATGACACCTAAATGAACATCTGTACAAAGTCCCAATTTATTTCTAATATCAGAGATCAGACCTCTACTCTTGCCTGATGCGTCTAAAACAAAAAGGGGGAACTGTAGAGAGCTGCGGAATGCTATGCCTTAAAGATGGAGCTGGTTTCCGCCTTCCACCTTCCCGATGGTGAGTGCTCTCTGTCACGAATAACTCCACATTTGGCTAAGGCCAAGGATCTGGCTTGCTTCCATGTATGTGGACCTATCTGCATTGCCCCCGTGGCACGCCTGGGTTGGCTACCCAGAGGCTATTTAAGCTGTGGGCTGGCTTTCCCCGGGGTCCGAGGATTGTTCAATGTTCCTGAATAAACTGCATTGAAAAAAAAAAAAAGAAACTTCCAGAGGATTTCTGCACTGTTTTAGGTTATTTGAGGTATGGAATGATATTGTTATCATAAGTTCCTAGCTTAACTCCAAACACAGTTAGAACCATAGTTCCTGGGGACAGCTTTCTAATCTGATTGTAATACTAAATTTAATGTTTATATTATATACATATCTACAAATCTGTCTTTCTATTTAACAGAAAAAAGTACAGTCCTTGTTGTAGGTAAATATTAATATTTACTATTGATATATCTTCTGGTAAAGCTGCTGTTAATCCTAAACAGTTGTATACCCAAATCACCACACAGAGACTATGATTTATTTAGTTAACCTAGAACACAATGCTGGGCAATAGATACTCCATCCTAAACCTCTAAGCCCTCATAGTTTCTACCATTCAGATTTCCCACATTATACTTGCTTTTAGTGATATATTTAGGTCTGGTCTATCTCTCCACATTGTTCCAAGATCTCTGCTCCTGCCTCTGTTCTCCCAGCTCTCTCCACCTCTGCCTCCCACCTTCCTGTCCTCTGGCTCCTCCCTCTCTTCCTGCTTCCTTTCCCTTGCTCAACATTGTGGTTAGTTGCCTTATTTTGGCATGTTTACACAAAGTTGAGACAGGTGATGCTTAGAATTAATATTGCAATGCAATGTCCGGATTGAAACCAGAGAGTGGAAACAAGAAATCAGCATTTGAATGAACAAGGGTAAAGTGTATACATTCCAAAAGAACATTATACCAACAATTCCTGAATACTGAGACACAGACAAGAGTCTCTAGTAAAGCTCTGCATTCAGTTCTATGATCCCACCAATGTATTTAAAATGCTTTGAGGTTTCAGAATAAAATGGCATTTTTGGTGTTTTTCAAAAAAAAAAACAAAAAACAAAAACTATCATGCATTCAGTTCTTATCATTAAAGTGACAAATAACATAGGGACTTATAAAATCTTACATTTCCCTTCTATGATAAAGTGTTGGTTCTTATATTCTCTTTCAGAACTCAGGGAACTATGAAAGTTTCACATGTCTACTCTTCCTCCCAACTCCACAGATCAGGTAACTGTCCTCAGTGTGCTTTGGTAGCTTTCTCTAACCACATTTGAAACTCCATGGACTTGAAACACTTCATTATAATTTTGTATTGAAAATGAATATAACAACTTTCCTCCAACTCTGTACACCTTCGAAGAGATAGAGCACTCTTACCTCAATCCCATAAAACAGAGTGGCTGGGTGGACTCACCTCAATCCCATAGAAAGGGGACGGAAGGGGGTGGGCGCAGAGAGCAAGGTGTTCTTGCCCACTGCCTCCAGCCAGCCTGCCTTTTTGTTCACTCTCATGTGCTCTAGTTTCTCCATGTGAATACATGGAGAAACAGTGGGAAGTACACAGAAATTAGTCTAGACTAAAACATAGAAGACAAATTCAATTTCTACCAATGATTATTTCCATTTTGTTGTTGTTGTTTTTGAAACAAAATCTTCTGGCCTTGGCTTCCTGAGGGGTAGAATTCTAGTATGTTCCAAAGATCCCAGCCTATTTGCTTTTAGGTCAGAAATGTTATTGTACCTGCTTTATCGCAAAGACTTTATAGTAGGAAGTGTAATAGAAATAAAGATGAGACAGTCACTGTCTGGCTGCAGAAAGTGTGACAAGCTCTAGGGTACATTTACTATACACAATTAATTTAACCTGGCAGAAGAAATAAAGCAAGATTCCAAGTGGATAACTCATTACAGAAACCATGCAGCTAAAAGCAGGGCATGCTCATGAAGGCCTGCCATGCCAACATAGCAGAGGCTGAGGCAAGAAGGATCTCTATGATTTCAAAGCCAGCCAGAGACACAGAGCGAGTCTGCAATTAGCCTGGACTGCACATAGTGAGCCTATCTCAGAAAACAAAATCACACTATTAATAAATATCAGAATCCAGTTCCAACCACCTCCATTTTATCATATCGACTTTTTGAAATAGAATCGAGCTGGGGTGGTGGCACATGTCTGTAATCCCAGCACACAGGAAGCTGAAGCAGCAGCATTTAAGTTTAAACCCAGCCTGGGCTACATAATGAGACTGTTTAAAAAACAACAAGAACCAATAACAAAAGTCAAATCAAACAGCAACAAACAAACAGCACTAGAAAGTGGAAGGGAGGCAAGGGCTGTGTGGATAAGTGAAGGCTGGCCTTATCTTTGTCTGCTTACCAGAAACAGCTGGGGATGCAATTTTTTGGTGGGGTCCAGAGCAAGGCAATGAGAAAGTTGTTACTGTTTTCTGACTTTGCTTTGCTAGTGTAAACCAGTCTTTTGTTTGAGTATAGGAGGCCTAGGAAGAAAGAGACATTAATTAACATAAGCTTAACAATATTCTGCCAATCGAAACTCTGAAAAAATTATAATTCAATTTATAAACTATAATGTACAAGGGAAGTTATTTTATTAAAAGAAAATTGTACTAAAACTTCAGCAGATAAGAAAATGGAGGCTAGAGAGGCGGCTCAGCAGTGAAGAGCACTTTCTATTCTTACAGAGGACCCAGATTCAGTCCTAGCACACAGAGTGCCTGGCACCAGCCACACTCCTCTCCATCCCACCCATGGCCACAGTGAGCACAGAGAATTCCAGGCCCTGGCAGATTCATGACTATGTTGATGGCCTTTCCTGCTGTTTCCGTTTACTGCTGCACAGACCACCCCACATCCTCACCACCTTGGGGTCTGATTTGTGTCCTTGCTGACTCTTCCCGTGTCACTCTCAGGACCACTGGGGACCTGTCCCTGCTCAGCCACATCTGTGCCAAGGATGGACTCACAACTTTGCTTGGGCTCAATGACACACAAGTGATTCCTACTCTACCTGAGCCAAAGAAGGCCCCCAAGGCTTTTTTTTTCCCCCTTAATCTCACCCTCAAAAGCAGAAATATCTCTGCTTTTCAGGGGAAAGAAGTTTACACTTAAAAACAATGGAAACTCTGCTTTGTGCATCTCCAAGCCAATTGGCCCAATCTTTGAGCTGAAGGACTAGAAGATAGAAGGACTTCAGCCTCTGAGGGGTTGGTTCATGAGGTTCTACTCCTAGCTGAGGAGATATTGACAGTCAGTGACTAGTGGGCAAGGCTCATTTTTCTTCGGGGGTTATAGCCACTAATAAGCTGTGTTCATGAGATAACAAATAGCCTCATACTAATGCACATGCGAGAAAACCAATGGTTGCTTTTCTTAAAACATACCCACACATACCCACCCACCTACCCACACAAGGAAGTAGGAGGGATCTTGTTGGAGAGGGTTCCAGAGGGAGGGGGAATAAAAGAAGGGTTGGAATGAAATGATTGAAATACATAATTATCAAAGGGTAAAAAAATATTAGAAAGTTAAAAAGGATTTTCCAGGAAAATTTCTTGCAGCAATTCTCTCTTACATTTCCTGGAAATCTAGGGGAAAGAGGGACTGCCCAGCATCCACCCCATTCCTCCTTTTCCAGCAGCTTTGTCAGCCTGCTACTCAATCTTCGACTCATGGGAGAGAAATGGCTCATATGGAAGCGTTGGGATCCCTTGTCTATTGTACCCACTCCACACAGCAAATCAGGCCACACACGACAATACACGAAAGGGAATATGACAGGAAACTTCTGTGTGGCCGCGGGTTCCTTGAATGCATGAATGCTGTGAAGGCTCTATTGTAGGCTCTATTGTAGGTCCATTGTCTTTTTCATTTACTTATTTATTCGCTTGAGTTTTGTACAATAGTGTATCTCTATATATTGCTCTGGATGGTCTCAAACTTATTAGGCCGCCCAGGTCATCCTTATTCTCAACTTGAGATCTTCCTGCCTCAGCATCCCAAGTATACAGGTGTGCCATTATACCTGGCTTACATACATTATTTATTATTAATAAATATAAATTCATCCAACATTAACTTGAGCCACTCTGTCCCTGGCAACCCACCTAGGTGGCCAGGTCAGAACCGTTTACAGACTTGGTGCCTAAAGTAAACCAATCATTTCAAAAGTCAATTTCCCTTACCCAATCGTGTAATGCCAAGGCATGTAATTCCCTGCTTGTGGTTTTTCCCTTTAAAAATCTTGTTCCCTTAGACCTCCCACAGGAAGGTTTATGATCCGGGCTGAGCAAGTATCCAATAAACCCTCATGTGTTTTGCAATGGACTTGACTTCTGGTGGTCTTTTGGGGTCTTGCGATCTGAATACAACAAAGCATTATTCAGCAGAGAAAATGTAGCTGGGAAATATAGCTGGAAAATTGCCCAGGCTACAAAAGTAAGTAGGTGTGATATGACGAAATGAAAAAATAAATGTTCAAGCAACATAGCTCTATCTGTTTCAATACAGATACAAATAGCTTCTTTATATCTGATTCCTTTAGCTGTGGATGTAGAACATTCAGTTAAAAGAATTTGAAGCCCAGATCAAGTTAAGCAGAAAAAATGGCCACAACTGACTGGCAGTGTCTGCCATAGATGAAGAATAAAAGAATAGCACACATGGGCCACATGCTTGCCAGCCCACATTTCATACAGACTTGTGTATTCTGGTGTGTTGCAAGAAGAAAGATCTGGTAACTGAAGGCAAAACAAACAAATTCTCACTATATTATGGATGATGTAAAAGGACAATTGATTTTAGGTTGTATTTATTTAAGTCACTCACGATGACTCCACACTTATACAATAACAGTTAAATAGTAATGTATTTTTACAACTAAGTATTACCTAGACAACACTCAATACCTTTTATAAAAAAAGTAATTGAATTCCTATAATAACAAATTCAGAATATAACGCTAATGCCCTTTTTTCGTAGGTGATACAGAGCAATCTCAGTTTGCTACTTCATATACATAAGGAAAGAACTTCTATTTACATTTCTGGTAAAACATCAAACAAGTCAGCATGAACCCATAAGAAACCTGACTCTGCCTGGGCAGGGGGTCAGGGACTGTTTGACACTGATGTCCCTTGACACTGAAACAAAAGTTTTCTTGGTGCTGAGCCATGAAAACCCTCACCCTACCTGGCCAAGAGAAACATAAAACTTTTTCATAATAAGCTCAATGTCCTTAGTTATCAGGGAAATGCAAATCAAAATGACCTTGACATTTCACCTTAACACCTATCAAAATGGCGAAGATCAAAAACTCAAGTGACACTACATACTAGGGAGGATGTGGAAAAAGGGGACCCCTTCTCCATTGCTGGTGGGAATGTAAACTTGTACAACCAGTTTGGAAATCAATCTGGCACTTTCTCTGAAAATTAGGAATAGTGCTACCTCAAGATTCAGCTATACCACTCCTAGGCATATATCCAAAATATGCTCAAATATACAACAAGGACATTTGCTCAACCGTGTTCATAGCAGCTTTATTCGTAATAGCCAGAATCTGGAAACAACCTAGATGTCCCTCAATGGAGGAATGGATACAGAAATTGTGGTACATTTACACAATGGAATACTATTCAGCAATTAAAAACAAGGAAATCATGAAATTTTCAGGCAAATGGTGGAAACTAGAAAAAGATCATTCTGAGTGAGGTATCCCAGATGCAGAAAGACACTTATGATATATCTCAGTTATTAGTGGATATAAAATATAAAATAAAATATAGGATAAACATACTAAAATCTGTACACCTAAATGAGCTGAGCAAGAAGGACCCTGGGTAAGATGATCAATCCTCACTCAGAAAGGCAAACAGGAAGAGGGAGAAAACAGGAGCCTACCACAAAGGGCCTCTGAAAGACTCTACCCTGCAGGGTATCAAAGCAGATGTTGAGGCTCATAGCCAAACTTTGGGCAGAGTGTAGGGAATCTTATAAAAGAAGGGGGAGATAGAAAGACCTAGAGGGGACAAGAGCTTCACAAGGGGAGCAACAGAACCAAAATATATAGGCACAGGGGTCTTTTCTGAGACTGATACTCCAACCAAGGACCATGCATGGAGATAACCTAGAACCCCTGCATGTAGCCTATGGCAGCTCAGCATCCAAGTGGGTGCCCTAGTGAGGGATACAGGAGCTGTCTCTGACACGAACTGATTGGCCTGCTCTTTGACCACCTCCCCCTGAGGATGGAGCAGCCTTACCAGGCCACAGAGAAGACAATGCAGCCAGTCCTGATGAGACCTGATAAAGTAGGGTCAGAGGGAAGGGGAGGAGGACCTCCCCTATTAGTGGACTTGGGGAGATGAGGGAGGGAGGGTGAGATTGGGAGGGGATAAGGTATGGGGATACAGCTGGGATACAAAGTGAACAAACTATAATTAGTAAAAAAATAAATTAATTAAAAATAAAAATAAAATAAAATACAAACAAACAAAAGAAGCCTTCCTCTTCACCTTACCTGGCCAAGAGAAACGTAGAACTTTTTCATAATCAAGAGATCTTCCTCTTCGGTGGTGGAAAGAGGTGGAGTGTGCGGTTTTCTCAGGATCCAGGGGGAAAGGTTTGTACCTACTATGAAATTTATACCTGAGTTGCTCCATGTTGCTTGTGAGATCAACTTGGCTAACCTGTATTGCGGAAAACACACATTAACAAACGCATACTCCCGAAGGTGTTCACATTTTCCATTTGTATTTTATTTAAAATTATTATTCTAGGCAAGGTTCACAATTTTGGGATTTTCCATGTTCACACTTGAAAAGGAAAACCTCAGCCTCACACCGTGTTTTTTTTTCTTTTTAAATTTAATTTTATTTATATATTTATTTATTACAATTTATTCACTTTGTATCCCCACTGCAGCCCCCTCCTTTGTGTCCTGCCAGTCCTACCCACTCTCCCTCTTCTCCCCCTATGCCCTTTCCCTAGTCTCCTGATAGGAAAGGTCCTTCTCCCCTTCTCTCTGACCTTAGCCTATGAGGTTTCAGTAGGACTGGCTGCATCATCTTCCTCTGTGGAAGGCTGCACCCCCAGGGGGAGGAGATCAAAGAGCCAGCCACTGAGTTCATGTCAGAGACAGCCCCTGTCTCTGTACCCCTTACTAGGGAACCCACTTGGAAACTGAGCAGCCAATGGGCTTCCTTTGAACAGGGGGTCTAGGTCCTCTTCATGCATGGCCCTTGGTTGGAGTATCAGTCTCTGAAGGGCCCCCTGGGCCAAGGTTTTTTGACTCTGTTGTTCTCCTTGTGGAGTTCCTGTCCCCTTCAGGTCTTTCTGTCTCCCTCTTCTTCCAAAAGGATTCTGACACTCTGCCCGAAGTTTAGCTATGAGTCTCAGTATCCCCTTTAATACTCTAGTGGGTAGAGTCTTTCAGAGGTTCTCTGTGGAAAGCTCTTGTTCCTTGTTTTCTCCTACTTCTGATAGCTATCCTGTTTGGCTTCTGAATGAAGATTAAGCATCTTCCCTAGGATCCTCCTTGTTGTTTAGCTTCTTTAGGACTATAGATTTTAGTATGTTTATCCTATATTATATGTTTAGTACTCTGCGTCTTTCTGATTCTGAGATATCTCACTCAGGATGATCTTTTCTAGTTTCCACCATTTGCCTGAAAATTTCATGATTTCCTTGTTTTTAATTGCTGAATAGTATTCCATTGTGTAAATATACCACAATTTCTGTATCCATTCCCCCATTGAGGGACATCTGGGTTGTTTCCAGGTTCTGGCTATTATGAATAAAGCTGCTATGAACATGGTTGAGCAAATGTCCTTGTTGTATATTTGAGCATATTTTGGATATATGCCTAGGAGTGGTATAGCTGGATCTTGAGGTAGCACTATTCCTAATTTTCAGAGAAAGTGCCAGAATGATTTCCAAAGTGAAATCTTGTGTTTTTAAAAACTTAAAAAAAATCATTTACTTTTATGTTTTGCATGCATGTGTGAGTATGTACCACATACATGCCTGGTGTCCCTAGAGTTCATGAGAGACATCCAATTCCTGGAACCTGGAGTCATGTGGATGCTGGGAATCAAACCTGTCTCCTCTACAAGAACATGTGCTCTTAACTGCTGAGACATCTCTTTAGGTCCTCAGATTCTGTTTTTAATTCCCTTTGTAACCCCCTGTATGATAAACACCATGAGTGTCACATAAATTTTAGAATAAAATGATCAAAGAGATACATTTGTGAAATCTCCTTGAAAAAGTTGAATTATCACTCATATTCAATAGCAGATAGGCCCCAACTCCAATGAATATCATTAAAAAAATTTATATGAAGCAAACAGACAGATGGCAGTAGGGTACCTGTATTCAAAGTAGCAGTCACTTTCCAGAAATGCTGGAAGTCGTTGTCTTTTGATCCACTTAATACCTTCTTCACGGTTGAGACACTGTTTAGGGAAGAGAAAAAGAAAGTCATCTTCTGGGTAGTGTTAAAGAGTGCTTGTCTAGAATGCATGAAGGCATGGGTTTGATCCCAGCAAAGGCATAGAGCATGGAGGTGCAGTGGATAGTCACAGGCATGAACATGGAGGTGCAGTGTGTGGTCTCAGGCCTGGGCACGGAGGTGCAGTGTGTGGTCACAGGCATGATCATGGAGGTGCAGTGTGTGGTCTCAGGCCTGGGCACGGAGGTGCAGTGTGTGGTCTCAGGCCTGGGCACGGAGGTGCAGTGTGTGGTCTCAGGCCTGGGCACGGAGGTGCAGTGTGTGGTCACAGGTATGATCATGGAGGTGCAGTGTGTGGTCTCAGGCCTGGGCACGGAGGTGCAGTGTGTGGTCACAGGCCTGGGCACAGTGGTGCAGTGTGTGGTCACAGGCATGATCATGGAGGTGCAGTGTGTGGTCAGGGTCAAGAGCATGGAGTACATTGTTGTCATCCAGCGCAGGAGGTCATGGGTATGCTATTTTGTCTTTTTTGTGAGTCTCAGCTAACTTATCTTCCTTGGTTTTGTTTGTTTGTTTGTTTTGGGGGTTTTTGTTTTTTTGTTCCCATGGTTAAAGACAGATTTCTATAAATTTATCTTTAATGACTAATGGAGCTACATACCAAGTTGTGACAGTTTATTTTAGTTTCTTATTTTGAGACTTATCTTTTGACTTATGGGTTATTTAATGTATGTTCCTTAATTATTTTAAATATTTGGAGATTTTTCCATAGTTTTCTTGATTGATGGTTTAATTCTGGGCTGATCAATAATATATATTGCATTGTTTCTTTTAGTTATTATATTTGTTTTAATGCCAGAATAACATATATTTTGGGAATCACTCCAAGTGTACTTTGAAAAGAACACGTGCTTTAGCTTTGTGGGGTAAAGTATTTATAGGCTTTAACAGGTTGGCTTCATTGCTGGTGAGATCCTGAACTCCTGTCCTTATGATCCACAGTTTCTGCTGAATACTAAAATCAATGTTTTAATATCATTAAAACATTTAATTAACTTAACTATGGCTTTGGCTATTTCCTCCTTATATTTGATTAGCACTTATCATGTATTCTAAACCACTGTGGTTAGGTGCACACACACTAAATCTGGTTTTCTATAAACTGACATTTTATTACTGTGTAATATCCCTCTTTATCCATAGTAGGAATCCTGTTCTGAAGGCTACTTTGATACTAATATAATCACCCTAGCTTTCCTTTAATTAGTAACTACATGACATATTCTTTCTTACTTCTAATGTATTTATTTGATACTTCGGATTGGTTTCTTACAAACAGCAAATAATTGATTCTTCTTTTTTAATTCCATCTGACTTTAATGTTTAATAAAGATAGTTAGACTATTTAAATTTAATGTAATTATTGATATGTTACTAATTATTGTTGTTACTAAATATTTGCAGACTTTGTTAGAAAACTCTTAGCTGATAATTTTTATGGTTCAATTTTCCCAAGCTACCGTAGAAATAAACAGCACTTCTATGTGATTACTGTTAGCATTTCCTGTGGTAGAAGATAAAAGATGAGAACTCTATCTGAAGTTAGGAGAGTTGGAGCAGAGGTGTCTGAAGCTATGAACAAACATATTTGCAGCCTAGTTCTACCTCATTCTAAAACAGCATTTTAAAATAATCTTTGTCATTGTCACTGACCCACATTCTGAACCTATGGAGTGGTTAGATGCATGGCTGATGATGAAAACAAGGTTCACCCTGTGACTTTTTCAAGGACACACAGCTAGTGGACTCAGTCAGGTTTGAATATAGATTTGCTGACCTAAAGCAAGAGACAAAAACTAGTACCTGATACCAGAATTTAAAGCCAAGGAGGTCAGAGTCACAGGGGATATATTGAGATTTCAAAGTCACCTCAATTCCCAACTGTAAACAGGACTGGTTAAAGACCCCAAAAGAAATAAACTTTCTTTATTTCCTATAAGGAAGCTAAACTATAAAGAATATACATATTTATAGTATCCTAAATGCACTTGACATTTTACACATTCAAGGCAAAACACATGACCCTTCTTATATTGGTTGATAAAAATCAACAAAACTGTTAGACTAAACTGGCCATTATATGTGTACAGATGACGCTGTCTCTGAAAGACACCCTGTGTAAGTACAACACACTAATAAAAATGTGACTGTACTTCATAAATTGAAGCCTAAGGTACTTCGTGCCAATCCCACCAAACACTTTCTGTGTCTGAGTGGTTTGCCTGAATGTATGTATGTGTACCATGCACATGCCTGCCACCATGGAGGCCGGAAAAGGGCAGGGGATTCCCTGGAACGTTCCAGACAGCTCCGAGTCATGGTGTGGGTGTTGGGAATCAAAGCCAGGTTTAGCAGCAAATGCTCTTAACTGCTGAGCCATCTCTCCAGCTCAAGAAATGCTTTATTGATCTTACAAGACAGAGACTCAAACACACTGGCTCACCATGATGGTGTAGTTGATATTAATGGCCTCATCTTCACAGGGGACACTCTTCCGAAAAGGCTTAGCATCACTTTTCCCTTTCCTTATAACTTCATAGATGGGGTTTCGAGGTTGCTGGTTTTGCAGAATTTTTTTCAGTTGCTTTTCCAGAAGTTGTGGTGCCTCATTAACTACTTCAAACACTCCATAGTCCACATTAAATCTAATCGCCTCTGAAAAGGTCTGTAACACAAAGTATTACCACTTTAAAAATTTTAAATTCAGAAATTCATTGTCTCTAGGAGGATATTCGTCTTCTCAATCACTGTCTCTCTTCCCTTTCAGAATCTTGGAAACCTTGGCTAGAGGACAGAGGATCTGCTGAAGGCTTCTTCATCAAGGAATTTATGCCATGAGAAAAGTGCCAGGGTATGCTAGGGCAGAAACACTACTTGTATAATCCAACTTCTGTGATTCTTTGAAACCAGAGAAAATACTTCTAGAAGCAATGTTACCCTCACAGAAGGAGGTGGATTACTGGATAAGAATGAAGGAAGATGAAATAATAAGCCTGTTGTCTTTTTAGCCCCAGGAGTCATGAAAGCTAACAATTTCTCTTTTCCAAAAAGGGACAATTAACTATGATAAGTTTTTCACTTAAGACTATTTTAGCACCATTCTTCACACAATGACAAAAACGTACTGAAGGTTTCCAAGTTTTATTTTATCAGCAGCTGGGTTTGAACACTAGCTCATCAATGAACATCTCTCTGACTTTGGGTAAAATGTTAAAGATTTTTAGGTCCTTTATTTTCATAAGAATTAATAGTACATTGACTATATCGTCTCTAATTTTGCCCTTTAAATCTAGGCTTGAGTCCCTTTTTCAGACTATTCATTTACCTAACAGTAGCTTCAATGAACTGACCACTCATTCATGCTTACAGATGCTTAGCCAAGAGATAGATGACATTAAACTCTTTTCTAAGGATCACTAGGTGCCCAGGTAGACTGTTGATATATATATATACTATAGTTGTAATGCAATAAATTGCAGAGCATCTTTGTAAAATTTAACCTAAATATATATGTATATACATAAATATACTGTTTATTTTTTTATTGTTTATTATTATTAGTTACATTTTATTAACTCTGTATCCCAGCTGTATCTGCTCCCTTATTCCCTCCCAATCCCACCCTCCCTCCCTCAGCTTCTCCCTGCCCCTTTCCAAGTCCACCGATTGGGGAGGTCCTCCTCCCCTTTCATCTGACCCTGTTTTATCAGGTATCTTCAGGACTGGCTACAAAGTCTTCCTCTCTGGCCTAGCAGGACTGCTCCTCCCTTGGGGGGTGGGGAGGTCAAAGAGCCTGCCATTGAGTTCCTGTCAGAGATAGTCCTTGTTCCCCTTACTATGGGAAACCAATTGGTTATTGAGCTACCACGAGCTTCATCCAAGCAAAGGTTCTAGGTTATATCCATACATGGTCCTTGGTTGGAGAAACAGTTTCAGAAAAAAACCCTGTGCCCAGATATATTGGGTCCTTGTGGGGCTCCTATCCTTTCCATGTCATACTAACTCCTCTTCTGCCAAAGGTTTGGTTATGAGTCTTAGTATCTGTTTTGAAACGCTGCTTGGTAGAGTCTTTCAGATGCCTTCTGTGGTAGACTCCTGTCATACGTCCAATGCACATCTCATTTGTCTTTCTAAGTGAGGATTGATCATCTTACCCAGTAATCTGGAGGTATCTCCATCCCCAATCTCAAGCTGTACTACAGAGCAATAGTAATAAAAACTGCATGGTACTGGCATAGAAACAGAAAGGAGGATCAATGGAACCGAATAGAAGACCCAGATATATATACTGTTTCATTTTATTTTTCGAGACAGGGTTTCAAAACCCTGACAACAGCCTTGGCTATCCTGGACTCACTTTTACACCAGACTGGGCTCGAACTCAAAGCAATCCACATGTCTTTGCCTCCCTGAGTGCTAAGATTACAGGCATATGCCACTGTGCCCAGCATATATATATATATATATATATATCAATGCCAATTAGCTCAGTGGACAAAGCACATTTTCCTACTAATCAAAACAAACAAACAAATTCAATGGTGACACTCTAATTGGCAGAAATAACAGAGAGAGAATGCTGGGATCTCCCACATCTGAGATGGACACCTTACTACTATCAAATATACTTCTAATTCCTCAGATGGCTGTTACATAACAGTAATGCAGGGTGGTGAAGGAGTCAGAGCTATGACGTGATAGGCTGAGTCATAGGAGCAAGCCTGACTGGCTCCAAAGATAGCTCATTTTCCTTCTTTGCTGTATTGCCTCACAGATGAGCAAGCTAATGTGTGAGAGCATTTTCTCTAGCTGGGTACTTGCTAAGTAGCAACCCTGTGTGGTTAGGAAAGCACAGCGACCATTTTTATTTTAATGACTAGTCTCTTTGAAGTGGAAGTTGCGGGGTTCTTTGAAGACTCAGTTGTGTCATGTGATGTTTCCTTGAGGCTGTCTTGTGAGAGGGCACATGATGTTTTGCTTCGAGCTGTTTCCTGCAAGGGGCAGGATTTTGGCCAGACAAAAAAAAATCTGTGGGTGGACTCTCTGAACAGGAGATAATATATAGAAGCCCAGTGAGACAACATTGTTTTGGATTGCCATTCCTGTGTGGGTCTTTGTTCTTCGACACTTCACAGAGAAAACTGTTCCAGAGGACTTCTTGGGGCAATCCAAATGAGTCTTGTGGCTTTTGCAGTTTCGTTCTGATTCAGTGGAGTCTATTTCTGTTGAATCATGCTGAATCATGTTGCTCTTTGGTGTTGGCCTTTGGATTATACTGCAGGTATCCAGACAGCAAAGAGTGGACTCAGCCCAAGGAACGATTTCTAAAAAGGTCTACAACCCCCTTTCCTAACACTCTTCTTTCTTCCCTATCTCTGGTCAGTGAGTTGGAAGGGAGGTAGAAGTGTTTAAGATCCCTAAATAAAATAGGTTTTTGAAAACTCTAAGCCTGCACCTCTTATTTTCTCTGGTTTTACTAATAAGGGCTCAGATCTGTGAAGCAAGCAACACTACAGAGTTAAAATAGTCCTGGAATAACTATAGGTAAAACAGAACAGGGTAAGCAACAAAAGAGAAAGCCCTGAGAAAAATAAAGTAGAAGGACAGTGACAGTTTAGCATGTTAGGACAAAGGTTTTCTGTTAATGTTCTGGGAAACAGGAGGCATGGCAACTTTCTAACCAGGGGAACAGCATAGATTGTTTCAGTTCCTTGGTACAAGTCTAGAGGGTGAAAGCCTCCTTGCCATCTCATGAGCTGGGGAGTTAGACTGACCCCATGCATGAAAAGAGCCATCACCATATGGGAGATTAGGTATCACTGTGTAGAAACTGCCATTAAAACCAGGTTTGGTAATTACTGGCTATCTGTGTATAGCAAACCTGAAGTTAAGAAAGCTAAGCTTGTGGTATAACAGCAAGTGCTCCAAATGTGCTTGCCACAGAACTCAGGAGTGCTGACTATTATTTATTTATTACTATTACTATTATTATTTATTACTAACAATTTATTTTTTTAAATATTTTCTTTCTTTAAATTTTATTTATTATTTCTACAGCATTCTGCCTGCATGTGTGCTTGAGAACCAGAAGAGGGCCCAGATCTCATTGTAGATGGTTATAAGCCACCATGTGGTTGCTGGGAATTGAACTCAGAACCTTTGGAATAACAGCCAGTGTTCTTAACCTCTGAGCCACCTCTCCAGCCCGACTAAAGCCCTTTAAACCCAGGTGGTGAAAGCCAACTCACTCAGAATCCATCTTAACTTCCTGAAATTCACAATCTAGGAAACTAAAAATTATCTTTTTCAGACTCCTTGTTCTATACTTTGAAGTATGGCTTAGGTCCTGCGCTTACAAAACCAGCCGGACTCTGAACCGAGTTAAGAGGTAAAACAGCTGTATGCAATATAGGAGGAATTGCTCAAAGTGCAAACACACTAAAATGAGGAGAGGAATTGATCAAAAAGTACTACAGGGCAGGGAGAGGTCATACAATTCTGTAAAAACTAAATAAGAGAGACCAAGGCAAGAGAATGCAGAGTTCAAGTCCAGCCTGGTCTATGTAATAAGTATCAGGTTAGTGAGGGCTGCCTAATGAGACCCCATTTCAGACAGATGCATGAATGTGGAATATGTTAAACTATTCATAAGCTCAGCATGTACTGAGCTTATGGTACTGGCATGTACTTCAGAGGGCTGAGACAGAACTGCTTTAGCCCACATTCAACAGTAAACCACGCCAGCATGAGCAGCATAGAGGCCCAGTCTCAGCAAATCTCAACAAGAAAGCCTGCAGAACAAAGAGACCTTGCTTTAAGTTCTTGTTTTGTTTTGTTTTGTTTTTTTTATGTTAAGCTTAAGTTTTAAATATTTAAGCTGAAAAATGTTTAACACCAAGTGTAGTGGTGCATACTTTTATTCCTAGAACATGGGAAGTTGAGGCAGGAGCAACAGGAGTCTGAGGTCATGTTTGGCTACAGAAAGAGTTCAAGTCCACCCTAAGATACAAGATCTAGTCTAAAAAAAAATACAGAACAACAAGATTCCTTAAGGCTTAAAAGTCTCTGCCAAGGATAATGTTTTTATGTTTAAAAGCTGTGTGTTAGATTAGATCTCAGGAAGTCCTTAACACTATGATTCCAAAATTATGAAATTTGGCCAGAGTGCAGGGAATCTTAGGAAAGAAGTGGGAGACAGTAAGACCTGGAGAGGACAGGAACTGCACTGGGAGAGCAACAGATCCAAAAAGTTTGGATACAGGGGTCTTTTTTGAGACTGATACTCGAGCCAAGGACCACTCATGGAGATGGCCTGGATCCCCTGCACAGAGGTAGCCCATGGCAGTTCAGTGTCCAAGTGGGTTCCATAGTAATGGGGACAGGGACTGTCTCTGACAGGAACTGATTGGCCTGCTCCTTGATCACCTGCCCCTGAGGGGAGGACCCTTACCAGGCTACAGAGGAAGACAATGAAGGCAGTCCTGATGAGACCTGATAGACTAGCATTAGAGGGAAGGGGAGGAGGACCTCCACTATCAGTGGACTGTGGGAGGTGCACAGGTAGGGAAGAGGGAGGAAGAGTGGGATTGGGAGGGGAAGAGGGAGGGAGCTACAGGGGGGATACAAAGTGAATAAACTATAATAAATAAAAAGAATTAAAAAAAGAAAAACCAAAGAAAGAAAAAAATTTTAAAAATGTCAACTAACAAGTTCAAATATTTCCCCATTAATTTATTTCAACAATATCAAAAATTATAAATGTTCAAGTATCAATTATGATTGTAAGCTTAGAGATGCAAAGATGAATAAAGCACTGCTTCTTCCTTTGAAGGAACAAGTTTATAAACATTCATTTTTTTCTGGTGATAATGTCAGCAAAACATTTATTTGTATTAAAATCCATATGAATATGACAAATGCCAATGGAGAGATTTTTCCACAAAGATGGGGGAACAACACACAAAATCACTTTCTATCTTGAAACCACCTTTGTTCTGCATGGTCATCTCAGTTTGTATGTTTCAGTGCTACATTGACATATAAAATGCACAACTACTGTGATGCACATAAGGATTTACTTAATGTCTTCAGGAAATTGAGGAAAAGCTGTAGAAAGTGGAATGCTCAAGGTGGATCTTAAAGAATGAACTAGCAGCCATCAGATAGACAAAAAAGAAAAAGAATTCATCAGAAGAAAGAGCCAGTGCACCAAGACACAGGAGCACAAAAGAACAAGGCACTCTGGGAAAACTGCAAGTAGCAGGGCCTTGCTGAAGCTCAATAGGTGCAGGGAACGTAGGATATAAACCCAGAGGGAAGGCAGAAGTCTAGTTCATCAAGGACCTGCCATTGCACTCTACACATCCCAATGGAAGTGGTCCACAATTTACAATGGTTCCCAGGGTACATGGTTCCTTGACCAGCTGCATCAGCATCTGTTAGAACCTTTGAGAAATGCCAGTTCGTAGGACCCTCCCTAGTGCCCAAAACAGGATGGAGCATAGACCTCTCTCCTCTTTGAAGCCCTTCAGTAGTTCTAATATTCACTAAGATAGGACAGAGTAAAAAAAAAAAAAAGAACGGTATCTTAAAAAAAAAAAGATAGGACAGGGTGCTGCTGAAAGGTTTTAGCCAAGGGGGCAGTGTCTGGGGGCTGACAGACTCCAAAGGCCACACTCTGTCCACCCCCATATGCTGACTGTCCTGCACAGCAGTGCGTGTGGCGCTGACGGCCATCTGTGTTCTATACACAAGAGAAAGTGCACCAAGCCTTCAGTGTGACCCAAATTCCCCAAGTCCTTTTTTTTTTTTTTTAATTTATTTCCTGCCATTTCTAAACTTATCTACAAAACTACTAAAGTGAGTTCAGGGTTAACAGTAAAGACAGAGAGTGGGGGACATGGAAAGGAGTGGCTCTGCGGAGGTGAGGGACTGACTCTCACAGAACACAGCTTTTAATCGCACAACAGACAGCCTTCAATTTGTGCCTCAGACCCAGACAAACTCCCACAGACTACCCCTTTTCTGACTTAATTTTCTCATTTCTAGTGTGTCATTTTCTGAATGTTCTAAAACAGATTGACCTGAAGGTGTTGAGAGCTAGCTTTGTGGTACTAGTCATCCATGTGCGAAAAATATTTTCACAGAAAAAGTAAGTGCATGAAAATATTTTTACCACACAAATTTCTGGTTCCACATTTCTCTGAAAAGAGGGGGGGGGGGCAGAAAAAAAAACCTGTGAATAATTAGTATTGTGCTTAAACTGCTAGTGCAGCACCACTGAAACTTACTAGTGCCAAATTCTTTAGCTGAACAGTACTTAAATTAAAAACTAATGACTAGGTTAATTTAATACATGTCTATCTCTGCTCCACTCTGTCTCTACTAATTGAGCTGGAAAACTGTGTTTCAAGCATGAATCCTTGTCAGCGACTAAAAGCCATCTGACTACTTGAATATAACAAGTTGGTTACTCGTCACAACTTCTTTTAATCTAACTTTTGACATTTTAGATGCTGAACTATAAATTGTTTACCAGACTTTCAACAATGAGATCGAAGGAATAATATGCCACATGAAATGTATAGATATGTATAATATCCTTAGTTAGCAAAATGAGTTACAGTAGGTAACTGAGTGTTTTATGTGAGAGCTACAGGTTTATCAAAATACTCATACTAGGTATAAACACTGCACTATACAGTCACCTAGCGTTCCATCAATATGCCTTTGAAAATCAATCTCTTGAGTATTTAAATTTTGTTAACAGAAAACCCAAGATGTCCACTCATCTCCCTGAAGAGTTAGCCCTTCAGGTCTTTGGAGAGGTTATCTTAGTCCACCCAGCCACCTAGCCTCAAATTTGTATCCTGCCCCCATCTCCCCAACAGTCCTTCTAGCATATAACCCTTTCATAAACCTGCAAGAAATTATAATAGTTTACAGATTTAAAAAAAGTGTGGAGAATCAGGCAAAAAAAAAAGTTACGGTAAAATTCCAAAAGTGCATAGCTAAGCATGGTCTGGCAAACATATGGCATACCTATCCTTGCAAGGAGGGTATAGAACAGGCCACCCCTTCAGCTTCTGCAAACCATAAGTGTCACAAACATTTGAAACCACCCACAGAGGACCAATCTAAATCTGTGTAGGCTCATCTACTCCATCCCACAACAGTCACCAAAGGGAAAAATATTTTCACACAGAAGAAAACCTAATGAGCAAATGCTTGTCCATAAAGAGTTGACAGAAAAAAAGAAAAAGAAAAAAGAAAAAACCTCCCAGACACCAAATGAAAACAATATCTGAATATGAACTTGGCTTGAGAACAAACAGAATGAAGTTATGAAAGCTAAGATTTGGAAAGCGCCATGATCATTTATAACAGAGGCAACTGTCCTGGATTCCCCTCATCAAAAACAACATGGGGGCAGGCGACCAGCCATTGGGTTCTGGATCTTCCGTGTCCCAAGGGTGTGCTGGTGTAATGGAAGTAAAAGAGAAGCCAAAGGCTGATTCATGGGCCCATTTTTGCCTTGGGCTTGTTCCTGCAAAGGTGGGGTGGGATCTCAGAAGGCTCAGGAGTCTAAATTGACCTAAGACCTTATGATCTTTATCGATATTCTCAGGTTTACATTGTGGCTGTGTATAATGTGATAAGGAGGTGAGAGAGGAAGGAAAGTAGGAGAATAGAATAGAAGGATCCTCTAGTTCAAAGATTTCACATGGAAGATGTAGAAAGAAGAAGTTAGGTTGCTGCAGAAGAGATCTAGCTTGCCGATTTACAATGTTGGTTCTAAGCTGAAACAAACAGTAAAGAAGACATTGACAACCTATTTTTTATTTGGTAACTCCAGCCTTCCACCATAGTAGGCAGGGAGATGATAGAGAGAGAGAGAGAGAGAGAGAGAGAGAGAGAGAGAGAGAGAGAGAGATGGAGAGATGATAAATAGATGACAAATAGTCTGTTTGTTTGTTTGTTTGTTTGTGTTTGTTTGTTTGTTTGTTTTGAGACAGGGTTTCTCTGTCTGGAACTCACTCTGTAGACCAGGCTGGCATCAAAGTCACATAGATCCGCCTGCCTCTGCCTCCCAAGTGCTAGATTAAAGGCGTGTCCCACCATCACCCAGCTAAATTCTTTTTATATAATAAGAATGTGGGATAAGATTCATCCTGCATTCATCAATATTATGACTTTCTAATATCGGTCATAGGAAATCATCTTAAGAAAAAATTTTACAGAAAAAAATTTCTCTTTCCCCATCATTCCCTTCCTCTCATCTAATACAATACATTTCCCAGCCTCTACCTAACTACCCGCTAATTCATGAAAGTTTACTACTTCCCATCTTCTTGTTTGAAAACTATTTTCTCATGAATGGGCTCTGCGTTGCCCCAGGGTCACAGGGCATTAGCACATTTCCCTGGGTTAGCCCTTCAGGTCTTTGGAGAGGTTATCTTAGTCCACCCAGCCACCTAGCCTCAAGCCAGGTTCAACACTCACACTTCCTCCAACCTTTCTCATCTGACAGGATTTCCTGAGTGTTCACAGGCTGAGTCTCCATGAGACTGGCTTGGCAAAGCAACTTGTAACATATGGGACCAAGATCGCACACAATATTCCAAATGTGGTCTAACAGTTCAGCCTTCTCCAAAAAAACACCAAGTGCCTTCTATTCTCCAGACTAATATTTTTCTTGATCTGAACTATACTTCAGTTAATGCACCCTAAAAACACATTAGCTCTGTTTGTTTTACTTCATTTAATGTATCAGAATGAGCATGAGGCCTCAGCCTGTTATCCAAACCATCTGTTTATATTCTGTTGCTAGTTCTATAGTAAGACACTCAAAGCTTTCTGGGCCATGTGGCCTTCAGTGGACCCTGTCATTTACTAGCTGAGTGACCTTAAACTAGAAAAATATTGGTTCTCTTATGATTTCTCTTCCAAGTTTCTAATAAAAACAAATTTAAAAGGCAAAACTAACAACAGATTTGTGTGGTATGGTAGAGCACCCTCCAGACTGACCCTGACCCCCAGTTCAGCTGAAAAGATTGCTTCTTGAATTTCAGGAATGGATGATGAGTTCATGAAGTTAAAGAAAAAATAAACTGTAACAGATCACACACACGACCTCACTCCATAGCAATCTTGTAAGATGTACTAGGTTTTTTTTTTTTTTTTTTTTTTCAGATAAAGAAATAAACAGGTTAAGCTTAAATAAAAGGTTATGGCATCTCTAAAACCATAGGGGTAATGAGTGGAGGGGCCAGAATCAACAGCAGCTACATCACATTCCTTCCTAACCATTACAGAGTGAGAGCCCAGCAGAGTGTGTGGAGCTCCTGTGGTGAGTTAACGGACACAGAAGGCAGAGTGACACAGTACTATGAAGGCAGTGTGGATAGAAAAAGTAAACTGAGGCATGTGCTGTTTAGCCTGTGCATTATTAAGAATCAACCCTACTGGATATAATTAATGAACCAACTGAAATATTTGAAAATTAATTTCACAGATAATGATAAGGGCTTTGGATGCAAATGAAGCATTATCAGCAGCATGTGTGCTGAGGACACTGTTTCAGAAAGGCCTTATTGAACAGAAGTGATATAAGGAGAATATGACACAAATGTCTCAGAGAAGAGCACTCCAGGCCAGATATTCTCGGTGTCCTAGTTAGAGTTACTGTGGCTGTGATGAAACACCAAGACCAAAAACAACTTGGGGAGGAGAGGGCTTGCTAGGCTTACATGTCCTGAATGACACAGCTTGGGGAGGAGAGGGCTTGCTAGCTTACATGTCCTGAATGACAGTGCACTGAGGAAAGCCAAGGTGGAAACTTAAAACAGGGCAGATGCTGAGGCAGAGACCTTGAAGGAGTGCTGCTTACTGGCTTGCTCATCACGGCTTGCTCAGCCTGCTTTCTTATAGAACCAGGACCACCAGCCTACCCACCATAGCCTGGGTCTTCCCCCATTGTCACTAATTAGGAAGATGCCTGACAGGCTTGCCTGCAGCCATATCTTATGGAATCATTTTCTTAATTGAGGTTCCCTCCTCTCAGATGACTTGAGCTTCTGTTGAGTTGACATAAAAATGGATAGTGCACTTGGCATATTCATTTTTGAGAAACACAAAAAAAGGGTGAAAAGATTGAGAGTGAGAAAAGGAGAGGAAACAACAGTCAGTTATGTGGAAAGTCCAAATCATTCTTGCACTTGGATTTTGTTCCTGATGTAATGGCAAGCCATGAGCCTTGTTTAAACAGAGTAGGAAGAAACATAATTCAATTTGATATTTCTTTAATACTTTATTGAAATCATAATACACTATATTTACAGGTGCCTAAAACACCAGCACCTGAACCAAAAGGAGAGAGCGTGGCTTGGCGCATTTGCTCTTGGTGAACCCATTTTAGATTCTAATTCTTCTCTAAGCACTTAGAAACCAAACATTACTAACCTGATCTAGAACCCTGCCAGGCTCTTGCTCTGAGACTCCATAATTCCTTCTCCTTCCTGCCCTCAAATTCTTTTTGAAAAATCTGTGACAGCTTTTTTTTTTTTGTAATGTGAAGAATTGGTAATTGACAGGTTGACTAAAAGTGGTACAAAATACATAAACAGAGTTAGAGAGAGATCTATGCACAGGACCTCTAAGAGTTGGCCTGTGTATGCGTGCGTGCATGCATGTGGGTGTAAAAGCAGAAAGCACCGCCCCACAGGGAGCTCTACAGGCTTAATACTGCTATTTGACCTAAAGCCTGAAAGAAAACCCGCAAACTGGGAATGTCAATTTTGACTAGATGGTAGGACTTTGGCTGATTTTTTCCACAAACTTTATAAATTGTTTTTCTTTCTTTCTTTTTTTTTTTAAACAGGGTCTGAAACAATGTAGCTCAGGCTGGCCTCAAATTTAGGCCAATCCTCCAGCCTCACCCTTCAAAGAAGCTGGGATTACAGGCATGAGCCATCATGCTCAGCTTTGGTTTTCTGTTACTTTAATGTTGACTTCTACAATTTAATACAGATTTTCTGAACACGGCAGGAAACTCAGTTACTTCCTGGAGCAAAGCACCACCAAGATGGTCTCAAATCTTGGTACCAAGACAGAAGTGCTGAGAAACCAAAACTTAAGATTCAAAGTTGTTTTTGTTTGGTTGAGGGGTTATGGGTGCTAGGAATTGAGCCCAGGGCTGGGAGCGTCGTAGGCAAGCATCCTAGGCAAGCGCTCCACCACTGAGCTACCTCCTTGCTCTTCCCTGTGCCTTCTCTCTTCTTAAGGCATGGTGTGTTATGTCCCAGGCAGGCCCTGAACTTACAGTGCACCTCTGTGTATGCTGGCAAACACTCCACCAAATTTTCTCACATTTTACAAAATGTGCGGCTTTGGGAAGGATGGAGATTTGAAGAGCTTGGGCCAGGAAAAGACTCTATAATCTAGAAACAGAATTCTGGCAATATTCTGTTGCTACTGGAGGTTGTGCAGTAGGAGCAGACAGAGCTGGAAAGAATGGCAAGGAAGATTCCCCGAGGACCCCTTGGGAATCCCCCAGTATGGCATGGTCTGTTTCTGGAAAGGGAAAAGGTCTGGGCAGCTCAGTCTAACTCTCATGCTGGTTCCACTTCCCTGGCTGTATTGAATCAAGAAAAAAGTACAAAATTGCTTTGAGAGAAGACAAATTCATAAGCACTCACACACATGCAGGTCATTGGTGCAGACCTTTCGGGAGCTCCCTGCTCAGCTCTCCCCCTTCAGAAGACACTGAGTGGCTGGACTCTAACACTGGTGTCAGCTGATTGCCCACTCCTTACAATTACTTGTAACTTCTCTATGTTCCAAATTTTTCCTGGTTAAAAATTTTTGCTTGCTTGTTTGGTCTTTTGAGACAGGGTCTCATTTAGCTAAGGATGATTTCTGATCCTACTGACACCTCCTCCCAAATGCTGGCATTTCAGGCATGAGCCACCACCAGTGTGTCTGATTTTTGTAGTGCTGGGGATCAAATCCAGGGGTTCGTACTCTGGATGAGCACTCTGTCAAATGAGCTAGATTCCCAGCCCTTTCCTTGTAAAAAAAATTAATAAAAAAAGCTTTCATGCTTTTACAGACCACACTGAAAACTTTCTTAACTGCCTTTGATGCATCATTCCTCACTGATGTTACTTCTTTCTATGGGATGATAGAAACCATTTTGGGAACTCTCATTTTATGCTTCTCAAATCTCTTAATACCTACTCTGTCAGTCACTGCTACTGAACTGAAACTCCATTAACTGGTATCCCAAGTCTGACAGAAACTCTAGTTGCCTTAAATATAATTTCTACTTCAATATCTTCCTCAGAGTATAACAACAGCCTAGAGTTAAAAAAAAAAATATTGAGATTTTGCTCTGTCCTTATCAGCCTGTTGGAAACGTAAGATGCTGCTGAGTGCAACCTGGCCTGTGCAGACGCCTTCGATGCTCAGGGAAACGCTGGCTTTCTTCAGGAACAATATTTCTGAGTAGGATTCAAACCCAAATGTTTGACTATAAAAGGAGGCAAATTGAGCAAATTTTAATTGATCTTTATTTTTATTTATTTTTCTTTCTTCCTTCTTTTCTTCTTGTTTTGGTCAGGGTCTCACTCCATGGTTCAGGCTGGCCTTTACCTGGTGTCAGTTCTCCTGCCTCAGGCTTCAAAGTGCTAGGATTAGAGGTGTTAGAGGTGACTGCCACACCCACAGTTTACTTCAATTGACCTTTATTGTTATTTTATTTTTGAGACCAGGTCTCACTCACTCTGTAGCCCTGGGTACCCAGGGACTTTCAATAAAGACCAGGCTGACTTCACACTCATAGCGATCCCCTGCCTCTGTCTCTTGAGTGCTGGGATTAAGGCATGTGACACCTTACACAGCCCTTTAGTTGATCTAAGAAAATATTATATTTGATACACATGTCTGACCAGATAGTCCAGTGGTTAAATTATTGTTTGGGGGCTGGTGAGGAGGCTCTGTAAAGGTGCCTGCTGCTCAGGCCTGACAACTTGAGTTCCACCAGGTTTGATATAAAGTAGAAAGAGAGACAACACTGACCCCACACCATTGTCCTCTGACCTCCACATATGCACTGTGGTGTCAGTACATGCACATATACATATATGTATATACATACTCATACACAATTTTTAACTACTTTGCTGTAATAGTATATGCAATAGAACATCATAATACACTCACAGGAAGGCTTAAGAACTCATTAAAGTAATCCACAAGGAAGTCGTCTGTTGCCAAACAATTTTCCTGCAAAGACACAAAACCATATTATGGCTATGTTTTAAAGCATACCTGTATTACTATGACTTAGATCTTGAGGAAAATGTACTACAACATGATCTGAGCACTCAGGAGGCACAGAACTGAGAGTTCAAGATCTGCCTCAGCTTTGTAGTGAATTCAAAGCAAACTATACAACCTGAGACCTTGCCTCAACCACCACCACCGCCCTTAACAAAGAAGAAAACAGAGTGGAAAATTCTCCCAAAAGACCTATGGCAGCTAACTGGCAAATGAAGAATGCAGTGCAGCATGTGAGCAAAGTATCAGCAAATACAAACAAATTTCCCAGACTTTTAAAACATGCACTTCACCGAAATAGAGGGAGAAGGCCTACAAAATGACTTAACACATAAAAGTTCTTCATAAAAACCTGTCGACCTAGATCCAATCCTTAAAACTCTCGTAGAGAGCAGGCTCCACGGAGGTGTCTTCTAACTTCCACGTGTGCACCATGGTGTGTGCGCATGCATGAGTGCTCACACACAATAACGACCACAATAAAGAAAGAATACGAAAAAGTAAATCAAAATGAAAGCAGACTTGTTAAAGCAGTCACAAGTGTTAGGAGTTAAAAAGAAGTTAAGGATGTGACATTCTTTGCTACTCAACCGATGTGCAAGCTAAGCATAACATTCAGGTTCTTCTCTGTAAGCCTGAGCGTCTGTGTTCAGGATCTGGGTCCAGCCTGGTTTTGAACACAGACACTCTCGCCAGTGCATGTATTCTGAGCACAGCTTGTATACATTTTTTTCTTAACTGTCTCATCCACCAACATAGCCATTTTTAAAATTGGCAAAATCAAACAACCACTGCCAAGAACAAAACTGCTCTCCCAATCATAAAACACCTTATTTTATTAGTCATCATTTCCATGTGTCAAGAGCATGTCATGGCACACTCGGCTGAAAAGTACATGTGGTTTTTTTATTATTCATAATTGTATTTCAATTTTGCAAATCTAACACGAAAGTTGAAACATGACACAAAGTTATTATTTCCATATGGCTGATAATTTTCTTTTTATTTTGGCCAATTTTTGAAAATTAGTGAAGTAGTAGCTGGAGAGATAGCTCAGTTGGTAAAGGGCTTGTGGTGTAAGCATTGGGGTTCCAGCCTCCAGCACTCACATAAGAAGCTGGGTGTAGTATGCGCTCTCAATACCAACCACAGGAAGGCAGAGAGAGGAGGCTCCCTGGGGCTCTCCAGCCAGCCCACCTAGTCACCTAGCCTAGACCTGTTGAAGGAGGGGGGGAGAAGGTAGAAGTGGGGAGAAGGGAGAGAAGAGGGGAGAAGGAGACAAGGTAGGGAGGAGGAGGAGAGGAGGAGGGAAGGGGGAGAGGAGGAGGGGAAGAGGGGATGAAGAGAAAGAGGAAAATAGGAGGAGGAAGGGAAAGGGAAGATAGGAAGAGGAGGGAAAGAGAGGAGGAGGAGGGAAGAGTAGAGGAGAAGGAGGGCAAGAAGAATTCTACCATAAAGCTGCATCTTTAGCTCTAAACCAATGAAGACCTGAGAAGCTGCTTACTTCCAAAGCCCTTGAATTATAAAAGAAAAAACAAAACAAAACAAAACAAAAAAAAACTAGTCTTTAAACTGAATTAGTAGCTTTGCTTTTATCATTAAATTTCTGCAATCCAATTACTTGGACATTTTAAAATTAATTAAATTTTCTAACTCAGGTTGGTATCTTCCAAATACCCAGAAAATTGTTGGTGGTTAAAAGAAATAATCAACAAGGAAATTGAGTTACACTCAGTTTCTCTATTATATATTGGCAGGTGCAATTGCAGCCAAGGGGTGAGTGGGAGGGACCTCTGTTAGCACTCACTACTCTTGAAGCCTGGCTTACAGAAGGCAGAGTGCACCAAGTAGTTGATGCACACTTGCCAGCGATGGTAGCTGCTGTCGATGGGAGCAACTATGCTGCTTTTTCTGCATGAATCATCACTCATCACAATTCCTTCTTTTTTAATGTAGTGTGTGTAGGTCAGCTTTCAGGAGTTCTTCCTCTAACCATGTAGGTTCTAGGGATCAAGTTTGTGTTGTCAGTCTTAGAGGCAAGCACCTGCTGATTCATCTCACTGGTCCTCTTTGTAATTCCTTCCTGACATTGTTAAACTCTAATCTCAAAACATATGCAGTAGATTTTAATCCATTAAACCCTAATATCCAAGCCTTTCTCCCTGTGTAAAAGTCCTTCCAGCCCAATATTTTAATTTAAAAGAGACAGTGGCCCTCACTTTTCCCCCTTCTTCCTGTTGGGGATGTGATAATGTCTCTAATCTTGATCTCACAATTAACACATATATGTAATTTGTTTGTTATCCTGCTTCACTGGAAGGGTCAATACCTGTTTGCTTTTTATTGTTGTGACAAAACACTGATCCAAACCAATTTAGGGTGGAAAGGCTTTATTTCAGCTTACAGCTCTCAAGTCCATCCCAGAATACCTCCAATCATGAAGCGCAGTCTAGGCAAGAACTGAAGCAGAGGCCATGGGAGAACACTACTTACTGGCTTGCTCTTCCTGACTTGTTCGCTTTCTCATACACTCCAGAATCACCTCCCAGGGGCAGCACCAACACTGGGCTAGGCTCTTCCACAACAGTTATCGATCAAGAAAATGCCCATGAGAGGTCTAAAATTTGAAATTTAATTCCTGGGGCAACATGACTGAGGGCTTGGGTACAAGTTTAGACAAAGAAGCAGGCAAGTTGAGACAGACCCGCCCTGCTGTAGAAAATTAATCAGGCTTGCACCTGAGGGATAACATTGCCTGGCAACCCACCCAGATAGCCCCTAACTGGTGACCAAGGTCACAGAGCCCTGCTACTAAGAAAAACCACAAGATGTGCTAATCGTTCCCCCTCCCTAACAGGAGCAGATACCCTCCAGATGGACAGGCCAGGACCATTATGGCCTTGGTGCTTAAAATAGACCAAGGCTTGGAAATTCCCCACTTGCGGTTTTACCCTTTAAAGACCCTGTTCCCCCAGACCTCAGAGCCACATACCCTCTCTGTTTCCACAAAGAACTTGTGACCCAGGCTCAAGCTTGTATTAAATAAACCCTCATGTGTTTGCAGTGGAGTCAATTCCTGGTGGTCTTTGGGGGTCTCACAACCTGGACATAACACCCATAGCCATGCCTGCAGGCTAATCTGATGTGGGCACTTTCTCAACTGAGATTCCTTCTTCCCAGATGACTCTAGCTTGTGTCAAACTGACAAAACAAAAAACCCAACCAGCACAGTTATCTCTCCAGTCAGAATGAATGCTGCTTTTGGAACTCAGGGCTGATAATATGTTTCCCCAGAACACATCACAGTCATCAAGTCCATTATTTATGGAACTTCTAGCAGTTTCTGCAGTTAAAAAACAAAACAAAAAACAAACAAACAAACAAACAAAACCACCACATCAGAGAATGATCCCTGTTCTGAGTATAGGCCTCCAATGGGATAAGTGATTTCCAAAAAACAGCAGCACTTTGCAAAGGCTCTCTGCAATTTCTCTCAGTTTCCAGAAGATGTCCCCATAGTACTCTACTCTGGCTCCTAGCTCTGCACCGCCTTCAGGAAAGAAGGGATGAGGGGAGTTAGGACCAGTAATCCTGCATCTAACTGCCCTGCCCTCCATGGTTTCCACGTGAAACCACCTGTTACCAGTCTGACTATGCTCTGAGTCATCAACCCACCATGTTCCACCTGAAAACAAACACTAATAATTAGTCAGGAAATCATGTAGTCTTCTTCCTGGAGACAGGGATTATGGATCTTTTGATATATTGTTTTTAGATAAAGATGATATTTTCATACTTCAGAAATCTTTTTGTTTACTATAATTACATCCAAGCTATAAAGATAACAGAATGAATTGGAGAAAGCTAAGTTTTAGTTGAGACAAACACCAATTTTCACAATTAAATGCTATAAATATTGTTTGAAGCTTTAGTCCCTTTTTAGATGTGAATATTTTTATAATTTCCTATGTAAATCCTGCATTTATATCATTTCTAATTCCCCTCTCCCTTGTGACTTCCCCATGCTCTCCTACTTGCTCTCAAACTCATGCTTTCTTCAATTATTATTATTATTATTATTACAGCATACACACAGAGAGATGGACAACCTATGAGTCCATTTGTGTTGTTCACATGTATGTGTTTAAGGCTGGCCATTTGGGGCTCATCCCTGGGGGAAACTGACTCTCCTCTCTCAGCAGCCATTAACTGCCTGTAACTCTTCATCTATGGGCAGGGCCTTGTGACATTTCCCCAGTTCATGTTGGCATGTCAACTGGTGTTGTCATTTATACAGGTCTTGTTTAGGCCACCATATTGTTGAGATTGAGTTTGGCTTCCCCAGTCCTGTCTAGAAGGCACTATCTCAGCTGTCTTAGTTACTTTCTGATTGCTGTGATAAAAACAAACAAACAAAAAACATAGCCAAGGAAACATAACAAAGAGATGAGCTTGAAGCCCTGATTGTCTACCTTCCAAGTATTATGATTACAGGTATGTGCCACCCCACCTGGCTGAACTCCCTTTTAACTTGATAATACAAAAAGAGTTTGTTGAAATTTATAGTTTCAAATGGCGAGTCCATGACAACCATGGCAAAGAGCATGGTGGCAGGCAGGTGTGGTGCTGAACAGTGCTGAGAGCTCACACCTTTACTGACAAGCAAACGTCACGGAGAGGGCTACTTGGGAATTGCACAGGCTTTTGAAACCTCAAAGCCAACCCCCAGGGACACATGTCCCCCAACAAGGCCACACTTCCTAATCCTTCCCAATTAGTCCACCAGTTTCAAACCAAGTATTCAAACCGATGAACCTATGGGAGTCATTCTCATTCAAAATTTGTTTAACACAGTATCTCATGTAGTTGTGGCTGAGATGTGGCTTATATGTAGCTGAGATGACCTTGAAGCCCTTGATCTTCTACCTCCCAAATCTGATTACATGTATGTGCCACCCCACCTGGCTAAAGTCCCTTTTAATTTGATAAAATAAAAGACATTCTCTTTTAAAATTCTTTCTTTTAAGCAATCTTTACTTGCTTTTTAAATATTTTGTTTTATTTTATCTCATTTTATTTATATAACAGCTTTATCTTTATGTATGTCTATGCAAGCACTTGTATAGCTGAAAAGGCCAGAAGAGAGCATCAGATTCCTTAGAACTGGAATTATGGTCACTGTGATCTGCCATGGGTGCCAGGGAATCGAACTTGGTCTTTATGGGAGATCAGCCAGCGCTCTTAACTCTGAGGCGTCTTTCCAGCCCTGTACCTGCTTCTAAAGCTAATGAACCTATGAGTTTTATATATAAGAAAACTAACAAGCAGAACAAGATAATCACACACACACACACACACACACACACTCCATAAATGTATGGCTGAAGAGATGGCTCAGCAGTTAAGAACTCATACTGCTCTTGCAGAGGACCCAAGTTTGGTTCCCAATACCTACATCAGCAGGCCCACAAACCACCTGTCACTCCAGCTCCCAGGAATCTATCTTTTCCAGTCTCTGAGGGCATCTGCACCACAAACATATATGCACATTTTTAAACTTATTTGCACAGTTGTAAACATTATTTTTTCAAAATGGTAAGATTTTTATTTACAAAGCTTTTTCCTATTACAAAAAAATATTTTGAAGGCACACAAAAGAAAAAAATCAGGGTACTTAAAAGGTGTTTAAAACTTGGGTATTTAAATGTACTCTGTCTTATTAAAAATACTACGAGTCACTCTCATAAAGTTGACTTAATGTGTAAACTGCGTGTAATAAATCCCAAAGTGTTCAGATAATCTCTTGCATCATTTAAATAAATGAAAAATGTTCCACAAAGGACATAAAAATGTATTTTTGTACTGTTTTTCCCAAAGGAAATTACTAAAGCTCAACCAAACACAATAAACGCTAAGGCAGTTATTGTGGTACACGTCTACAGTCTCAGCGCTTGGGAGACAGAAGCTAGGGCATAAGGAGTTCCAGGTCACCCTCATTTACATAGACCTAGAGGCCAGCCTAGACTATCTGACACTCCATCTCAAAAATTAAAATAAATAAATGAAAAATGATCCACTGAACCAAATTAATCATTTAAGTAACATATTCTATATATTGGGCTTTGGGAAATAGAAAGGTATGTTGAGACATTTATGGCCTACAATTTTGTTAAAAACTTCAAAATTTATACATAAAATGTTTAAATAGCTGGCCACAATGACTCATGCCTATAACCCAGAATATGGGAAGTAGAGGCAGGAGGATCAGCCCGCTATATACCAAGTCCAAGAACAGTATGGTCTACAGAGTTCCAATCCAGTCCACAAGACAAGCCTTGCACCTAAAAACAGAAATTTAAATATATATAATGTTCCTGGCAGACAAGTGGTTGATTCCAAAGGACTTACTCTACACTTTCAATATGACCCCAACTGAAGGTTAGGATCTTCTGTAGACATCTACAACAGTGTAGTTTTGTATTACTGATTGAAGAAATATGAAGAAAGTGATTATAAACATAGGGACATCAAAACACCACTTCTTATATGAAGTAGAAAGTTATTTGTCTAGGCAATCACAAACAGTTTCCTGGCTGCCACCATGGGTCCCTTGATCACATGACTCTGGATCCTCAAGATGCCACCTCTTGATCCAAGGTAGTTGCTTCAGCTCCAGCATCACAGCATTGTTCCAACAAGCAAGAGGAAGAAAACTGGCTTACTCTTCCCTTCTATACTTACATGGATTTTAGAATCTCCAATAACCCAGCTGCCAATCACAAGCCTGAGACAAAGTGGCCAGCTACCTTATTACTGAGAATATTGGCTTTCCAGAAGCAGGGCACAGCACTCCTTCTTACAGCCTCTCAACCAGAACTCAGTCACACGACAGCATTTAGCGAGCTTCAGAAGAGGCAGAAAAGCTAGGCTTCATTCTGGATAGTAGCATAGCTAGGATCTGTTATGGAAGTGGAGAAAATGAGGGTTGGAGTTTCTGTCATGCTCTTTTTCTAAGAATATTTCTCTTATTGATGAGAATACCACCACACGTTGGAAAAACAAGGTCAAGCATATGTTCAAAGCAGGTTAGTTATTTAAACAGTAGCCAACACTTGGTTGAGCATGTGAGTTTGGGGATCTGCTCACAAACTAGTCTCTGTAGGAAGCTGTCCAAGTACCAAGGCAGACTGTATGACGTTGAGTTTGGAAAGGTTTTGAGGAGATGAGCTGGGCCTGAAGGAATGTGCCAGATTGTGAAACAGATGGGGAAGGGCAACTCAGTCAAAACTGACAGCAAAGACAGAAGGCAAACAGGGCAGCTTGGCTGGAGCAGAAGGCATGTGGAAGTGCTTTGCAAACTCAAAACAGGGTGGATGTGATGTGTGTCACAGAGAACAGGGTGGAGAGGCCGGGTTAAGGGAAGACTCTGGGCTGCTCCATAAGTGGTCTCAGTAGTAGTGAACTTACGTGAAATGTGGGGATAGCTGCCACCACATAGGGTTATCTTGAGGGTAAATATTAGTCTGTGGTCAGCGCTTGAGAATACTAGCTATTAATCACCTTTCTTACATTGGGGCACTATGGTAATTTTGGAAAGTGTTAATAGCAATAGGATAGCCATGGTAGGAGTGATGAGACACATAATCTGGTACAGCTACTGAAGAACTTTGCATTTTTATGCTTTAGACAAAGAAGAACCACAATTGAGAGGAGAAATGTTGAATCGGTATCATTTAGGACTATAGCCAAACTCTGTTCCTGGGGATAAAGCCTGAGATAAAACAGCAGGTGTAATGATGCAGAGAAAAACATGGCTAGGAAGGAAGGTTGAGGTAGATGCTTGCAGTCAAGGGATGAAGAAAGGAGATGACTGAGTAGCTAGTGTACCATTCACCAAAACACAAAAAAGCAATGGGAACACAGAACTGGGGGCTGTAGAGGAGAGATAAGGGACATCAAGATGGTGGAGCATGTGATAGCTCACTGGATATGCAGGAGTATCAAAAGTGGTGTCTGGACCCAGGTATGGTGCACACAGCTGCAATCTGTCCAGCTCTGGAGAGGCTGAAGCACCTGGAGAGAAAGTCTGAAGCTGTTCTGGGCTTCACACATAGCAAGTTCCAGGCCAGCATAGGTTATGTAGAGAGCCCTTGAGCAGATGTGGGGGCAAGCAAGGAGCTCACCCACAAACTTTTGGAGAACAGAGTTCCAAAGGTCAATAGTTTCCCAGGAGCAGGAAGAGAGAAGGTAGAAGGCGGAAGAAGACTAAAAAAGCCTAAAGGACTGAAGCTGAGGGAGGCAGGAATACGGAAGAGAGTCTTCAAAAGCACAGTTGCTCATGTGTCAAGTACTGTGTTGCTAAGTGCTCTTGAGACGCCCAGGCTGGGTTGTCCTACAAAGGAGTTAGCTCAGAAGTCTTTGAGCACTTCCAGCTTAACACTGGAATCACTTAAGATTCCCACTAAATGGGGCTTTGCCAATATGCTGAGGTGCTTCTGACATGCCATGTGTACCTGTATGTTGGTGTGGATAGACCCACATTGAACTGGTTGTAGTTTTTCTTTTCTCCTCCCCTTCTCCTGTACTCCTCCTCCACTCTCCTTCCAGTATCTGCTCACTTAGCCATCTGCTAAGTCAGCTAAGTCTATTAGCCCTTGCTGGACTGTTAATGCCTTGAGACAGCCCCAGCATTGAGGACAAGATTGTAAATTCAAAATACACACCCACTCATGCTTGTTGAATGAAAAGACAAAAGTAAAGAGGATACTCAACCAACAAGAGAAAAATGTGCTGGAGAACACTTGTAAATAATGGAAGTGTTTAGAGCTCTAGCCTCTGACCTTGGTAGGAATATGCTTTGCCTCTCTGTCTGTGTCCTGGGGCAAGTTCCTCATATATGCAATAGGCTTTACAGAATATTCTCTAGAGACAGCATTCTCCTAAATGATGCATGTATTTGGCAAATATTTAGTATGCTCAATTTCTCCATAAGTCTGACCTGAGAACAATGTATAGAAAAACTTTAAACAATTATAAACGGAACGTATTTTATTGTTGTTGGGTGTTTGGTTGGTTTCAGGTTGTCAGGTTGTTTTTGTTACTGTGTTTGTTGATATATATATATATTTTTTGAGACACTCTCTATGTATGCCTGGCTGTCCTGGGCTGGCCTCAATCTCACAGAGATCCGCCAGCCTCTGCCTCCTGAGTGCTGGGTTCAACTGCGGAAGCTACCATGGCCGGAGTCGGGGTGGAGCCGAAGGGTGTTTTATTTATTTATTTTAAGACGGGGTCTCATGTAGCCTTGACCTTGTTGTGTCACAAAGATGACCCTGGCCTCCTAGTCTTCCTGTGCCATGGCTAATGCTGGGATTATAAATGTGCGCCACTTTACCCTTTTCTTCATTGCCATCCACTAATGTTTACTGTAACCAGGAACTGCCAGGCACACACAACACAACCATGGAGATTAAGCCTGCCCCTTGTGAGGACACCAAGTGTATGGAAAAATTACATGTGGTCTTTTACAGGAAACAGCTTTGACAATGATTAACACCCACATACAAATCAGCTGATGAGAATGTAAAAAGGCCTGTACCCTGTTCTCGGCACTGAGTTAGCTGAAATGGCAAAAGGGAAAGGCATACACCTTCTTCTAGATCTAATCTTTTCTATTAAAACAAAAGCCAAAGAGGAAACACCAAGTAGCCCCTCTAAATTGTACTTACAAATTCTTCTTCTGTAATATCTGGCGGCTCTGAAACGAGATAAAACGTTACATTTTCGCACTCAGCTCTGACTTCTAGACTAAATGAAATCTGAGGCAGGGCCTTGCCCTACTGCATATGCCGGGTGAGTTCATAAAATGTTCATTATCCGCACGTGGATTAGATTTTAAAGTAGAATTCAAGGTGGAGGTGGGGAGGACAGGCCTCTGTACTCTGGCTTGAAACCCAGCCCTCCCCACCCCCCCACCCCCCCACCCCAGCTAACCTAAGGCCCCCAGGTACAAAAGGAGAATTCAGCAAGATATAGCTGCACAGAAGGGGCCTCACTGGGGGTTCGTATAAAGGTGCGGTGGGAGAGCTGGGAGCGAGGGCACAGGGTGGGATGCAGGCTGGGGTCTGAGCGCAGGAGCGCAGGCCCCCTTACCCGCGAAGAGCCGCTTCTCCGGCATGCCGCTAGCTGCCGGGCCGGCAGTCCCAGGAGCTACGACCGACCGCCTAGCGGCGCGGAGCCTCGGGCTGCCTGCTCCCGCACTGCAGGTGTTGCCATGGTGCTGGACAAAGCAGAGGCGCCTGGGCGGGGGGTGGCGGCTCGGGTTGGCCGTTACTGTGGAGACCGCACCGCTCCACTCTAGCACGCTCTGGCCACTGGGGCACCGCAGACCCCTCCCACCAGGAAGGACGGAGAGCCAGGCCCCAGTTTCTTTAGCAGAGCCGCACAAGGTAATATCCGTGGCTCCGCATTAGGACCTCTACGTTTTCATAAACTCTGACCATTAAAAATTACCCTGACTGGAGAACACAAATTAAGAGTACCCTGTAATGTGTGCTCAGGATAAAGGTTAGGAAAAGAGAGCTCTGCGTGGTGGCACATACCTGTAATCCCAGCACTTGAGAGGTGGAGGCGGGACAATCAAGAGCTAAGGGTTGTCCTGAGCTACATAGAATTTAAGGCCAGCCTGGGCCACAGTGAAACAAATCCACACAAAAATTTGTTTACATAGAAAAGATGAAAATTTAAACTAACACTTATTTTAAATATTAAAATAAAGTATAAAGCTTTTATCTGTGTTGTATAGTTCTGACTTTCCCGGGTAACAGCAAATAAACCTCAGAGCTACCAGCCTGCTCTTACCCAGCGGAACTTTCAATGCAAACGTTTAAAAGGAAATATCCCCACCCCACCCTATCCCTCCACACCCACTAACACCCATCCCAGAACCCAATCTTGGAGCTTCACCTTCTGTTCAGGATTGGAGCAAAGACCTGCAAAGCCTGAACTAGAAAGATAGCGGCAGGATGATCAGGCCAGCCTGGGCTATACCAGAACCTATCTCAACTAAAACACAAAGACAATTGTATCTTCCAGCATAAATCTTATGGTCATTAAATGATACATAACGTCTTCCAAGTAACTCAAGCCAGAAAGTTTCTCTCTAAAACTTCTTCCACAAACCCCACATTCAGGCAAGCATTGGAGTCAGCCAACTCTACCTTAAAATATTTCTGTATTTGGAGTGGCCTCTCCATTCCCACTAGCAAGCACACACAGCCTTGGTGTTGGCTCCCATCTTGTTCCATCTGTTTTAAAAAGCTTCCTAACCTGTCTGTCTTCCAGTCTTTGCTTCCAGCTAGGAGTTCTCCTTAAATCCATTATCCATGCTGAAAGCAAAACCAGCTATCTAAATGCAAATCTGACCTACTTAAAAGCAGTCAGTGGCTCCACATTTGCCTCTTTAGGTATTTATTTGTTGCCCTTAAGACAATGGGCGCCCGTGTTACAAGCACCTGCTCGCCTGGCTGGACTTATTGCTCTTTTCAGTACAACAGAGGAAAAAGACTGCCCTTGCCAGACAAAGTCAGAAAGCCAAATGAAACCAAGAGAGAGCAGCAGGAGGAGGTCCCTATAGTCCTTGTGGACCAAGCAGACTCTGGCTCTATCTGATAACTTTCATGATCAAAGTTCCTCTTTGGCGGTCCAGAAGGTGCAGGTGCTCAGGTACAGGCAAGTAAGAGTCTGATAGTGGGAAGGCAGCACAGCTTTCAGGACTCATATATACAGTTAAGACTAGAGCCTAGCAGGGGCTGGAGCCATGGTGTGGCAGTTAAGAGCACTAGAGGATCTAAGTTCAACCCTCAGAACCTACATGATGGCTCAGAACTCCAGCTCCAAGGAATCCCACAACCTCTTCCTGCACAAATGCTTAAGTAAATGAACAAAAAGAACAAAACCTAGAAGACCCGAGAGGCTGGGTGTGGTAAACAGGTGCTTGGAATGACTGTTGAAGATTTTTGTCTGAACAAACAGAAGGGTGCTGTCATCTGTGGAGACAGGCAGTGTAGGTCCACTGAGAAAGAAGTCCCCAAAGCAAGATTTTAAGTTTGCAATTGGCATGGGACTGCAGAATGTGGGATATCAACTTGAGAGTCAGTACACAAATGGGCTTATAGGCTTTTTTGTTTTCTCTCTTTTTCTTTCTCTCTCTTTCTTTTTCTTTCTTTCTCTCTTTTCTCTCTTTCTCTCTCTATTTCTTTCCAGTTCTGGGCTTTTCTTCACCAGAAGAATTTTCTCCCTTATGTATGTTCCCATGGGTTCCTCTTACTGGCTTCTCTTCTGGTTCTTGCAAACCCATGCCTTAAAGCCACAGCAATATTAAAGTCACCAAAAAATGGGCCATCTGCGCCATCACCAGACAGCTCCAGGGCACTGATTGGATAGTTAAGCCTTTTCTCTCAGCACCGCTGACCATGGAGTGGCTACTTGAGATGTTCCATGCTCCTGGCCATGAGCCAACCAAGGAGTGGCTACTTGTTAAGACGAACTTGTAAGATTCCTTTTCAGTGCAGTCATGTGCACTGTGCTTTGCTCAGAGGCCTGTTTGTTCCTTCTGGCAACAGCCACACTGATAACTTGTTTAATATGGATTTTGTCTCATGTTATTACCCCCTCTTACCAGGAGCCCTGGCCGAAAACCTGAATAGAACAACTCTGTTCTTCTCAGTTTATGGTTTAGAAAATAGAAATAGGTTAAACAAAAAAATAGAAAATAGGCTAAACAAAATTTACACAGACAACTATTAATACATTTTTCAAATTCCAAAGCCTTTGATCTTACATGGTGTGCTGGCCAACTCTATGTCAGTTTGACATGCTGGAATCAGTAGAGACAACCTCAATTGAGAAAATTCCTCCATATGCTCACACTGTAGGCAAGCCTGGAGGGCATTTTTTTTTTTTTCAATTAATGATTGATGTGGAAGGGCGTAGGCCATGGTGGGTGGAGCTATGCTTAGGCTGGTTGGTGGTTTTTTTAAATAAGAAAGCAGGCTGAACACGCAAGTGATGAGCAAGCCAGTAAGAAGCACTCCTTCATAGCTTCTGCATCAGCTCCTGCCTCCAGCTTCCTGTCCTGACTTCCTTGATATGTTAAGTATAAGCCAAATAAACCCTTTCGTCCCCAAGTTGCTGTTGTCCATGGTGTTTCATCAGAGTAATGACAATTCTATCTAGGACAGATGGCTATATTGTATAGGCTTAAAAAAAGCTCTCAAGATTAAAAAACAGCCTAGGACCACAAAGACAGTAATTTGAACCCAAATGCCTAGACTATAAACTTGAAAATTTTTGGAGATTTTTTGAAACTTTTAATTCATATACCATCCATTCCACTCATTTCAAGTGTGGAACTCACTGGTTTTTAGGAACACACAAACAGCACAAAGTTAGGACATTTTTAATATCTCAAGGAAATGGCCCAAAACTGAAAGTGTATCTCCGTCTCTGTAAATCCCTACTCTATCCTATGTCTCTGTCTCATCATTTCATGATGGGAATCTCATCAATTGTGGTCTTTTGTGTGTGGCTTCCTTCACTTACTATTTTCAAAGTTCAGGTAATTGTGCTTTTCATGAATAACTATTGTCATGTGGTCATATTTTTAATGTACTTATCAATGGGCATCTGGGTCTCCGGCGTTTGGCCATGAGTGTTCTTGTGCAGGTTTCTGTGTGCAGATGTTTCTATCTCAGTACCTAACAGAGCTGCTGGGTCAACTGGCAACTCTCTGCTGAAATTTTTGATGAAATAATGGACCATTTTCCAGATTGTACCAGTTTATATTACTTGACCAACATGTTTTAGTAGAGTTTTAAAATTATCACCTGACATTTTCATTACAGTGGTCCTCTTAGGCCTAAAGCACTACCTCTCTGCAGTCTTTGTGTTTATCCTGATAACTAGTCTCTCTTGGCATTCAGCACATTCATTACCTTCTCTTCTGAGCCACATGATAAACCCTATGTAGTTTTTTTAATGTCTTTTTTTTCTCTACAATTAATCTGTAAATATCCAACATAGTTCAAAATCAACATGTTCTTTAGGAATGAAGGTTACATGAATGGGAATTCAGTTTATTATTTTCTGATTCAAGAAATGTAATCAGAAACTCTAAAGAGTTTGAGAGAGCCTGACATAGAGATTGCTGTATACTTGAATTGCCCTTAGAGAGTCCAGCAGGACGTCACCGTCTCTGTAGAAACAACTGAAGCCATGCAGGAGTGGGCTGTGTTGCCAAAGTGAATAGAAGTGACATCATATTAACTTTCTAGAGGAGGAAAAAAACAAAAAAACAAAAAACAAACAACTCAAGTATGAATTGCCACCAGACACCACAGGAGCCATGCTCCTGAACAGAAGGGGACAGTGTGCATTAAGACCATTTCATTAGCTTGCTCAGGCTGAGAAACTGTGCTGGCTTCATGGTTACCCTACACACAGATGCAGAGACTAGCTAGTATGTGTATGTGCAACTGTTTCCTCAATGGTTGAACATATTGCTTTGTCCTGCCTGCTGCTTAATAATGTAAAAGTGCCAGTCTGTTCTTGGTTTGGAGAGACAGAGTCTAACTAAAGCCCCATTCTCAACTTTTTTTAGTGTGAACAAATATAACACCAAAGGATAAAATTCATATCAATTCTAACAGTGATTTAGTCTTTGACAGGACATTGAACGTGGCTTAGCATTTGCATACAGAAATGAACAAAAATGGCATATTATAATAAACTTTGACCTACAGACAACCCCTGCATCAATGTGCCTTGCAGGATAAAACACAGTCATTGCAGTAATTGGCTCAGAATGGTCTGAACTTGGTCTTTGACTACCAACTTTATTAACTGTGGCCCCAATTCTAACTCAGACCATTCAGAGAGACAACCATGCTCCCTAAACCAGCCCCAGGGCTCACTGCGTGCCTAACCCGCTCTCAGCTTCCCATGTAGCAGTCGCCTCTGTACAGACGGTGATGGAGAGCCCTCCGCCTTTCCCAAAAAAGTGCTCCTCTCCCTTGCCTACCTTTGAGTTCCTGAAAAACATAGGCAATGAGGGTGGACAACCAGCCACAGCTCTGAGCAGGCTCTGTTCTGGTTTTGATTGTCTGATTGCCACATCATAAAACCACATTTGTTAATTAGAATGACCAGTGCACAGCCCCTCAGCAGCTCATGTCATCTCCACCTTCTGGGCCTAAAATAACTGCAGGCATGGAAAGGAGATTTAGAGACAAGACTAGAAAGTGTATATACCGAGTATTTCTGTGTACCTCCTGATTACTATTATCTATTCTGTCATTAAATTATATACCTATCTCTACTGGAAAACAACTACCCACACCTGCATTACATTTAGTAGGAAGACGCTGTTTTTTTTTTTTTCATACTTCCTATTAACAGTTCATAATTTTTGGAAGAATATAATTAGTTTAATATATTCATTAGGTAACTTCTTATCCAAGTTAACTACCATCTGGACTTACTGGGTTAGATTTGCTCTAATTGTCAATTGCTTTGTTTCTGATGCATACCGATGAAATAATTCTCTTTCATTTTTAACCCTTTGTGAGTCAAAGTTTGAAAATGCTACTATGGGAGCTGTGATTTTTCAGGTAAACAATACTTTCTTCTGGGGCTACAGAGATGACTCGGTGGTTAACAGCACTTGCTCTTTCAGAGAACCTGGGTTAGATTCCTAGCACCCATGTGGCAGCTCAAAACTGTCTATTATTCTAGTCCTAGAGAACTCAATGTATTCTTCTGGTTTCTGTGGCACACAAGGCACACACATGGTGCACAGACATACATGCAGGCAAATACACATAAAATATTTTTTAAAGCAAAACACGTTTTTCTCTTTTCTCTGCCCCTCCTGTGTTTTCTTCTCAAACTCACTTTTCTTTTTGAAAACTAATTTATGTTCTTAGTGATAGTCTATGCTCTTAGTCTATGCATAGCGTGTTTTGCTTGCATGTGTGTCTGAGCACCACATGTGTAGTCAAGAAGAGCAAGTGCTCTTAACTACTGAACTCTCTCTAGCCCCTCAAATAACCCTATTTAATGAAGACACTGATATATTAAAGTTATGGAATATTGTCAATATTTCCAAATTTCCAATCTCCAAATTTCATGCCCTAAGGACATATAAGTGGTTGGGGGCAGGAAGGAAGCCCAATAGCTTCAATTTCTTATTTACTTGAAGCCAAAACAGCAAGCGGCTCTCTAATAAGGCAGAGCAATGCACGGAGAGGACTCTGAGGCAGGATGGGTCCATATAGGCAGGTACCAAGCTAAGACCAGTATTTAACCCTGATTAGCCAGTGTTCCAACTCCAGCTTTAAATTTACCCATGTGGGTGGTATCTCTCACTTCATCTAGATATATCTTTTCTGGAAAAAAAATTACTGATAATGGCACCTCTTTTCACAGTTGGTTGTTCCTAACATATATGTCACTGCCTGGCCTAATAAAAAATGATGTACCAGTTAGGTAGCTTTTTATCCCAGCACTCGAGAGGCAAAGAGGCAGTTGTTCAAGGGCAGTGTGGTCTACATGGAAAATTCTAAGCCAGGAAGGGCTATATGGTAAGACACTGTCAAAAACAGCAACAAAACAAAACAAACAAAACACCCAACAGTAAAGACGTAACAAGCTTTATTGTTTACATTGCGGTCCCTGTCTCTGGCTCATCATTTACAATGTCTCTAAAGGGTTTAGGAACAGACACTGGATAAGTGGAGGGAGGCAAGACGGAACTTCCCATGTCCCTGACAGCAAAGGAGAAAAACAATTGTGGCCTGTTAGGTTCCCTGAGGACAGGGTGAGCCCTTCTCCCTGCACCATTGTGCTCTGCTCTACGAACCTCACCAAAGACAGGTACCTCAGGAGGAAAGGGTTCTGCCAATCAAAAGGCTCCCCTTCAGAATAAGGATTGGGGAGCACACTGGGGAGGAGGTGTTCTAGCTGTACCTGAGACAGACAGCCAGGACAGGAGGCAGGTGGTCAGCTGAGACCCTGTGGAGAAGTCAAAGCTGCACGGAGGGAGGCAGAAGGCAGAGGGTAGCTGCTGAAGGGAGAAAGCAGCACTGGCAAAGGAACAAGAGGACTGGAAAATGCAACGTGGCGGAATCAGGGCAGCAAGGATAAGGTGCTTCAGTTCTGACTCAACCAAAAGTGAATAACTAAAAAATAACTGCAGTTGACATTTCCTATGCTACTATAAAGGGAATGAGAAGATAAAGTTCTCATGTCAAATGACAACCAGTCATTTTCACTGTAGCCATTCAACTAAGTATACAGTCTGTCAGTCAGGAGGCATTTGAAAGGTAAAAGAGTTCTGCTTTGTAAGAACTGGCTAGTGGTGAAAGACAAGGCTTTAACGCCAGGAAGACATGGCAGAAAGACCACAAAAAAGGATAAACAGAAGATTTAAATGTTCATCTTATTGGATATACCAGAAAACAATGCATGGAGAGAAATAGCTGGAGTTTAACAGTCTACACAAGAGAGGAAGTGAGACAAAACACAGGGTACTTGAAACAGCAAGATGTCTTGTTTGGAATAAAATGCAGAATGAAATGGTGGCGAGACTGCTGACAGTCAGCACTTGAAGTGGAAGCAATGTGGTGTGGAATCATATGTCTAGTGTGGACCTGTTGGAACATATGCAGGATGCGATGAAGACCTGGAGCCCGTTCCTGCACCCGAGGGAAATGTTTGGCAGAATGACACCATTTGCACAGTGCTCACTCATCTGCCTGTCTTCAGGGTCCATGATGAGAAAGCTGGGCAAGTTAGCACAGTCAAAAGCACATGTGAGGCTCCACCAACAGTGCCAGCTGGGACATTTTAATTACCAACTCTGAATATTAACTATTTCCCAAATTCATTCTACAGGTACTTTTTTAAAAAATGAAAAACACTTCCCCTATTTGGAAATGTCAACATCACATGTCAAATTTGTAAAAGCTTTACTTACTTATAGAAGGCCCTTAACATCATAAGTCAGTCTTTGGTGCCCCTTAGTGGAATGTTTTAAATATTTTCTTTGGAAAAATTAACTGCTCTATTTGAAACGAGTGGGTAATTTGATCTTTTTTTAAACTTTTAATTTTTTTTTTGTGAATTTCACATTATGCATCCAATCCCACTCATCTCCCTGTCCCTTCATATTTACCCTCCTCCCTTGCAACCTCCCCTGAAAAAACAATCAGAATTTTAAAAATATCTTGTGGAAGCTGCAGTGTGTCACTAAGTGTAGTGTGTCACTTTTGTCCACACATCTTTACTTGCAAATGTTCGTCCCAATGAGTCCTTGGTATGGTTCGAGGCCTCTGGTTCTTGCTACACCATGAATACTGAATCCTCACCAGGACTCCTCCAATATCCTGTTGTTGTCCTGTGTCATGGAGATCCTGCAGCTTTGGATTTGCAGGACCAGCCCCTTCACTGTAGCAGATCACAGATGGGGTAGAACTTGGGGTGGGCCAACTCGAAGCTCTGGATCTGGATGTGGGCCTGGGAGGTAGCTGAGTTGGTCAGCCCACCAGCTCTCCTGCACCTACACTGCCAGGGTGAGCTTTCCAGTGCTGCCCCAGATGGCTCACCCAATGCAGCAGCTGGCAAGGGGCAGGGCAGGTCTCCCACCACCTGGGTCAGGTGCTGCCCAGGCAAGGTACAGTGCCTGCTCTCCCAAGGGCTGCAGTTGGTTAGGGGCAGGGACAGCTCTCCTGTCTGCAGGCTTTGAGGGGTAGGGGTGGGGAAAAAGGCATCTCTCCTTCACCCATGCCACCCCTTGGCAGTAATTTGATGCTATTTTAATCAGAAACAATTTAAAGAAATAACAGGAATGTAATTTATTAAGTGCCAAAATCCTCAGTAAATCTTGTCATGAATTTTCAATTGTTATTTATGTCAATGCTAAATAAACCAAGGGGCTAGAACTTAGCTTTAGGGTAAAAGATGTCTCAGAGATTAAAGGCAAGTACTACTGTTACAAAGGACTTTAGTGAAGTTCCCATCACCCATACTGGGCAGCTTACAACCTGTAATTCTAGATCCATGGGATCTGATACCTTCCTCAGGTACCTGCACTCATGTGCACATACCCATACACAGACACACAAATATATACAAAATTCAAAATATATTTTAGAAGAACTTATTTTACACAGTGTCAAAATGTTTCTTTATCATGTATGTTGTATACATACATGAAATTCTTAAAAAATAAAATCATACTAAAATAAGTGTTTCCTTGGACTAGAGACATGGCTTTGTTGGTAAAATGCTTGTTTAGCACACATGGAGCCCTGAGTTCAATCCCCCACAGTCCCCCAAGCATCCCACACCAGCTATGGTGGCACCCACCAATACTCCCAGCACTTGGGTCATCCTTAGCTGCAAAGAGAGTTTGAGGTCAGCCTGGTCTACATGAGGCTCTGTGGGGTTTTGTTTTGTTTTTAAAAGAGAACAGCATACAATAGCTTTATAAGCATGAAATTCAAACCTCAATAAAACTGCAGTAAAACCTAATGCTTTTAAAAAGCTACAATAGATTTAAACAACCTTCTTTGTGCCCATAGGAAAACTTGAAATAGAATGATTAGTGATTGTTTACATTTTTGAGTTGTTTAAGCCACACAGGAACTGAGGAATTACTCAAGTAGACTTATTTGTAATTAGAATTTTTTTTCCCTAGCAGGCCAAGAATTTTCTTAAATAGCAAAACCATCTTCCCTTTAAGGTGTTGTAATCACACATGTACTGGGTTCTCAGAGTTGTGCAAAGACCTTGTCATGCCCTGACGATAGCTGCTAGAATCCTAACCTCATGCTGCCTGTGTGGCCTCATACATAGTAATCTCCTTAATCCCCAGTTTCCTGTTATATTGTTGTCCCCCTCTCCCTCCTGGGGAGATGGCCCAACAGTTAAGAGCACTGGCTTCTCCTGCAGAGGACCTGGGCTCGACTCCCAGTGCTCACTTGGTGGCTCACAATAGTCTGAACCGCCAGTTCCAGGTTTCTGAGGCTTGTGTCTGGCCTCTGCAGGCTCCTGCTCGGATCACACTCGGGCGGCTTGGGAAAGGGCTAGGACAGAGCTTATTAAGTCACTGACTTTTCCACTCAGTCAGCGCTGGGCTCTGTGCTAAGTCCCCACAAATCTGTATTCTGTTCACTTTCTCCAAACCAGCAGCAGCACCAGCTGCTGTAACACTGGGAATTTCTGAGCCACCGAGTTTTAGAGATAAAGTGAAGTGTGTGACTTGCTGAAGGGCACAGTGAGTAGGCAGGTCAAGAGAGTACTTCATACAGTAAAAGGATCAGGACTGAAATACAGTTCCAAAAATATATTTAGAAGCCTCTTTGGTGCAGGAGAGTGAAGACTGAAGTAAACATTAGTAAACTGACCCTGGTGCAGAAGACATCTGCAAGATGGGTCTATAATCCCAGCACCCTTGAGTTTAAGGCCAACCTGGCTATGTCAGCCTGGACTACAAAGTAAAAGTTAGTCAAAAGGGAAAAAAAAGAAGAAAGAAAGAAAGAAATGGAAAAAAAAAAAAAGACATTCAGCTTAGTCAGAACCAAATGGTATATATGTAAGTTTTAAACACTTGAATAATTTCCTAAAATAATGTTAAGAGCTACATTTAAATATGTGTGTATAATGTGAACACACATATTGTTCATACAGAAATCACCTAAGCACAAACAATATATATCTGTTGTCAGTTTCCCTCCTGTGGGTCTGGAGAGATAGCTCAGTGGTTAAGAACACTGGCTGCTCTTCCAAAAGATTCACATACAGCTCACAACTGTCTGTAACTCCAGTTCCAGAGGATTTGATATCCTCACATATATGCAGACAACATACCAATGCACATAAAATAAAAATAAATCTTTTTTTAAAAAAGTTCCCCTCTTGTGCCCTGATGTAGTGGTGTATGCCTTTGATCCCAGCACCAGGGAGGCAGGCAGATCTCTGTGAGTTTGAGGTCAGCCTGGCCTACACACTGACTTCCAGAAGAGCTAGAGCTAGCTACATAGTGAGATCCTGTCTCGGGCGGGGGGGAAGTCTCAAACTTAGCTCTTTTTTTGCACTGATATACAAACAAAGCATGCACTTATCCTCAAATCATTTTTGGAAAAAGGCACATTACAAACACAAATTATAATGTCCATTATTAATGACTTCATATATTTTCCCATTCAAAACCCATCATTTCCAGCCAGCCCAAATCTTTCAAAATATTAGAATCTGTGACTATAATTTCATGTGTGACTTAGAGGAGTTTTTTAAATAAAATTCCTATTATAGTAACTATACAGTCCATGTAACTAACATTTATGTTATTAAGCAAATTTTACTAAGCCAAAAGTCTACTAAAATATGAAAGAAGAGAATGGTTGAAATGATAGATTGCATTTGATAGAGCTTCTAAAAACATTTTATTTATATTTAGCTTCAGCTATAATTTTCCAAACTTGCAATTGCACTGGCTTCGAGTTCAATATTTTTTCAAAATTTTAAAGAAATTTGAGAACATTTCAACACATAGTTATAAAATGCACAAATTTAAAGAGTTACATGAACCATTAAAACACACATATCTAACAACCCTGAAAATTCTTTATTTAAAACATCAAGTTATTTAAAATGGGGACATTTAAAATAAAATTCTTTCAAAACTCATCACTTTAAAGTAAATATACAATGGTGTGCATTAATACAAAATAGGAAATAAATCATTGTCTGTCATCAATGGGAAGATTTGCATGTGTTCAAAATAGTCATAATTTAAAGTCAGACAGAACATAGGCCAGCAAAGGGAGTGTTTCCTTAGTCTCTTTAGAGGCGTTTTAAATTCTGCTTGCTTTGGGCACTCCCTGGGAGACCATCTTTACTACTTCTTGGCTTTGCTGACCCTCTTCTACATTCTTCAGACCCATGATAAGCACACAGACATAACACACAAAAGTCAAAGCCACAGGCCAGGCGGCTGCACAGCCCCCTTTTCTTATATGGCTGGTACTTAGCTGGGGATTGGCACCTTGGGCAAGGCTTTAAAGCTTCATCAGTAAAGAGTGTCCTGGCAACCTGTAGTGGAAGCACGCACACTCAGTCTTCCAGTGTGACACTGACAGTCACTTTAGTTCAAACTCTAAATACTTCTGATAACTTATGACCCATACTCACCTTCACATACTGTGCCTGTTTACTCCTTAGGTGGGTGAGGGAAGAGCTTGCTACAGGTGTCAAAACATCTCCCCAAGGGGACAGAGTTGGAGCCTGCTCATTTTGAGCAGTGGGTGCCTGCGCCTGTGCCTGCACTGATCTTAAGGCTGAGCGACTTAGAAGATGAAGCCGAGTGGCAGCATCCTGAACATGTAACACAGCCCCCTGTGATAAAGACAAGGAGAATCAACACTGCAAAATCAGAAACCTCCCAGCATAGGGCAGCTTTCTGCCTGGACTGGATTTCAGTGTTTAGGAATGGTTGATAACACTAGGATCCTTCCTGGATCATTTATCTTTAGGGTTGGGGGCAGGCAGGGAATCTTTTCTCACCTAACTTTTAAGTCAAGGAAAACAAGTTTGGAGATGGGGAGATGGTTCTGCAGATAAAAGCACTAGCCATGCAAGCCTGACAGCCTGAAGTGTCAGTGTACTCCTAGTGTGAGATGGGAGGTGAGCCAGGAGAATCCCCTGGACGTCTGCAGCACTTCACTGCAGTGAACAAGGAACCCTGCATCAACAAGGTGGAAGGCAAGAACCAACTCCCCGAAGCTGCCCTGACCTGCACACCCAGCCCTGGCACAGGTGGCTGTTCTCTCCTCTCTCTCCTCTTACTCTAATAGATATATATGTATATATATTAATATATTAAGCAACACATTTTGGTTTTCTGTTGATAGGATCAATTACTTTCCCGTTTATTTGAGCCATTTATTTACTATTGGCAAACTTCTCCTCCAAGGAATCAGATGCATGTTATCCTGCAGGCCACATAGCTACAGCTATTCAGTTCTGGGCTCATAAAGGAGCTGCAGACAGCAAAAATACCAAAGAGAGAAACTGTTCCACTGAAACTTACTTTGTGAATTCAGGTGACAGAAAGAATTTGGCCTGCAAACCATAGTTTTGAACCGATTTTAAAGCCAAGATCTAAAAAGAGAACTGGGAAAGTAGGGTGAATCTTTTGAAAGTTCTTACCTTAACCACATGTTGGACGAGCAATAGGACTGCTGATATAACACAATGTCTTTGGCTGGCTTTTGCAAATATCTGGTTCTGATTCACTTTTATAGTTGTTATAAACAGCCTTTATATTTGTAAAGGAGCAAAAAGCATCTCTCATCTGAACTAGATTCCAACATTATTCAAATGTTCAGTTAAGTGTGTTAATTGACTTGTACACTTTAAAAGTATATATAATGTCCTTTTGTCAATTATACCTCAATAAAATCAGAAAAATAATTAAAAAAGCATTTTTAATAAGTAAATTGTCTAGCCTTGTACTTAGTGAAGGCTGTGATGGGTAAAAGTTTCTCTAAAGAAGAGACAAAATGAACCAGCTATCCAGATGAACGAGTTTCTTTATCAGTTCACTGTAGCCTTGGCCGCAGTGCCCAGTCAAGAGCTTACTAAAAGAACACTGCTGCATTCTGATGCAATTGGTGAGTACAGCGTGTACACACCCAAAAGTGCATCAAGGTGTCAGCTGAAGCAAACTGAAAAGAAACAGTTTTTCCTTTAATAAGTAATTATGAAATGTCTAACTGGTGACAAGGTTTTTCTGGGGTTTGTTTTTAATGTCTAAGAAACAAAGCAGTGGACAAGAGTGCATGTTCATGCCTGCTAACAGTCTTCAAGGCAATGTTCTCTCATTGTGTAGTACTGGCTGGTCTCATACTTTGTATGGGCATCAGGCTGCCCTCAGATTCACAGAGACTCACTTAACTATGAAAATGAGGTCAGCTAATAGTTGGTCCTTCCACATGTGTGAGCACAGTGAAGACTAAAGAGCGTCAAGGGGAAGGAGCGGGCACTCACCCTGGTCTAAAGATGGACAGGAGATGAGACTTCGTCCTACTGAACGTGCTTGGCCTGTGCTCTCAGAGTCCCCTGCTTAGTAACTTTGTGGCACTATACAATCTGAGGAAAATCACTAAACAATTCTGTTTTGAAATATTTCTGTTTTGGCAAAAATTCGAGGGTTCATGTAGAACAGGAGTGCGCAGGCTCAGGGAAGGTGATCTGAGGAAAAGAAGGAATAGTAGAAATGTGGTGGAACTCACCTAAAGGAGACATTTGGTTCTTGCAAATAAGGGGAGGTTAATCTAGGATCTGTACAGACAAACACCGAGACACAGTTTACACACATGAGGGTGTGGGGAGACAGAGACACAGGAGACAGAGAGGCACCAAGAGAACCGACAATAATTAGTTCCGGGAGACAGTTACACAGGAACGTATGTATAAGGACATGCTGAGTGTGATGGCACATGCAGTGTTCCTTCCCAGCACTAGAGGGACAGAAGCAGGAGATTCAAGGAGTTCAAGGCCAGACTTAGGTACAACATGAGTTCAAAGCCAGCCTGAGTATATAAAACCCGGTCTACCAACAGTCTGGAGAGATGGCTAGTGAGTAAAAGGATTGTGCAAGCACAGAATATGAATTTGTATCCTCAGCATTCACATAAAATCTGGCCAGCATGATTCATGCTGTAACTCTAGCCCTGGGCAAGCAGAGACAGCAGATCCCTGGGGCTCATGGACCAGCACTATTTAATCCAACTGCTGAGCTCCAGGTTCAGTGAGATCCTACATCACAAAAGTAGAGTAGAGTAATAGAGGAAGACACCTGACACTGACCTCTGGCCTACACACACACACACACACATACACACACACACACACACACAGCATGGTGGCACACACCTGTTTTTCCAGCATTCAAGAGGCAGAGGCAGGAGGATTGCCGCGAGCTTAAGGTTGATATTGTCTACATACACAGTTCCAGGCCTTCACAGTAAGACCCTGCCTCAAAACAAAACAAAACACAAAAGTTTAATGATAGTGTACATGTCATAATACTCTTGATATAGCCTCTATACACCTCAATCTGATTCACCACAAATGATGATGTAATTATAGGCATAAGACAGGAGAAATCAGTACTGAGAGTGGCAGGGAGGGGTGCTAGTCTGGAGAGGTTGGAGAAATAACTGAAACTTTTCCAAATAAAATAACAAATATCGGCTGGGCATGGTGGCGCATGCCTTTAGACCCAGCACTTGGGAAGCAGGGGCAGGCAGATCTCTGAGTTCAAGGTCACCCTGGTCTACTGACTAAGTTCCAGGATAACCAGGGCTACACAGAGAAACCTCATCTCAAAAAATAAAACAAAACACATAATAACAGTCTGAGCTTAGTAAGATCACCTTTTCTAGTTCTTTCTGAACTCAGCTGGCTGGTACAACTCACCACAGACTGGCAGAGTGGAAAACCTTTATGCTGACATGAACTGTTGCTGAAGGACAGATGATCAGGGTTGCAATTATGGAGGACCATCACATCATTGGCTGAGTGGGTCTTCATAACAACATTTGGACTGTTAAATTTGTGGGATTGATGATTGTTTCTAGTATAAAAGTTAAACTGTTTTTATTTTTATTTTTTTTTTAAGCAGAAAGGGGGAAATTGTTGAGGAGTTTTAATTCAGAACATGGCTGCTCTGTCAAGAGATCACATCCAAAGACGTTCTAGGAATACAAACATGACTTCAATCTAAGAGACAGAGGCAAGATCTGAGTTCAAGGCCAGCCTGGTATAAGAACAAGTTTCAGGTAAAGAAAAGCTTAGGTCCAGACATGGTGATACATGCCTTTAATCCCAAACAATGAAAGTAAATCTAATTTGTAGAAGGAAGCACCTGTGTTTGAAAGTGATATTTGATCAGCAGAAAAAGTGACAAATCAGAAAAAGATTTGACAGAATAATGCCCAGTTCTCACAAGTGAGGAAAGGGAAGCTACTTAATGGGCAATGCAGATAGAGAGAAGGCAGTTCTAATGGGAGAGTTTTACAGAGAGAAATTGAATGAGAAGGAGCCAGAAGATTAGAAAAGATTGCTGGAGTTAGTTTAAGGCCAAGCAGAACAATTCAGAAGCCAGGAGAAAAACCAGATTGAATAAGTCAGCTTGGAGAGGAGTTTGAGCCAGAACAGCTGATTTGAGCCAGCCAGCCCAGTGCTCAGAGAGAACAAGAAAGGGTGAGCCTATTCAGCAGTAAATCTCAGAGGCTGAAAACATTCTAGGCCTAGATTAGCAGAAGGCAGTAAGCCTCTGAGACAACAACTGAAAACAAACAAATGAAAGTTCCTTTTACAGCAGTCCAAGTGCATTACCTAGAAATACAAGAAACAGAAGTAGAGACCAGAAGCCTGGTGTAGCTCAGACCTATAATCCCAACACTCAGCAAGGTGCAACAGGAGTACCATCACAAGCTTGAGTCATTCTGGGCTACATAGTTCCAGGAGATCCTGGAATACAGAGTCAGATCTGTATTCAGGGCAAAAGGAGAGTGGCACGCTTTGTTATAAATCTTATAATCCAATTTTATTTTTAAAGTTTGTAGTATTTTCAAGGAGCTTTAAAAGTTCCTCCAAAATAAAATAAAAAAAAAATGTGTAAGGAAAAATGTAGTCCTTTAAGAAGCCAGATTGAGAGAGACGTGTAATCTCAGTTCTTGGGAGGCAGAGACAAGAGAGCAGTGTCAACTTGAGCTACACAGTGACACTCAATAAAGGAGGGAGAGAACATGACTATTTTTTACTGGTATTTATTTAAGTACTGTGCCATTGCATGCATGTGTAAGTCAGAAGACAACTTGAGAGAGTTCAAGCTTGTCAGCAAGGCCTTTACCTGCTGAGTCACCTTACCTGACACCAGGGTTGCTGTAAGTTCTTCCTCCTCCTCCTTCCCTTCTTCTCCTCCTCCTCTCTCTCTCTCCTATTTTTCTTTGCCTTTGTGTTTTTTTTTTTTTTTGGTTTGGTAGTGTGTCTCTGGCTGTCCTGGGACTCACTCTGTAGACCAGACTGGCCTCAAACTCACAAAGATCCACCTGTTTCTGCCTCCCAAATGATTAAAGGTGTAAGTGACCTCTGCCCAGCTAGTTTTCTTCTTTTTAAAATGATGGCAACAATACAAGGATCAAACATTTTATCTGGAATTACCATTTGGGTTGCTGACACAACCAGGTTTCTTCCTTAGAGAAGTTAAGCAGAAAATGGAGTAATGAAGTTCACAACTTAAATATTAATAGGTATTTGTTTGAATATTTTTGTTTTCTTTGTTTGAGACAGGGTCCCACTATGTAGTCTTGGCTGGCCTGGAGCTCATTGTGTAGAACACACTGAACTCAGAAAGCCACCTGCCTTTGCCTCCCAAGTGCTAGGCTTAAAGGTGTGCACCCCCAACACCCAGCTATTTCGAACTTTTTTTTTTAAGTTTGTCCCTTATATATAAGGCAACACTCTTAAAAATATTATATGGGGCCTGGTAAGATGGCTTAGTGAGTTAAGGTGCTTACCAGCAAGCCTGAAAACCTGAGTTTGAATTCTCTTAAGTCTCTTAAGTTGTCTTCTGACCTCCCCAGCACCCACAAGGTGCCAGAAAGAACCAGCTCTTGAGAATTGATATCCACATGTGTGCTGTGGCACAGAAGAACACAACACAGGCACATGCATACATACACAGTAATTTTTAAAAACCATATGTGAAAGAAGTGGTTACAATGCTAATGCACTCACTGTTCCGTGCTCCCCAGGGTCAGAAGCTGCAGCCACGCTGCAGCACACTGACAAGCCTCACAGTAACAAAGCAAAACTTTACTCAGCTTTACATTGTATTCTCTCACTGAAAGGAGAAATTCACAAATTATATTTAGATGTTCTTTTTGTTTATGTCACGTTCCTTCTCAGTTATTATATTTGGGTAAATTAGAAATTTAGGGCCAGAGAGATGGCTCTGTGGGTCTAGTTCTTTCCAACAAGCCCAAGGACCTGAGTTCAGTCCCCAGGGCCCACACAGTGGAAGAAATCAGACTTCCCATAAGTTGTCTTCTTACATCCATACATGCAATATGGATGAACACACACACACACACACACACAAAAAAAAAAAAAACTCAGAAATTTACTTAGCATGCTATTTTTAAAAACTAGAATAAAAGTAATACAGCAAATGCTCAGTTGTGCTGGTGACTAGGAAAGGTCTACAGCCAAATCTATCACCAAATACAGGCAATGCCATCGTCCTTTCCACAAAGCTGTGTCTCTGTGAAAAATGTGTACATTTCTGTAAGACTTGCCTAATAACATCAAAGCCAGACCTTGAGTTCTCAAAGGACAAGTTAGGATACTCCATAGTCTGCCAAGGACATGCTCCTGCATGCCTCTGGAGACACTGTGTCCCCGCCAAAGCACTGCCCTGTCATCCTGGCCTAGCTGACCTTGCTTTCCATGTCTCAGCAGGGTCTCCTTTTGGCTCCCAAGTACCTGTTCAGCTGTCAGGTTGAATGTTTAAATGTCAGGTTGAATGTGTGACACCCTTAGCACACCTTCGATTAGTCACCTGTCCAGCACATGATCCTCCAAGCAGTAGAGGCCATGTCAGAAATATCTATCATTGTAATCTGAATAATTGGCACAAGAGCTGATATGCAATATGTGCTTAAGAGACTGGATTTTTAAAATGCTACAAGGTTCTAATTATGAAAAGGCTCTAACAAGTCACTGGTATTCAGCTGTGACAGCAAGCCAGTGTGTAACAGCTTGACAATCTACTGCACTTTATGGACTACATTGGAATAGTTTAGAAAAAGTAACACTTAAAAGGGAATGTTTGCTAAATGGAAAAGATTAAAAGAAGAAAAACCAAACTCAGTGCTCAGTGATATGGGGTCACTCGATACAAACCCACTTCTAAGAAGCACTGTCCACGTTACCTGGGCATTTGCTTTCAGTTGTATGATATAAAGTTTCCTCCTCCCGTTTGCCTTTTTATCCTGAGCCACAATTTCACGCCAGTTTCTGCTGACGTTCCAAGCACTACAACAAACAGGTCAGTCTATTATTGCATGTTCTTCAAAAGGTTAAAATTTCCTTATAAGGAACCAATAATAAAAATAATTTTAAAGATCTGGACAGTAAATTTAAGCTTAAAATTATATAATAATGTTTGATCAACTAATTGTTTCACATTGATTTACCACATGAAAGAATTCCTATTAAAATACTAAGCACATAGTTGCATTATCTTCTTAGATTACTACTTTTCATATATGTTCATTTAGTTAAAACATATTCATTTATTTAGTGGGTGTTAGGAGTAGGGGAAGGCTCATGTATGCCATGGTTCTCAACTGGGGGCCAGACAACAACTTGTGAAATGTGGTTCTCTTCTCTACTATGTGGGTCGTCCCAGGGACTGAATTCAGCAGAACTGCTGGTCAATGCTCTCACCTGCAGAGCCAGGCAGACAGCCCTGCCGTGTTCACTTATGGCCAGCCTGAGCCATGGGTGGTGGTTTATACCTGTAACCTGAGCATTTGGGAAGATGAGGCAGAAGGATTGCCATGCTTTCAAGGCCAGCCTGGGCTACATACTGAGTTCAGGGTCAGTCTGGGATACACTGAGATCCTGTCTCAAAAATTACAGCAACAGCAAAAATAAACCAAACACGAGCCAATGGTTCATGTGCTATTTGATTGTAAATTTGGAACACAACGTGCAGCAAATGATTATCATCCTTAATATGAAAAATTAACTTAATTTCTTCTATTCTTGTGTCTAGCAAATCTGTCACTTTTGGCCAAATAAAATAGGAATGACCCTTCACTGGAAGTAATAAGTGCCAAATAATAGATCCCATTGTGGGTAGCACCCTATTCAAGGAGACAGGGTTCTATTTCTAACCCTAAAGAACACCCTGTTGCCAACAGTGTCCCTATGTTATTCTCAAAGCTCATTGCAGTGAAGCAGCTGGAGAACAGCTTCAGCCTGGCATGCTAATTCTCAACAGGTTCAACTACTTAATGGAAATAACCTGTTACCCTGGTCTTCATTTTTCTCACTTAGTAAATAACTTCGATCAGAAGACTGAAAGAAGGTGGCACTCACTTTAAGGGCCCAGGTAACACTCCAGTTGCCAACACTGCTTTATGGTGCCATGGCCAGCACAGGTGTCATCACTCTCTAAGTCAATCTCCATACTTTACATCACACAAGAGGTGGGCAGAAAGCCAGAACCAGGAGCTGGCTCTGTGAATAAAGTGCCATGACAACCTGAAAACTTGAATTTGATCACACATAAAGGACACAAAGTTGTCCTTTGACCTCTACACATCACGGTATGCACACACGAGCACGCATGCATGCAGGCACGCACATATACACACATACCTCCATTAACCATCTCAACTGATCTTCACCTCTCATGTTAACATGAAGAGTACCATTAGGATTATAAACACATATTCCTTGCTACAAATATTCTAGAGGGCAAGCAGAAATCACTGAAATATGACCAGTACCAAAGGCTCATGTAAGCAACCACCCTAAAGAGTCATACAACATTTTGACTCTCTGGTAAATACTCTAACATAAACAAACAGCATTCCTTTATTCAGCCATGTTGACATTTTAGACACCTTACCATTTGAACACCTTTGAAAGGTATACACAGTTGCACACACATGTCCATACCATGTTACCCACCAAGGTTACACCAATATGTGCTTTACCAAGTATATTCAGAAAAGTGGCAAAACTTTATTTTCAGGAAGACAATTGGATGAAAGGTCAGAGAGCCCAATGGGATAGATCTCCATTTAGCCCTGGACTGCTGGCAAGTGATTAATTTATTTAGGGGTGTTTTTCCACAGGTAGACAAAATACCTCAGAAGACTTCCAGCTACAAAATGCTACAATTTCCTACAACAGCCTAGAATAGATGAGTGGGAGAAAGGTGAAGACAGGCTTTGGGAGTAGTGGCCAGAAAAACAGCAAGGATTTTCTGGATGGTGGTGGTGCACAACTTTAATCCCAGCACTCAGGAGGCAGAGGCAGGTGGATCTCTGAGTCGAGGCCAGCCTGGTCTACAGAGTTAGTTCCAGGACAGCCAGAGCTGCAAAGAGAAACCCTGTCTTGGAAAAAAGCAAAACAAACAAACAAAAAAACCCAGCAAGGACATAATCCTCACTTGACATCTTCTCATTAAGAAAAAGATTCACAAGGCAGCAAGGTGGTGCATCATGTTAAGATACTTGCCACTAAGCCTTTTGACACAGGTCGAAAGGCTTAGTGGTAGAAGGAGAGAAATGATGTTTGCAAGCTGTTCTCTGACCTTGACACATGCCACATCATGAGTGCACACATATGCTATAATTAAAATCTTTTAAAAAGAGGGTCACTCAGGGCCTCTCTATGCAAGCCACTAGACAAGAGATCCCTGCCACCCACACCCCTAGTGTGGGCATCATAGGGATTCTTGGGATAGCGATCCCAATGCTAAAGCCTCTGCCTTGTGGGTCCACCAGTGTAATCCAGGCAAACAATCCCTGGATCCCAGACAGAGCTACATACTAGTGGCCTGCAGGCCACTGCGATAGTCAGAGAATCCGAGCATGCACACTGTGCCTGCTAAAAGCGCATGTGAATAGCGCCAGCATCACATTCCTTACTTAGGCAAAACTGAAACCACAGTGCACACTCCCAAACCAGTGAACCTCTCTATCTTCCTGAAAAAAGTCCAGAAAACAGAAAGAGACGATCTTAGCTTGAACTACAGACTCCAGGAGCAAACAGTGAGGGTTATAGATAACCTGATGGCCAGAGGCAGATGTAAGAACACACCCAACAAAAATCAGGACATTATGGCTTCACCAGCAACCCTACAAATCAATGGACACTTCAATTCACTAGATACACAAGAAAACGACTTTAAAACTATGTTTCTCCAGCTATTAGAGGCCCATAAAGATGAAATGAACGAAGCCCTCAGAGAAATAGCCACAGAGATCGAGACGAACAAAAAGAAAATAAATAAAGCTCTCAGAGAAATGACCACGAAAATTGAGGCAAACAAAGAGGAAATGAACAAAGCTCTCAAAGAAATGCAGGCAAATACAGCCAAACAAGTAGAGGCACAATTAGCGATATATAGAGAGGAAACAGACAAAAAAAAAAAAAAAAAATAGAAGCCATTATTGAAAAGCAGGACTCCACATTCAATCAGGTGAAGGAAATGGTGCAAGACATGAAAACAGAATTAGAATCAATAAGGAAAACACAAATTGAGAAAAACCTGGAGCTGGAGAACATAGAGAAAAGATCAGGAACTACAAAGGTAAGCATCACCAACAGAATACAAGAGATGGAAGGGAGAATCTCAGGTGCCGAAAATACACTTGCAGAAATTGACACGTCTCTCAAAGAAAAAATAAAATCAGAAAAGTTCCAAACACAAAACATCCAAGAAATCAAGGACACCATGAAGAGACAAAATCTAAGAACAATTGGAGTAGATGAAAAAGAAGACATCAGGCTCTAAGGTCTAGAAAATATTTTCAAGAAAATTATAGAAGAAAACTTTCCCAACTTAAAGAGATATCAATAAACATACAAGAGGCCTACAGAACACCAAAGAGACCAGAAAAGAAATTCTTCATGTCACATCATAGTCAAAACACTGAACCTGCAGAACAAAGAAAAAAATTTTAAAAGCAAGGGAAAAAGGCCAAATAACATATGAAGGTAGACCTATCAAAATCACACCAGATTTCTCAACAGAAACTATGAAAGCCAGAAGGGCCTGGACAGAAATCATGCAGTCCTTAAGGGACCACAGATGCCAACCCAGACTAGTATACCCAGCAAAACGTTCAATCAACATAGACAGAGAATTCAAAATATTCCATGACAAAACCAAATTTAAACAATATCTACACAGTAACCCAGCTCTCCAGAAGTTACTAGAAGGGAAACTCTAACCCAAAGAAAACAACTACATCTAAGGAAACAGAGGAAATAGATAACTACACACACAAAAAAAAACAATAAAAAACAAAACAAAACAAAACAAAAAAACCCAAAAGAATACAATGAAACTCAGCAACACCACCAACCCCACATCAAAAGAAAGTAACATTCGTTGGTCACTAGTATCTATCAACATCAATGGACTCAACTCCCCAATAAAAGACACTGACTAACAGAATGGTTGCAGAAACAAGATCCAACATTCTGTTGCATCCAAGAAACACACCTATGCAACAAAGATAAATACTACCTTAGAGTAAAGGGCTGGAAAATGTTTTTCAAGCAAATGGATCCAGAAAACAAGCTGGAATAGCTATCCTAATATCTAATAAAATAGACTTTCAACCAAAATTAATCAAAAAAAGATAAGGAGGGGCACTATATACTCATCAAAGGAAAAATCCACCAAGAAGACATCAAAATTTTGAACATCTATGCCCCAAATACAAGAGTGCCTACATTCGTAAATGAAAGCTTATTATTAAAGCTTAAATCACACATTGATCCAAAAACTTTAATAGTGGGAGACTTCAACACCCCACTCTCACCAAGGGACAGATCAAGTAGACAGAAACCAAATAGGGAAATAAAGGCACTGAGTCCCTAAATCAAATGGACCCAATAGACGTCTACAGATCTTTTCACCCAAACTCAAAAGAGTATACCTTCTTTTCAGCACCTAAATAGACCATATAGTTGGTCACAAAGCAAGCTTCAACAGATACAAGAAGATTGAAATAATCCCTTGTATCCTATCTGACCACCATGGACTAAAGCTGGACCCCAACAACAACGGAAATAACAAAGCCTACACGCACATGGAAACTGAACAACTTGCTACTCAATGACAGCTGGGTTAAGGAAGAAATAAAGAAATTAAAGACTTCCTAGAATTCAATGAAAATGAAGGCACAACATACCCAAATTTATAGGACACATTGAAAGCACTGCTCAGAGGAAAATTCATAGCATTAAGTGCCTTCAAGAAGAAATTTGTAACATCACATACAAGCAACTTAATGGCCCAACTGAAAACCCTAGAAAAAAAAGAAGCAGATACACCCAAGAGGAGCAGACGGCTGGAAATAATCAAATTCAGGGCTGAAATTAACCAATTAGAAACAAATAAAATTATTCAAAGAATCAATGAAACAAAAAGCTGGTTCTTTGAGAAAATCAACAAGATAGACAAACCCTTAGCCAAACTAAAAAGCAGAGAGAATCTATCCAAATCAGCAAAATCAGAAATGAAAAGGGTGACATAACTAGAGATACAGAGGAAATCCAAACAATCATTAGGTCATACTACAAAAGACTATATGCCACAAAATTTGAAAATCTAAATGAAATGGACAATTATCTTGATAGATTCCATCTACCAACATTAAATCAAGATTAGGTAGAAAGACTGAATAGCCATATATCCCTCAAGGAAATTGAAGCAGTCATTAACAGTCTCCCCTCCAAAAAAAGCTCTGGGCCAGATGGTTTCAGTGCAGAATTCTACCAGACCTTCAAAGAAGAGCTAACACCAATACTCCTCAAACTATTCCACAAAATAGAAACAGAAGGAACACTACCAAACTCATTCTATGAAGCCACAGTCACCTTGATACCTAAACCACACAAAGACCCAACAAAAAAAGAGAACTTCAGACCTATCTCTCTTATGAACATTAATGCAAAAAATACTCAATAAAATACTGGCAAACCGAATCCAAGAACACATAAAAGATATCATCTACTATAACCAAGTAGGCTTCATCCCAGGCATGCAGGGGTGGTTCAATATACGGAAATCCATCAATGTAATCCACCATATAAACAAACTGAAGGAGAAAAACCACAAAATCCAACATCCATTCATGTTTAAAGTCTTGGAGAGATCAAGGATACAAGGCACATACCTAAACATAGTAAAGGCAATATACAGCAAGCCTATAGCCAACATCAAACTCAATGGAGAAAAACTCAAACCAATCCCACTGAAATCATGGACAAGACAAGGCTTCCCACTCTCTCCATATCTCTTCAACATAGTACTTGAAGTTCTAGCTAGAGCAATAAGACAACTAAAGGAGATCAAGGGAATACAAATTGGAATGGAAGAGGTCAAAGTGTCACTATTTGCAGATGATAAGAGTATACATGAGCGACCTTAGAAATTCAACCAGAGAACTCCTTCAGCTGATATACACCTTCTGCAAAATGGCTGGATACAAAATTAACTAAAAAAAAAAAAAAAAAAAATCAGTAGTGCTCCTGTATACCAAAGACAAAAGGGCTGAGAAAGAAATTAGAGAAACAACACCCTTCACAATAGCCACTAATAACATAAAGTACCTTGGAGTGACTCTAACCAAGCAAATGAAAGACCTGTATGAGAAAAACTTCAAGTCTCTGAAGAAAGAAATTGAAGAAGATATCAGAAGATGGAAAGATCTCCAGTGCTCATGGATCAGTAGGATTAACAGTGAAAATGGCTATTCTGGCAAAAGCAATCTACAGATTCAATGCAATTCCCATCAAAATACCAACACAATTCTTCATAGATATTGAGAAAAAATTTATCAACTTTATATGGAGAAACAAAAACCCAGAATTTCCAAAACGATCCTGTACAACAACAGATCGTTTGGAGGCATCTCCATTCCCAATCTCAACCTGTACTACAAAGCAATAGTAATAAAAACTGCATGGTATTGGCATGGAAATAGAATAGTGGATCAGTGGAACCGAATAGAAGACCCAAAATTAAACCCACATATCTATGGATATTTGATTTTTGACAAAAGAAGCCAATACCATTCAGTGGAAAAAAAAACAGCATCTTCAACAAATGGTGCTGGTCCAACTGGATGTCTATATGCAGAAAAATGAAAATAGATCCATATTTATCATCCTGCACAAAACTAAAGCCCAAGTGGACCAAAGACCTCAGCATAAAACCAGATACTCTAAATCGGTTAGAAGAAAAAGTGGGTAAGACATTAAAACTCACTTGCACAGGAGACAACTTCCTGAACAGAACACCAACAGCACAGGCTGTAAGAGCAAAAATCGATAAATGGGACCTCATGAAACTGAAAAGCTTCTGTAAAGCAAAGGATACTGTCATCAAAACAAAACAATTGCCTACAGACTGGGAAAGGATCTTCACCAACCCTATATCTGATATCCAGAATACATAAAGAGCTAAAGAAGTTAAAAAGCAGCAAATCAAGCAATCTGATTAAAAAATGGGGTACAGAGCTAAACAGAGAATTCTCAGTAGAGGAATACAGAATGACAGAGAAACACTAAGAGATGCTCAATGTCCTTAGCCATCAGGGAGATGCAAATCAAAACGACCCTGAGATTTCACCTGACACCAACCAGAATGGCTAAGATAAAAAACTCAAGTGACGACACATGCTGGAGAGGTTGTGGAGAAAGAGGAACCTTCCTCCATTGCTGGTGGAAATGCAAACTTGTACAACCACTTTGGAAATCAATCTGGCACTTTCTCAGACAATTGGGAAGAGCGTTTCCTCAAGATCCAGCTATACCACTCCTAGGCATATATCCAAAAGATGCTCAAGTACACAACAAGGACATTTGCTCAACCATGTTTGTAGCAGCTTTATTTGTATAGCCAGAATCTGGAAACAACCCAGATGTCCCTCAGTCGAGGAATGAATACAGAAATTGTGGTACTTTTACACAATGGAATACTACTCAGCAATTAAAAACGAAGAAATCATGAAATTTTCAGGCAAATGGTGGGACCTAGAAACGATCATCCTGAGTGAGGTATCCCAAAAGCAGAAAGACACACATGGTATATACTCACTTATATAGACCTATAAGATAGGATAAACATACTGAAATCTATACACCTAAAGGCGATAAACAAGAAAGAGGACCCAGGGTACGATGATCAATCCTCACTTAGAAAGACAAAGGGGATGGACATTGGATGTAGGAGCAAACAAGTAACAGGACAGGAGCCTACCACAGAGGGCCTCTGAAAGACTCTACCTAGCAGTGTATCAAAGCAGATATTAAGACTCATAACCAAACCTTCAGCAGAGTGCAGAGAACCAAAAAAAAAGGGGGGGGGGGAGGGGGAGTTAATATGACCTGGAGAGGACAGGAGTTCCACAAGGACCAAATATATCTGGGCACAGGGGTCTTTTATGAGACTGTTCTCCAAACAAGGACCATGTATGGATGCAACCTAGAACCTCTGCTCAGATGTAGCCCTTGGTAGCTCAGTATCCAAGTGGGTACCCTAATAAGGGTAATAAGGACTGTTTCTAACATGAACTCAATGGCGGGCTCTTTGACATCCCCCCCCCCTCAGGGAGGAGCAGCCCTGCTAGGCCACAGAGGAGGACTTTGCAGCCAGTCCTGATGACACCTGATAAACCAGTATGAGATGAAAGGGGAGGAGGTTCTCCCCTATCAGTGGACTTGAAAGGGGCAGGGAGGAGATGAGGGTGGGAGGATGGGATTAGGAGGGAAAGTGGGAACAGGATACAGCAGGGATACAAAGTTAACAAACCGTAACTAATATTAAAAAAAAAAAATTAAAAAAAAAAGAAAAAAAAAAGAGGGTCACTGACTCCTTCATGGTCTCCCTTAGCAACCACCTGTTCCATATGGCTTCTGTTCTCATAGGCATGACAATCTGAGGATCCTGTCTTGTGCTAACCCCCCATCTACCCCCCCATTGCCATCATGCAGTCTTTGTCATCCTGACATACATCCTCCATTTGTAAACCTCTGCTTTTCTCTTTAACCAAGCAGCAGCATGGAATCTACTAATATCTGGGGACATAAATTCTTCAGTTTCTAACCCCTAAACACAGCTATCTTTCCCTGCTGTATAACAACGAAGACAAAGGGGCATAGATAAATAACCCCTGACAAACTCTAAAATGAAAGTTAGCAATTTTTCTTAAGTTTAGAATTTGGAGTAAATAATAATATCCATTATTTGTGATAGTTTCCCATTTACCATAATTGTTACTCTTATTTCTGATCAGGTATCATAACTTAAATTAATTTGCATCTGAAAATGGGATGTGAATTTTTAAATAAGACATTTAAAAATCTGTGGAATTGGGCATGACGGAATACACTTTAAAATCCCAGGACACGGGGCTGGAGAGACAGCTCAGTGGTTAAGAGCACTGGCTGCTCTTCCAAAGGACTGAGATTCAATTCCCAGCAAACACATGGCAGCTCACAACTGTCTGTAACACCAATTCCAAGGGATATGATACCTTCACATTAATGCATGTTAACTAAAATTTAAAATAAATAAAAAGAAAAAAGAAATCCCAGAACCTGAAAGGTGGAGGCAGGAAAATCAGGAGTTTGAGATCATGATCAACTACGTAGTGAGTACAAGGCTAGCCTGGGCTACATGAGACCCTTTCTCTCTCTCTCTCTCCACACACACACACACACACACACACACACACACACCACCACCACCACCACCACCATCACCACCACCACCAAACAATTTTGGAATAAAACTTGCCATTTTGATTTTTTTTTCTCTGACCTTGAACCTGAGCAATCCATCTACCTCACCTTCTTACGTAACTGGGATTACAGACCTGTCCCACCAGGGATTACAGGCCTGAACTATTAGGTTCATCTTTTGTTTTTTTCTTTTAAACTGATGATTTAGCAATCTCTACAAGGCAGGTCACTTAAACTACCTCTGATATAGTGTAAGGCAACCAAAAACAGAAAAACAAAACACCAATTTATAAAATGATAAAAGTTTTCTTTCATGAGCAACTTTTATTTCTTACCTGTATAAACTCTCCGCAGCCAAGAAACCTAAAACCATAGCTAGGATATGCTTCAAATTTCTATATTGTAATTCTGTCAAGATATCCAGCTGTTCTATACCCATCTTCTTGCCAATTAGTCCTGCCAGAACACACTGTAGTCTAGCTATTTTCCCTTCATCCCTTTCCTCGAATTCCTGGTCATCTTCCTGCTGGAATCGTTTCCTTTTGCTTTTCATGAAGAGCTCATGAACTAACTGTAAGGCTGGAGTATTTGATAAATTCTTAAAGGTTAAAGTCAAATCCCTGACCTTCTCATCAGAGCCTTGCTGACTCTCCAAGATGCCTGAAGCAGTGTCTGCTCTTGCTTTAGAGTTGGGATGGACCATTGGCACTTCATCTTCTGTCTCTGACTGGGAGCCTTGCTCCTGGAGAGTAGACAGTCTTCTCAACCTCCCAAGATGCTTTGGCTTTTTCACAAGATCCTCCACTCTGGGAGTCCCCCTATGTTTCTGAAGAAGTTCTTGAAACGAACCTTCTTGATCAGAGATAAAATCTTCTGACTTATCCCAGCTAAGTGAGCTAAAGCCACTGTCTTCGGGTGTTGAAACACTGTGTCTAACTTCTGCTGAAGAATTAAGTGCTTGGCTTCCATTAAATTTAAGATTTGCTATGAGACTACTTACTGGAGTTACAGATATGGTTACATCTGCTCCATAGGTTGTCTGGTTCCCCAAGAAGCCCAGAAGTTCAGGACATGTGTTCTCATCACTTACACTTAAACTGCTGTCGCTAAAGTCCCTTGTGATAGAATCTCTAAAATCATGGCCTTCAATTGGAGACAGACATTCCACTTCAAATAAGGCACAGTCTTCTTTGGAATCATCAATGGTGGAAGTCTTATGCTGGGAAAACCGTAACCTTGAGTTCTGACTGGTAGAGGTTGCATCCTCTGTTTTTATCGTGCTGGTAGCTATTGGGCTAAAGGTGTCTTGTTTTGGGAAACCGGAAGTGCCACCTGAGATAGAGTTTTCTAGTCTAAGACCTTGACTTATATTTCTTTCCAGAGTACTGCTTTGTGAATCAGAATCCCCCTTCAGAAGGGTGAAAGATAAGTTCAGCCGCCTACGTAATGAGCATTTTTTCCTTCTGATTTTAGGAGTCTCACAAAGTTCTGGGCTTTGACCTGTTTCCTTCCTTGGGAACACAGATATCTTTCTTTGACTGGGAGATGCTGTAGGATTGGCTGAAGTTAGGCCTGGAGTTTCAAGATGCTCACAGGTTAGCATTGGGTCTTTTTCTTTCTTATTAAAGCTACAAGATTCTGACAACTCATGATGGCTTCTATGTTTAAAGGATGATGTGGAACAAAAATCTCTGAGGCTGGGAGACTTGGAGGTGACAGGGGAGTCCACTTTGCTTACTGCTCCATGGCTGGTTGAATGCCTTTGTGACATCTTCAAGTTCTCTGTTTTTACAAAGTAGAAACAAGTTTATTCTTTTTTTCACAATGAGGAGCCAACCAGGTTATACCAAAATAAATTATTTGTGTTAAATATAGATGATGGGAAATGATATAATTTTTTTCAAAAATTACTTTATAGTAAACTGTCATATATACCCTACTTAAAACAGTGCCTTGCTCTACAACCATATCACATTCTGATTACTTGACAACTGTAGGGAAGCACCATGCACAAACATTTTCTTCAATTATTTTTTTCATTTTTTTAAAAGGTCTATTATTATTTATACAGTATCCTGTCTGCATGTGTATCTGCAAGCCAGAAGAGGACACCAGATCTCATTATGGTTGTGAGTCACCATGTGGTTGCTGGGAATTGAACTCGGGACCTTTGGACGAACAGACACTGCTCTTAACCTCTAAGCCATCTCTCCAGCCCTTTTTTCAGTTTTTTGAGACAGGGTTTCTCTGTGTAGACCTGGTTATCCTAGACTCACTTTGTAGACCAAGGCTGGCCTGGAACTCAGCAATCTGCCTGCCTGTGCCTCCCAGAATATTAGCAAAACTATTATTTTGTTAATAATAGTTCAAGCTCTCTTGAACTATTATTAACAAAAACGATAACAGCCTTAGTTTTAGATTATTTTGTTAGCATATGATTTTTTCACTTTCATTTTTATTTTTTATATTAATTAATAGTTTATTCACTTTGTATCCCAGCTATAGCCCCCTACCATATGATTTTTTAACTGATGAACGTGCATTCAATATTCTAACTTCTCTGTGTTCAAGTATTATCTCATTTTAAAGCTCTGGAACCACTTCAAAGCCTCTATGAGAGGCTGGAGCTGGGTTCAGAGGTTAAAAGCTTCTACTGTTCTCACAAATGACCCAGGTTCAGTTCCCAGCACCCACATCAGGCAGCTCATAGCTGTAACTCCAGATGCCTCTTTCAATGGACATCTGTGTGCTGGTAACGTCTCCATGTGTGTCCAGGTGGGCACTGTGCTCATGCATATACACAAACACACAATTAAAAAGTCACTGGGTTTCTTTTCCTTAACACGAATTTTGGGGTGTGTGTGATACCCACACAAACATAGCATGGCACATTGCAGAAGTCTGAGGAGAACTCGTGGGAGTCAGTTCTCTCTTTAGATGATATGGATGATACGGATTCAATGATACATAAGTTAAATATGAGTTTAAAATGTATTACAAAAAAAGCTACTATGATAAACACAGATTAGAAGATCACTTCTACAGGGCAAAATAATATTTCAATTTCTACTACTTTTTGACATTTCTGACTTCTGATCCCCTGTGATTATTGCTAAGTTCTGCACATGCCCAGGAGGACAAGATGAGTAAACTTGGCTTTCTAAACGTTGCATTATACTTTAAAAGCATTTCTGTCTTCCAAATGCTAAGTTATAATGTTTCCTCTTATAAATTCCTTTCTCCTGAAAAAATATTAAATTCAACCAATCTGGTAGAGTTGGATTTGATGCTTTTTTTTTTGCATTTTGTAATTGTATTGTATTGCATGTGGCAGTGGCCTTCGAAAATCTAGCTCTTCTGCCACTTCACCACTAGGTGCCTCCCCAGCACTGGGAAATGAAGCCCAAACTGCTGGAAATAAAAGTGCGAACCCAGGTATGTGCCCAGTCCCCGAAAAACCACAGGCTGTCTGCTACAGTGTTTTCATCTTTCCTGTACCCCAAAATGTCTGCTTCAAAACTTTGAAAACTATTCACGCAACCGTCTGGCTTATTTAATTGACCCAACAGTTGGCTGATGAATCAAACAAACCTTTTGATGGTCACTTAAAAAAAAAAAAAAAGTCCTGCTGAATTGCTCGGAACCCATATCTACCGAGACTTACCATCGCCCAAAAAATTAGAGAATTGCTTAGTTACACCAAATGCCCTCATTCGTTAAGGTGGAATATCTTACCAGCAGTCAACCTTGAGTTTTTAAGACATGTCAAAGTAAGGTAGGCTTCCAAATAACAAGGTCTTTCATCTTTGCTTTTAAAGTTCATACCGAGGTTACCTGAACAATTAACCGAGGCCCCAACAGTGCCCCGATGGCTACGGCTGGAAGGACACAGGCGTCATCCTGGGAAGGTCAAGTGACTCGGAGGCAGTCGCACTCCCCGGCCTTTCTCCTGGTAGTCTTGAAAGTACGGGACCTCCCCGACGGGAAACTTGAACGGCCGGGGAAGCCGCCTCGTTGGCTGCTGCGGGCGGGGCTAACGGTCGTCACCAGACCAGAGCGTGCGTGCAGGAGTGCGGGGCGGGGGCAGGCTGGTGTGGCCGCAGAGTCCGCCCCTGGCCCTGCCCTCCTGTCGGAGCTGCCCGCCCTGCCTCCCCCAACCCCTACCTTAGGGCTTTGCCCCTCCCAGAATCACTCCGCGCGCCCCGCAGAGGGACGCACGTAATATTTGTGCTGGGCATCATCACTGGAAATGTTTCACCCGACGTTCAGTGTCAATGCAGCCTACCAACCTTTTTAGATGGTAAAAGCGTAAATATTCACAGCATAAGACATGAGAGGTATAATTTACTTCCTTACTATTTGATTTGTCGGTAAGCAAGAGGATGTGGTCTCAGGCAGTTCTGGCTGGCCTTGAACTTGAATTTATTATGTGGCCAAAGCTGTCCTGGAACTCTGATCCTTCTGCTTTCATCTCCCAAGTGCTAGGTTAACAGTAAACCCAGCAAGATTCTTTCTCTCTCACATACTTTTTTTTTTTTTTTTTTTTTTTGGTGTGTGTGTGTGTGTGTGTGTGTGTATTTGAGATAGTGTCACATGTAATCCAGGCTGGACTTGAACTCATGATTCTCCTCACTCTACCTTCCAAGTGCTAGGCATGTGTCACCGCACCTGGCTAACGATTGTTAAATATATTATCTTTTATATTTTTGTACTTGTTTCAACAGTGAACATGTGTGTATGTGTATACATATGTATGTATAGTGAATGGAAAAAAATGCTGTGAGTCATATGCCCATAGTCTCTGCAGTCAGGAGGCAAAGGCAGCAGGATTCCCACAAAATGGTCCAGACCTGTCTATATACCAAGATTCAGGTCAGCCTGGGCTACATAGCCACTCTCTCAAAAAAACAGTGTTTACTGTCTTCTTCAGACATTCTTTTTTAATTTTTATTTTTATAGTAATTACAGTTTATTCACTTTGTATCCCAGCTATAGCCCCCTCCCCTCATTCCCTCCCAACCCCACTCTCCACTCCTCTTCTCCTCCCATAACTCTCTCCAAGTCCACTAATAGGGGAGGTCCTCTACTCCTTCCATCTGACCATTCATTTTTATTCCTTTTTATGGATCAGAAAAATCCAATAACCTTCCATGTCAAATACATTTAAAGTCTTGATTTTCATTCAGTGTTCCCTGAGTGCATAAAGTAGGTCAGACACAGACCATGCCACCTGTCTGGCTGGTCTTCTTTGAGGACTTCTCTTCCTGGACCATTGCAACCAAACATCTCACCTAGGCGCTTTTCAGTTTATCCTCCCCAGGTTCACATAGTTTTCATTCAGAACCCCAGCTGCCACTTTTAAGCCAGTAAAAGCCACGACTATCCTCTTCTCTGAGGGTGTTTCTCTGCCTGGATGCCCCGTAGGAACTAAGAAATAGGTTTTAGTAGCCTGGTGCGGTGATGCATGCTAGTAATCCCAGCACTCAGGAAGGCAGAGGCAGGCAGATCGCTGTGGGTTTGAAGCCAACCTGACCTGAGTCCAGAACAGTCAAGGCTACATACACAGAGAAACCCTGACTTGAAAAAAAAAGAAAGAAAGAAAGAAAGAAAGAAAGAAAGAAAAGAAAAGAAAAATGAAAAATAGGTTTAGCATATCCAAACTCAAACAAATATCAAGCTCAGACTGTGTGCTAGACATTCATGCAAAGACAGATAGGGCACAGTTAATGGGGCTTGTTATAAACAGGTGAGAGTGCCCTGTCTCCCTAGGGCACTGGGCAGGTGGTAACCATTAAAACACAGTTAAAATTTGCTGGCTAGCTGTTAAGCTCATTTGCTACTTTCCTAAGGGACCTGTGTTTGGTTCCCAGCGCCCATATCACCCTGCTTAGAACTGTCCATAACTGCAATTAAAAGGTTGACAACAGGGAATTCCAAACTAAATATGCAAGAACAGGTTGCTGATAGGCACATTAGAAAAGCTATCAATCACTTCTTAAAGCCATTATTGTTTCCTGCTACTCCTTTCCTCTGGGAGCTGCCAGGCATCTGAGTGACAGTGATGGAATGTCTTAGGCGAAGTATGAAAAAATTGCTGAGGAAGTTAAGCTGATACTCAGCCAGCATAAGATGAGACACCACTCACCTACAGCCACATCAAACAAGTGAAAGGGCTAACAATTAAATGGAGAGAAGACAGGGATGCCCAAACTCCAAAGTAAGGCCAAGTGGGGTCCCCTGGAGTCAGCAGAAAGACATGAGCAACAACATCAACAATGTCAGAGCTAAAGGAAAGACATGGGCCATAAAAGACTGGATTTTATTACCAGCTACACATAATGCCTTGTTTTCCTAGGACTGTAGAGATGTGGCCCCAATGGAAATGAGTACTGATCCTCCTTCAGTATATTTCATCTGAAATCAATCAAAAGCCCATTTATCACTGTAAAAATAATTTAACTAGGAGTTGTGGTGCACATCTTTAATCCCAGCATTTGGGAGGCAGAGGCAGATACAGGCAGATCACTTGTAAATTTGAGGCCAGCCATAGCTATATATTGAGAGTACATGTAGTGGTGATGATGATGGCGATAATGATGGTGATGAAGATAATGTTCAGGAAGTACCTGTACAACTTAAGGAGCCTGTTGGTATAATGTTTTTGTGGAACGTACACAGTTTACACTGTTCATTCAAATGCTGATTTCTCTACCCCGCTATCTGGTTTCAATCCAGACATTGTTATGTTTATTCTAAGCATCCCCTGTCTCAAGTTTGTGTAAACATGCCACCATTTGTTCTCTGTATTGTCAATAAAACAACTCACACAATGCTGAGCAATGGAGAGAAAAGGGTGGGACATCCTGGTCTGGAGGGGAGGAGAAAGAAGCAAATGGGAGGAGTAGGAGAGCAGGGAGCGGCAGTAAAGGATTTGAAACCAGGAGGGAAACAGGAAACCATGTGGGCGTGGAGGTTTAGGATGGAGCAACTATTGCCCAGCATTGTGCTCTAGGTTAATTAAATAAATGTGATTTGGGTATACAGCTGGTTTAGGAATAACCACTGCTTAACTAAAAGATAAATTGATAATAAACATTAATATTTAACAACAGGAGCCAATGAACTACAATGACACATACAGCACTCTTCCTACACACAATAAATTGTACTCTCTCTCTCTCTTCAAATAAGTCTTGTTATAGTCATTTCGTCCTACCTTGCTCAGTAATGACAATCTTCCCTCTGTAGCATTTTCCCCGTGTATCTTCTTCTAAACTTCCATGTTATCTAGCATGGGATGGAGCTGGGTTGGTAGAGCATTTGCTTGGCATGTATAAAGTCCTGGGATTAACCCCCAGCACTTAAGCCAGGCATGGTGGCAACATGGTTCTAATATCAGCATCTGGGAGGTGGAGGCAGAAGGACCAGATGCTCAAGGTCATCAGCTTCATAGATTTGAGGTCAGTTTAGGATGAATGAGCACCCCACCCAAACAAATATAATTATATACTTACCTGACAGAGGAGGTGCTACAATCATGAAGATGGTTTTCCTAGGGGGAGGCTTGTCCACTGCATTCCAGATGTGCTGACACTAGCAATTTCCCCAAATGTGGGAAACTAAACTGTGTCATTCATGGTGGTGGTGGATTGCATTCCCATTGTCCTTTGAAATATAAAGAATGTAATCTACTTATTTTAACTTCCACCCCAATGTCAACAGAAAAGTGCATTTTGCTTGTGGCTAAAATATCGACATAACCACTATATTGTCATTTTTCAAATTTAAAAACACATTTTTCAGGAGACATTTTATTACAAGTGAAGAAAAAAAGAGCATACCAGAACCAAGCACGGTAGCTCCTTTATTCCCCAGAAGGATGGGAAGCACATGGCGATTCTTGGCTTACATGGCCAGTTCTGAGGCAAGCACTTCTACCCACTGGTCCATTTTGCAGCCATTCATACTCTTTATCTACCTCAGTCCTTGGCTTCTTTGCTTCCTTTACTTGCATGAAACTCCTATGATACAATTCTAAAACTTACTGATTCCCACAAGAGCTAATTTTCTTTGGGGGCCCATTTAACAAAACATAATGATTTTTTTCCAGTGAACCTTGATATTCAAGCTATGCAGAAATTGTTATCATCAAGCATAAAAATATCCAGGGAAATAAAGGGGGGGGGGAAAGGCAACTTGTTTCATCATCACAACCATCTTATAAAGGGTTAAAAGCCTCAGGATGTCAAACTCTTTCACTAGGAGAGAGTGACATAGTGATTTCTGGCATGTAATGAATCTCAAGGAGTCAGCTTCTTGTTATCATAATGGGGTATGTCCCATGGTGATGGTACAGTTACTGCTAATAGAAAAGGGGGGGGGGTAGGTTTGGCACTAGCACCAATGTGAACTCTTATGGAAATACTGGATGTCTTTACTGTGACCAGGCATTACACCACCATCCTGTAGAGTCCTAGGGCACACTTATGATCTACATGTGATGATCTAGTCTAAACTTCATGTTTTGTGACAGGAAATTTGGTACTTGGACAGATTCAGAATCCAGTAAAAACTCATCTTTAATGGTACATATTTGTTATCTCAGCACTGGAAGGCAGGAAGATTTGTAAATTCCAGGCTAGCCTAGGCTACATAACAAGATGCTAAGAAAAAAAAAATTACAAGAGCTAGAGAGGCAGCTCAGCATTTAAGAGTGCTTGCTGTTTTGCAGAGGACTAAGTTTAGTTCCCAACACCTAGGTAGGGCAGTCTGTAATTCCAGTCTGGGGCCTCCAACTACTTTTTCTGGTCTCTACTGGCACACATACATATAACTCAAAATACCAAAATCTTAAAATCCAAGAAGTCTTGCAAGTAAGAAATCCTTTTTATGATAGCAATAGTTTTAATTAGTATTTATTGTATAGATGCCCAGGGTACACATTTGATTACCCCTTCCTTTTTGTTGAGGAGATAGGGGTTACTTTGTAACATGGTTGAAGGTCAAAACATGTTGCTAGTCTGTATGTAGATGAAGCTGAAAAGTACTATTTTCCCGATTTCCTTTTTTTTAAAAAAAATTATCACTATAAGCCGGGCCATGGTGGTGCACACCTTTGATCTCAGCATTTGGGAGGCAGGGGCAGTCAGATCTCTGTGAATTCAAGGGCAGAATGGTCAATAGAGTTCCAGGACAACTAAGGCTATACAGAGAAACCCTGTCTCGAGAAACCAAAAAACTTACCACTTCGAGCCCTTGCATGCTAAGCAAGCATGAGTTGAGCCACCAATCCTAAAAGTAGATAGATAGATAGATAGATAGATAGATAGATAGATAGATAGATAGATAGATAGAAGATTCCTTTGTGTAGATTTGGCTGTCCTGAACTCAACTTTGTAGACCAGGCTGGCCTTGAACTCAAGAGATCTACCTGCCTCTGTCTCCTCGAGTGCTGGGATTACAGGCATGCTCCATCAAGCCTGGCCTAAAAATATTTTTAATTGGCATCTAGGAAGACTGGAAATTTCTCAAGCTGGTCTGTGAATATTACAGCTTTTAACTAGAAATGAAAGGCAAAGCTCAAAGCTATCCACTTAATGGAGAATGGAAAGTAGTTTACTAAGTTGCCAGGATGCACACTGGGAGAGAACCCATCTCTTTAATAGTTACGGAGTGTTTTACTTGAATAGCTTCACTTTCTCCATCCTATTTTCAATATAAACGACTGATATGAAAGAATTGAATGTAAATGTTCTGAACCCAAAAGATGTTTTACTGAATTAAAATTTTCATCTTTGAGAACACACGCCTCTATTATCTACAGAACTGTGTGTGGACAAACACAGGAGAAAAGCTACTCCAACTGGTGGGAGTAAGTGATGGAGTTGCCCTTATGAAAGCCCTTCCTTCAAAAAGGGAAGATGGCAGGCGCCATTAATCTCAGCACCGAGGAAACAAATGTAGAGAACTGCGCGGGGTTAAGGGCAGGCCCAGCCTGGGCTAGATAAACTATCAAGCCACAGACTTAATCTTTCCCTATCTTCCCACTCCCCAAAATAGAGTGGAAAAGAGGGATGAGACTAGGAGAGTACTGGAAATCCGCAACGTGGGAAGTGTTACTCGTGAAAAGTACTGTAGGCCGCCCGTTCGCGTGTGCCCGGGCTAGTTTCTGGCAGCACCTGTCACTTGGGTTCCTGCCCTATCTGCCCTTACAGGAGAACAAACCTTCGAAGGTCGAGCTATGGAAATATTTTGCTTCTCTAGAGAGGCAAATAAAAACAGATATCCCTTGACAATTAGATAAGAGGGAAACACTTCAACCTGTCTTCAACACAACACGGCGCTTTTCGGTTTCCCCGCGATAGTTCTTCGGTCGTTCAAGGCAAGGGCGGTTACGTCACAAGTTAGCGCCGGAAGTTAGCGAGGCAGCGCCGGTAGTGCGTCTGCTTCTGAGGATCTGAGTTTTTTGCGTGCACCGAGAAGGGAGTCTTTGAGCTGCAGAGGTAAGGGATCGGCGGCGGATGATTTTGGAACAAAATTTGGGGCAAAACCGAGAGACACTTGTCTTTAAAAAAAACCCTGGGCGGCCGGGAGAGGTGGCACATGCCTGCCATTTGAGCGCTGGGGTAGCAGGCGCAGAAGTCTGCCAACTTAAACTACAAAGTGAAGACTCCGTCTCAAAGAACCAAATACCTAAATAAAGATCCCTGGTGGAGTTAGTGTTGAGAGAGGCTTTGATGGAGTTGCTTGCTCCTTGCCCAGATCTGATATCCTTTGCTTTTTGTAGCGCAGTTACATTGGGCACACAAACCTGACCGCAGCTCTCGTTTCTTCGTGTGTAAAGAGCGTTCCTGTTAGGACCGGGAAGAGTGTAGTAAGCATTCATAATGTATTTACTATTGTTGAGAATGTGGCTAATCCTTCAGACCGAGCCCACAGTTGGGGGAAAAGTATAGTTAATTTCCCCTTCTGTAAAACTGGAGATTGATCCTTGGGCCCCTGCATACTGGGCAAGCATTCTACTGAGTTTTTCTCTTCAGCGTGGGAATCTAGAAGCTTGTATAGCCTTTGAGGAAAAATGGGGCCTGATTTTGCGCGAAAGCCCTGTTATTCAATCTTTGATTCTGATTTCAGGCACTAACAATGGACACCCAGAAAGACGTTCAACCCCCAAAGCAGCAGCCAATGATATATATTTGTGGAGGTAATATTAACATTTAAAGAAAGAACGTTTTACTTAAAAAAAAATACAAAAACTTTACTTACAAGAGTACTGATCTTTAAAGTTATAAGTGGAGTACTTTAGTGACCATTATTTAAAAAATCCCACTCCCTTATTAAGATTTCGCCTTTTTATCTGGAAATGCTATGCTGCCTACAACTCTTTTCTTTCTCCTTAGTTTATTTAGTAACAAACGTGCTTTTGGATGATTTGGTGTTTTGGCTTTCTCCTTTTGAAATTTGTGGCTGTTCAGGCATTGAATAAATGTACTTTTTTTTCCTAGAGTGTCACACCGAAAATGAAATAAAATCCAGGGATCCAATCAGATGCAGAGAATGTGGATACAGAATAATGTACAAAAAAAGGACTAAAAGATGTATCCTTTCGACTATACTTTCTAAATGTGAAGAGGAAATAGCTAATACTTGGGTTGGTAAGGACTCTGTTCTGATAAAAATGGAAATAACTTTTGGGTTATTTATCTATTCATTTATTTATTTATTGGTTTTTCAAGACAGGGTATCTCACGAACTCACAGAGTTCTGTCTGCCTGCCCCTGCCTCCAAAGTACTGGGATTAAAGGTGTGGGTTACCACTGGCTGTAGATTATTTATTTTTTAAACAAAGTGAACATGGACTTATTAAGGAAAAATGAGAACTGAAAATAGAAGGCTCCAGAGGAGGTATACCCTGATTAATTATTTTAGTAGGATTTATTTTTCCCCAAACATGGGACAGAGGCAGGCAGATCTTTGTGAATTCAAGCTGTCTGTACTTCCTGCTTCAGATCAGCTAGCTACTTAGTGAGACCTAGTCTCAGAAAAACAAATAGGAGCCGTACAGTGGTGCTACATGCCCTTGATCACAGTATTCAGGAGGCAGAGGCAGGCAAATTTCTGTGAATTCTAGAGCAGCCTGATCTACAAATTGAGTCCATGACAGCCAAGGTTATACAGAGAAACCCTGTCTTAAAAGAAAACCAATCAAACAAAAACTCCCAAGAAACCAAATAGAGGCTACAGAGATAGATTAGCAGGTAGGAGCATTGGTTGCTCTTCAACGAATCTAGGTTGTGTTTCTAGCATCAACATGATTGCCCAACCATCTGTAATTCTAGTTACAGGGGTCTGATAGGCACACTTCAGACCACCTGTATGAGGGACCCAAATGGTGCACATCTATACATGGGAGCAAAAGCACTCATGCATATAATAAACCTAAATATATAAAAATATTTTTAAAAACTCAATAAATCTATTCATTCAGGTTTTCCAAGACAGTGTTTCTCTGTTTAGTCCTTGTTGTCCTGGAACTCTGTAGACCATGCTGGCCTCAAACTCAAGAGATCTACTTGCCTCTGCCTCCCAAGTATAAGGATTAAAGGCGTGTGCCACTAATGTCCAGCAGATTTTTTCACTTTTAAAGTACACATGTTTAACATTTTCATGTGCCAGTAATCATGGGCGCTAAGTAATCTAAAAACTGCTTGATTTGGTTTACGCATTTTTTTCAGGAAATCCTTTTTTTTTAGACATAGTCATTCTTGATTGTTAGTTTATGGAAATCTAAAGTGTGGAAGAAAACTTAATAACCTAATAGAAAATAGTGAGGCCTACAAATTAGTCCAAATATTGAAAGTAAGTTGTTTCATAGTACCTTACACTAACTCTTCAAAGTCATCAATTGTCTCAATTTTTTATTATCTCTAAATTTATATTATCTTTTATATTAAGAAAAGTGAATTAGTGAAAATGGAAGTAATGTACTTTATTTTTAGATAGTCTCTGATGGTCATAGTGAAGTTCATTCATTCTATTAATTAGCAAGCTTAGTGCAGAGGGGTGGCTTGGAAGTCTTAGTCTTACACAATTTTAAGTACTGTTCAAAATCCTTAACTTAATTCAACAGTGGTGGTTTTTGATGCTCGATGAAATGGGAATTTAGGAGTGTCTTCATTTGCCCCATTGATGTTTTTCTTTATTGTATAGTTTTTGACTTAGCTTAATGAATACGACTGTATACCTATTTCATTTTAGAAATGCTATTGTATTTTAATACTTTGTATAAAGGAAATTTTGGTTCAACATAGTTTTTTTGTTCTTGTGATCTCAATGACAAATAAAATTGTTTTCCCAAACCACTTTTTTAAAAAAGACTTATTTATACAGTATTCTGCCTGTATGTGTGCCTACAGACCAGAAGAGGGCATTAGATCTCTTTATAGATGGTTGTGAGTCACTATGTGGTTACTGAGAATTGAACTTAGGACCTTTGGAAGGGTAGTCAGTGCTCTTAACCTCTGAGCCATTTCTTCAGCCCCAAACTACTTTTATTTAATGTCTTGTTAAAAAGTCAAGTTTCTGGCCATCTAACCACCAAGCCAAGTTCAAAACCTGTGTGGTCCTCTGACCTCCACATGCAGAGCAAGACTGGAGCATGTACATATGTACATACACACCGAGAAAATAAAGTAGAACATAAAAAATTCTAAATGTAGGGGCTGGAGAGGTGGCTCAGAGATTAAGAGCACTGGCTGCTCTTCCAGAGGTGAGTTCAATTCCCAGCAACCACATGGTAGCTTACAGCCATCTATAGTGAGATCTTGTGCCCTCTTCTGGTGTGCAGGTGTACATGCAGACAGAACATTGTACAGACAAATCTTAAAAAAAAATTCTAAATGTAGTTTTCTAGAACCTTTTTCTAAAGGTCTGAAGAAATAAGTTCTTTGAAAACCACTGTACTTTGTCAACAACTCTTAACTATCAACCAGGGTACTTGCTGTCTGTTAAACTGTAAAAAGTCAAACCTAATAAACTAATCGGAAGTAGATAGCTCAGCAGTTGAGAGCACTTGTACTTGCAGAGGCCTCTGGTTCTGTTCTAGCACCCAGCAAGCCTGTAACTCCAGTTCCAGGCCATCTTCTGGGTCTGCATACACTCCACACAGACCCACACATAAAAGACAGCCAAGGGTATGAAAACAGGTGTTTCCTCACATACGTAGGTACAAACACTCAGACCAGAAAATTCTGGGAGCTGGGTGTGGAGGAGCCTGTCTGTAGTTCCAGTACTTGGGAGGTGGAGGCAGGAGGATTTAGAAGAGGTTCAAGGTCATCTTTGGCTACTTGGCTAGTTTGAGGCCAAAAGTGATACTTAGAGCAGAGTTCTACCACAGTGCACTACTCACGTTTTGTTTTACTTTGTGTCATGCTAAATTGGCTAGGCAGGTAGCCTGGTCTTGCTTGACCTTTCAGTTTGCCAGCTGCAATCCTCCTCGCTCATTCTGCATACCTGTGAGTACAGGACTATACTATCACACACAGCTTGAAATACTTTTCACTGTTTAAGAAAGAGCTCAGTAATTAGAATGGACTTTGGTACCCGTTGTGAGCTACCTATATAACCCTTACTAAGCCTTTCTTTTCATATCTTTGTTTTTTTGGCTGCAATACTTAATTTTCTTACGAGGACAGATAGTTTTTGCTTGTCCACAGTCTTCAGGTTGTTTTGATCTTTTTCAATTTGGCATAGATTGTACATAGAGGCAAAAGAAAACATTAAATGTAAAAAGACAGCCATTTCCCAGATTAAGAGGGTTTTTGTTGTTTTGTTTTTTTCTCTGCTGGAAATCAGTGGTGTGACATTCAGGTGGTTGCTTGAGTCCACCTTACTGCCTGGAGTGAGGTGTAAAGTCTTCACAGTCCCTGGAGCTTGTCATGCTGTCTCTACATTTAGTGAGGCAGCCTAAGGATTATCCTGAAGCTTGCGTTTAGCGTTCACCAGCACTCTGAAAGGAATAGCCTGAGCACCAGAATGGATATCAGCAATGGCCACAGCAGGCTTGACTGTACTTACGCACAAAAAGGAGACTTTATTGGATTCCTGTTATGGGGTGGGCACATACCAGCTGCTTGTCCATCTATTTTAACGAGTCTGAAATATATTTAAATTGGAAGTAAATTTCTCCACGAAATGATCTCTTGTGTTCTATTCACCTTAAGTGCTTATGTCTTCTTAATCATATCTGTATTCCCAGAACTCAGTGTGGCGGCTTACTCCTCACCAAGCTCTCAGGAAATGTGGGCTGCATGAAAAAGGCAAAATTACCTTTTATTTATTCCCAAAGGACAGTAGGTAAATAAACCTAGGGTGAAACGCAGAGGCTGACAAATATTACAGTGACATAGGAACAGACACCTCTTAGCTGGAGTACAGCAGTCTAGACCAGCAGACTAGGAACAGCATTTTAAGCCAGCTGTGGTGGCACAGGTCTTTAATCCCAGCACTCAGGGAGACAGGGACCGCCGTATCTTTGGGCTCGAGGCCAGCCTGATCTATAAAGTGAGTTCCACGATAGCCTGGACTACACGGAGAAACCTTGTCTCGAAAAATAAAGATAAAAAAATTAATAAACAGAGTTTTAACTCATTGTAAAACTGAAACTCAAAGAAGGGGAAGGGGCAAGCGCTCAATTCTGGTCAGGGTGAGGGCCGAAGTTGGCAGCGGCCTGTGGGGCCAATCAGCAAGTGGATGGCCGGGGTAGCCAATCGCGAGCAGAAGGCTCAGTCTCCGCCCAGCTGCGCTAAGCACCTGCTCCTGACGTCGGGGCACCGCATCCCCAGCAAGGTGAGATCCGGGTGAGCACCCCCGGGGAGGGGACGAAGTGGGGGCTGCACACCCCACGCTGACGGATAAACGTTCTTTTTGGTCAGGGAAGGCGATCGAAACTTTCCACCCGCTGTGGTTCGCACGGTGGTGAAAGTTGGGACGTAGTTGCCACACTCGAGTTTCCTGGGACGGCTAACTGCTTCAGCCGCGGGAACCACAGCTCAAGTCAAGGGAACGACTCCTGATGCCAACGCTTGCAGGCTGGCTGTAAAGCGAGCTCCTAGGCTCGTCCCAGACTTCCCTGGGCATGGCAGTGCCTGGACACCGTTGCCACGGCTGAGGGGTACCGCTTCCCGTTTCTGACTGCAGAGGGCGCTCGCCGCCTCGGTAGGAGAAAGCCAGGTTTTCACGTTACTAGGGTTACCAGGAAACGCTGCAGTTTGCATAGCAGGTATTACTTATACGCTGATTAGAAAATATGGGAAGTGGATGTGGAGCAGGGTGGTGACGAATAAATAAAATCCAGCCAAGACCTAGCTTTTAGAGATAAAGACTGAAAAGAAATACGGAAAATTCTGTAGAGAACAAATAAAACCACCCTTTGGTAGTTGAAAACAGTTGGGAGGGGGGAAGGGTGCGTCGGGTCTCATGGAGTTTAAGCTGGCTATGTTAGTTATGTAGCTGAGGATGATCTTGAACTCCTGCCCATCCCCCAACCACTGGCATTATGTCATGCCATGCCCAGCTAAGATGCAGTAATCTTAAGAAAAAGATTTTCAGAGATATTAGAATAGTGTTCAGAATGAAATTTACTCAGGTAAGAGATGGCTTTATCATATTTTGTTCACTATATTTTATTCCAACCCAAACCCCAATGATTGTGAGATATTTCCATTCAAGGTGATGTATTTTAATCCTACTAGATGCATGGTTCTCTCTCAAAAAAGTCTCTCCAGCTTTTTTGAAAAACTCATAACATTCTTTTTGCACAACATCAGTAAAAGTCCTTCAGGACTTGTCCTATTAGCTCTTGGGCACTGAACCGTCTCTCCAGCCCCACACTTAGATGTTACATGCTGACCTACTGGGACACAGTATTTCCTTGCAGGAGCCTTTGTCGCTTGTAGTTTATGCACCAAAACCTGTTTGTCATTCTGTGCTAGTTGTGTCTAAAGTGAAGTGTGAGATAGCACAGGAGTCAAATAGGTTGACTCAGCTCATGTTGAGAGAGAAAGTTCAAAACAGAGAACCTTCCTCTTTGGGGAAAAAAAAATCACACCACCCCTTTTTCTCTAAGAGCTTTCAGTGATCCCTGCTATCTGAATTAATCTAAATTATTATATATGTATTAGGTTCACATCTGTCTTCTTACAATGTGTTTCAGCCATGACAGCTAAGGATTGTCCATCATTGTGGAGCTTTGGAACAACAAAGACATTTAAAATTCCCATAGAACATTTGGATTTCAAATATATTGAAAAATGTTCAGATGTGAAACACCTGGAGAAAATTCTTTGTGTGCTGAGGTAAGCATTTAAAAATGATTTCATGCCTCAATCTGTCAATTTTAATTGTGTCATTGCCTTTAGGGAGGCAAAGCAACAGTAGCAGTATTAGAGAATTTTCAGATGCTGAGGTTAGTACATACATTCCATATTGGTTTTCTGCTATGGTTTGGAGGGTTTTGGCCCACAGGAGACATAGCTGATTAAGATCCAAAAAGTTAACTCTTCTTGTTTCTGCTGTGTTGTCCAAGAAAAGGTAATGTAGCTGCCAAGGAATGAACATATTTCAATTCTCTGACAGCAAAGGGCTACTCACTGCTGCCTGATCACAGGGAGGCTTGTGGTGGGGAAGCCTGAAAAAGGAAGTCATCAGTGCTGTGGGGCGCTGATGACACTCTGTACATGTATCCCAGATGAGGCTTTTAAAAGTGCAGGTTTGAGGGCCTCATTTCCAGCTGTTCCTCTCCAGAAGGCCTGAGAAGGGAAATGTGTTTTTAAAAATGCAGTTATTGTTATGTGGGATTATAAGTCCACACTGCCCTGCGGACTGCCCACCTGGAACGATTGTTGGGTTTCCTGAGAGATCTGAGTTGAAAAGAGTCCAGCTGCAGAAGCACTTGTGGATCCTGAGCTAGCACCCTTGCCAGGGCAGTCAGGATGCTTGGCTCTTCACTAGTCCTTGCCTTTATTTTCTCTGACCCTCTTTCCTTAAAAAAAAAAAAAATATATATATATATATATATGTCTGCATATACATATGTACGCCACATGTATGCCAATGCCTTCATGTAGGCCAGATGACTTCATTTAGCTTTCTAGGGAAGGAATTCTGGTTTTTGAGTGGTTCACTTTAGGGGTGTTTTTATCTAAGCTGTTTCTCTGCCATTTTCTTCTCATACATTAAAAAACAAAACAAAACAAAAAAACAAACAAAACAACAAAAACCCAAACATTTTAGAATGTTTGCCTAGTATTTATGAGACCTTGGTTTGATTCACATCAGTGGAATTTGTTGGCAAATGTTTGCAATCCCAGCACTAGAAATATGAGTCCAGAAATATTAGAAGTTCGTGGCCATCCTAAACCACACAGGGAGTTAGAAATCAGCGTGGTTTTACACAAGGCTTTGTCTCAAAGTCAGATTTTCTTTTTTTAAAAACAGAAACTTTTTGAAAAGGAAACCTACATTGTCTCTAATACTGAATTTCTAATATAAGTTGTGAAATTGCTCTGTGCATAAAATGAACATATATGTATTATTTAGGAGAGAAAATATTACTCAAATTAAAAATTTATTATTTTATGCATATGGGTGTTGTGCTGTGTTTACGTCTATGCACTGTGTGTATATAATAGCCACAGAGGCCAGAAGATGGTGGAGTGTGTCAGATAACCTGGAACTGCCGGAGTTGTAAGCTGTCATGTGGGAACTCGGGTCCTTTGGAAGAGCAGCCAGTGCTCTTAACTGCCAAACCATCTCACCAGCCCCTATTTAGTCAACCTTTGATGTGTGTGATGCACATTGTTTTCTCTGGAATCTTCATCCCTGTGTGTGCCATAAACATTTTGATATGAATGGCCAGTGCTCCTGTTGAGCCAGCATCCCAGCTCCAGCCTTGCATAGCCCTTGAGATCAAAGACCCTGGGTGTCCCAGGGAACCTGTTTTGCAAACTACGAGTGTAGAAGATCTCTAAATAAGGTGCTAACTCTAAAATCATGACTGCTTTTTAAGGTCTGGTGAAGAAGGCTATTACCCTGAACTCACAGAGTTCTGTGAGAAGCGCCTCATGGGCTTGGCTCCTGGAAGCCGAGCTCTGAGGAAAGACAAGCCCGCAGCAACAGCATCCAGCTTTACGGCAGAAGAATGGGAAAGAATCGACAGTGACATAAAGGTAGCTCGAGCACCAGTTTTGGCCATGTGGCAAAACTGCTATGTGTATGCTTCAGTCACTTGAAATTCTGGCCTTCTTGTCAGTGACTGGCTCTTAGTGGTGATTGCTTTGAAAGTAGTGGTGGCTTCTTAATTCTAGTCAATATTGTGAATTTGTGTGTGTGAAATGCATTCTAAATTTCTTTATCATATTCAACCACAACCAAATCATCATCTACATCTTTATATAACTATTCTTGGGGCTGGGTGCTGCCTGTAATCCTGGTACTTGGGAGGCAAAGGCAAGGGGAGCAGAAAGAATTCAACCCTAGCTACATAGTGAGATAGAGGTCAGTCTTGACTGCACAAGACTCTCACAAAAAAAAACAAAACGAGAAAAGCTTGATGTTTGGTTATGTTTGTTCTGTAATTTCTTGATGATTTCCCTTAAATAAATTGTGAAAATTCAAGTTATTTGAGCAAATAATTTAAAAATAGTTTTGTTTTAGGCTTTTTTGAGAGAGAGTTCCATGGCTGGGCTGAGGATGGCTCTGAGCTCTCACTCCTCTTGCTTCTATTTTCTTTTTTGTTTTGTTTTGTTTTTCTGACTTGTTTTTGTAGACCAGGCTGGCCTCAAACTCACAGAGATCTACCTGCCTCTGCCTCCCTGAGTGCTGGGATCACAGGAATGTGCCACACACCCAGCTGCTTCTATTTCCTAAGAGCTGGGATTACAGGCTTGTATTGCCATACCCAGACTCTCCTTTGTCTCCCCAACCCCCACCCACTCCCCCCAGACAGGTTTCTCTGTAGTCTTAGCTGTCCTGGAACTTGTTCTATAGACCAGGCTAGCCTGGAACTCACAGAGATCTGCCTGCCTCTGCCTCTGCCCCTCTGCCCCTACCTCTGCCAGGATCAAAGGTATGTACCACCACTGACCAGTTCCTCGTTTGCCTTTATGGTAATGTTTTAGTAGTAAATCTTCAAAGCAGGTAGTGAAAATCTTTAGCTGTTTTCTTAGAGACACTATTGCTGTGATGAAACATTATGACCAAAGCAATATGTGGAAGAAAGGGTTTATTCAGTTTATACTTCCACATCACAGGTCATTATCAAGGGATGTCAGGACAGGATCTCAAGTAGGGTAGGAACCTGAAGGCAGGAGCTGATGCTGAGTCCATGGATAGATGCTGCTTATTGGCTTGCTCCTCTTGGCTTGCTCAAGCTTTAAGAAAGCTTGCTTTCTTAAAGAACCCAGTACCACCAACCCAGGGATGGCCCCACCTACCATGGGCTGGGCCCTCCCCCAAATCAATCACTAACTTAAAAAAAAAAATGCTATACAGTCTTCCCTACATGCCTATCTTATGATGGCATTTTCTAAATTGAGGTTCCCTCTTGTCAGAGGATTCTAGCTTGTGTCAAATTGATGTAAAAATAGCCAGCATACCTGTTCTTTCTGTTATTTTGTTACACTTCATTTCAGTCTTTTGCTTCTCAATTTCTATACAGTGATGTGCTTCTGTTTGGAATGAAACTGTATTGAATTCTTGGATCTTTCTATTATTGGTATTATATTACAGTACAGGCTGGTCTATAATTGTCAATTCTCTTACCTGTGTGTCTCAAATGCAGGGATTAAAAGCTGCCACACTTGCTTTGTGAATCAGTTTCAGAAGAACTATCGTGAACTAACATTATTTTTTTTGTTTTCTTGAGACAGGCTATCTCTCTTTGTATCCCTGGCTGGCTTGGAACTCACTATGTTGACCAGGCTGGCCTCAAACTCACAGAAGTCTACCTGGCTCCCAAGTACTGGGACTAAAGGCATTCTCCACCACTCCTGTCTATGAACTAAGTCCTTAACAATATTGAGACTTTCATTCATGAACATTGTATATTTTTCCATTCATTAAACTCTGCATATTGGTCTGTTTCCTACCCTTACAGGGAAAATCAGCCACTCACCATTAAGTATAATGTTAGTTTTAGATTTTATGTAGATATCCTTTGTCAAATTAGGGAAGTCCCCTTCTGATCCTTGGCTGGTTTTTGTTGCTTATTTGTTTTTAAGATAGGGTTTCTCTGTGTAGCCTGGGCTATCCTGTGACTCTCTAAGTTGATCAGGCTGGCCTTGAACTCACTTTCCTCTGCCTCTCTGCCTGATCCTTATTGATTGCAATTCTTTTTCAAGAGTAAGTTTTAAATTTTATAAAACAAAACTTTTTCTGCATTTATTGATCTGATAATATACTTTTTTGTAGTCTCTTAATATTTAATAAGCTGTGTAGATGGCCTGCACACGCAGTTGTGAGTGTGTGGGAATATTTGTGTGTGAGTGTTTGAGTGTATGAGTATGTGTGTGAGACAGTGTGATATTTGTGTGACTTTGTGCATGTGTGTTGATAGTAGGGGTTAAACCTAGGGCCTCCCATTTACTTAGTACAAGCTTTACAATTGAAATGCATTTACAGCCCAGATAGTTTTAGATTTTATACAGTAGTGTCTTAATAGTTTTTCAGTGTATACTTTTTGCACTTTTATTATATTTATTCCTAAGTAATTCATGGTTCTTTGTTATCGTTTATCCTAAGTCACCCATCATGAAATTTTATTGTTGTAAGATACAAATAGCATAAAATTCACTATTTTAACTTTCTTTTAGGTGCTTGAGATAAGATGCAAAGTGCACACACTCAGGTGTGTTGGCTTACATCATTAATCCCAGTCCTTGGGTGGTGAGTCAGGAGCTCAAGGCCATCTACACTACATATAGAGTTTGAGGCCAAAATAACCCAAACAAAGCCATGCCTAAAAGATAAAAATAAATAAAAGTAAGATAGGCAATAATAAAATGAGAATTCTTTAATTTTTTAAATTTTATTCATCTATCATCTATCTCTATCTTTCTATTAATTATCTTCGTACCTACGTATTCTCTCTCTCTCTCTCTCTCTCTCTCTCTCTCTCTCTCTGTGTGTGTGTGTGTGTACCACATGTGGAGGTTAGAGGACAACTCGGGGAGCCAATTCTCTTTTTCCATTCACTGTCCTGGGGCTTGGACTCATGTCATCAATCTTGGTGGTGAGCACTTTAACCCCTGAGCTATTTCAGTGTCTCACATATTCTTTTTGTATTATTATTACATTCAGAGAGAGAAGGAGAGGGAGAGAGAAAGAAGAGAGGGAAAGAGAGAAAGGGAAATAAAGACACACAGAGAGAGAACAAGAGTGTATGTGTGTGGGGTAGAGGTCAGCTCTTTCCCTCTACCACCTGTCCTGGAGTTGAACTCCGCTTCTTGAGGCTTGTTACCATCCTTAAGAGCTGAGCCATCTCATTCCCACCCCCCAAATATCCTTTTTTGTTTTGATTTTTTAAGACAGGGTTTCTCTGTGTAGCCCTGGCTGTCCTGGACTCACTTTGTAGACCAGGCTGGCCAGAGATCTGCCTGCTCTTGCCTCCCAAGTGCTGGGATTAAAGGCGTGTGTCACTACGCCCATATTTTCCCAAATATTCTTAATGAGACTTATCTATGCACTAAAAATAGTTAATAAACTAAATTTTGTGTTATGGAAACTTATAACAATTAAAAAAAAAAAAAAAGGAAGGACCTTCCAGAGAGAATGACGTGGGAAGTGGACTTCGAAGGCTGCTTTGTAGTCCTCCCTAATGCGGGTCAGTGCCTTCAGTCTCAGTTGCCTCTTTCTGTTCCATCCTTACAGAGTTGGGTATCAGAAATCAAAAGAGAGGAAACTACCAGGTCCTTCTATGACCCTGAAACACGTACGGGAGAGGAGGCTCATTTGCCTCCAGTTCGTGGCTCAAACTGCTGTCCTCATGGTGGCAAGGTAGGCCTTTCTGCTTCGGAGTGGGGCCTCCTTAGTGAGCTTGCTTCTCTGATTTTCATTCTTTTGCATTTAGTCCCTATTTGGTCTTGCAAATCACTCCTTTTAACTCAGGTTTCACAAAAAAAAAAAAAAAAAAAGAGTGGTCTGCTAGAGTTCCAGTTCCCTCTAGTCCACTTAAAGTCAAATCTTGTTATTGTTAACTTATGTTTTTTGTTTTTTTTTTAAATAGACTCTACCTAAGTAGCCCTGGTTGGCTGGAACTTACTATGTAGACCAGGCTGGTCTCAAATTCACAGGAATCTGTCTGCCACTGCCTCCCAAGTGCTGGGATTAAAGGTGTGCACCATCATGCCTGGCTATTTAGCTTTTTATTATACACATATATGCATGTATATTATACATATTAATATATATGCATGTATATTGTATATATGTACACACACACACACACACGTAAGCACACATGCATATGCTGTAATAGTGTGTACAGGTCACATCTAGTGGAATGAGTTCTCCATCCACCCTGTGTCTTCAGGAGACTGAGCTCAGGTCTTTAGGCAGCAAGTATGTTTACTCACTGAGCCATCTAAATGGCCCCTCATTTTTTTTCTAGAATCTTCAGTTTTATTTCTAAAACATTTTCTATCACTTTGTTCTGTGATAATTTACCTCCCTGGACCTTTTCACTCATCACATGTAGTGGGGGATGAGCCATCTCTAATCAGTGAATGTTTAGTCACTAACAGAGCAATGTGGGCTAAGTCTGTGCCCTAAACAATGATAATATAGAATGTTTGACCTGGCCTTTTTTTAAAGATATTTTATTTTGTATGTATATGTGTTTTGCCTGCATACCACATGCATGCAGCACCTGCAGAGGTCAGAAGAGAGTGTCAGATTCCCAGGAACTGGAATTACAGACTGTTGTGAGCTGCTGTGTAGGTGCTGGGACTTGGACCTGGGTCCTCTGGAAAATCAGCAAATGTGCTTAGCCACATAGGCATCTCTCCAGCTCTTTGTCATGGCCTTTAAAGAGCTTATAAGCCATTGGTCTTCATAGCTGAGCAGCACAGTGATTCTCAGCTTGGATTCCAGGAAATCCAAAAAGTCAGTGTTTGTTTTCTTTTGATATAGGGACATGCTATGTTGCTCAGGCTGGCTTGGAATTCTTCCATCCAAGTGATCCCCTACCTCAGCCTCCCAAGTAGCTGGGACTGCAGGTTTACACTGCTGCATCCAACAGTGCTGTTTGAAAAATAATATTAGAACCTCACCTTTCCTGCTGTTGTAACATCAGCACTGAGAGCAAAACTGCTGTGGCTTAGCTTGACTCAGGGCAGGGCCACCAACCACTAGTACCCATTGTGATAAAAACCAATTGAATAGAATAATAGGTTTGAACAACAGCAAATTATCTTCTTAAATATTATGCCTTGAGGACGTTTGCTTTTAGTATTTTATGTGTCAAGCTGGGAAGTATGCATAAAGCCTTCTGCTGAGTAGGAAACACAATTGTACCATGTATCTCAACAGCCAGCAAGATGGCTCCTGTGGTTAGGTGCCTGCCACCAATCCCGAGCTTGATTCAGGGACCTACGTGGTGGAAGGAAAGAACTTTCTTCTGGATTTTTAATTTTTATTCTATGTGTGTGCGTGTTTGCCTGCAGGTATGCAAGTGTGCCATGCATTTTCAGAAGAAAACATCAGATCTCCTGTAACTGGAGTTAGCCACTGTGCGGGTGCTGGAAACTGAACTCAGGCGGTTTGGAAAAGCAACAAATGCTCTTAACATCTGAGGGTATCTCTGTAACCCCAAGAGAGAACCAACTCTTGAATGTTGTCCTCGGATCTACACACACACACACACACACACACACACACACACACACAGGCACACATATGTGTGTAATATATTTTTATCCTCTAAATGGAGTATATATTTCACATGGGGATGTTGAAGAACCACATAAGAATTTAAGTACCCCAATTTCTTTCTTTAAAAGAATTTAGATTTATTAATTTATATGTGTTTTGCCTACGTATATGTATGTATACTATATGTATATACGGTGCTTGAGGAGGGCAGAAAAGGACATAAGATCCTCTGGAACTATAGTTACTAGTATTTGGGATCTATCAGGAATGTGCTGGGAACTGAACCTGGGTCCTCAGCAAGAAAAAGTGTGCTCTTACTTGTTGATCCATCGTTCCAATCCTAGCACTCCAGTGTCTCCTTATCCATTTAACAACAAAGTTGTGTCACTTGTATTAGTTTTCTAACAATACAATGTGTTTTATGGTTCCAGAGACAAGTCTACAACCAGGATATTGGCTGGGCCATGCCCCTTTGCAACCCATAGGGGAGGATTCTCCCTTGCCTTTCCAGTTGCTAATATTGCTGGCCATCCTCTGCTATGACAGCTGAACTCTAGTCTCTGCGTTCCCCATCACAGCTTCCTCTCTCTCGGTGCATTCATTGTATGTTTTGGGAGATTAAGTTCTCCTCAGTCTAATGGCTATCGTGCTTTCCTCCAGTTTTCTCCTGCTGCAGTACCTGCGATGCTTCGACCTAGTCTGGGCCACTTTGCCCCCACTAGCTCACATTGGAGCCCTTTCCTGCAGTTTCTCTAAGGGGTGGAAGAGAGGAGGGCCACTCTCCTGTTCTTCCTGATGAGGCCTTTGTGGTTATAATGCTAGACTACTGTGCCATGTCTCTTGCCACATGGAGAAAGCACATGGCCGTCAGTGAGATGAAATCAGCAGGAGTGCAGCGCATCAGGAAGAGAGCAAAGGCTGGAGAACACACACGGAAAAGCTTTCATCCAGCACCATGCCCTCTCCCCAGTTTGGCTATGACTGGGTTTTTTGTTGTTGTTGTTATTGTTTTGGTTATTTTGTTTGTTTGTTTTATGGAACTCCAAATTGGGTGTTTGTCATGACAAACAAAAAAGCTCTGACTACTACAGCAAAGTTGTTACTCTTAATTGTCTAGATGCCTTCTGAAAAAATGAATGATTTTAATAATACTTTTATTTGAAGAAACCATTAATGATCACACATGAGTTTTCAATTTTTATGTACACATGAGTTTTTGATTTTTATGTATGCCTCTAAAAACCTAAGAGATTGTCTTTAAACCCTGTCTTTTACCTCAGAGATGTTCTAACTTCAAAGGGACCTGTTTTTTTTTTTTTTTCTTATCAGTTACATTTTATTAACTCTGTATCCCAGCTGTATCCTGCTCCCTCATTCCCTCCCAATCCCACCCTCCCTCCCTCATCTCCACCCTGCCCCTTTCCAAGTCCACTGATAGGGGGGGACCTCCTCCCCATTCAACTGATCCTGTTTTATCAGGTATCTTCAGGACTGGCTGCAAAGTCCTCCTCTGTGGCCTAACAGGACTGCTCCTCTCTTGGGGGGTGGGGAGGTCAAAGAGCCAGCCATTGAGTTCCTGTTAGAAATAGTCCTTGTTCCCCTTACTATGGGAAACCAATTGGTTACTGAGCTACCACGGGCTACATCCGAGCAGAGGTTCTAGGTTATATCCATACATGGTCCTTGGTTGAGTGTCAGTCTCAGAAAAGACCCTGTGCCCAGATATATTTGGTCCTTGTAGAGCTCCTATCCTTTTCCCATCATACTAACTCCCCTTCTTTCATATGATTCCCTGTACTCTGCCGAGGGTTTGGTTATGAGTCTTTGTATCTGCTTTGAAAACACTGCTAGTTAGAGTCTTTCAGATGCCTTCAGTAGACTCCTGTCATACGTTCAATGCACATCCCATCTGTCTTTCTAAAAGATTGATCATTTTACCCCATGTCCGCTCTCTTGATTATCTTTTTTAGGTGTATAGATTTCATTATGTTTATCATATCTTATAGGTCTATATAAGCGAGTATATACCATGTTTGTCTTTCTCCTTCTGGGATATTTCACTCAGAATGATCTTGAGGAAGCGCTATTCCTAATTGTCTGAGAAAGCGCCAGATAGATTTCCAAAGTGGTTGTACCAGTTTACATTCCCACCAGCAGTGGAGGAGGGTTCCCCTTTCTCCACAACTCTCCAGCATGTGTTGTCACTTGAGTTTTTCGTCTTGGCCATTCTGATGGGTGTGAGGTGAAATCTCAGGGTCGTTTTGATTTGCATTTCCAAAGGGACCTGTTTTTCTGATCCATTCCATTTGTGCATTTTGCTCCAGTCGTTCATAGTGCAGGGTAGATTGTAATAAATCCTGCTGAGCTTAGGTTGAATGTGTCTCATTTACTCTTTCAGGAAGCATATTCTAAAAGTAAGCCAACTAAGAAGAAAATTCCAAGGGATTATGCAGAGTGGGATAAGTATGTTTTATATTTCATTTGAAATTTGACTCTGAAAAATCTCTACCATTAAATTCTCAGATACAATTTAATACATCAATTACTTTAGTAAAGTTACCACTTTAACAAACACTTCCCACCCCCCTTTCTTGTTTCTTTTGAGGAAGGGTTTCACTGTATAACCCAGGCTGGGCTCTAATTTAGAAAGCCTCCTGTCTTGTTCTCCCATTTGCAATAATTACAAGCACATACTACCACATCTCCTTTTCTGTATGCTTTTGTTTATAAAACTAACCACAAAACAGGTTATATTTAAGTTTGTTGCTGTTGTTTTTTAAATAGGGTTTCTCTGTGTAGCTCTGGCCATTCTGGAACTTCCTTTATAGACTAGGCTGGCCTCAAACTTACAGAGAACCTGTCTCTGCCTCTCGAGTGTACACAAGGTGTACATGACCACTACCCAGCAAATGGTTAGAATTTTTAAAAAGAAAAAAAATTATTTATTTATTGCAATACCTCTCACCATGTAACTCTAGCTGTCCTGGAACTTACTCTGGCTGGCCTTGAACTTGGAGAGATCCACCTGCTTCTGCCTCCCAGTGCTGGAATTTAGAGAGGATGCCAGGCAGTTGCTGGTCTTAAGAAGGAATGCAGATGATGAGGAATGTTTTGCCTAAAAGTATGGACCCTCAGCACAGGCTGAACATTGATAATCCGAAAATCCAAAGTCCAAAATGTCTCAAACCTGAAACTCTTTCAGCACTGACAGTTCACTACCAGTGATAATTCCATACCATGAAACAATTGTTTCAGTCACAAAGTTACTTAAAATATTGTATGAAGCTGTGCTGAGGTTACATGGATGTGAAGCAGGCATGAATACCATGTCTTAATTTGTGGATTCACCATACATCTCATTTGGCATATGCAAATATTTGCCAACACTTGAAAAAAAAATCTTATCCAGGCAGTGGTGCTGCACACCTTTAATCCCAGCCCTTGTGAGTTCAAGGCCAGCCTGGTCTAGTGATACTCTTGTCTCAGAAAACAAAAACAAAAAACAAACAAACAAACAAACAAACTCAATTCCAAACAGAATTTGTCCCAAGACAAGGAGAGCAGTGATGAGTTTTGTTTCTTACTTACTTTGTAGGTTTTTTAAAATTGTTTTATTGTTCTTTCAGATTTGATGTGGAAAAAGAATGTTCAAAAATTGATGAAGATTACAAAGAAAAGACTACAGTAAACAACAAGGCTCATTTGTCTAAAATTGAGACAAAAATAGACACAGCAGGTAATAAGAAAAAAATGGGAACTAGTTATTTTTCTAACCTTTTACTTATAATAAAAACTTGCCAGCTTAGGAAACATTATCCTTAAGCACTATTGATTTCCATTAAAGTTTATAGATTTTTTTTTAGCCAGAGTTGACCACTTCTAACATTTATTTCTATCTTTAATTACTCAATTTTGTTTGAGACATGTAGCCCAGGTTGGCCTTGAATTCACCGTGTAGCTGACCTTGGGCTTCTGATCTTGCTGCCTCTGTTGTCCAAGTGCTGGGATTACAGGTGTACACCAATGTGCCTGGCTTTAATAAAGAAGTTTGTAACTTCAAAACCTATTTTTCTTAGAATATTCTTTAGTTTCCCAATTCTTTTTCTTTTCTTTCTTTTTTAAATTTTTTTATTTTTTGAGACAGGGTTTCTCTGTGTAATATAGTAACAGCGCTGGCTGCCATGGAGCTCTCTCTGTAGACCAGGTTAGCCTCAAACTCACAGAGATCCGCCTGCCTGGGATTAAAGACAAGTGCCACCATGCCCAGCTTTAGGTTACATTTTCATGTGCATTTATTTCTAGGTCTAACTGAGAAGGAAAAGAGTTTTCTTGCCAATCGGGAAAAGGGAAAAGGGAACGAGGCTTTCTACTCGGGAGACTATGAAGAGGCTGTGATGTATTACACCCGGTCAGTAGGTTATCATTTCATTGTGGCTTACCTTTGCTCTCTTAGGGGCTGGAGAGATGGCTCGGCAGACAGGAGCACCCAGGTTCAATTTCTTGCATCCACATGGCAGCTCACAGCCTGCTGTAACTTCAGTTCTAGGGGATCCAACTGGCACCAGGCACACATGTTCTCATAAACATAAATGTAGGCAAAACACCCATACATGTAAAGTTAAAGTGAAGTCACATAAATAAACTAAACAGTGTATGTTGGTATGATTTGTGATAAATGAATTTACTGGTGATGGAAAGGTCTCCTCTCTCCTCAGATGTAGCCCTTCTATCTTTGAAGCTAGCTTATCCTGCAGGACTTAGCTCACATCTCTGACTTCCCAGAGAAGCCTTCCCTGACGTGACCAGCTGAGGTCTCTGCTCTGTAACACAGCACCCACCCTGCTTCACAGGCTCTCGTAGCAGCTACAGTCCTTCACTGCTCTTCTCAAGGGAACAGTTCAGATCTGGCCGTCTGACACTGAAGCCACCATGAACTCCCCAACAGCAGGGCACACTTGCTCAGTTGTCTCACACCATGCTTCCTCATTGCCCAGAGAGGGTTCGGCTCAGCAGAGTTTCAGTGCAGACCTGTGAACTCTTGAAGATTGTGCAAAGTAAATGAAGTTCCTAATATACTGTCATACTAGGATTTTAGAATCACTAATGCTAGCTGGGGATGGCACACACCTTTAACCCCAGCACTGGGGAGCAGAGACAGGAGGATCACTGTGAGTTTGAAGCCAGCCCAGTCTACATAGTGAGTTCCAATGCTACGTTAAGAGACCCTGTCCAAAAAAAAAAAAAAAAAATCATTAATCCCACTCATAATTGAGCTCTGTACACCCTTCCCTCCACCTTTGTGAGGAAGCCTGTAAAGTTTATAATTTTATTTATTTATTTATTTATTTATTTTGAGGTTTAGAAAGCCATATCTCAGGCTAGCTTCAAACTCATTTTGGAGCCACAATGGCCTTGGACTTCTGATCTTCCTGCCTCTACTCTGATTACAGATGTGTGCTATTATTCCTAGCCTAGATTTTTCTTCTTTGGTGTTGTCTCCAGCCAGGTGACTTGTGATTGCTCATTCAGGGCAGCCTCCCATATGCAGTCACGTGGACATACATCAGCCCTGCCATATTCATTCTCCCTCCCTCCCTATACCCCACTCCTTTTTCTGCTACTGTTATGAGCCCACGTTGGCTTTGATCCTCCTGCTTCCACATTTCAGGTACAGGGATTAATTACAGGCATCTCACCCAACTGTTTTTTGTTTGTTTTGTCTTTAGTTTTTTGTGTTGTGGAATTTCATTAGTGGAGATTCTCCTTTTACAGGGAGTGACATTTTCTTTACCTTCTTTGTAAGCAGGAAACTGAGGTCTGCTTCTTTCTAGCCTTCTGCCTCACCTCTCTTGCGTTCATTTCCTCAGTGTGATAAAGTTCTAAGCCTGCCAACCTCAAGGGGTTTGTGAGGACTTAAGTAGGTAGTTACTGGAGAGAAGACAGCTAGCAGACTGTCTGGGTAAGACCCTTACATGTTATTTAGCAACTGTGGCTATTGGCACACATTAAATTTTCCATATATCTCATATTCCAAATGGGCAGAGCAGTAATACTCCCCCATGGAGTAGCCCCGTAGTCATGAGGCTGACATAAACTGTATGTGTACTGTGCTGAGTACCTGTACTGGAGTAGGAGTATTCAGTGCCTGCAGTGGGTGTGCTGGTTAGTTTTATGTCAACTTGACACAAGCTAGAGTCATCTGAGTGGAGGGAACCTCAATTAAGAAAAAGCCTAAGAGCAACAATCAATAAATGGGACCTCATGAAACTGAAAAGCTTCTGTAAAGCAAAGGACACCGTCATCAAAACAAAACAACAGCCTACAGATTGGGAAAGAATCTTCACCAACCCTTTATCTGGGGTTAATATCCAGTATATACAAAGACCTAAAGAAGCTGAAAAGCAACAAACCAAGTAATCCAATTAAAAAATGGGGAACAGAGCTAAACAGAATTCTCAATAGAGGAATATCGAATGTCAGAGAAACACTTAAAGAAATGCTCAATCTCATTAGCCATTAGGGAAATGCAAATCAAAACGACCCTGAGATTTCACCTTACACCCATCAGAATGGCCAAGATAAAACCTCAAGTGACAACACATGCTGGAGAGGTTGTGGAGAAAGGGGAACCCTCCTCCATTGCTGGTGGGAATGCAAACCTGTACAACCACTATGGAAATCAATCTGGCACATTCTCAGACAACTAGGAATAATGCTTCCTCAAGATCCAGCCATACCACTCCTAGGCATATATCCAAAAAAGGTTCAAATACACAATAAGGACATTTGCTCAACCATGTTTGTAGCAGCTTTATTTGTAATAGCCAGAAGCTGGAAACAACCCAGATGCCCCTCAACTGAAGAATGGATACAGAAACTGTGGTACATCTACACAATGGAATATTATTCAGCAATGAAAAACAAGGAAATCATGAAATTTGCAAGTAAATGGTGGGAGCTGAAAAGGATCATCCTGAGTGTAGTATCCCAGAAGCAGAAAGACACACATGGTATATACTCACTCATAGACATATAATATAGGATAAACCTACTAAAATCTGTACATCTAAAGAAACTAATCAAGAGGGAGGACTCTGATTAAAATGTTCAATCCCCATCCCGAAAGGCAAAGAGGATAGGCATCAGAAGAAGAAGAAAACAGGAAACAAGTTAGGAACCTGCCACAGAGGGCCTCCGAAAGGCTCTGCCCTTCAGACTATCAAAGCAGATGCTGAGACTTATGACCAACTGTTGGGCAGAGTGCATGGAATCTTATGAAAGAAGTGGGAAATAGTAAGATCTGGAGAGGACAGGAACCCCACAAGAAGAGCAACAGAACCAGAAAATTTGAACACAGGAGTCTTCCCAGAGACTCAGACTCCAACCAAGTACCAGGCATGGAGATAACCTAGAACCCCTGCACAGATGTAGCCCATGGCAGTTCAGTTTCCAAGTGGGTTCCATAGTATTGGGAAGAGGGACTGCCTCTGACATGCACTGATTGGCCTGCTCTTTGATCACCTCCCCCTGAGTGGGGAGCAGCCTTACCAGGCCACAGAGGAAGACAATGCAGCCACTCCTGATGAGATTTGATAGACTAAGATCAGAAGGAAGGAGAAGAGGACCTCCCCTATCAGTAGACTTGGGGAGGGGCATGCATAAAGAAGGGGGAGGGAAGGTGAGATTAGGAGGGGAGAGAGAGGGGTTTATGGGGGATACAAAGTAAATAAAGTGTAACTAATAAAAGTTTAAAAAAGATGACACAAACCAATAAACACACACACACACACAAAAGCCTCCTTAAGATCTGGCTATAGGCAAGCCTGTAAGGCATTTTCTCAATTTGTGATTAATGGGAGAGAGCCCAGCCCATTGTGGGTGGTTCCACTCCTAGGCTGGGCCTAGTTTCTATAGGAAAGCAGGTTGAGCAGGCTAAGTCAGTAAACACACACTCCATGGCCTCGAATTGGCTCCTGCTTCCAGGTTTTACCCCGTTTGGATTCCTGTCTTGACTTAGTTTGATGATGAATAGCACTGTGGAGGTGTAAGCCAAATAAACCCTTTCTTCCTTACGTTGCTTTTTTGGTGTCTCATTACTGCAACGGAAACCCTGACTGATAGTTGGGTAGGTGCTCAGTGCCAAGACTCAGTGCTGGGTACTTTCTTTATCCTTCTGTGCATCGTCCTAACCTGGTCTCTGCGAAGCCTTATAATTTGTGTGTGTGCCTTTAATGGTCTTGTAAACTTACTCTGTTTTTGACTTTTCCATTTGTACCTTCTATTTCTTCTCTGTGTTTAGTAAATTCAATGCATGGATATGCTAATCTTTCCTATATCTTAGTTATTACATGTTATTAGTAGTTATTACATGTCATTCAAAATCAACTTTCTGTTTTGTTTTTGTGTTCTTTCGAGACAGGGTTTCTTTGTGTAGCCTTGGCTGTCCTGGACTCACTTTGTAGACCAGGCTGGTCCCAAACTCACAGAGATCCACCTGCCTTTGCTTCTCCTAGTGCTGGGATTACAGGCATGTGCCACCATGCCCAGCCAAATCAACTTTTAAAGTAACAGAAAGGTGGATTTTACATTCCTATTCCACTCATTATTTTGTCCTGTGTCTTTCTTCACATATCTTTTAAAAATTTATCTTTATGTATATGAATGGTCTATCTGCATGTATACCTACATGCCAGAAAAGGGCATCAGATCACATTAGAGATGGTTATGAGCCACCATGTGGTTGCTGGGAATTGAACCCAGGACCTTTGGAAGAGAAGACAGTGCTCTTAACCACTGAGTCATCTCTCCAGCCCCTGCACACATATCTTTACACCATGTCCATACATCTATGTCTTTCTTTATTTTATCAAAGTTTGCTGTTTTGTCTGTATCCCTCTTTATTCTGATATTCTCTTCTGATTCTTTCAGTTAAATTTCTTTGATTAAATAATTTTATGATTTCTTTATAATTAAAACTACTTTTAATTATAAACAAATTCATTGTCAACACAGTAACAACTGAATACAGGATATTGATTATGATTGCGAACCTCAGTTTTTTGTACTAGGAAATAAATTACAAAGAGTTAAAAACGTTTTTAACTTTTTTGTAAATTAAAGAGATCTAATCTAAAGAGATCTAATAGTACAAAGATTCCATGTTACCTCCAAAGCCTAAGCTAACTTCAAGCCTTTTACTGCATAGTTAAGGATCATTCTCAGTGGAAAATGTCACGTACTGAACTGGATTTCTGTACTTTCAGTGGCATAGGTTATATTGTTTAGCTAGGACTGCCATCACAAAATACCACAAATCTATTGGCCTGAGCAAGGTGTTTATCTAACACTTCTGAAGGCTAAAAGTCTAAGCTCAAGGTGAAGGCAGGTTTCTTTAGATTTCCTAGACAGGCTGGCAGGTGTCTGTCATCTTTCTGTTTGCTCACATTGTGTGCCTGTTGCTCGTATCTGGTTCTAGTCTCTTCTTTTTATAAGGGTATCAGTTTTGTCAGACTAGAGTCCACACCAAGGACCTCATATTAACTTAATTACCTTTTGTGTGTGTGTGGTGGTGGTGGTGGTAATGGCTAGTATTATTTGTAACCTTGGCAGAGTCTGGAATCACGTGGGGGCTGAGTCCCTCAACCTCGCTGGCGGGGGGGGGGTTATTATCTTGATTGTGTTGAAGTGGGGCAGCCTACCCATTGTAGGTGGTACCATTTCCTGCCAGGGGTACTTAACAGCAATACACATTCCCGTCTTTCTCTGCTTCCTGCCTGTGCCTATGGTGGTTTTCCCCACCATGATGGACTATATTTGAACTGTGAGCCAAGATGAGCCTTTCTGCCTTAAGTTGTTTTGTTAGGGTATTTTATCACAGCAACAGGAAAAGAAACAAGACAGTGGTGTTAGAGATTGACCCCAGGGCCTCGGGCCTGAAAGGCAAGCACTCTGAGCTATATCCACGGCCTAATTATCTCTAAAGCTTTCTGTCTGCACATACTCATATTCTGAGGCATTGTGGATTCAAGATTTAAACATACAATTTTATTTGTTTTTTGACACAGGGTTTCTCTGTGTAGCCTTGGCTGTCCTGGACTTGCTTTGTTGACCAGGCTGGCCTCAAACTCACAGCGGTCTGCCTGCCTCTGCCTTCCTTAGTGCTGGGATCAAAGGCGTGTACCACCGCACCTGCCTTCAACATATAAATTCTTAAGGGACACAGTTCAGCTCTTATAAAGTCTATATTTATTTTACTTACAATTTGTACCAGTTGCTTTCTCATAGCTGTGACCTAAATACCTGAGAAAAGAAGCTTCGAGGAGGGAAGGGTTTATTTTTGGCTCAGGGTTTCTGAGGGCTAAACCCATGGTTGGTGGTCTGGCTGCTCTGTTACCTTGGGTCTGAAGTAAGACTGAATAGTCTGGTGGCGGCCTTATTATGGGATGTAGTAGGAAGACAAGGACAGGGACATCCATGCATTAGGGTGAAGGGAGAGAAGCCCAAGGACAGGGTCAGTTAGGTCTAGCCTCCTGATGTTACCAGACCCTCTCACCACCTGTGCCACCAGCTGTGAGGACGCTTAATACTCAACATGACTTCACTAAGTTTCTCTGTGTTTGTGGCCTTCTTCTTGCCAATCTGTGTTTCTTTTGTAGGAGCTTATCAGCTCTTACCACTGCGTCTGCCTATAACAATCGAGCTCAAGCCGAAATCAAATTACAGAGGTGGGAAAGTGCTCTTCAAGACTGTGAGAAAGCCTTGGAGCTGGAGCCTGGAAATGTGAAAGGTAAGAGACAGTGGGTATCTTGTCTCAGGCCCAGCAGCCGACCTGAGGTGCTTTGTGATGCTGCTTCTTTCAAAGGGAAAAATGGTCATGGAGGACATAAATTGCAGTCATTACCTAGTCTTAACACAAATAATAGTCCTCTTCTAAGTGCACTACCTAATAACAGTAAAACAATAACAAAACCAAAAACCCTGTAATTTTATTGGGTTGTCAATATGTACAAACACAATATATTCTTTATGAGGCTAAAACTAAGTTATGCAATGAGAGAACTTTGTTTAATTTCTAATTGTGTTACAGTAGCATATTAAAGTGCATCTGATAAACCATTTCTTACATTTCAGAATTATTAAGCCTGGTTTTTTTTTTCTCAAGACATTGTGAAGTTCTCTCATGTAATGGACCAGAGGACTAGAATGGTACATTGTTAGCATTAAATGATTATAAAATTATATATTGAAACCTACAATAACAACAACAACAAGAAACTGGCACAAATTACCAAAGTATTGAGCTCCTGACACCACCCCCCGACCCCCTGACTGATGTAGTACTAGGACTACATCATGGTTCCATGTGCTGAGCTAACTTTGGATCATTTTAGTTTATTTTAGGTTTTGTTTAGTTTTTGTTTTTTGTAGAGTCTTATGTATAACTCAGGCTGGTCCAACTTTTGGTTCTCCTGCTTCACCCTTCTGAATGCTGGGATTTAGGCCTTTACCAAACAAGTGCTATGCCCGACTCTGATAATTTTAGAAATAGCTCTATAGAGCTGGGTGATGTGGCCTATTCCTGTATTCCAGTACTTGGGAGATGGAGGCAGGGTTTAAAAGTTCAAGACCGTGAGTTCAAGACCAGCCTATGCTATGAGACCCTGTCTTAAAAACCTGAACCAAATCAAGCCAAACAAAAACAACCCTCCCCATCCCAATGAAAACACAAGTAACTGTCCAAATGAAGTTCGCTAATGTACTGTATCCACGCTCTGCTGATCTCCACAAGGAATCTCCACAGTTTGCAGAAAGCGATGAACTAGAGTAGTGGTGACTAAACGGTGCCAAGTGTGCAGTGAAAAGCTTCCTGGTACTGCAGCACAGTCATGGCATGGGAAAGGGTGAGGGACAGGAGCTGGCCGGACCAGGGCTGGGAGAGGGCCAGGGTGCTAAGAGGGCATTGGAGCTGCTGAGGGAGGGCCAGTGACCCGTGTGAGTTACTTTTCTATGCTATGGCAAAACAACCATGACCAAGGCAAGTTAACACAGAAAGAGTGTGTTTCAGTTTATGGTTCCAGGGAGAAGAGTCTGTCATGGTAGGGAGGCATGGCAGGAGGAGCAGACTACCGAGAGAGCTCACATCTTCAACACAAGTGCTAGAGAGAGCCAGTGGGAAATAGGGTGAGGCTCTTTTCCCTCAAAGCTGGCTCCTACTGTCTTACATCCTCCAGGAAGGCTGTACCTCCTAAACTTCCCCAAATAGCCCCACCAACTGGAACCAAGTATTCAAATACCAATGTCCTTGGGTGCTAGAGAGTAGATTGGACCAAAGCATAACATGCGTGTATAGAAGTATCAAGGAATTTAAAAATCAGTCTGGTACCCAATAAGGCCCCTTCTGCAGGCAGCATGGACCCAGGGATTCAAGCTCCATGTGCCTTCTTGCAAAAAGCCATTGTGCTATATGGTAAACTGTGGAGCATTCATTTTGATGCATTTTCAGCTCTCCTGAGACGTGCTACTACATATAAACATCAAAACAAGCTCCAGGAGGCTGTGGATGATCTGAAAAGAGTACTGCAGGTGGAGCCTGATAATGATTTGGCCAAGGTAAGTATTGAAAATGATTTTTGTTTTGTTTTGTTTTGTTTTTTCAAGACAGGGTTTCCCTGTGTCCTGGACTCACTTTGTAGACCAGGGCTGGCCTCAAACTCACAGATTCATCCACCTACCTCTGCCTCCAAAATGCTGGGATTACAGGTGTATGCCTCTGTACCCATCAGGAAAGTTATTTTTTTTAACCTAATTCTGTAATTTTCTGTTTCTGGTTTTATTTGTTATTTCTAGTTGTCCTGGAGCTCCCCACATAGAGCAGACTGGCAGTGAATTCACAGAAATTCATTTGCCTCTGCCTCCCGAGTGCCCAGCTCTTTCTGGATATATGTTAAAAGTGGCATCAGTCTTGCTGAATAAATCATGTTGCAGGTGAATCCACAGTTTTGTGGAGTTTAAAAGCTCTAAAATGTTGACATCTACTTGAGATGGGAAAAAGCAAATTATTAAGTGAAGTGTGTGTAGGGCGTAGGGTAGCTCAATGGAATAGAGCTTTCCTCGATTGCACAGGATCCTGGGTTCAGCTACCAGCACGGTCCCTGTCACCACTACCACAAAAAAACAATTTAACAAGAAAGAAAAAGTTACGCAGAAATAGAAAGCTGCCACTGAATAACAGTTTTCTCTCTTCTGTACTGATGGAGTCAGTGCTTTTCTCTGAGATAATCTCAATTTATTATGCAGAGTACATAGAAGATTATAAGTGAGCCCCAAGGCCACAGGCATATTTTATACTGTGCATAAGTCATTTTAATTGGGTAAAACAGTGAAATTATTGTAAAAAGGAAACTAGACTGAGTTTTAAAGCCTTTTTGTTTATTCATTTTAAAGTAGCTTCATATTCTTACCAGAATAATGATTGTGTTTTTATTAAAAGAAAAACATTTAATTATGTTGCAGAAAACCTTGTCAGAGATTGAAAGAGATCTGAAGAGTTCAGAGCCTACCTCTGAGCTCCAAACCAAAGGGAAAAAGATGGTTATCGAAGAAGTTGAAAACTCAGGAGATGAAGGTGAAAAGGAAATCAGAAATAAATGCGAAGATGGTGGTGTGGATAAGGGTGAGGCATCTTTCCATTCTGATTATGCAAATTGCTGTTTCCATCTTGACATTGCTTTATGGGGGGAGGAGGGGTCGCAGGCTCTGTTGCTATAGAAATTGTTAGCTACCCAAACTTTGCTGTAGCTTCATCTAAAGTTTACAGTCAAGTTTAGCCCTGCTTTTTTTTTAATGTTTACATTTAATTATTTTGTGTGCTAGATAGAGACACATGTAGCACATGTGTTGGGGACAGAGGACAAGCTTATAGAGGCCAATTCTCTCTTCGAAGTACATGAATCCTGGGATTAAATTTAGGGTGTCAGACTTGATACCAAACACCTTTACCTGCTAGCCAGACTAATATCACCACCACCACCATCACCACCACCATCATCATTATCATCTGGGGTCTCACTATGAAGCCCTGGCTATTCTGAAGCTCACAAAGATTCACCTGTGTGTACCTCCAAAGTGCTGGGATTAAAGGCCATGCCTTTTAATCGCCTTTTCTTAGTGCGGTTTACTTTTGTATTAGCCAGGGTTCTCTAGAGTGTTGTACGTGTTATTGTTTTGAGACAGGGTCTTACTCTTTAGTCTAGCCTGGCCTAGAATTCATGGCGATCCTCCTGCCTCACCTTCCTAAGGGCTGGGATTACAGGCATGAACCACTCTCTCCAGCATTCATCCCATTTCTCAGTATTGATGACTCTGAATTCATGATTTTCTTGCCTCTACCTCCAACTTTTGGGATTGCAGAAATGTGCCATGGTGCATGAAGATTTTTCGTCATTGCAGGATAGCTTTGTTTGTTTGTTTGTTTATTTTATTTTATTTTATTTTTGAGACAGGGTTTCTCTGTGTAGCAGCCCTGGCTGCTCTGGACTTGCTTTGTAAGACCAGGCTGTCCTCAAACTCACATGGATCTGCCTGCCTCTGCTCCCTGAGCATTTTCGCCCTGAGTGCTGGGATTCCGGGCATGTGCCACCATGCCGGCTTGCAGGATAGCTTTTTAACTTTATTTCTGAAGGAAATTTTTGGTGGCTATGGGTTTCTTTTTATATTTTTTATTTATTACAATTTATTCACTTTGTATTCCAGCTGTAGCCCCCTCTCTCGTACGGATTTCGTAAAGGTAGACAATTCTTAGGTTTGCCAGTGAGAAAAACAGAATGATGTTGATCTGTTGGTCTTTTTGTTTGTTTTGTTTTGTTTTTTATCTTACCTTCCCTTGCCATTAATGTGCGAGAAAGAGAGAGCGAGAGAGTGAACAGAGAATTGAACTAGGATATGCTTTGGCTTACTTTCAAGGAACCTGCAATTATAATTATACATATCTTTTTTGTTTTGTTTTGTTTGAGATAGGGTCATTGCTACAGACTACAGGCTGGCCTTGAACTCATAGCTGTCCCCTTGCTTCCACCTCCTGAGTGTCGGGATTACGCGTAGTTCAGCACTCTGCTTGCCTGGCTGGCCCCTGCTTACAGATCATGCCTCGGGCACAGAGAAAGGTGAAGTTCTTCGCCACTTTTGTGCGGCTCTGAGTCAGATGGTTGAAGATGGCCTTAGGGGTGTGTGTGGTCTGCACACTGTAAGTTGCTGACAGGCACAGACTGCAGGCAAAGAAGTTCCATTAAATAATGTTTAAGATCACCAGGCTACATTGCTAGTGCACCATACAGTTTGGCATACATAAAGGATTCTTGTGTGTGTGTGTGTGTGTGTGTGTGTGTGTGTACATGTACATGTGTGCACTCTGCACGTGTGTTTAACTGAAGCTGGGGCCTCGTGAGTGCCAGGCAAGTGCTGTACTACTGATTTTATACCAGGATGGTTGTAGTATGTTATTTAACAGTTCTGTGCCCTACGAGAACATTTCTGATCCTGTCATTTGGTCCCCTTCCAACAATCATCTGCAGGATTATGGGATGTATAAAGTTAAGATTCAGAAAAATGCAAAAATTCTTAACAGAGAAACAGAGACATTAAGAGAGTAGTGAGTTTCGGCAAATTTCCTGTTATCAGATATTAAAGAAAGATGACATGGGATGAATGCTGGGACTTCAAGGTAATCCTTTCACTCTAAGAGGGAATAAATACACTGGAACCAGCTTATTTTGACCTCTACCACATTACATGGTTGGATGGCATGTGGAAACAGATCCTTGAACTTTGGATAGGAGAAAAGCAATCTCAGTTGCTTTTAGGAAAATGATGTTATGTAATAGTCTAGAAGGCTTAGAATCTTTACATATCATATCCCAGCACAGTCTAAGAAAGCCTAAGTTCTTAGTCACTATAGTTTTATGTTCCAGGGAGCATTGAAGATCATAGGAAAATGTAGCAAGCAGTGTCTTAGTACCTTGGCCAGGGCTGCTGCTTGGTTACAAATTCCACCAACAGTAGTCAGGCCTAGCTCTTTAGTTATATTTTATTTATTCTTTGGAAACTTCATACGTGTATCTCCACCCTCATTCCCCATACCAGCTCTCTCCCAGGATTCCCAATATCTCCCTCCCAATGTCATGCTCCCTTCCTATATTTTTGTTATTTATGTATTTAATCCATGGAGTCCAATTATGCTGCCCATATGCATTTAAACATGAGGAAACATGAGTAGCAAAACTCCTAGAGAAAAGTGACTCTCCTTTTCCTAGAAGCCATCAGCTGACACACCTTGACAAGGGGTAGGACCTGGGAGCCATCCCCTTATCCACAGTGGAGTCTTTAATCGGCTTGATCTTGTGTAGGTCTTACTTAGGTAACCATGGCTGCCGTGGGTTCATGTGTGCAACAACCATGCAATGACCAAGAGGACATCAGTTCACAGCAATTGCCCATATCCTATTCTTTCTGCACCAAGCTTTGGGTGCATGTATGTTGGGGTTATTTGTTTTAGTCACTTTTGTTCAGCTTTTGAAAAAATTACTCTATTAATCACTACCACCACAATAAGAAGTTTCTCTGACCAGCACAAATCTATGAAAATAAAGATAAATGTTTAGAAAGGAGTTTAACAACATGGATATTTATAAGAATAAGTAAGTTTATATCAGTAAGTTCCTCTCTAGAGCTATGACTTCCTAATCATGGGTGTTCACCCTATTTACAATATCATGCATGAATTTCCTGCTGGAGAACAGACCTCAAACTCAATCAAGACAGTGGTTGGTTACCACGTAAATAGTTTTGCCACTATTGTACCAGAGAGGATATCCTTGCTTGCAGGTTGGCATTATAGCATGCAGGGTCCAGCACAGGGTAAGACCATTGTCTCTTCTCCTCTGGGAGCCTATATAACACCTCTAAGCATTATGAAGGCTAACCTACAGGGGAGATTTCCTGGTGACAGCCTGCAGCCAAAGTGTGTGGTGTCTTTGCCAACATGCTCTCATCAGCTAGTTGTTGTGGACAACCAAGAGCAATGACAGTAGCCTGCATTGCTTTGGGTGCTTTGGGGACCTCTATGATCACTAACTCCCTCATTGGGAATAACCTGTCAGGTCCAGTTCATCCAGATTGAGGCAGCATATAGCTAAGTATTCAATTTCACAAGTGACAGTTATTGAACACCTACACTGTGGTAGAAGCTACGATTAGACACTCAGGTTTTTTTTTTTTTTCTTTCTTTCCTGTCTTTCTACCTTTGCTTTATAGAACTTGTATTAAGAAACACCTGCCAGTTGGCTAGAGTTCCGGAGCTTTCTCTCAGAATTTGCACATCTATTTTTCCTTCCCTAGCAGGCTGTTGGAAGTGTTATAACACAGCTGTGACTGTCAGGCTTTGGTACTTTATCTCTTTACTTACACACTCTGAGAAGCAATCAAAGAAAGTGGGCATCTAAGTGTGGCATAGTAACATTTGTCTATAATGTGGAGTAGAAAGATCAGAAATTCAAGGTCACCCTTGTCTTCATACCAAGTTCAAGGCCTGCTTGGGTTCTATGAGCCCAGCCTCAAAAACCAAATACGTGAGCATCTAGCTTCTTCTAGTGCTGTTGTTTGTTTAAAGTGAAATATAAGAAGGGTTTTTTATTTTATTTTTATTTTTGGTCTTTTTGTTATTTTTTTTTCCAGAGCTAAGGAACTGAACCCAGGGCCTTGCACTTGCTAGGCAAGCGCTCTACCACTGAGCTAAATTCTCAACCGAAATATAAGAAAGTTAAAGTCACTCACAAACAGAAGAATAGCGTATAAATACTCTTCTGCCCTAAACTTGGCAGGATTTGGAGGTAGAAAGCAGAGATTTCTAAGAGTTGAAATAATATATAAAATCATAGAGAGCAAGATAAATCTGATTTACATAAACATGGTAACCCCACTTGTTTCTGTTGGGGACCATATGAACAACCGAAGTGTGAACTCCAGACTAGGTCAGCAAGGGCAAATGAGCTCATGATATGAACAGCTTTTACAAAACCAGTCATCTCAGAAGGATGAGCAGATTAGCAGACAAATTGCTGGGGAAATTACTAATTAATTATTTATTGATATAAAAATTAAGTGTATTTTTCCTATCAAATTGGCCAGGATAGAGGAAGTGTCCTTTGTTGTAAGTTATACTCATTTTGAAAATACTGATACACATTTTGAATACAACATATTTTAAATATCATTTAATCTATACATTATCATGGAGCGGGCACTAAATAATGGGTCAGAAATGTTCTAGCTCCTTTTTTGAGACAGGGTCGATATATGTAGTCCTGGCTGTCCTGGACAGAAATGCTTCTCTTGGTTCTCCACTTTCTGAGGATCTAAAGTGGGGCTGGGCAGGGCAGTGGTACTTCTGAGGCACTTGCCACAGGGACCATCAGAGGGAAGCGTCTTATAACTCTATTCAGTAATAACATGCTACGGCCATCCTGATTCAGGTTTCTGATCACAATGATGTAGGCTCAGTGATAGAGCATTTGCCTAGAATATGTGAACTCTGGTTTTCATACACCTACAGACAAGTACCCACATACACAGATACACAGACCACACATACCACATACACAGATGACACACACTCACAGACACATTCACACATAGTCATACACCCACCCATGCACACACACTTACAATCACTCCTCTTTCTCCTCGTGTATCTATATGGAAAGAAGGGCTTTTAGTTTAAGAAACAATCAGTCACACTCTGCTCTTAAACATACTTTTCAAAATTGGCAGATTTTGGTGTTTTAGATGACTATGGCCACTGTCTAATTAGGGGGCATTTTCACCATCCTCCAAAGCCACCTCCTTGTCATTATCAGCCACCCCTTCTCCAGTAGTTCTAACCTGCTGCTCCAGCCCCTGATCTTTGCTGGTTGTGCCTATTCTTTTTGTTTCATACCATTGCAATCACATGCTTTGTTTGCTTTGTTTTTTCAGACAGGGTCTTGCTGTGTAGACCAGGCTGGCCTGGAACTTGAGCTTTCTCTCCTATCTATACCTCCGAGTACTGGGACTACACCTGGCTTGAGGTCTGAGGTTGAACTACCATTTTATTTTATATTTTAAGATTCATTTATGTGTACAAGTATTTTATTTGGATTAATTTATTTTGCGTGTACAAGTACTTTATTTACATACTACATGCATACCTGGCATTCTCAGAGGGTGTCAGATCTCCTGGATATGGAGTTACAGATGGTTGTGAACCAACATGTGGGCGCTAGGAACTGAGCTTGGGTCCTCTGCAAGAGCAGACAGTGCACTTAGCCAATGAGCCATGTTTCTGGCCTCTACATCTTCATTCATTATTACATCCCTCTTGGTCATGGCATGTGATCCTTTTAGTGTTCATTCAAACAGGCCTATTAGTGTTTTATTAAGATTTTCTTCTTGTACCACTGCTGCATCCAAGGATCATTATTAGCTATTCCTTCTTTCGATCTTGATTATTGCCGACTCCTCCCCCACCCCTAGTATTTTTGGTTTCTGAGGCAGCTCATGCTCCTGGACTTCTGTCTGTCTGCTCTTCCATCTCTACAGGAGACTTCTTTAGGTATTTGATAGGACCAATGATGACGCACATAGCAGGTTTTATATGAAAGAGGTTTATTAGATGGAGATGAAGAGAGAGAGGGAAGGAGAGAGGGAAACATGATAGGGGGAAGAAAGGGAGGTGCCCTGACAGAGAAAGGGGAGAGGGCAAGATAGAGTAGGAGCCAAGAGCCAAGAAAGGCAAGAGAGAGACAACTTGGAAGGTTTGATCCTTTTAAGGAGCAATGTAACCACGCCTGCCAGGTGTAGTTACCTGGCCAGCGACACATGATGACATCATGGGTTGCTAGGCAACCCAGAAGCAGGTTACCAAAATACTGACATTCCTCCCATTTTCTATAATTAAAAAATGAGGAACTTGGGCTGCTTCTCGTGTTAAAGTAAGTAAAAGTATGTAAATTTAGGTTCATTAGAAGCAGCTCTTGGTTGCCATGCAAGGGGTTAAAGAGAGAAAAGAAATAATAGCAACAAATGGCTGGATTACATGGTCAAGAAGAGGAGGGGAAGCCCCTGCCCTGGAAAGTTCAGGGTAGAAGGTTGCCAGTAGAGGGTTGCCAGCCACAAAAGGCAGCAGGTAGGGACTGAGGAATGCTGGGAGTATCTGGAGCTGCTTATCCTGGTCCTGAGGCACACCATTCCAGCCTTTTGTTAATAATAAGTGAATAATGGGTGTAGATTCTCTTCTGGCTACTTCCTGTTGACACTGGGGGTGCTGTAGGGAGGTCAAAAGGCTGAAATTCTGGCCAAGTCCAGAAAGAACAGGCTGTTTCGATGCTGTTCAGGGTCTATGAGAACATCCATGGCTGGGAGGGAAAGTGCAGATCCAGCTTGATGGAAGTCTGTGAGGTCAGACTGGAACACTTGTGGTAGCTGCTTTGGCACTGTTGCGGATATAGGAAATATCTGGGTCTGGCAGGATACTGAAACATATATATATAAGAAGAAGATAAAGTTAAGTAAGTTATGGAGAAAATTTTTTTAGGTGTACATTTAAAACTTTTGGGAGAGTGAACATAGGTGGAAGGTTTGGATCAAAGAGCCTTGAACATGGGAACCTCCATTTACTTGAGGGAACTTCCATTTACCCAATCACTGGCAGTAATTACAAAGTCTTTGCTTTGGATCTGTTGTCTAAGGAAACTGAGGCCATGTTTGTTTACAGAAGTGTGTAAGCTTAGAGGCCCTTAAGGTGGGCACTAGGTGTAGAAACCTGAAATTCTCCAGAAGACATCCCAGAGGAGAATCTGGAGGAACGAACAAATGGACTCTTCCCATTGGGAGGGTAGGAGTCAGTTACCTGTCAAGGCATCCCAGGAGCAAGGTCCAACAACAGCTCATCAGCTTTGTCCAGAGACCACGGGCACAGCTGCCCGTAGGAGACACGGTTTACCTAGTGCTAGGATTTTCGTAGGTGAGCATGAGGGGAAGAAACTGCATGTAGAGGGAAAAAAATCTCTCCCAATGAAAGAGGAAGTTCTAAATGGAGGTCAGCAAAAAGGGTCAACCATAGCCAGTGAAGGCCAGTGGTTGGGGGGGGGGGAGCTCCATCTCAAAAGATAGTAGGAAGTTGCCAGATGCTCAATGGTCAAGCTTCCCCTACCGAGAGAGGGGTTTATGCTGATCAATGAGGAGAACTCACCAATCCAGCCAGTGTTGCCTGTAGAAGGTAGCAATCAAGTAGCCAGGAAAGGGAAGCCCCAAAACCAGGGAAAGGAGAGGAATCCCACCCCCTGAGATAGGCAATAAGTGCAGTACTTATCTGGAGCCCAGTTGACCTGAGAGTTGGATTCAGGTGGATTTCCTGCAGCTTACAAGAATTACTCTTAAGTTTTATGAAGGAGATAACACTTTAGACATGTTAGCATCACAATTGTGATCTTCACTGAACTATACATTGTAGAAAAGGCAGTAGACATACACATCTGTGTTAACAGCATAAGCATTCTTTAAGGTGAGCTCTGAAAAGTCAGAAGTCTTTCGTGAAGCAGAACGGACAAAAGCTCACTTGATCGTAACCTTTAGTATAAGTATACATTATGGAGATTTTAAAATCTTGAGCTTGGAACCATGACAGTGGGTGGTATAGTGGAATGTTTTTTATTAGAGTTATATTAATAAATCAGAGTTCTATTGATAAAGGTCAAAACTCTGGACAGTCAATATAATAGTAGCATAGCAACAGAAGGAAATATTAAGCATTTTTACTTATTTAGAATACCTTCTTGCAACCTTTATAACTTGTATTTACCAACCCTAAAACATTTTCTTGGACCCTCAAACATTTGTAACTAGCATTTACCAATCTTAAGACACTTTCTTAGACCCTCAAACAACATTTTTCTTAGGCCTTTGTATCTAGTTATTTACCATGAGACATAGATGAAACTGCTATGAACATTTATTGTCCTTTAGCTGAAGGGATGGTAAAAGGTTTCATTTAGGCCTGTTTCTTGAGTCTGGCAACAAGCATATTGCATCTAGGCCTGACAATAGTAACTCTAGGACTCAGACTTAAGACCTGTTCTACTGCACATGAAGAAAACTGAGAAGTCATCTGAAGTCTCCGAAGACAGAAGTTGGCAACATGTCTGTGGGACCCCAGTGTGAGGCCAAAACAGAGGTGAAATGTTACCTGGGTTGGGCAAGGGTATGGAGGTCACTGAATAAAGGAGCCATTTGTCCTCTGCCAGGCCTAGTAGCTGGAAGGCTGGAAGTGTCTATGGCTCTTGTGCTGGTTGAGCCTCCATGGCTGGCAACAGAGGACAAACCTGCATGGGAGTATTTTGACTTCTAGAGGCCAGTCTGCAAGCAGGCAGCCATGGCTTGTTGAGGCAGCTGCAGGAACCGCTTCCCCTTTGGCTGCATTTGAAACAGTCACCTGGCAGAATTGACTTTTGGCTATACCCCAAAAGGATAGAGCATTGCAGTCCTCTTGTTTTCTGTGCAGGAATGCCAACAGCCTCAGAGCAGCAGCCAAGGTCTGGAGCATGTAGATGAGTCTGTCAGGAAGGCTCTTCTCTTATTATTTTTACCAACTCCTGTATGGTGACTCAAGTACCATCCTTAGCTGTTTATTAAAGATGGCAGTGAGACCATGTTTGCATCTGTAGGACTATAAAAATATTTTTGGACATGTTAGAAAAATTGATTATCTATGAGATGACTGACTATTAATTTATATTTGTTAACCGTTAAATATTAGGACTTTAGGTCTTGTCCCTGTTAAGTTGGAGCCTTAAAAGTCATAAATATAGTCCATTAAAGTGAGAGCATAACAGTTTTTTGTATGATTAGTATATAAAAAGTTGCTATAGATTAATAATAAAACCATTTTTAGAAAACAAGACCAAGCATATTTTAACCTTTTGATAGTGAAGATATAGCACAAGGACCAAATTTTAACATAAATACCTCTAAAAGTAATAGATCTTAATTTAGAATATTGGTAAATATTGTACCCCTGAGTTATGAGTTTTAAAACCAACAGTATAGTAGAACAATATAAAGCAATTTTAAAATTACATTTGAATTTATTATATCAAACCTATTAGCCAGAAAGCCTAGTGGTAAATCTCGATCATAGGCAGCTCATGGCTGGAGAAACAGCATTTATTAATTTAGGAACTGATAAAGAAATAGGCAGTTAGACATACATTTTAAATTAACTTAATTTGAATAGACATTTATAACTTTGAAATTTCATTACCATACCAATTTAAAATGAGGCTTGTTGCTTTCTTAGTCTAAAAGGAGATAAAATAAACAAAAGTAATTATGATTAAGGAAGTCTTATAAATGAAACCCAATGAGAAAATTATATAAATCATTAGATAAAAATTTAAGGCATATATATATATAGAGAGAGAGGAGAGTGTACAGAAATGAGGAAGAAAAGATTTTAAAAGCTTGGAAGTAGCACCTTAGAGGTCAGCGTTTGGTGTTTGAATGTGTGCAGCTTGGAGTTTTGCAGGAGTGGGGGAGGGGTGAGCACATGGCCCGGCTTCTCTGTTTAGAAATCAACATGGTGGCTCTCCATGTGCTGTGCACAGCTGTGGGGCGCAAGGAGACCAGGTGCTTGCCTGTGGTCAGAGCTGTCCTGGCCCAGTTTAAAACTCTCTGCGTGCATGTGGCATAAGTTGGTGCAACTGAAAACCCTTATCTGCAAGCCACCTCTAGCGGCAGGCCTTTCGTGGGAAATTTAAAATCTCACCCATGGGACCTGAGGTAGTGGTGCAATTTAAAGCCATCTGTGTGTGCACAGGGTCCCCAGTAATTGCTTATCTAGAAGCAGGCTGTGTTTGTCTGAAGCGGAGCATTCTAGTTTCCCCAAGCTGATTTTGGTGCGTCGTATGCCCTGTACCTGGGGCTCAGAGCACCTGAGCAGCTGCAAGGACAGATGTGCGCAGTAAGGGCAGTGCAGTTGAGAGAAAGTAAAGATTTTTAGGCATAGGTGGTTAGGGATAGATAGAGCAGAAAAAAATCTTGTGTAGCCATCTATAGAAGATGTCCAATATAAGGGGTCCTGGTATGACCAGACCAGGTTCTACCAAGAGAGCTCCTTCCCGACCCAAAACACCAAATATTAAGACCAATGACGATGCACACAGCAGATTTTACATGAAAGAGGTTTATTAGATTGAGATGAAGAGAGAGGGAGAAGGAGAGAGTAAGACGTGATGGGGGAAAAGAGGGGGGTGCCGAGACAGAGAAGGGGGAGAGGCCAAGAGAGGCAAGAGAGAGACAACATAGTGGGTTGATCCTTTTATGGAGCAACGTAACCACGCCTCCAGGTGTGGTTACCTGGATGGCAACACATATGACATCATAGGTTGCTAGGCATCCCAGAAGTAGGCTGCCAAAATACTAACAGCTATATTTCTCAGGGGTCCCTCTGGGGATCTGGGGATCTCACCCTCACACACACCCACACTTTGATGATCCTTTCCATGCCAGCAACTCGAAAGGCAAGGTCTCTTTATGATGCACCTTCTGACAGAGTGCCAGCATTGTCCCTTCACCGAGTTCCCAAGACTCTCCAGAGACTTTGAAAGTCATTCTGAGACATTTCAAATCCCAGCTGTGTTAGCCTCTCACTCTATGTAACTAAGTGGGTTCCTCCTGTCTCTCGCCTTCTGTAAAGAGGGAATGATAATGCTGGGTGTGAGGACTGATGAGATCTGTAAAGGCAGAGACCCCTGCTGAGTCGTAAATCGATCAGCAGCTGTCTGGCAAACATGAGGGGGTGCCACAGAGGAAGGTCCCACCCTGCTGGCAAGTCAGAAGCTGTGCACTGTGAAGCTTGAGGCTCTCCTCCTTGGCCTCCCCTCAGGGACAGCAGACAGTCCTGCCTTACAGCAGGAAGGAACTTGTAGACCCGTCAGGATGTGCTAGAAGTTGAGTTTATTAAGAATAGGTTTAATATAGGTGCAGGCACACAAATTAAGACAGTGGAGAGGGGAGAGGAGCTTAAGAAAGGGATGGTGTCCACGCCCAGATGTGGACACTGGTCCCTGAAGACACAGAGCTCCTTAGAGAACCTCAGAGGCCCTGGACATTACATTGTTTAGAGGTTAAGGGGAAATGTTTTAGTATACTTTTTATCTTAAGAACTTTTCTTTGGTACAGGAAAGTATCAGGTACTATATGAAGTTCATTGAACAGGTTTTACAGGCTAAGAAGAGAAAGAAGTCACAGGGTCCAAGGAATCCTTATACACAGGCCACAATCAGACATGTCTTGAGTATAAACATGGCTCAGAACCTTGTTCGTGTGATGTATGTATTTATTTAATTTGTTGATTCTCAGCATGCCTCTTTCCCTTCCCACATCACCTTGTCTTTCTGTCTGCTCCAGCTTACGGCTTCAGGTGAGGACTTGAATAGCAGGTGTAAGTGAAAACTGAAGCTTTGCTGTGTGTGCTGGATCCAGCCTTGTAATCTATTCAATTACACAAAACCTTTTCTATTGTTATGAGGCAGAAGAGATGTCATGAGTACTAGGCCAGCCTCGTATGAGAATCTGTCTAAAAAAAGGGAGGGGGCAGAAAGCGGTGTATTTACTAGTATTACTGGGTTGACTTTAGGGTAATTGCCATGAACAGGTGATCAGTCACCTATTTTCATGAGGTAACTGTGGTTCTCTCTGCTGTCTCAGACCTTTCCATTTATGAAAGAGGATGGAAAACGCGGCCGGGAAGGTCGAATTAGAAGACATTAAAAAGCCGGGTTTGGTAGTGCATGACTGGGATCCCAGAATCCTGGAAGGCAGAGACTGGAGGACCTCTGTGAGTTTGAGGCCAGCCTGGTCTGCAGAGGGAGCAGGACAGCCAGGGCTGCACCGGGAAAAAACAAAAACATGTTCTCAGGGAATGCCTGAGAGCATGAGTATTTGTAGGTTCTGTTTGTTTAAGCCCTGGCTACCTCATGGAGGTCTTCTTGCCTCCATTTCACCACTAGCTCTAGGACCTGGGTTCAATTCCCAGGACCCACATGGCATCTTAAAACTGTCTATAACTCTAGTTCCAGCGGATCTGACACTGTCTGTCACACACACATACAAACAGGCAGAATACCAATGTACATAGAATAAAAATAAATAAGCCAAAAAAACCTTTTAAAAAAAAACATCACTTCGGCATAATTAGATACTCTGCCTTAAATACTGGTAAGACACCCACAATTGAAATGAATATTTTAATATTTAAGACTAGAATTATTATTAATGCCTGAAACTTGTAGTTGAATTCAAAGCAATTTTTAGTTTGAATGTGGCATCTGAATAGAAAATTCAAGGTTTTGTTTTTGTTTTTTGAATCAGGGTGTCTCTGTGTAGTCCATGCTGTCCTGAAACTTGTCATATCCTCCAGGGGCTCCAGTTATGAATGGAAAGTTTACTATCTTTAAAGCCTCATTAAGCTTAAATACTTTCTATGATTTTGCTGAATTCATTTTGAAATCAATTGAAAATCTCTTTGACTTTATTTTTTGTTTTGTTTTGTTTTGTTTTCGAGACAGAGTTTCTCCATGTTGTCTTGGCTGTCTTGGATTCTTTGTAGACCAGGCTGGCCTCCAGCTCACAGATCCCCCTGCCTCTGCATCCACGAGTGGACTTGATCTTTCAAATAACCTTTTTTCCCCAGTTCATAAGAACTGGTCTTGGGCATAGCCGTTATCGTGTGGACCAAGGTCTAGGGACTTAGTTCATTTCTGACAGCGAATGAATGCAAGCTCTACCTACTTCTCCTCTGGTGAAGGAGAGGGCTTTGAAAAACCAGCCTGCTCTTCAGCAGTTAAGGCGTTAACCTGGGTGGGATCAGTACGGTTGGTCTCTGGACCTCATGCTCGGGGATACTGGGGCCGAGGTGGGCAGCAGCAGTGAGCTGGGACTCCGCCCCCGGGGTGGTGCCAACTTCACCGGGCGGGCTGGATAGAAGGCTAGGATGCGCTCATCTCCCGCGCGCGCCCTTCCCTACAGTGGCTGTGAGCGCCATGGGCAACATCCCGAAGAAGCTGATGAGCCGGAGCCAGGGTGGCAGGCGGTCGCGGCGGGGCCGCACACCAGGGCCCCTTGGGGAGCAGCTGCGGGAGACAGCGACGGCCACAAGCAGCTACACCGACACCCAGCACCCGGAGGAGCCCCAAGCCTCAGCCAGTCCCGCGAGCCTCAAGAGCCGCGGCAACGAGCTGTTTCGTGGCGGGCAGTTCGCGGAGGCGGCTGCCCAGTACTCTGCCGTGATAGCACAACTGGAACCTGAAGGTAGGGGAGCTGTCATGCTGCAGCGACCTCTGGCCCCTGACAGAAGCTGGCCCCCCGCGGTGACAGGCACTGACCCCGCCTTGACTAAGGGCATGAGCAATGCCTTAGTATGCGGAGCCTGTCCTGGTCAGGCAGGTTTGCATGGATCTCTGCCCTACCCTCCCTGAGTGGCCGGTGCGGGACAGTTCCTTGGAGCTCTGCACCTGAGCGGGCAGAAGGACTGACAGCAGTCAGTTGTTGAGACCGAAGTCCTGTGATTTTGCTAATGGGTTTTAAACAGTGTTTAATGTGGTTTTAGGAAGTGCAAGTTCGGATGAGCTAAGCATCTTGTATTCAAATAGAGCGGCATGCTACCTCAAAGAAGGGAACTGCAGGGGCTGCATCCAGGATTGTAACAGGTAAGGGCTCTCTAAGTTTGCCAAGAGAGGGTTGTTATGGCAGTATGAAGAAGGCAATGTTTAATATTCCAAGTTTTCTATGTAAGAGCATAGTTTCCTGAGACTGGTATAAGGTGCTGTGACTAGAATGAAAAAAATCCCCAAACACACACACACACACACACACACACACACACACACACACTACAACTATAGAAGATTATACAAACATTTTCCCTCCCCTGTTCCCATCAATTTGTACTTTTCCCTTTTGGACTATGGGAGATAACTAGCTCCAAGCCACTTGTCACCAGGATAACTTCTACTGGATTTTGCTCAGACTGTTTCCAGCAATGGTTCAGTAGCTCAACTTCCCTGGCACCACCTTGCTCTCCAGGCTGGACCACTTCCTTCCCCACACCACCCTGTGCTCCATGTCTTCTCCCTCCTTGTTCTAGATATCGGATGTACTGTCTGCTCATCTTTGCTTCTGAAACCCCTGCTCAGCTGCCAGCCTACCTCGTCACTTTCTCTAGGTTGTAACACTAGTCTTGACCCATGGTTGCACCTGTAGACTCTCAGGCCAATCAGTGCAATAGGTTTAGCCTCTTGGTCCCTCTGCAGCACTGTGCTCATTGATGGAACTCAGTAACCTGCTAGGCCGGATGAATATATGTACATGAGCAAAACATTCTGTTTTCTTTTACCATTAAGTAAACCTTTGGCAAGAAGTAGCTATTAGCACATCTGAAAACTAACACAGGCCTGGCCTACTCCTGCTGTTTCGCATAATTAGAGATTATTACAACTATTCACTTACAGAAGCGCTAGTTTGAACAATAAATTTATGAACAAACAGTTTTTTTTTCCGTTGATTTGGTCAGCTTATTGATAGTATCTGTGCTGCCAGTGTCAAAAGAGGCTTTATGTCACTTTTAGCAACCCCCCCCCCCCCAGTAGTATAGATTGAAGTTCAATATAATAGCATTTATATTTTGGTTTGGCCTGTCTTTATCCACAGTTATGCAGTTATGCAGGCTACTGGCTAATTGCTATGTTTTTTGGATTTTATGAGCTAATTGACATCAGGTGGGTAGCTTGAAATCTGTCATGGTATGAGTACTTATACCATGACCACAATCAGATGCCCCAAGTCCAAGCTGTTTGCCCACAGAGCCTGTTACACCTTTACCATTGCCTGTGACTGAGAGGGCCATGTAAATGTATGAGATAGTCACGCCATGATTGGCTGACATCCTTTCAACTTAAGTGCTTGTCTCTAATGTATTTCCTAGGAGGAAACCAAAGATATGACTCCAGTCATAGTATCACAAAGGCTAGAATAGGAGGAACTGGTCCTGGGGGAGAGCAAAAGGCCTGCTGGGAAGGGAGGTAGGTGTTAGCTTAGGAAGAGTGACCTTAGAGATGATCTAAACCCAGGAATGTGGTCCTGCCAGTCAGTGCTGACCTCTATGCAGGCCGACCTACTTAGGTGTTTTCTTTGATACCTGTTGCAAGTCCCAGTGGGAGTGGTTGGAGAGTGTACCTAGTGGGATGCTTTTATTCTCAGACTCGCTTTAATGCCAGAGAGACATGATGTACCTTCAGGAACAGATGTATTTGAATCTGCACGAACAAGGAATAATTTATTAGTGAAAAGCGTGATGGTCTTTTATAGCCCCAAAGACTGCACACAATTTTAAAGAAGCTTCTTATTTTAGATTTTTACTTCCATGAGCTCTTATTACCAGATAAGTGTTATTATAAGTCAGACCTTGAAAGAGAAGTCAGGAGTCGTTGCACTGAAATCCTAGCATTTGGGCTATGGAGGCAGCAGATCAGGAGCTGAATGAATGTCATCCTCAGCTATAGTGTTGAGGCCAGCCTGTCTACATTAAACCCTGACTCCAAAAAACAAAAACAAACAAACAAAACCCCCCAAAACAACAACCAAAAAAACCAGACATTTTAAATAAGGACAAACGTTTAACCTGTGAAGATAATGTTTTTAAGTTTTACTTTTTTTAAGTACTTATTTATTTTAAATCAAGTATGTGCATGTGGATGACACTTGTGTGGGTGCCCGAGGAACTGGAGTTAAGTTATAGGTGTTTTCCAGTTTCCTGATGTAGAAGCTGGGAATCAAACTCAGGTCCCCTGGAAAAGCAATACATACACTAAACAGCTGAACCATCTCTCCAGCCCAAGACTTAAAAAAAAAAAAAAAGTTTTGTTTTGTTTTGTTTTGTTTTGTGTGTGTGTGTGTGTGTGTGTGTGTGTGTGTGTGTGTGGCGGAGGGGGGGTGGAACGGGGGGGCAGTGCAATACCCAAGGAAGCCAGAAGAAGGCATCAGACCCTCTGAAACTGGACTTATAGGTGGTTGTAAGGCTGTCCTAAGTGAGTGCTAAGAACTCCGGTCCTCTGCAAGAGCAGCAGTCGGTTTTAGCTGCTGACCATTTCTCCAGCCTGAAGATAAATGGTTATGTATCTTTAAGGAGCAGTGTTTCCCAGAGGTCTGTTTGCAGAATCACTTCTGGGAATGTTGGTGGTGCACAAGGGGCTCCAGGCGCCCTCTGTCCTCACACCACAGCTTTACCACATTTTAGTATGCAGACTCCATGAGAGACACAGAGAGAAGCTATCACGCCTAAGCAAAAATTTGAGAGACAGTATTCTAAATAGTATTTTTATTTGCACAATTATTTATCAGCCAAAATAACCACATCACACTTTCTATTTGTCAGATCTCTCTCTCTCTCATGCATGTGCGCACACACATCTCTGGACAGCTTCCTATTTAGAATATTTCGATAGGCTAGAGTTCCCCAGTAATCTCTGCCTCTGCCTGTTTTTGCTGCCATCTACAGACTTGCCCCAGGAGACTCTTGAGGGTCTCAGCTGTTAGCCTGAGTAACCAGCCTTCTGGTGAGCTCTTTCATACTCACAGTGCCTGTCTGTGTTTATGATTGGACGATTGTTTTCTCTAATGTAATTTCCATTTATAAGCTTACTCATTTTCAAGATTGTGGTCAAAGAGTAAAAAACCTAACCCTTCATTTTGTGTGTTAGGAAGTAGTAAGAATTATGTGACCCATTCTATCAATTCTAGATTCTCAGCTTGGGCCATCTTGATTGACTCTGTGTTGCCTTGAGCAGTGAAAGCCTGCTGGGATGGAGGTGGTGTGGATGTGACAGGAACACCTTCCTGTTCTCTGGCCTCACAGATGAAATTTATCTTTAGTGACACTGAACATGCTTTACAGACTAAACAGTGCGAATGAAAACTCACAACTAATAAATTAATAATAATAATAATAATAAATAGTTGTGGGTTTAGTCCCTTCTGGTTTGTTACTGCCACCTTTTTACAGTTAAGTGATACTGAATTACAGAAAGTGTTAGAAAGCTAATTTTAAAATAAATCATGCAAGTTCTTGTGGTTTAGTAGTAGGGCATCTTATTAAATGGATGGCTACAATTAAACACACACACGTACACACAGGAGGTCAGAGGTCAACATCCATCCTCCTCAGTCACTCCTCATTTCATTCTTTGAGACAAAGTCTCTCTGACCCGGAGCTGCCTCCTTAAGGATCCTCTTAGGCTGTGCAACAGGCCCTGGCAAGCCTGTCTCCACCTCTTGAGCTCTGGGATAACAGGCAGATGCTGCAGGGTTGGTTCTCTGTAGATGTGGGGAATATCAATTCAGGTCCTCATGCTTACAGAGCAGGCACGTTACTGGCTGTGCCTTCTCCTAAGATGCAAGGCTTTTAACTTCTAATCTGTCTAATCTGGCTCTGGGTCTTGGGTCATCCTGGCTCTATCAGAGGACTAGGAAGCTCATAAACTGCCAGGGAGCTCACACCCCACTGAGGAGTGAGGCCATGTAGAGTGCTTTCTTGTCCACAGGTTCAAAGAGGATGTAATGGCTATGCGACTTTTTTCTTTCTGATAAATCACCAGGACCCCCAACGGAATATCAGGTGTGATGCATTGGAGTTTAGTACTGCAGAATGCAATTGTTAAATGGAAAGTAAAGGGTCCATCTCAAGGTAAATGACATGTAATATCTTGTTCTCTTAGGGCTCTGGAACTTCATCCATTCTCAGTGAAGCCTCTTTTGAGACGAGCAATGGCCTATGAGACCTTAGAACAATATGGGAAAGCTTACGTGGATTATAAAACAGTGTTGCAGATAGACACTGGGATCCAGCTAGCAGGCGACAGTATAAACAGGTAATCTAGTTTGAGGCCACTCTCTGGGGTCTACCTCTGTTACTGAAGGATTAAGCTACTCCCCTTCCTTGAAGAATACTGTCAGAGCCAGGGTGGTGGTAGTGCATGCCTTTAATCCCAGCAGTCGGGAGGCCGAGGGAGGCAGATCTCTGTGAGTTCAAGGCTATCCTGGTCTACAGAGTGAGTTCCAGGAGAGCCAAGGCTACACAGAGAAACCCAAACCAAAAACCAACCAAACCAAAAAAACAAAAACCACCAACAACAAAAGAATGCTGTCAGTCTATCAGGTTCTCACTCACTTTATTTGAAAGCCCCTCTCTTCCTAGATTTCTAATGACCCCTTCCTATTTCTTGGCTTCATCCTCTCCCATTTTGTATTTATTTCTGTGAAATGCTTCATCTTAACACCATATCTACATCTTCCATGTGCTTCTTAAGCCTGGGTGTCAGGTGCTTTCATGGGTGTCTGAGTCAGGGTCTGAATAGGTGCTGTGGGCAGACCACAGCACACATCTCTTGGGGTTTATGAGTCCCTGTAGGCACAATGTGGGTCTATAAGTCCCTGTGGGCACAATCCGGGTTTATGAGTCCCTGTGGGCACATGCCTGTTTTTATGCTCGGAACCGATTCTTTGTGCCCTTGGAAGCAGACACCCACTGAGGAGGAGGAGTATTACATAGGGATGAAATAACCGAGAAGTTATCTAATTAAAACTCTAACCAGCTTATCCCCCGAGGAAGAATGGAAGAATGAGAAGGCAAATGTCTTCCGATTCCCGTCTTGCCCAAGCAATGGTGCATGGCCCTGAGCTCAAAGCCTAACCACACAGACTTCACAATACTCATGTAACCTATGCATAAGATAGCATGTTCTAATTATGCATAGCATTTTCTGATGCTACAGTAGGCTGAAAGTTTGTGTCAGTAGGCTGAATGGCATGATGTGTAGCGGAGACTGTGCTGATTATATAATTTCTCAACTTTCTGCATTGGTTTTTTTAAAAAAATAAGATGAAATATACATATGATTAAGCATACAGTTCATGACATTTAGTGAACACAATGTTACACAGGTGTCACTTTTCCCGTTTTTATCAACACCTTTTTGTCACCCTCACAGGCAGCCCTGTTCTCACCAGTCACTCCTTGTCCCCTTCCTCAGCCCCCTGCAGCCAGCAGTCTGCTTTCTGTCTCCTATGGATTTACCCATTCTGAACATTTCATAGAAATAGAATCTAAACTATGTGCGGTTGTGTTTGTCATAATGTTTCTGCATCACTGTTGAGTTTCTTTATAGACGGAGGATGTCCTGTTCGTGTTCGCACAGATCACTTTTTTCCCCAAGACAGTTTCTTTGTGTAGACTTGGCTGTCTTGGACTCACTTAATAGACCAGGTTGCCCTTGAATTCACAGAGGTCCTCCTGCCTCTGTCTCCCTGAGTGCTGGGATTATAGGCTTGCACCACCAAGACCAGCTCACTTCTTTTTTTTTTTTTTTTTTTTAATTAATCTCTCAGTTGATGGTCATTTTGATTGTTTCCACCTTTTTGCTCTTACAAATGATCGACATCCCTGGGTGAGTTTATATTTGCTCACCCATTTCACTTCCTTTACTGTATACTAGGAGAGGAATTATTGGGTCCAATGGTAATTCCATTTTTAGCTTTCTGAGGTTTGTATTGTATATTTACCTAAGAGGATAGTTTCAAAGCAGTTGACTTGAAGACTCTAAGAATTTTTAATGGAATTTGAGAGTTTTGTTAGAATTTTATAAGAAAAATGAGGTTTTCCATGTTCTTCTTAATTAAACAATTCACTCATTTTTGTGATGCAATAGCTGGTGCTTGCTTTTCTATTTAGTACATTTCATTATGAAAAATCAGACACCAGGAACTTATTTATTTATTTTATTTTATTTACTTAAACACCTGTGCTTACTTTGTTTTTGCTTTCATTCACACCTGCCTCTCTCCCTCTCTGGGAGCCTTAGTATGTTAGACCCCTTGCCTTGCTTCCCCCGCCACATGGCATTTCTTTTCAGCTGCCTTTTCCTTCCTCTCTTCTGGTAATACAAATTTTGCTTAAAAATCTTTTTTTTTTTCAAAATCTTTTTCTTCTACAGTTGTGGACTGGCTTTCAAATTTATCTTTTCACACCCAACCAATGAGTTGTAGTTATTATAGCTGCAGTTAATAATGGAAATTTTTGTATAGGAAACTACAGGAAATGTATGTATATTAGAATCATCTGTACATACATGTAAAACCGTTTACATAAAAGTATGTGAGTGCAGTCACTAATTAGCAGTCTGCCTGCCCCATCTTGGGAAGTGTTTTTTTAAAATCGGATATTTGTCCCAGAGACATAATCCAATTTTGCTTTTAAATAAATAAAATAAATCAAACAAACAGACAAAAACCTTTGAGATAAGGTCTTACTGTGTAGTCCTGGCAGGCCTTGAGCTTGTGCTGGGATTAAAAACATGTACCAGTATGCCCAGCCTCTCTAGGTTTAAAATGATATGAAAATGACCACCAAGAATATTACTCTGAATCATGAGTTAGACATTAAGGTAAGGCTTTAAGGAGATACTCTACTTTTTGTCTTTATTTATATGAGAAGAATGTAAGTGGACACATTTAGAAGTGAAAGAACACATGGGAAGCATGTTAGTGCATGTTACGCCTTAAGAGGCAGCGGTGTCGGGGAGATTCTGGCCCTCATCAGTGTCAGCATGTGCTGTGCATCTGTCTTCAGCCACCGCAGGGTTCAGTTTGCACAGAGAAACCTCAGAGGACTCCCAGCTACTCTCAAGAGAAAAACATTGTCAGTTTAGTCACTGGCTAAAGGTTAGGATATTTCTTCCAATCCTAAATTTCAGTTGCATGTTTCACTTTTTTTAGAAATTAAAATTTTATTGTATGTATATTGAAATTTTTAAACAAATTAACAAGTTTTAATTTTTGAGTAGAAAATGGTCTCTGTGTGTGAAGGCACATGTCTATAATCCCAGTCAGTCAAGAGGGTCACAAATTCAAAGTTCCTCTGGGCAAGATAGTAAAGCCCTGTCTTACAAACAAAAAACCAAAAAGAAAAGAAAGTGATCTGTGTAAATAATCAGTGCAACTTTTAAAAATTCTTCAGAAATATTTTAGTTTATATAGACTGCATGCTTTTCTACAAGCTACACACAGGTACAGCTTGGTCAACCTGACTCTTTTGTTTGTTGAGACAAAGTTTCTCTGTGTAGCCCTGGCTGGCCTGGAACTCACTCTGTAGATCAGGCTGCTCTTGAACTCAGAGAACTACCTGCCTCAGCCTCCCAGGTGCTGGGGTCAAAGGTGTGGGCCACCGCATAGTGGTCAGTGTATGAGGTGTCACTGACTCTTCCTTCATTAAAATAAAACAGTAATTCCTTGATTGATCCTAACAGTTCATTTCCTATTTAGAATAACAAGAATCTTAATGGAGCTAGATGGGCCAAGATGGCGGGAGAAACTGCCACTCATCCCGGCTGTACCCATGTCTGATCCACTGAGAGTTTGGCATCCTGCTGCAGAGATCCCAACCCAAGAACCACATCCCAGTAACTGTGCGCCCGGCATCTCAGGTAGGGGAGGACCACCCATGTTTCCTCCAAAGGCAGCTAGAGCGACAGTGTATTCCCAGAGTAAAGCAGAGCGAGAAAAGCCTGAACTACAGTGTCAGACCTGGGGTCAGGTCAGGCTTTTCTTCCTCTTAACTTGATGTAGGAAGCTGCTTCTACCTCCTTGTGTACAAGAAAGGGGGTTGGGCAAGGGGTAACCGAGTCACAAGCTAACTCTCAGGAGTACATAGAAGTACATGAGTATAGAACTTGGTCCTCGTGCTGCCTGTGGAAGCCGATGGCAACCTGTTAATGTGGAGCTGGCATTACTAAGAGGAAGAAAAAGAATTAAGCTCTCCAGGAAAACATGTGACAAAGTGACAGGAGTGAGACTGGTGTGTTAAAAATAATAAAGGAGCTGAGAGATGGTGCAGTGGATAGAGCACTGTTTGCTCTTCCAGAGGTCCTGAGTTCAATTCCCAGCAACCACATGGTGGCTCACAACCACAATACTGGAATCTGATGCTCTCTTCTGGCATACGGATGTACATGCAGATAGACCACTCACATTAAATAAATAAAATCTTAAAAATAATAATGATTAAAAAACTGATTCAGAGCTGGTGAGACAGCTTGGTGTGTAAAAGTACTTGCCATGCAAACTTGAAGGCTCCTCAGTGGAAGGAGCCAGCTCCATGTGCTTGCTGTGTCACAATCCTGTCCGGAGTCACCCGCACACACGTCACACTTACATATGAAACATCTTCAAATAATAATGTGCAAATATATAGTAGGAAAAATTGGATGCTGAATAAATATCACACCAGGCTTTAAAAGTTTGATTCTATTCATCAAATATTTATTGAATCTTTGGCTTTTTAAAGATTTATTTATTTTATGTGTGTGAGTACTTTGCCTGCATACGTATATGTACCACATATGTGCCTGGTGCTCAAAGAGGTCAGAAGAGGGCATTGAATCCCTGGAAACTGGAGTTACAGATGGTCGTGAACCACCATTTGGGCGCTGGGAATTGAGCCCGGGTCCTCTGTAAGAGCAGCCAGTGCTCTTAACCACTAGGACATCTCGCCAATCCCCAGGTTTTTAAACCTACGTGATTTGTGGGTATGTGTGTGTGAGTACAGGTGCTCACAGAAATCTGAAATGTCTGACAGGGTCCTCTACAAGTTCAGTGAGTGCTCCTAGTCGCTGAGCCATGGCTCCAGCCCCAGCTTTGTGTTTTATTTTGGTGTTGTGTGTGTGTATCTTTTTTTTTTTTTTTTTTTTTTAAATTAAGGGTTTTCACATAACCCAGACTGGCCTCAGCCATGATTTGGAATCCTAAATAGCCCTGAGGTAGAGGTCATCTCACCTCTACCTCACAAGGACTGGGATGGCAGGCATGCACCACCATGCCCGCTCATTGATGGTGTTTGTATCCATGTATTCTGCCATAATTCCAGCTTAATGAGATGTCTAAGGGTCCATTGCCCAAATGCTTATAGACACAGTGTCCTTTGCAGTTACTGGAAACTGTGGGCATGCGAGTTCATTGGAGCAGCCTGTGTGAGTACAGCTACCTGTGTCCTGGTGTATGGCTTCATTCCCTCCATCTGAGACACAGCTCTTGTTCATGGTAGCGTCTCTGGAAGACATGCCAACATGTATAACACATTACTTCATCTGCTTCTCTAGTTTGAAAATAACAGTGTCATAATTACTCATACATTTAGCAGCTTTGCCTATGTAATTTCATGGTTTGTTCTGTTTAGCCTAGCTCTTCCTGGTGTGGGAACACATGACTTTGCAATGGAGGGTTTACTGATAATTGTTCTCAAGATTTTATAGATGTACTTACAGGAATGTTTTCTCTGTATATTTATTTTTTTGGTCTCATAGATGAAAAAATGTTTCAAGTCCTTAAAGAAGAAGGAAATCAACTTGTAAAGGACCAAAACTATAAAGATGCCATTAGTAAATACAGCGAATGCTTAAATATTAACAGCAAGGCGTGTGCTATATATACAAACAGGCAAGTTCTTTGTGATTTATGTAAGTCTTCTGTGAATAGTTTTGACTATTTTAAAATAATGTTTGACAAATTAACTTAATAAAATGTATTAATTCTATATAATACTTTCTAGGACTCAGTATGTAAGCTGTCCCAGGTGTCTCTGAAGGAGCTAGAGAGGGATTGGGAATAAAGGCGTGATGCCATGAACCCGTGGTCACCTTTGCTTACTGAGCTTGTCCTGCTCTGGCCCTGTGCTGTTTGCCTGGCCAGGCTGCAACCAGCTGAGTCTTAAGTTCTGTCCAGTGTGGGAGCTGGGGCAGGCTTTGGGTTGGGGTTGACCAATGGCCTTCAAAATACTGTCTTCTGGGGCTGTGTCCTTTTTTCTTCTGAAGTGCTGAAGGAAAGACCAGCCTTTCCCTGCAGTGTGTAGTAGGAACTGGCATGTGGTTTCTGGAATGCCGCCTATACCATCTTTACCATTTATGATACTTTGAGGATCTGACGAGAGCAGTCAGGGTGTGTGCTGAAAGGAAGAATAAAGGAGCAGTTTTGAGCATTTTTCCTAGATATTTCATGCAATTGTTAATTTTTTTGAGACTTTCATACACAATTCTGTATTCCATCATTTCCACCCCTCCCTCTGATAGTCTTTTAAAAAAAGGATATATGTGCACCACAGGCATGCATGGTAGCTGCAGAGATGAGAGAATGGTGTTGGAGCCCATGCAACTGGGATTTGAGATGGTTGTAAAGCACCATGAGGATGCCGGAAACCAGACCCAGCGGCCTGCAAAGGCATCAGATGCTGTTAACTGCTGAGTCGAGTCATCTCTTTAACCCCTCAGATAAATTCTTGACTGGCCTCCTACTGTGGCTTTGTACATATTTCCGTCTTGTGGCCACTGCTGGTCAGACATTGTCACTATCCCATAGTTTCTTCACCTCTTCTTCAGCCTTTGTATCAGTGGGTAGGAATAGCTTGTCAGGTTTCTGGGAGGACCCTGCAGCCCTTGGCTGTAGTGGCGTGCAGCTGAACGCCTGGTTCTCCCTGCAGGCTTCCTGTTGTCTCATGTCTTGTGCCTTGGAAGGTCTGGATCCCTTATTGCCTATTTGTCTCTAGACAAGGTCATTCCTCCCTTACATCCATCTTCACTCACCTCTTACCCTTGTGCCTCCCAGATCTGTTTTCTGAACTTTAGACCCTCCTTCCTCCTTCCTTCTTCCTCCTTTCTCCTTGGAGAAGCTGATCATCCTTGGCCTTTCTTTCCCAAGCAGGCAGCATCCTAGATACCTCTAAGTACCCTTCAGAATGGCTGGCTATTCTCTCTCACCACTCCCTTTCCTTAGGCCCCTGGTATCTCCTCTGAAAGGTCTGCAGCGATTCCAGGCTTCTCCTCTTGTCTCGCTTTCCCACTTATAGGTAGAGTGAGCTTTCTGAAGCATGCTGAACACATCACCCTCTTCTGGGCTTCTACTGGGCCTCTACACATGCTTTTACTGGGCTCTGGGTAAAGTCTAGGTGAGCAGGGCCCTCTGTGGTCTGGCCTGACCTGTCTTGTAGCCCCACCCCTCCATTCCAGCCATGCACTGCTTTCCCTGGTTCACCGAAAATATCACGTTGTACCCTGGAAAGGCCATGCCTAGGCTGTGTCCTTGGCCTCCCTCTGTCCCTCTCCTCTTAGCCGCTATCTCTTAGCTCAATGCCTTGGTAAGGTCATTCTCCCTTCATACACCCATATGCCTGCCTGGCTTGATGAGTGTGTCCCTGACTGCCCCGCCTCCAGCTATGCCCACAAGAGCTGCTGTAGGCCTCAGCTGTGTGCTTCTCCCTTACAAATTTGATTAGAGGTGCTCATTTTACTTCCGGTTTCCTCCTTTGGGGGCAGGCTATATTTTGTTTGCAGTGACGAAATTTTATCCCTCATGAGTGCGCTATTGTTGACTACAGGGGTTCTGCACCAGCTGCAGCAGCTGTCGCTTAAAACAGACACAGTGGCCTGATTTTGATCCATACTAGCTTTTACATTTTCTATAGAACTTATTTCAGGTTTTTTTAATCTTATTTTTTATTGTGTGAATATGTGTGTGTGGGTATGTGCACATGCATGTTGTGAGCTACCCAGTGCAAGTGTTGGGAACTGGACTTGGATTCTCTGCGAGAGCGGCAAATGCTAACATAGCTAACCTCCCTCCCAGGCCCCACTTGCTTTCTCAGTACACTGATCAGTTTCCTCTACTTTCCCTTGCATTGTGCCAGGGCTCTCTGTTACTTGAAGCTGGGCCAGTTTGAAGAGGCAAAGCTGGACTGTGGCCAGGCGCTTCAGATAGACGGCGAGAATGTGAAAGCCCGTTACAGACTAGCGCTTGCACAGAAAGGACTCGAGGTGAGGGCATTTTGTCTTTGTGTATAAATTTCATCCCTGAACAGACCAAGTGGCTTCATGAATATATCATCAGGGCCATGAGCTCAGAGTGAGGTTGAATCCTGGTATCCATTGACTTGCTCAGAAGCCTCCCATTATACCTCCATATTTTCACTCTGATGTGGATCATGTAGTTTCTAAATCCCTGTCCAGCTCCACTTCAGTCCATAGTGAAGCATTTTGGCTACAGTTTTCCAGCTCTGCTTTCCTAAGGCATCAGGGAGTGTTCACTTTAAGGCAGATGGCTTGTTACTGCTGTGCTATTGTGTAAACGTAGGGAGCTTTCAAAGGAAAAAAAAATAGTACTAAAACAACAACAAAAACTAAACAGCAGGGACTGCTGTGGGAGATGAGGAGGAGAAACATCACGTTTGGCATGAGCCACCCAGTGGAAGCTGGGAGAGAGGCAGCCGAGATTTAGAAGTTTACAGTGGCCTGGGCCCTGAGCTAGATTGGCTGATGGCCCTTGTGGAAGTACAGAATGGCATTCTGCCCACACATATTGTGAAAAAGTAGGCTCTGTATAAATATGCTTTCCTTATGCAAACTCTACTGAATGGAAAATTTTTCCTTCTGTTTTTTTAACATTTATTTTATTTTATTTATCACAAATTATTCACTTTGTAGCCCAGCTGTAGCCCCCTCTCTCATTCCTTCCCAATCTCACCCTCCCTCCCTCTTCTCCTCTCATGCCCCTCCCCCATTCCACTGATAGGAGAGATCCTCCTCCCCTTCCATTTGACCCTAGCCTGTCAGGTCTCTTCAGGACTAGCTGCATTATCTTCCTCTGTGGACTGGTAAGGCTGCCCGCCCCCTCAGGGGGAGGTGATCTAAGAACCATCCACTGAGCTCATGTCAGAGACAGCCCCTGTTCCCCTTACTAGGGTACCCACTTGGACACTGAGCTGCCATGGGCTACATCTGTGCAAGGGTCCTAGGTTATCTCCATGCATGGTAATTGGTTGGAGGACCAGTCTCAGAAAAGACCCCTGGGCCCAGGTTTTTTGGTTCTGTTGCTCTCCTTGTAGAGCTCTTGTCCCCTCTAGGTCTTTCTATCTCCCCCTTCTTTCATAAGGTTCCCTGCACTCTGCCCAAAGTTTGGCTATGAATCTCAGCATCTGCTTTGATACCCTGCTGGATAGAGTCTTTCAGAGGCCCACTGTGGTAGGCTCCTGTCTTGTTCCCTGTTTTCTCCCTTTTCCTATGTCCATCCCATTTACCTTTCTGAGGTGAGGATTGAACATCTTACCCAGGGTCCTCCTTCTTGCTCAGCTTCTTCAGGTGTATAGATTTTAGTACGTTTATCCTATATTATATGTCTAATATCCACTTATAAGTGAGTATATACCATGTGTGTCTTTCTGATTCTGGGATACCCCACTCAGAATGATCTTTTCTAGGTCCCACCATTTGCCTGCAAATGCCATGATTTCCTTGTTTTTAATTGCTGAGTAGTATTCCCTTGTGTAGACGTACCAGAATTTCTGTATCCATTTCTCAATTGAGGGATATCTAGGTTGTTTCCAGATTCTGGCTATTAGGAATAAAACTGCTACAAACATGCTTGAGCAAATGTCCTTGCTGTATACTTGAGCATATTTTAGATATATGCTTAGGAGTGGTATATCTAGATCTTGAGGAAGCGCTATTCCTAATTGTCTTAGAAAATGCCAAATTAATTTCCAAAGTGGTTGTACAAGTTTACATTCCCACCAGCAATGGAAGAGGGTTCCCCTTTTTCCACATCCTCTCCAGCATGTGTTGTCACTTGAGTTTTTGATCTTAGCCATTCTGATGGGCATAAGGTGAAATCTCAGGGCTGTTTTGATTTGCATTTTCCTGATGACCAAGGATGTTGAACATTTCTTTAAGCGTTTCTCTGACATTCGATATTCCTCTGCAGAGAATTCTCTGTTTAGCTCTGTACCCCATTTTTTAATTGGATTACTTGATTTGTTGCTGTTTAACTTCTTTAGTTCTTTATATACTGGATATTAGTCCTCTGTCAGATATAGGGTTGGTGAAGATCCTTTCCCAATCTGTAGGCAGAGTTCAAGGCTCTTCCCGACTTTTTCTTCTAACAGTGTTGTTAGAATAATATTTACTATTGATTTACCAGCAGTGGTTATCCCTAACCAACTGTATACCCGAATCACCACGCAGAAACTAGGATTTATTTAATTAACCTAGAGCACAATGCTGGGCAATAGTTACTCCATCCTAAACCTCCCAGCCTACATATTTTCCTGCCATTCAGATTTCACACATTATACTTGCTTTTAGTCATATCTTAGGTCTTTTAGTCATATCTTAGGTTCATCTCTCCTCGTGGTTCAAAGTCCTCTCATGCCAATCTCTGCTGTCCTACCCCTCCCACTTGCTTCCTTCTCCTCCCCTCTGGACCAGGATGTCCAACCCTATTCTCTCCATTGCTCAGCATTGTGGCTGGTTGTTTTGTTGACAATACAGAGAACAAATGGTGGCATGTTTACACAAACTTGAAACAGAGGATGCTTAGAATAAACTTCACAATGCAATGTCCAGATTGAAACCAGATAGTGGGGTAGAGAAATCAGCATTTGAATAAACAGGGGTAAATTGTAGACATTCCATAAGAACATAACGGGTTTATTGTGTCTGGTTTATTGTGTCTGGTTGAGGTCTTTGATCTACTTGGACTTTAGTTTTGTGTAGGGTGATAAGTATGGATCTATTTGCATTTTTCTACATGTAGATATCCAGTTAGACCAGCACCATTTGTTGAAGATGCTTTTTTCCATTTTATGATTTTGCCTCTTTGTCATAAATCAGGTGTCCATAAGTGTGTGGGTTTATTGCTGGTTCTTCTATTTGATTCCATTGATCCACCAGTCTGTTTCTATGCCAGTACCATGCAGTTTTTAGTATTGTTGCTCTATAGTTCAACTTGAGATCAGGGATGGAGATACCTCTAAAAAATCTTTTATTGTAGAGGATTGTTTTAGCTATTCTGGGTTTCTTGTTATTCCATATGAAGTTGAGAATTTTTCTTTCAATGTCTGTAAAGAATTGTTTTGGTAATTTGATGGGAATTGCATTGATTCTATAGATTGCTTTTGGTAAGATGGCCATTTTTACTATGTTAATGCTTTCAAGCCATGAGCATGGCTTTTCATCTTCTATTTTATATCTTCTTCTCTTTCTTCCTTCAGAGACTTGAAGGTTGTTTTATTTTTTTTTTTCATATAAATCTTTGACTTATTTGGTTAGAGTTACACCAAGGTACGTACTTTATATGCTTTGTGGCTATTGTGAAGGGTGTTATTTCCCTGATTTCTTTCTCAGCCCATTTGTCTTTTATATATAGGAGGGCTACTGAAATTTTTTTGGGGGGTTAATTTTGTATCCAGCCACTTTGCTGAAGGTGTTTATCAGCTGTATGAGTTCCCTGGTAGAATTTTTGGGGTCACTCATGGCTACTGTCATATCATCTGCAAATAGTGATACTTTAACTTCTTCCTTTCTGATTTGAATCCCCTTGATCTCCTTTAATTGTCTTATTTTTCTAGCAAGGACTTCAAGAATTATGTTGAAGGGATATGGAGAGAGCGGGCAGCCTTGCCTTGTCCCTGATTTCAGTGGGATTGCTTTAAGTTTCTCTCTGTTTAATTTGATATTGGCTATGGGCTTGCTGTAAGTGCCTTTACTATGTTCAGGTATGTGCCTTGTATCCCTGATCTCTCCAAGACTTTAAACGTAAATGAATGTTGGATTTTATCAAATGCTTTTCAGCATCTAAGAAGATGATCATGTGTTTGTTTGTTTTTTCTTTCAGTTTGTTTATATGGTGGATTACATTGAAGTATTTCCATATATAGAACTACCCCTGCATGCCTGGGATAGTTGGTCGTAGTGGATGCTATCTTTAATGTGTTCTTGGATTCAGTTTGTGAGTATTTTGTTGAATATTTTTGCATTAGTGTTCATAAGGGAGATTGGCCTGAAATTTTCTTTCTTTGTTGGGTCGTTGTTCAGTTTAGGTATCAAGGTGACTGTGGCTTCATAGAATGAGTTTGGTAATGTTCCTTCTGTTTCAATTTTGTGGAATAGTTTGAAGAGTGTTGGTGTTAGCTATTCTTTGAAAGTCTGGTAGAACTCTGAGCTGAAACTGTCTGGCCCTGGGGTTTTTTTGGATGGGAGACTTTTGATGACAGCTCTGTTTCTTTAGGGGATATAAGTCTATTTAATATATTTACCTGATCTTGATTTAGCTTTGGTAAGTGGAATCTATCAAGAAAATTGTCGATTTCATTTGATTTTCAAACTTTGTGGCATATGGGCTTTTGAAGTAAGACCTAATGATTGTTTGGATTTCCTCAGTGTCTGTAGTTATGTCCCCCTTTGCATTTCTGATTTTGTTGATTTGGATAGTGTCTCTCTGCCTTTTAGTTAGTTTGGCTAAGGGGTTGTCTGTCTTGTTGATTTTCTCAAAGAACCAGCTCTTGGTTTCATTGATTCTTTGAATCATTCTCTTTGTTTCTAGTTTATTGATTTCAGCCCTGAGTTTGATTATTTCCAGCAGTCTGCTCTTCTTGGGTGTGTCTGCTTCTCTTTTCCCTCGAGCTTTCAGGTGAGCTGTTAAGTTGCTTGTATGAGATGCTTCGAATTTCTTCTTGAAGGAAATTAGTGCTATGAACTTTCCTCCTCAGCACTGCTTTCATTGTGTCCCATAAGTTTGGGTATGTTGTGCCTTCATTTTCATTAAATTCTAGGAAAACTTTTATTTCTTCCCTGACCCAGTTGTCATTGAGTAGCAAGTTGTTCTGTTTCCATGTATGTGTCAGCCTTTTGCTATTTCTGTTGTTGTTGAGGTCCAGCTTTAGTCCATGGTGATCTGATAGGATACAGGGGATTATTTCAATCTTCTTGTATCTATTGAGACTTTCTTTGTGCCCGATTATATAGTCTATTTTGGAGAAGGTTCCGTGAGGTGCTGAGAAGAAGGTAAATTCTTTCGTGTTTGGATGGAAGGTTCTGTAGATGTCTGTTAGGTCCATTTGATTCATGATCTCTGTTAGAGTCATTGTTTCTTTGTTTAATTTGTTTGATTGACTTGTCCTTTGTTGAGAGCAGAGTGTTGAAGTTTCCCACTATTAATGTGTGGGGATCTATGTGTGGTTTAAGTTTTATTAATGTTTCTTTTACAAATGTGCATGCCCTTGTATTTGGGGCATAGATGTTCAGGATTGTGATGTCTTCTTGGTGGAATTTTCCTTTGATGAGTATGAAGTGACCTTCCCCATCTCTTTTGATTAATTTTGGTAGAAAGTCTATTTTATTAGCTATTAGAATGGCTATCCCTGCTTGCTTTGTGGGTCCATTTGCTTGGAAAACCGTCTTCCAGCCCTTTACTCTCAGGTAATGTCTATCTTCATAACTTAGGTGTGTTTCTTGTATGCAAAAAATTATTGGGTCTTGTTTACACATCCATTCTGTTAGGATTTTCTTTTCTGGTCTAGTTTATTGGGTGTTCTGTAGGCCTCTTGTATGCTTATAAGCCTCTCCTTTAAATTGGGGACATTTTCTTCTATGATTTTGTTGAAAATGTTTTCTGGGCCTTGGAGATGGGAATCTTCTTTTTTTTTTTATTCTTATTATTCTTAGGTTTTGTCTTTTCATGTTGTCTTGGATTTCTTGAATGGTTTATGTCAGGAATTTTTAGATTTAACATTTTCTTTGATGGATACATTGATTTCTTTCATTGTATCTTCCACACCTGAGATTCTTTCTTTCATCTCTTGTAGTCTGTTGGTTATGCCTCTGTAGTTCCTGTTTTCTTCCTAAGTTCTTCCTCACCATGATTTCCTCTGTTTGTGTTTTCTTTAATTTTTCCAATTCTGTCATCAGATCTTGAACCATTTTGTTGATTTCCTTCACCTATCTGACTGTATTTTCCTGTTTTTCCTTCAATTCCTTCACCTGTTTGTTTGAACATTCCTCAGTTTCTTTTATTTCATTCAGTGATTTAATTATTTCCTCTCTGAAGGCCACAAACTATTTGGCTGCATCTTCCTGTATTTCTTTATGGATGGCCATAATCTCTTTGACTTTATCTTCTATTTCTTTACAGTCCTAGTCTGTTTGACTTTATCTTCCTCAATTTCTTTATGGGTGGCCATAATCTGTTTGACTTTATCTTTCTCCATTTCTTTATGCATGTTATTTGTTTCCTCCATTATCCTCTTCATAAGCATAGATGTAATGTTACCTGGAATTTCACCCTTATGATAGGGTATCCAGGGCTACTTGCCTCTAGATAACTGGTTCTTGTTTTGGCTTTTGTTGGTTGTGCTTTTACGCTGGCCCCTACCCATCTGGCTGTCTCAGATGTTGGCTGTTAGTTTCTGGTGCCTGTTGAAATCCTGGGGTGGGGAGAATCCCCTTGGCAGAAAGATGGTTGTTCCTGGAGGAGGCCTCCTCAGCTTTTTTGGGTATGGTCACCGAATGTCCAGTGCTTCTCAGGAATTGCCACAGCTCACCTCAGGTGTACGGACCTGTGTGGTAACTGTGGTCATTGGTAGTCAGGGGGTCTCTCCTCTCACCAGGAGAAGTCCTGGAGACAGCTGTCCTGCCACTGGGTTTTTTTTTTTTTTTTTTTTCTCTGAATTTAGTGAGTTGCTGCTGCTTTTACAGTGTGTTTGCTGGGCACAGCCCTCTTGAAGAACCAGGGAGCCCTGTGGTTTGGTCAGTTTAGCTAAGGAGACAGGTTGTACCTTGGAGCAGTGTCTGGAGGCTAGTCCCATGGATCCCAGGCTTCTGTAGGTCTGAATTTAGAGCTCTGTGCCCCAGTACCAAAGTGGTAATCAGTGGCAGGTGAACATAGCACTCATGAATATGTGTGGCAGGAGGTTAGAGCCTGGAGCCTAAGGGAACCCAGGGACTTTCCCAGGTATTAGCTGGGTGTCCTGAGGTCAGAACTGATGTTTCCCCTGCTGTGAGGTTTCCTCCTGATAGGGAGATACAGTCTGTGGTGTTTTGGGGTCCACAGTTCAGTCTTGGGATGGTGAGTAGAGCACACAGGGGCAGGTGAGTGGCTCTGCACTGGCGACTAGGCACCCACAGGAACCCCGGAACTTTTCCCAAGAACTATTTGGGTGTGTGGGGGGGAGTTTTGGCTGGGTGCCCTGATCAGACCTGATGTTTCCTTCACCATGGGGTTTCCTCCCAACAGGGAAACCCAGTCTCTGGTCCTTTGGGGCACGCAGGTGGGTCTCTGGGCTGGCTGCTGAGTACCTGCCGGAGCCCGGGACCCTTTCCAGGTTTCTGGGTGACCTGAGATCGGTTGGTCCCGATTTCTTCCTTCACCATGGGATTTTCTCTCAACTGGAAAATCCAGTCTCTGGAGTTGGGGGGCCCACAGTTCAGTGTGGAATGGTGATCAGAGCACACAGGTGTGTGGCTCTGGGCTTGCTACCGAATGCCTGCCAGGACCCAGAAACTCTTCAGGGTTTAGTGGGTGACCTGAGAACAGACGGATTGGTTCCCACACCGGGGTGTTTCCTCTCACCTGGGAAATACATTCGCTGGTGTTTTAGGGTCCAGAGTTCAGTCTCTTGGTTGCTTTGCACTCACTGCTGTCCTGCTCCTCAGACACAGTGTGCACTTGGCACCTCCATCTTGGGTCCCTCTCGCCTTCTGTTTTTTAAAGATAGGGTGTTATACAGCCCAGGTTGGCCTCACTCTCCCTAGATAGTGGAGCCTGGTCTTGAACTTGCCTCTCCTGTCTCTAGCTCCCAGGTTCTGTTCTGCATAGAAATATGGGTCAATGAGTGTTCATGTGTAGGGAAAAAAAATGTTAGCAGATGAGGTGGTTTGAAAGAAAATGGCTTCCCATAGACCCACAGGGAGAGACACTATTAGGAGGTGTGGACGAATGTGTCACTTGGGGCTTTGAGGTCTCAGATGCTCATGCCAGGTCTACTGTGATATTCACTTCCTGCTGCCTGCGGAAGTCTGGGCTTCTCCAGCACCATGTCTGCTTGCAAGCTGCTATGCTTCTTATCATGGTGATAATCTGTAAGCTAGCTCTGATTAAATGTTTCCCTTTAGAAGAGTTGTCCTGGGCATGGTGTTTCTTCACAACTTTAAAAACTCAAATTAAGACATTAGAGACCTGTCACTGCAGAATACATTTACTGAAATATATGCAGGGAGAAACATTATCAGAACTCTATCTCTCTCCAAACATGGATACACTCTAAGATATTATGGGTTAGAACTTCAGCTATGAGTTGGAAGAGAGAGAATTCTAACTATAGCTGAAGGTGAGGAATTAATTCAGAGTTATTTGAAGGTCATGTTGTGGGGACGAAGCAGTATGTAGTATTGTATGGGGGAAATGCCTCTTAGGCCTCCGAGGTGGTAATGGAGAATAGCCTGTGTGTGTGTGTGTGTGTGTGTGTGTGTGTGTGGCTTTTACCTATTGAGTATGAGAGTGCCCGTTTAACTGCATGCTTGTCACCGGATGGGAAATGTGGAGAGCTTTTTTTGCATTGTGTACCAAAATGGCAGCTATCTGTGAGCACGGGATTATCAGATCCCACAGCCTCAGCTGCATGGAACCAGGCGTGTGCTTCAAACAGTCAGGACAGATGCAGCTGTCGGGGGTCAGCTGGTGGTGGCTGCAGCACACACATACTTCCTGTGACATTCTACAGTCCTCCCTCCACCACCTTGCTAGCCTCATACTCAGCTGTGATTACCACATAAAGATTTCCTAGACAGTATGTGGCATGCTAAGCTCAAGAGACTTCCTCAACACTGGCTCAACACTGTGGCTTGGGCCAGTGTTACCAGGCTCATGCACTCTCTGGCACAACTAGGCAGGTCTTCCACAGGCTGGCTGACCTCTCCTACTGGATGAAGGTCAGAAGCAATAAGGTCAGGAATTTACACTTCCTTGGAGAAAGTCTTAGCAATGTCTGTGATGGCGCAGCTCTTTCCTTATGACTTGTTTTTAGCTTATTTTTACAGCTTGGCTCTGGCTGCCTGTCTGTTCAGTAGGTTGAGGTCCACATCAAGTAAACTTAATGTCAGGCCTTCTGAGGCTTTTTTTTTTTTTTTCTCTTCCAAGACAGGGTTTCTCTCTGTAGCCTTGGCTGTCCTGGATTTGCTTTGTAGACCAGACTGGCTTTGAACTCAGAGATCCTGGTCAAAGGCATGTGCCACCACTCCTGGCTGAGACTGAGACTATTATGAGGTGTGTAGAGCTCAGGCTTGGGCCTGAGTGCTCAGGACTGTAATGATGGCACAGGCCCACCCTAGGTAGCAGGTCCTCTGCCTGAGCCTCTAAGCAGAAGGATGCTCAGGACTTGTTTTTACATGTGCCTTTACATGTGCATGTGCTGGTTCTTTACAAGAAGATATACCTACATGTTTGGCTTTTATTGTGAATTTACTTGCTAAAGGCTGGTTATATGCTAGCTTCTGTTGTAAGACCTGTGTTGTTGAAAATAAAAGGGTGTCAATACATAATTAGCAGGGTACCATTTGTTGTTGAAAACAAAATGGTTTGGGGCTATATAGTGTTTATTATTACTTGACTTTAATTATTTTGGCTCTCATCCTCAATAGGTCAAAACCACACACACACACTCACACACACACACACACACACACACACACACACGGCGGGGGGAGAGACAGAGAGACAGAGATAGACACACACATACATACACACACACACACACAGAAAGAAAGATTTGTCTTGAGCTGCTAACAACCTCACATGCTTTTGTAAGGAAATTACAGTTATCCTGGTGAGATGGCTCAATTATCATTTAATCCACTATCACAATTACTAAGACACCTGTTAGATTTTATAATTGCCTTATTGACCTTGGGCTGGGCAGATATTTCTACGTGTGCTGGCTCAATAACCTCCCAGCCCAAATCCTATGCCATTCGCCTTAACCATTCCTATGTGGGCTGCCTTCCATCCATACTCTTATAAATACTTGCTTATATTTTTCATCTTGGTGTTTCCTCCATCACACACCATCCTTGGAGGCCTTCCTCTCAGCCCACGTGGTTCCTTCTCCCTGCTAACCTAGCCTGGTGTCCTCCTTCCTTCTCTCTTCCTGTCTTTCTCATGATTCTCCTGTCTTCAAAACCCAGGAACCTTAGCAATGCCTACTCTATTCTGCCTTTCCCAGGTTTGAGGCCTTTTAATCAACCAATCAGGAATAATGTCTTAGGCAGGTTCACACAGCAAGGATAGATGTATCTAGGCAGTAACCACATCTTGAGGGCCAGTAATTAGCAGCAAAATACAAGCATCAGACCAACCCCCAGCAGACGGTTCCCTACTTAAGTTTATAGCAGTAGCAGTGCTATAAATGAGGCCCAGACTATCAAAGTGAGCAGCACCTTGTAAAGTATGACGTCAACAGTTCAAGCATGTCTCTTAACAGTGAATATTACCACAATATATGATTACACTGTATCTCTAAGCATGTATATGTTGCTGTGTGCCACTGCACAGATGTGGTCAAAGGCAACTTTAGGGAGTTGGCTCTTTTCTTCTATCTTTATGTGGGTTCCAGGGACCCAGCTCAGGTGTCAGGCTTGTGTGGCACATGCTTTTACCTGCTGAGCCACCTTACCAGCCCTATATTTATCTTCTCTTTAAAAATTACATCATTGCATTTTTATTTATTTATTTATTGTTGTGTATGTGCATACCACCATGTACAAGTGGAAGTCAGAGGCTCACCCATGGATTCTCTCTCCACCCTGTGGGTCCTCAGATTAAACTCAAGTAGCCAGGCTTGACAGCAAACACCGTTACCCACTGAGCCATCTCACCAGGACAACCGTAATTTCCTTACAAAAGAAATCTCTCTCTCTCTCTCTCTCTCTCTCTCTCTCTCTCTCTCTCTCTCTCTCTGTGTGTGTGTGTGTGTGTGTGTGTGGTTTTGATCTATTGAGGATGAGAGTGCCCGTTTAACTGCATGCTTGTCTCCGGATGGGAAATGTAGAGGTTTTATTGCATTGTGTAGCAAAATGGCAGCTATCTGTGAGCACGGGATTATCAGGCTTCTTTAGATCCCACAGCCTCTTAGGCTACATGGAACCAGACTTGTGCTTCATGTACAAGCACATGCACACACACATGAATGCCAGAGCACATATGTGGGGCTCAGAGGGCAGCCTCAGTTGCTAGTCTTCAGCTTCTACTGTGTTTGAAGCGGGGTTTCTTATTCACTACTGTGTACAGCAGGACATTTTCCAACCTGGTTGTTAGTAGCTTGCTTCATTTTTGCCAGAACCACACTCTGCTGGAAGCCCTACTCTTGTGCAGTCCCTCCAGCTGCTTTTCTCTTCAGGCCTCAGCTTCTCTGAACTGTAGTGAAGGGAAACCCCTCCCCTCCGTGCCCACCTCAAGCCTTGCTTCCCTTTACTGCATCAGGACAACTCAGTATATTTGCGAGTTGTTACTCTTTATTGTTTTCCCTGATAGGATCTAAGGTACCCATAAGGGACAAGGCCCAAGGCTGTCCTTCCTGTCACCTCATTATCATCTTGGAACAAAAGAACTGGTCAGTGACGACTGTGGATTGGTGGCCCTGTATCCCTGCTTCATCTACCATCCCATCCTGCTGTTGTACTGCTGTCTGTTTGCTTATCCAGGTGTTTTCTGATTGCTCACCACTCCTGTAGCCAGCCAGAGCGGTCTCCAGGGAGACTCTTGGATGGGCGACAGTCTGGTGTGAATGACGTCCACTTCCCAGCCTTCGGCTCCAGGCCTTATCTCATACCTTGACCTCAGTGCTCTGGGTTATCCCCCACCTCTGGCTATGACTGCTGTGGTCATCTCAGTGTCGATTTGCTTGTATTTCTTCTTTTTTTAGGATGAGGGCTGTTGTGAGAGTGAAGTATAGCTTGAGCTGGCCTTAGAGTGGGACATTTGTTAGCTGTTGTCCACGCTGTGCTGTGCACTCCAGTTGCACTGCTGTCTTTCACCTGTGGTTCCCCATCTGGGACATGTCATTGTAAGCACTGTGTCCATTTCCCCCAGTGATTCTGTCTGTGTGTTCTAATGGTGCTGGTGCACATGAGGTACTGATAGCATATAACGTGTTAGAGTTTTCAAGCAGCTTAAGTTTATACTAAAGTGCGCCCCAGCTTTAAGGCTCTGTCTCTCAGCGTGTTACTCTTGCTCTAGTGTGTTGGGGAAGGAAAAAGCGATGTGGTGTTACAGCTAGTCACCCAGGGATATGGTGTAGCCGCTAGTACAAGGTCTGTTTCGGCGTCCAGAGCCTGCTGCCACCCACAGTGCCTCTCAAGAACTTCCAGGTGGTGCCCGTCTTCCACTTCACCTTAATTAAACTAGGGCTCCAGTCTGTAGTTCTAGAACATGAAGTGGAAAGTTCTGTCTCTGCTTCTAGAATCTCTCTTTTGCCTTTCCAACTCATTCATGCAACTCTAAAGTGAGACTAAAATTTGATGCTGGCCAGTTTTCAACAGGGAACAACTTTAGAATGTTTTATGAAACAAGAATATTAGAAAAGCCACCCTCTATGGTGCTTGAGTTAATTCATGTCAATTCATTCCTTGCTACAGCCTTGAGAAAGCTAGTTTTTACTGCAAAATCTATTTTGCTTTCTCTCTCAGGAAGGGTTTGGACTTTTGAGCTCAAACCATTCTCCTGCCTCAACCTCCAAAGTAGCTAGGGCTGGGGCCATGCACCATTCCTGGTTTAGGATCTTAGGTCTCACTAATAGGGACTTCAGTGGTTAATAGTTATCATCAGTCTGAGTAGATTTAGTGTCACCATGGAAACACATCTCCAGGCATGTTGTGAGGGAATATTTATATTATAGTAATGTGGGGAGACCCGCCCTGAATAACATTTCATGTACTATAGGGTCTGGACTAAATAGGAGAAAGGAGTTGAGCGCACAAACATTCCTCTTTCTGCTTCCTGAGTTTGGAAGCATGTAACCAGCTGCCCCTGCATCCAAAACTTCCTTGCCATATGATTGATCCCTTGAACTGTGAGCCAAAATAAAGCCTTTCTTTAAATTGTCAGGAATGTTGTTCTGGCAACAAGAAAAGTAATTCAAGGGCCCATCACCTTTTATCCATTCAGCAGATGTGTGTACCATGCTCAGATGCGTAATGGAGCCTGGCTGACTAACCTGTGCCCTTTACACCATAGAAGTTTGCTGTAGTGTGCCCTGCCTCAGGCAGACGCACCCCCACACCCACTGTGTGCATGGCATTGATGGAAGCCACCTGCACACACTGCACACATCACTGTCACTCAGGCTAACCCGAGAGCTTCTGCAAACCATCCTCTGTCATTGCATTTTTCAGAATTCCCTCCTCCTAAACCCAGATACCATCGAGGCAAAGGAGGGGCTGCAAGAGGTAGCCCAGCACCTTGACACTAAGAACGACACAGCGCCTCCCAGCAAAGGAAGGGAGAGGAGGAGAATCGAAATCCAAGAGGTATTTGTATTTCATACTTTTTGAAAGCTGCTGAGATTTCATATGAATCTAAGGTTATTTTCCTGTGAATTCTATGGGATTTTCCCCTCTTTATTCTAATTGTCAATGAAAATTTTAGCCAGTTGTAAAGACAAAATTTGCCCTTTGGTGCGTCATCAGCCACTGTATTTCTCAGCATGGGTCATGGATAATGGGTGTCCCAGTGTCGGGCATGTTTTTTTCATTGCCACCCCTGCCTGTTTTGGGCCCTGGGAGCCCTGGGCCAGAAGCTTCTTAGGATAGACATGCAGAGAGCAACAAAATTTATCTTCAGCATGGCAAACCATAGCTGGTGAAGACCTTTCCAGGCTCACTTATCTTTTTTATTGTTGTTGGTTTGTTTTGGTCACTCTTTAGACCAGGCTGGCCTTGAATTCAGAGATCTGCCTCTGCCTCCCAAATGCTGGGCCATCACTTCTGGCCCCTCAACTTTTATTTCTTTCTTTATTTTTTTACTTTTCAATAATTTGGCTTCTCCAAGAGAGCCTAGACATCATATCTACTTCTGTGACTCCTAGAAGCCTCATGATTTGCTTTTCCATTAGTGAAGAAGGTCAGAACATAAATTCATGTACATCCATGATTGCTAATACCCCATTTATGGTCTGACATTTCCACTAAGAGGCAACAGGTGGGAACCTGACTTTTTCCCCCTTTAAGTAAGAAAGGACTGTTTTAAGAGACATAAAGAATGTAGGCTCATTTTGTTAAATATAAAGGAATAAAAATAAATGTAAAATTAATTATGAAAACAGAAAAACTGATTTAGGCCTTCAGTTTGTTTTTAATGTAGGATAGATTTTTAAAACTTCCAAAATTATTTTATGCCCTAACTTCTTCTTAAAGAAATTTTGTATTCTATAATGTGTTGAGATTTTTTCCACTTAGAACTTTAACTGAAATACTATAGGTAGCTCTCAGTTCCCATTGCTAAATGTAACTTGTGATGTGTGTGACTTGTGTTGGTGTCATGACTTGGTATGATTTTCTGTTGTGAAGGTGAGTGAAAGCAGTGATGAGGAGCCTGAGGAACCTGCAGCAGCTTCTGTTGCCTCCCTGCCTGCCAAGGAGGGAGTTGGAGATGGAGGGTCTGCAGAACACTCCGAAAAACTTGAGGTCCCCAAGCCTAGTAATGCCTATGAGTTCGGACAGGTCCTACATGCTGTGAGCACCAGGAAAGATGCAGAGGCCTGTGCACATCTGTTAGCCATCACTGCACCCAAAGAGCTGCCAATGTTGCTAAGTAACAAACTTGAAGGGGACATGTTCGTCCTCCTCATTCAGTCACTGAGAAATCACCTTGTGGCCAAGGACCCCTCCCTGGTGTATGAGCATCTCTTGTACCTGAGCAGAGCAGAGAGGTTCAAGGTAAGCGGCTGCACCTGGGAGGAGCCTGGTGTTTCTGGGTTCTGTAACTTTGGAAGCGTTGGTGGTGCTCACAGGACCTTCCCTCTTTTCCAGACGATGTTGACACTGATTAGCAAAGGCCAAAAGGAGCAGATTGTGCAGCTGTTTGATGGTCTGTCAGACACACAGGTCAGCCGTTTTACTGCAAAGGATGTACAGGCCCTAAGAAGGCAGTATGAGCTCTAACCCGGGTTTCCTGAGTTCCAACACGTTGAACAGCAGTGTGATGGAATTACATGGGTAAAGCCACACCCACAAGGGTCCCTGTTTGGACCATCACACATTGTGCTTAATTTTATATCCAGAACATGTCTATTCTACAACATGATTTTTATTTGTTGTAAATATTCTTTTCTGTATTAGAGCCAACAACTTCATATTTAATAACTATATCCAGAACTGGGCAAATTACATTCTGATTTTTAATACATATTTTCTTTTTAATGATCTACCTGTTAAAAACTTAAAATACTTTTCCTTGCCTGGACAATTCTTTCAGGTTTGATAGGAACGAATGTCTTTAGTTCTTTAAAAGCAAATGTTACCAGTGATGATTCCCACTCAGATATGCACAAAATCCACTTTAGAATGGATTGTGTAGCGTATTGTCAGTTGAAATGAAATACAACATGTCTGTGAGATCATTATTAGTTTATTAATTCAGAGCCACAATGTGGAAGTTATTTTTCTAATATGAAACCAAACATTAGCTAATGAAAGAAAAGTTGCCCAAAATTCATATCATTTTTACTATATGACTTTCCCTTATACGTTGCCTGTAAGCAATAAAACTATATGAAGCAAAAATTCACCCTGCATTTGTATTTGAACTGTTACCCTGTCCCATATTTCCCAAACATTCAAATGTCCCCACCCCATGGTAAGCAGAGAAAGCAAACTGGGAACTGAGAATTTACTGTGATTTTTATCTGCCACTAGTAACAAACAGAAAATGACGTTTAAAAAAAGGTAACACTAAAGTAGCAGCAGTGCCTGGAAACAAGATGTGGAGGACACTACAGAAAGCTAAAGGCTTTCAATGCAGGTCAATCAGAACTGATTAAATTTGGCAGTTATTCTAAGGTGTTTATAGAAGTGTAAAACGCCAACAATAGTCAAAACATTTCAAGAAAAACAAGTCTTACTTACCTGTAAGACATTCACTTCCAGTTCTAAGATTTCCACTAACTGATCCTGTGGGCGGTTTCTGTACACAGGTCCCTTCTTAACTTTGAAGCACATGTATCCAGTTTTATTTACCTACTAACCAATGGCTGTAAGCACTAGGAGAACAGTAACTTTTGGCAATGAAATCTACCAAAATGAGAGATATTAAGGGAAGTAAAAGAACCATATAAACGTATTCCTGGAAGAAGTGAATAAAAGCGAGGTGGTGGTGGTGGTGGCCGCGGCACACGCCTTTAATTCAGCTTGTGAGAGGCAGAGGCAGGTGAGTTTGAGGCCAGTCTGGTCTACAGAGAAAATTCTAGGGCTACACAGAGAAACCCTGTCTCAAACAAAACCAACAAACAAACAAACAAAAAAATCCACGGTGCAAAATAATCCATGGAACAAGATTTCTTGTTTTGATCATGTCACATAGCACCTAACAGCTTTTAACATAAACTTTAACCTTTAGTGATCCAAGTCTCTAACTAGATAATATACAATGGCAAGTGTTAGACATTTATAAATTACCCCAATTCCGGCACAAATAGGACTGATAGATTATGAGTTTTGTGGTGGTTGCCATGCCTTTAATCCCAGCACTCAGGAGGCAGAAACACGTAGATCTCTGTGTTCAAGGCCACTGGTCTACAGAGCTAGTTCTAGGACAGCTAGTTATAGGACAGAAAAAACAAAACTGTCTTAAAAAAAACAAAAAGCCAAACCAAACCAAACAAACAAAAAAACCCTCAACAACAACAACAGAAAAAAAAAATTAACAAGATTGATTTGGTGCTCTGAAGCTGAAAAACCGAATATTTCATTGAACCCAGCTAATGTGGCAGTTTATTTGAGCAACTGTCATATAAATTGGTGATGGTTTTAGAGCAGGGCTAGAAGACAAGGTGCCTTGGGAGTTCTCCAGGAACAACAGGTGAAAGGTCTGGACCCATGAGGGTCCAAGGAGAGAGAAAGAAGTGATTCAGGAGATTGGAGAGATGATGGATGGAGTACCTACAGGAGATCTGGAGAGCCTCTCCTGAGAGTTCAGCTGCTGCTGCGAAGGCCAGCAGATACCTACATACAGTAGGATCTTATTGTTTAAGAGAGCAATGGCTCTGTGGGAGGGCCCAATGGGCTGGGCCAGGACCCCTGTTGCTCTCCCCAGCCTCTCATCACTAAAGAGGCGGAAGGACCAAGTAGTGTCTAGAAGTGCCAAGGTTGGGGCTGTTAAGAGCTTTCTGGAGTAGGGAAAGATGGTGGTGAACTCTAGCCGAGTGGGTGAGAGGCCCATTGGGAGTCTTCTTGGCTGTCTGGTTATAGTGGCTTAGCTGTAATAGCAAAATTGGAGATCCATTGTTTGAGGAACCCTGCCAAAAATGAAAGATGAAAGAATCTGATCTGCCATAGTTGGTAGAGCCCATACCCCATCAGAGGGTAAGTTGAACAAGCAAGTGTGCTACAATGAGAGGGCATAGTTGAGCTTTAGATGGGGAGACGATGTGTCCCAGGAAGCCAAGATTGTTTACAAGTAAAGAGGTGGCCCTCTGGGACAGAGACAGGAAAGAGCTACACAGTAGGAGGTCATCTACACATTAGAGACATATACTAGGATTAAGGTCAAAGGAGGGACACCAAAGGAATGTGGCTATCCCAAAAGCCCTGAGGGAGAACTGTCCAAGAGCTGTTTCAAGCCCACCTGTCTGGCTCCTCCCAGGTGAGGGCAAATATGAGTCAGGGACAGTAAAGAAAGCATCTTGTAGGTCCAAAATGGTAAAGTGGGAAGTTCTAGGAGCAATGTTGGAGAAGAGGAGGTAGGGTTGATAAGCATGGGGTGGACTGGGATGACCGCCTTAGTGATGAGGCGGAGGTCCTGAACTAAGCAGTAGGCACCAGCAGGCTCACACACTGAAAGAATGGCAGGATTGCAATGTGAGTCAGTAGGAGTCTCTGAGATAGGAGGCAGGTAATGATGAGTTTGAGACCACAGCAGTGGGTTTCAGATATGGGAAATGAGTCAGGAAGCAAAGAAAGAGGGGTCCTTAAGGTGAACCAGGACCAGCTGGTGGGTAGTGGAGATATCTCATACTTGGGGGTTGACAGGATCTGGCAGGGTAGGGACAGGGCAGTCTGGGGTAGGAATCTGTGAAGCAACCAAGGGTAGAAGAAAAGGAAAAAGAGAAAAAAAGAGGAAGAGGAAGAAGAAAAAGGAGGAGGAGAAGGAGGAAGAGTCAGGAGAGGTTATGAGGTCTTAGGGGAGGGTGGCTCTAAAGTGGCTGAGGATATTTTAGCCAAGTAAAAGCACCAGGCAGATGAATAATGTTAGGATTGTTAAGCGGAGTTATATAGCGGGTTCATAAATCACACCATGGAACTGGTTCCACATAGGAGGTTTTATTAAGGGAAGGGGAGGGGTCGCAGAGACTGTCTCTGGACAGGGTAGGAGAGAGAGCAAAGGAGAGGAAGAGAAAGACATGGTGGGAGGAGGGGGCACCCTGACAGAGAAAGGGGGAGAGCGAGAGAGCAAGAACAAGAAGGCAAGAGAGAGACAAAGTGGCAGGTTGGTCCTTTTACGGAGCAACTTAAGCACATTTGTAGGCGCAACACCTGGTGGGCGACACGTGATGACAACCCAGAAACAAGCTACTTAGATGCCAACAGACATGGCCAGGGGAGAGTGCGAGAGGAGCCGCCCTGCAAGAGCATGCGGGTGCCACAGAGTCTTAGGCGGACTCTGGTTACCAGCCACCCCAATAACAAATTAGTGATGGGACCTCGGGACCTGAATGAAAAGTCAAGACAGAGAAGGCAGTCCCCATGTCCACAACCACCCTGTGGACTCACCCGCTACCTGGAGCATTACCCTGGGCTCAGCAAGGGTGATGGGAACCTGCAAACTGTCAAGGTTAGAAAGGTCTGAAGTGCCTGCAGTGGTGGGGCTAGACCTCCATGGCATGGCACAGAGGATGAGCCTACACTGGGGTACACAGACTTCCAGTGTCCAGACTACTGGTAGGGTTATTAAGGGTTGGGGCAGCTGTGGGACCAATGGCCTTCCAGGCTTCTGGCAGAATTGACTTTGGCTAGACCTCAGATCTGGGAATGAGGTCTGTTGGACCTACCGTTCCATCTGCCAGATTGCTGTTGGTCTCAGGGCATCTACCAAGGCTTACACTTGGAACGTAGCCCTCTGCTGTAGTCAAGACTCTCCTCTTGGGCATTAAAGACCTTAAAAGCCACCTTACCGGTTCCTACATAGGGGTTTGGGGACCATCCTCAACTCTTTTAGTTCCCCCCCCCAAATATCTGGCAATGATTGGGAAAGAGAATGGGTAGCCAGGACCCATAGCTCCCCCTGGGGAGGCTGGGTCAAGGCAGATATATTGAATTATGGTCTCTTGTAATCAATTTGGAAGGCACTTCTCAATATTAACAACTTTGTTTCAGACCATTTCCACACCCTGAAGAAGATAGTAGACCATGAGTTCCCTTTTCTGGTGGCCATTTTGACTCAGTTGATAGTATCAATTAGGTTCTGTAGCCAGCACCAGTCATGTGTCAGTGTGTCATGCACAGGGATTGCATCGTCCACTAGGTGGGTCTGGTCTGCCTACTGCCTGGCTACTGCCTGACCCTGCCTGCACTCCTCGGGACTGAGAGTGGAGACATAGATAATATAAAGTAGTGTGTTAGGCCAGAGGCCTGGCAAAGGTGGCAGAACTCCTTCATATAGGCAGATGGGCTGGCAAAGAAGGAATTTAACTGCTTTTCAATCTGGGAGAAGTTTTGAAGGGAGAAAGGAACAGGAATTCAACAACCTCTTCAACTCTGGCCACCTCTGGGAGAAGCAGAAGAGAGCACAGATTTGTCTAAACCATGTGTGGGAGGCTACAGGGGAGGAGTAGGCCAGTGTGTAGATGGGGACCAGGATGTGGGTTGCAACGCCAGTAAAGGAGGCAGGAGGCAGAAAAGGCAGGGAGGGAGGAAAGGTTGGGGAGGAGGTGGATAAAGGAAGGGATTGGCCATTAGTTGGAGCCTGTGGTAGAAGAAGAAGGGGCAGTGGGAGGAGACAGAGAGTGGGGGGAAATCAGTAAGGGAGAGGAGACTGATTGCCTATGGCCTTTGTCTCAGAGGGAAAAGAAGGAGGAAAAAGAGGGTGCATGGTATGGGAGGGGTAGGGTAGACAAGGCTTGGGAAAGGAGTGGGAGTCCCAGTGACTCTGGGTCCAAGTCTCCAGATGGAAGGGTGTCTGGAGGTGCCACAACTTCAACCAGCAAGGCTTGGGCCCTTGAGCATTGGGCTAGAGAGGGAGGGCAGAAGTGCAGTCCCCCCCAAAAAAAACCTGGACATAATAAGGGAGTTCAGGCCACTTGTATGCCGGCAGAAAATGTGAAGATCACAAAGGATGTCATAGTCAAGAGAGCCCTGTGGTGGCCATTTGGACTCATTGTCCAACGTGTACTGTGGCCAAGCCACCTAACAAAGAAAATCCAAGCCCTTTGGGCCTGTGGTCTGAGATATCCCCAATTTGCATAAATTGCATAGCAGGTAGCCCAGCAGCAACTGAGGAACACTGTTGTCCATTTCTAAGCCTGTGCCAGAGACACAAAGACTGTGACACAGGTAGCCAAGTGATAGCCTGGGGTCCAATAGTAGGGGATGGAGTGTGAGAATCTGAAATTCTCCAGAAGACATCCCAGAGGAGAATCTGGAGGAATGGATGACTGGACTGATCCCATTGAGCAGGTAGGAGTTGGTGACCTGTCAATGTGTCCCAAGAGCAAGGTTTGACCCAGTAACTAGATTAGTATGGTACAATCTGTTCCAACAGCTCGTCAGAGACCAAGGGCACAGTTGCCCATAGCAGACATGGTTTACCTAGCTAGGATTTTGTAGGCATGCAAGAAGGGGAAGGGAATAAAACTGTGCTGGTAGAGAGAAAACTTCACCCAAGGGAGAAGAAGGAAGGTTTGGGATGTAGTTTGGCAAGAGTGGTAGGAAGTATTTGGACCAACCTGAAGTGAAGACTCACCAGTTAGCTAGTATTGGATGTAGGAATGTAGCAATCAGCCAGGAAAGAGAAGTCCCAACACCAGGGAAAGGTAAGGAATCCCACCCTCTGAGATAGGCAATAGGTGCAGTATTTATCTGGACCCCAATTGACCTGAGAGGTGGATTTCCTGCAGCTGACAAGAATCCCTTTAAGTTTTACAAAAGAGATAAAACTTCAGACACATTGATAACATCACAATCGTAATTTATAGTGAAATATACATTATAAAAAAAAGGCAGTAGAAATACACATTTGTGTTAACAATACAAACGTTCTTTAAGGTGAGCTCTGAAAAGGCAGAAGCCTTTGTGAAGTAGAAGGGACCAAAGCTCAGTTGATCTTAACTTTTAGTATGATCACACATTAAGGAAGGGTGGGTGTAATTAAGTCTAGCACAATGAGAACAATTTTGAAGTCTCTACTTAAAAGACAAACCAAGGGAGATTTAAAATCTTGAGCTTGGAACCATGACAGTGGGTGGTATAGTGGAATGTTTTTTATTAGAGTTAGTTTAATAAATCAGAGCTCTATTGTTAAAGATCAAAGCTCTGGACAGTCAATAAAACAGTAGCATAGCAACAGGAAGAAATATTAAGCATTTTTACCCATTTAGGATACCTTAAATCACCTTAGACCTTGCAGGCTTTATAATTTGCCTTTACCAACCTTAAAACATTTTTAGGTCCCCATAACAAACTTTTGTATCCTTAGGCCTTGTATTTAATTTACTATAAGACATTGGTGAGACTGCTATGAACATTTGTTATTCTTTAGCTAAAGGGATGGTAAAAGGTTACATCTGAGGCCTGTTTCTTGGGTCTGGTAGCAAACTACTGTCTAGACCTGACAGTAGAGGTTCTGGGAGTGATGTTTAAGGCCTGGTCTCCTGCATATAAAGAGAATGAGAAGGCATCTGAAGTCTCCCAAGACAGAGGTTGGCAATATGTCTGTGGGACCCAAATGTGAGGTTAAAACAGACCTGTTACCCTGGGCTGGGTGAGGGTGGTGGAGGGTGGAGGTCACTGAACCTAGGAGCCACATTTGTCCTCTGCCAGGCCAAGGAGCATGAAGGCCGGAAGTGTCTGTGGTTCTTCAAGCCTGCATGGGAGTATTCTGACTTCCAGAGGCCAGTCTGTCAGCAGGCATGTTGAGGCAGCTGCAGGCTTGTTGAGGCAGCTGCAGTACCAGCATCCTTCCTGGCTGCATTTGAAACAGGATTAGTTGACCTTGGCTATATCCCCTCTGGATGGGACATTTGCAGACCTCTTGCTTTTTTTTTTTTTTTTCTTCCCCCTGTGGGAATCCCAACAGCCTCAGAGCAGCAGCCAAGGTCTGGAGCATAGTTTTTGCCATAGATGAGCCTGTCCAGAAAGGTCTCAGGCTTTAAAAATAATTTTTAACAACTCCTGTAATGGGGGGGTGGGGGTTCAGTGACTTAACCATTCAGCTAAGATGGCAGTGAGGCCATGTCTGCATCTGTAGGACTATAAATATATTTTTGAACATGTTAAAGGACTTGATCATCTATAAGATGACTATTAACTTGCATTTGTTAACCACTAAATATTAGGACTTCAGGTTTCATCCCTATTGGAGCCTTAAAAGTCATAAACATAGTCCATTAAAATGAGAGCACAACAGTTTCCTGTATGATTTAGTATATAAAAATTTAAGGCTATATTATAGATTAATAATATTACCATATTCAGAAAATAAAACCAAGCATATTTTAACCTTTTTGATAGTGAAGATATAGCACAATGACTAAGTTTTAACACAAACAGGTAAATGCCTCTAAAATTAATAGATCTTAATTTAGAGTATTTGTAAAAACTTCTACATAGTAACCCCTGAATTATGAATTTTAAAACCAACAATATAAAATGGTATAAAGCAATCTTAAAATTACATTTAAATTTATTATACCAAACCTATTTACCAGAAAGCCTAGTGGTGAATCTGGATCACAGGCAACTCACGGCCAGGAAAAAAAAACAAAACAGCATTTATCCACTAATTCAGGAATTGATAAAGACATAGGCAGTTAGACATACATTTTAAATTAGCTTAATTTGAATAGACCTTTATAACCTTGAAATTTTAGCAGGGTTGAATCATATATATTTGTAAAATATATATATATATATATTTGTAAAAATATAACTTTGAATTTTTCTAAAAATCCATACCAATTTAAAATACTTGTTGCTGTCTTAGTCCAAAAGGAGATAAACAGAGAATTAATTATGATTAAAATTGTTCATACCATGTGGTCACCTTAAGGTTTATAGTTCAATCTTAAGGTGTTCTTTGCTTTTTGTGGGGTTTTTTGAGAGTATAAAAAGAAACCAGAGTGCACTTTTATTTAGTGGGGTAGCAGTCAGAGAGAAACAGACAGGACTTTGAGAGAAGAGAAATAGGGAAATGCTTTTTACTTCACTGATAGCTCTTAGTGTTACTGGATATTAGACATTTCAGTAAGGCAAATATAGGTGTAGAAGCCAGAGGTTTCTCAAAGGGGGAGAATATGAGTAAGCCATTCCTGTGAATAAGAAAGGGGAAATGGAAATGGACAATGCAGCTAGTGGTTCGTTAACCAAATAGCACAGCAGGTCAGGGGCTTAGCAAGCCCAAGAACCTTGGTGCCTGGTACCAGGGCTTTATCAGCGCTAGGTCAAATTCTCGTAGAAGGAATCTCATCTGTGGGAAAGAATAGGGGCGTATAGGCACCTTTAGAGTGGAGGTAGGAAGGGAAGCAGTGGCCTTTTAGGGTCTACAAGAGACTGCAGTTTTGCAGCTCTTAAAAACAGTGGGACAGAAACAAGGTAGTGAAAGCAGCGGGGGGGGAGGGTATGTGTGTGTGTGGGGAACAAGATGGCTGCCAATCATGTGTCTGTCCTTGATTGTGAGAGACCAAAAGATTAAAAATCAATAGCTATTATTAATATTTAAGGCCTGAACTAGGTGGGTGGAGAAGTCCAGCAATGCCCTGAGGGGAAGAACCACCTTACTGCATTCTTTCCCCACTCACTAGAGATACAGTTGCTAGGAAACTGGCCCATCCTCCTAGGGAGGGACACCAGGTCATTAATGGTTTGGGGACCTTCCTATAGCCAATCGATTCAAAATGCAGCCTTTTGACCAATAGATGCTTGCCAGACAGGAATCGCCCCTGCCTTGGGCATGCTGGGAGGGATCAGAATCTTTAAATCACCCAACTAACCTGAGCACGGGGCTCTCACCACTTTGGCGGTGGGGGGTGTGAGCCCAAGCTGAGCTTGTAATGATTTATAATAAAAAGAACCTCATGTATTTACAGCAGAGTCTATTTATTCCTGGTCTTTTGGGGTTCACGAACTGGGCAGAACAATTGCCCTAAGTTAAGATGGTGAAACCATGTGCTTGCCCTTAGTGGAGATGGCAGTGAAGCAGTGGCTTCACCCTTTTTATCCCCAAATCAACATGGCAGCTAGCCATGAGTCATGTGCAGCCACAGCCGCATGGGAGAGCCAGGATTGCAGGATCCCAGGCCTTGCTGAGGGCATGGTAGTCCCTGCCCAGCAGCAGTTCTAAACTGTTCATGGGTGGCATGGCTGAGCTCCACACATAAGCATACAATGATACAGGAAATTTAAAACCCTAATTCCTGGGGCCTGAGGAGGTGGCAAAATTTAAAGCTGTTTGAGGGCAGTTTAAAACCTTGTGTGATGTGTGGGCGGGTCCTGAGACCTGGCTTACCTAATAGTGAAGTCCAGTGTAAGTGAGCGAAGATCATGAAAGACTGGAGCAGATGAGGGTGTCAGTGAGGAAAAGTTCTGTTGCAGGCCACAAATGCATCTGAGCAGCCACCAGATGCATGTGGCTGCAGCGGCAGGCAGAAACAGGTTAAATGATCATGAAAGGAGCAGGAGATGAGGGTGAGAGGTTTGTTGTGGGCAGGCATATGAAGAGGGATTCTAGCATGTCTAAACATTGCTAGAAGAGCCCTTCTAGGTGTCAGCACCAAATGTTACTATTTATTTAAAAATGATGTCATGCACACAACAGGTATTATATGAAAGAGATTTATTGGGTGGAGGTGGATATAAAGGAAAAAGAAAAAGAGAGACATGGTGGGGCCCCCGAAAGCAAGGCAGAGAGAGCAAGAGAGGAGAGTAAGAGAAGAGTAAGAGGGTGAAAGAGAGAGACAAAGTGGAGGGTTGGTCCTTTTATATCTTGTGCAGGAGACACCTGATGACATCATAGGTTACTAGGCAACCGAGAAGCAGGCTGCCTAAATGCTAACATGGGGAAACCTTGGAAAGGACTTCTCCAAATCCAAAAGCTCCTTGGAATAGACTGTCTTTGTTCAGGAACAAATGCACTTGCCTTGACACTGCCTTAGCTTGGCAGAGGATCCTGGGTGTCATGAACCTTGAAGAAGCACGTGTACCCCTTGGGCGATGGCTGGAAAATGTATCTTAGCCCTAGTCAAAAGTTGACTGAATCAGGCAGAGAGGCAGAGGAGCAGTCCCCATGTGACCAGGGGCCTGGCCCACAGAGCTGGGGCCTCAACTCGTTCCAGGCTTTCTGCATCAAGAAGATAGGTTTTCTTCACAGATGAAATGAGCCAATTCTAAGGGTAGTGGTGGTTGTGCATGCCTTTAATCCCAGAATTTGGAAGGCAGGTGCCAGAACAGCCAGAGCTATATAGAGAAACCCTGTCTCAAAAAAAACAAACAAACAAAAACAAAAACAAAAAAACAGCCAATTCTAGTCAAATTAAAAGTATAAAGGCAGCTCTCTGGTGAATTTACTAATCATACAGGTGGAGGTCAATGAAGTCATCTGGGCTAAAGCAAGGGGTTTTATAGAGCTTACGTGAGGAGTGATGTTAGCTAGGAGCTAGAATTGTGCCCATAGGTGGTCAAAAGCTGAACCCCTGGGCAGGCACTCTAGGGTGGCTTGCCAGAAATGTGGAGGTAAAGGGTGATGATGCATTAGTCCAGAGTTTATGGGGTTGAAGGAAGGAGAGTAGATGGGGTTTCCCGCCTCGTGTTGGAGCAAGCAGGGGTTCCAACCAAATAGTTCAGAGTGTGGGCTGTGCTAATTCCCTGGGTTGAGAATAAGACCACTACCACAACCTAAAGCCAAATTTGATGCAAGCTTTAATTAAATACTGACCAGGTAGATGGGCTCTGGTCAAGACCACCCCTGGGTTCCCAGAAAATGGCCAGGAGTCACGTTTTGCAGGGGCTTAAAAGAGCAAAACCCACAATTCACGCCATTTCCCATCATGTTCAATCAGGGACAAGCATAGATCCTGGTATTTCCTTTCGTACATCCAGTCTAGTGCAAGTGTACATCCTGACCACATACCTTCTGTCCTCATGTGATGCAGACAAACTTGTTTAGGGGTGGGAAAGCATGTGGCCTGTTATCTCCCCAAAACAGTAACCTCCAGCATTTCAGGAAGTAGCTGTCCTTGGGCAAGAGGCATGCAGATCAGAGGCATTTTTTTGTTTCATGTATCTCTTAAGCACAGTAATTAAAACATAACTGGCTCTCACAGTTGCTCTTCCAGAGAGCCTAGGTTCAATTTGCTACACCAACATGGTGGTTCACAACTCTAACTCCACTTCCAGGGAGTGTGACACCCTCTTATAGCCTCTGAGGGTATAAGGGTTAAGCAAACTTCATTTTGAATTAGGGTTCCATTTTGTAAAAGGTATGACCCAAGATTGATCCTCTAACCACCCAGTTGCAGGAAAAACCACGGGATATACAAGCATGTAACCGCCAACCTGGACCAGGTGTTCCTGTAGATAGGCTTACTTCCCTCAGCAACTCTTCCAGATGTTTCCTGTAGACATACTTACTTCCTTGTTTCCTATAGATATCCTTACTTCTGTCAGACGGCACCCACCAATAGCAGTAAAGGTCACCTTGCTTGCTCAACCCTTCCCCAATCCTATAATGCCAAGGCTTGGAATTCCCCGATTGCAGTTTTTCCCCCTTTAAACACTCTGCTCCCCTAGACTCGAAGCCACTCTCCTAACCTGCTGTGACAGAAACAACTTGTGGCCTAAGTTCGAGCTTGTAATAAAAAGATCCTCATGTGTTTTGCAATGGATTCAACTCCTGCCGGTCTTTTGGGGGTCTTATGAATTGGGCACAACATACTTGGAGGCTTGCAGGCATCCCCAAGACTCCCAGGACCCCTGACCGGAGGATCAGAACTGTGGGTAAGCACTTTTGTCTTGGCCAAGTTCTGTGTCTCTGTTCTGTCATTCTGTGTATATTTGAGATTTCAAGGTGGTACACAGTGGGTGGTCAGGGAGTGGTTGTGTTGATAGTACACTAGCTGACTCAGACTGAAGCCACAAACATCCCAGGTCCCGGTGGGGACAGGGCTCCCCAATAGCACTGTGAGGGACACAGGGTCCCAAGTCTGTTTGATAAGCCAAGAAGAAAGTGGGTCACTTCCACAGAGACAGGAAGTGCCACCAACATATTGGTTTTGGGTTCTTACCTGCTTGCCTGGCAGGAATCTGTTGTTTGGTGGTGTATAGGGTCATTAATTTTACTATTGATGTATCTTTTAGTAAAGCTGCAGTTATTCCTAAACAGCTGTATGACCAAATCACTACACAGTGACTGGGATTTATTTAATTAACCTAGATCACAATGCTGGGCAATAGTTATTCCATCCTAAACCTCCAAGCCCAAGCAGTTTCCTACCATTCAGATTTTACCGTATAATGGTATAATCATGCTTTTAGTGATATCTTAGGTCCGGACCATCTCTCCACATGGTTCCAAGACCTCTCTTCCAGCCTCTCTCTCCCACCTCTGCTCCTGCTGCTTCTCCTCCTCCTCTGCCTCCCATTCCTTCCTCTCCTCTGGATCCTCCCCTTCCCTCTTACTCCTTCCTCTCCATTGCTTAACATTGTGACTGGTTGTTTTATTTTGGATGTTTACACAAAGTTGAGACAGGTGATGCTTAGAATGAGTATCACAATGCAATGTCGGAATTGAAACCAGAGAATGGGGGAGAGAAATCAGCATTTGAATGAATAAGGGTAAGGTGTATACATTCCAAAAAAACATTATACCAACAGTTTGGCTTTGTGTCTGTCTGTCTGTGGTGACTGTTCTCATTTCTTTGGACAGGACTTGGATGATGTATAACATGGGACAGGCTTCTTCTAAATCCCTAGACTTAATTCTTGCCCATTTCAGGGAGGCTCGAGCCATGCTTCACAGGCTCTGGTGACAGAGGTGAGGAGGCGCCAAGGGATGGCTGCAGGTATGCAGAGCCTCAGGCTTGGCACCTCTGCTCTCTGGTCTGGTGGAACAACAGGCTGCCATTTCTAGCTCTGGTATAACTGGGTGGAGCCCAATTTTGGGGCAGGCCAACCCTAATGGAACATGATGAAGGGCCCATCGAGAGACAGGCCACTGTTCCAAGTTTTGTTTTTTCCCTTCTTCTTCTGTTCTCTTTGCACTCATTGTACCAGTACATTGTGTTCTTGTGTTGTTTTTTTATGTTTTTGTTTATGATGGTCTCAGTAGGCTGGTGACCAACCAGCTGGGCTGACTGCCTGCCCCATAGTCCCAGCACTACAAGCTGTGGCACCACCTCTGGTCACTGGTGGGAGCATGCCTCGGGGCGGTACAGGTAGAGAGCAGCCAAGAGTGGGGTGGGCAGAGTGAGCTCCCCCAGGCTGATGGGTGTATTTCCACCTGGAGAGCAGAGGGAGGGAGCTCTAGGTGCTTAGATGGGCTCCACTTGTGCAAGCCTACGTTCTGGGAGGGGAAATGGCAATGGTAAACTTCCACTGTGGTGGTGCCCACTAATCTTCCAGGGTCAGCATAAGAGGGCAAGGGGAGGAGGCATGCCAGGGGATGGCTGCATCGTATGGCACCCGAGAAACACTGCAAGTCCCACACTCTCTCATAGATTTGACAGAAAACAAAGTGCTTGAAATTAAGGCTAGCTGGAGTAAGAAGATAGTTACTGGATATGTTTAAAGGTTAAATTCAAACTCTTGTTTAAAACATATATATGTCTGTAAGATCTATAGAAGCACAAATGTTTTAAAATAGCAACCATGTGGCCTGCCATATGATGTGACTCCACATCTTAAAATTGACACGTGGTATGGGGTAGGGCAAAAAAAAAAATTACAGAATCTCTTAGTTGTAATGAATTTTGTTTATCATCCTCCTTTTAGACTAAGAAGACAATTGGTATTGATTAGTATTGACTTTAGAGATTGAATTGTTCACACTGGTAAAATTTGGTTTTGATTTTTAAAATTATGGTTATGCTTTGTGACTTCACTCCTAAAAAGTGAAGTCACTCCTTTATTTTGAGATTGCAAGAACAAATGTCTTTCAAAAACATGTTTAAGGCTATGGAACATTTTAATGTTTTATAATAATCAGATATTTTATAATAATGTCTTTATGGATTATATATATATTTTTTATTTTTATTTTTTATTATTTATTAGTTACATTTTATTAACTCATATATATATATAAATCTGAAACCTTCTAACAACATAAGCATAACAATAGCAGAGAGGGGAGAAAAATCTGAAATATCTCCCATTTTTAATATGCCTTAATTATTTTTATATTTATATACTTATATTTACATACCTTAAAACACCTACTTAGACCCTCTAATTTTTATTGCCTTTACCAACTTTGAAACATTTTCCTAGAGCCTCAATGCTTTAGAACCTCATAACCTTTCATATCATCAGACCATATTCATATATGTATATATATATATATATGTATGTATATACACACACACACACACAGACGTAGTCTGCTGACCAGTTGTGCACCATGGTCACTTTGTGTGTGTGTATATATATGTGTGTGTGTGTGTATTTATGTGTACATTTGTTTATGTAATTAGAGATTATATATACATACATAGATATATATATGTATACATATATATGTATATATATAATCTCTAATTATATGTGTATACATATATATGTATATATATATAGTTTTTGTGGCATGTTGTATGTGTGATTCAGCCCTGATTTGTAAAGGTCTATTCAAATTAACAGGCTGATTTGAGGTGTGCCTTGCTGCTTGTGTTTTTGCCAGTTCTTGATAAAACAGATTAATGTTTCTTTCTGACAGATAGATTTGGTATGGCGAGAATAGTTCAAGCACAATTTTAAAATTGTTCTATATTGTTCTGTTATGTAGTTGATTCTAAAATTTACTTGATTACAACTTGGTTAGAACTTGGTTACGGGAAGTTGTAACCATTGCTTTACTGTGCTATACTATGGGAGGCAGGAACACCATCAGCAACATCTGATGGCTATGTTTTAAATTGCCCACCACAGCCTGTAATAACACATGGCTAGCCGCCATGTTGGGTCAGGGATAAAGAGGGTGGAGCTGTGGTTTTACCACCATCTTTGTTGAAGGCTGGCAGCTGTTGTTCAGTTCTCTGTTTAGTGCTAAGTGCAACTTCTGTCCTTTAACCTTTTTGCTGTTCAGCCTTAATGATATAGTAGGAAGGATCAGAAAGATTTGCTAGGCCCTCTATGAACTGTATCTGATTTTGATTTTAGTTCAGAAATATATTTAAAGTTGTGCTAATGACTGCAATTGGTTACAGAATTGAGCTTTACCTAGTCTCTTATGTTTTCAAGGTTAAGCGTAGGAGGGTAACTACAAAGTTTGCTTATGTAGATTTACTTGAAATAGATATGGTCCTAAAACACTTATCTAAGGAATATGCCAGAATTAGAGATTATAACATTGCTTTACAGGATGTAGTTTAGAGCAGATAACTAAAGACAGACAAAGAATAATTCATATGCTGGCCCTCAAGCTTGTCAGAGATCTGTGGAATATGGCACCTACGTAAGCTTATTATGACAGAGCCCCAAAATCCTGGCAGTAGCTCCTCAAAGTCTTCGAGAAAATTTGGGCACAACGATAGATGACTTCGACTCTGGATTGTGGTATGCTAACCATTGGGCAAGACTGCTTCAATTGGCCCAGTCTGTGGACAAAGCTGTGGACATCTGGAGAGTCATTCTTTCACGTTGCTGAAGGCAAGGTGAGATCAGTCTCTCATGTTCTTTTTTCTACAGAAATAGTCCCTCATCTGCTGTGCCTGATGGCCAGATTGCCTCTGCTCATGATGCCATGAGCCCACAGGAGCCAGGGACAACTGTGTAGGTGGTGGACTGACTAGTCGTCTCTGTGTCATTTTGTTTGGTACATAGAATGGTACATGTACTTATCCTTCTCAGGTCTCTGATCACATTGATGGCTAAACTAAGCTAATGGTAGCTTTGCAGCTAAAGGGCTAACAATTAGATCCGCTGTTAGTTCACTGGTCTATTCGTTAACTAGTAAGAATTACTAGGTACTAGATCTCTTATTTAGAAAGGCAAAGGCTTCACAGGCTTGCTCACAGGCTTCACGTTAGTTGCCTGTGTCTTATGGTAAATAACTTGATAGAAAAATGTAAAGTTTATGTAAGGTCTGAGGATATGAAAGTTTAAGTTATGAGGATCTAAAAATGTTGAGGCTCTAGGAAAATGTTTCAGAGTTGGTAAATGCAATGAAGATTGGAGGGTTTAAGCAGGTGTTTTAAGGTGTGTAAATATGTTGTAATGATATAAAAAAATTAAGTCATATTAAAAATGGGAACTATTTCAGATTTCTCTTCCCCTCTCTGCTATTGTTATGCTTATTTAAGATTTCAGGAATTCAGAATTATGACATTGATCAGTTGAGTTCTAATAAGCTGATGGAGCACTGACTGCTTATTATCCAGTCACAAGCTTGAGATTTTAATTTCCTTTTGTCTTTTGGAGATAGACTTAAAGGTGCTTCTCATCATGCTAAAAACATTTGTCTAATGTGTATATCTCTGACCCATAAAAGCTATAGCTTTTACTAGGTCTTAATGGCATGAGACTACTCCTGCTGTCTTGCAGACACTTGTTACCTGCTTTTTCAAAAGTATGGATCTCAATACAATGGGGACACTAGTATAATTCCTTTTGTAAACTAAAATTCATGAGTTTCAGGAAATCAAAAAGCCATAAGACCTGGATCTGGCATAGCTCAAACAGATCCCAGATGAGTTTTTCCTTTGGTCTTGTGATTCCTCACTTTTCCCATTTACTAGACAAATTTTAACTTCTGTCACTAGTCTGAATTTGTCTAAGCAGATTTTCACCTGGTTGACAGACTCCATTCAGGGATCAGCTATGGATTGCGATCTGAGATCTGGAGTTGCTGAAAGCTGAAGTAAACCAGTCCGGCCAATGTGATGGCTCCGTCTCTTCAACTGGATTGTTAATTAGATGGTGCCCTGTTGCCTAGCCTTTCAGCCTTCCTGAGTCCCCAATATCTCCACCACAGTGTTAGCTTGAAGAAATTACAGAGGAGATTCGTCAGCCTTTATCCTACCTAACAGGCTGAAATGCTAACTTAGCTCCCTGACATTAGCTATTATCTTCCAAGGGCCCTACAAGACTTGTGACCACTTCTAACCATTTGCCCACCCAGGACACCAATTCTGATCTCTTGTGGGATCTCATGGTACATACATACCAAGCCATTAACGGATCCAGGCCTGATTTAACCCAGTCCTGCTGGTTATGCTACAACACAAAACCTCCCTGTTATGATAGTGTCGCCACCATGTGTAACCATACTTTCTGATAACCATAGTCTGTGCAGATGGCAACAATCCTCATGGCTAGACTCATACTCCAATCAATCTCAGGCCAGGGAGCAGGGATGTGCATAGGTAATGTTACTAAGGAATATAGAGAGTTTTGTAATCTAGCCTGGAACCTCACTGATTCTGAAAAGTCTAAGTTTCTGATCCCTTCCGCCAATACCTGATGGGCTTGTTCAACAGGATTGACTCCTTGTGCCCACAGCCAGCTGTTATAGTCCTCTGACCAGTTCTGCATCTTGGCACAGCTAGTCCCCCACCTAACCTACCATAGTGGAGAAGACTTTGCCTCCTTCTGGGACTCTCCCTCTACCCTGATAAGACCTGCAATCAGAACAAAAAGGGAGCCCATCTCTACCCTAACATTGGCTGTCATCTTGGGGTTGAGGGCTGCAGGGGCCGGGACAGGAATCTCTTTCTTGGTACTCCAAGATTGACATTAATAGCCAGCTTAGAGATGAAGACATAGACAGACTGGAGACTACTATCTCCTACTTACAAGACTCATTGCCTGCTTTGGCAGAGGTCGTATTACAAAATAGAAGGGGGCTAGACCTCTTATTCCTACAGCAAGGGGGACTCTGTGCTGCCCTTAGTGAAGAATGCTATTTTTACATGGACTGTTCAGGTATAGTCAAAGATTCTATGGTTATGGTATGAGAAGGCCTAGAAAAAAGAAAAAGTAAACGAGAACAATCCCACGGTTGGTTCCAATCATGGTTCAGTACCTCACCATGGCTAACCACTCTTGTCTCTACTTTGCTAGGTCCCCTTTTAATTCTCTTGCTTTTATTGAGCTTCGGGCCCTGCATACTTAATATATTACTACAATATATAAAACACAGGTTAGGTACAATTCAGCTCATGGTTATGAGAACCCAATATCATTGTCTTAATGGGGACAACCTAAGAGTCCCACAATTGGGCCACAAGTCACTATCAGAGGGGAAATATAAGGGTTAAGCAAACTCCATTTTGAATTAGGGTTCCATTTTGTAAAAGGTACTTACCCAAGAATGACCCTCCATCCACCGAGTTGCAGGAAAAACTGCAGGATGTACAAACATGTAACCACCAAACCAGACCAGATGTTCCTGTAGACAAGCTTACTTCCTTTAGCAACTCTGCCAGACGGCACCCACCAAGAGCAGTGAAGGTCACCTCGCTTGCTCAACCCTTCCCCAATCCTGTAACACCAAGGCTTGGCATTCCCCACTTGCATTTTTTTCCCTTTAAAAACTCTGCTCCACTAGACTTGAGGCCACTCTCCTAACCTGCTGCAACAGGTTTGTGGCCCAAGTTCGAGCTTGTAATAAAAAGATCCTCATGTGTTTTGCAACAGATTTGACTCCTGGTGGTCTTTTCGGGGCTCTTGAATCAGGCAGAACAAGGGCACTGTTATGAATACAATGTACAAACATACTTATAGGCAAAACACAAAATAATAAAGTAATTAAAAAATATTTCAGTGAATTAAGGCTTGTTTTAACTTGAACTCTAGAGGACTCTGAGTTAATCCCAGTCTGAATCTAGAGACAACACTTTTGAAGCCATCTCTGCAAGGTCTAGAGCATGTCAAGATGAGCTTGAGTATGGTGGTCAATACCATCAATTTGGCAGTCTAGAGTCTCTGAGAAGCTTCTGCGTATACTGTGAGGGAGTATCTACATTAAAATAACTACAGTGGGTCTTCCATGGGCTGGGGTTCAGGAATGAATAAAATGGGAGAAAGTTGAGCACCAGCAAATCATCACTGTCTGACTTTGCTGTCTACGCAACCAGCTACATCAGGCTTTTGCCACTATGACTCTCCAGTCATGAGGGCTGCGTTTTGGAACTGCCTTAGGTGGCTTTTGTCAAGCCATTTGTCCCAGACAAGTAATAGTAAAGGGAGGGACCTATACATCTAGACTTCTGCAGAAATGACAGCACATTCACAGAGATGAGGCTAAAGGCTACAGAACACCTCATTACTATTACTGAGAATTTAAACAGTAAATTCCCTACCAAGGGAACTTAAAATGACAATCTCTGTGACAACTTAGCAATATATCTCTTTGAAGACAGATGGCAGATTCATGGTCTCAAGCATGCTAGGCCAGTGTCCTACAACTGAGCCACACCCTTAGCTTCCAACTCACTTTTGTTGTTTTCATTTTTTGAGACAGGGTCTCACTGTGTAACCCTGACTAGGATAGAGCTCACTATGTAGATGTTCAGCAAATTATTTTCTTTTTAGCTGAGACCAGAATCATCTCAATGGCTTGTAATGTTAATGAAGTCTGCCGTACAGCAAATGTGATGACTTTTCTTGATTGTAAACATGACCACATCAATCTGGTAAGTGCACCTGTGAGGGATTGCTAATTAAATCACTTGAAATGGGAACACCCACTTTTAATCTGGATCTTGAGGTAGGAAGATCCATCCACCTTTAATCTGAGCTGTTCTAGTGGCAGTTTATATAAAGGACATAGAAAAAGGAAGCTTTTGTTCTTTGTAAAAAGTGAAATCCATTTCTTCACTGACATTAGAGCCTACTTTTTTTGGGATTCTGTCATATAATGAAGACCAACTAAGACATCCAGCCTTGTGAACAGACTACTGGCCTCTTGAACTTTATATTGGCAGATAGCCATTGTTGGACTAGCTGGACCACATCCTGAAAGCCACAAATCTCCTTTTCTATGTATTCATTCTATCAGCTCTGTCCCTCTAGATAACCCCAACTAAAATAGCAAATGAACAACCCATTTTTGTAAAAATTCCCATGCACACATCAAGTACATTAGTATTTACATTTATTTCATGTATGCTCTTTACACACTCATTATTGAACAAAACTGGAATGCAAACAAATGTACAAATACCATAATAAGCATTATCAAATAAAATAACTGGCACTAGTGTTATATATGCAAATTAATGGACGCAGTGAGGAAAATGATGGTAGAAGACTGCAGCCTGGGACATTTTCCTTTTTTCTTTTATCAAAAGAAAATGCTCAGTAGCACCATAATGGTAATAATTAAAGAAAACCTAAGGTGAAGTACGTGACTGCTACGAGGTTAGTCTGCTAGGAGAGTTATGTGGGAAGTTAACAGTACAGGCAGTATTTTGGCCAACTTTTGCTTGTGTCAGCTAAATATCCTTCATAAACAAAAGGAAAATGAAACAAAGCCATACACAGACCTTTGTATAAGCTTGGTAGAAGCTCTACATTGCTTTGATTTCATGGTTCAAAAGATACACATGTTAAACATTGAGGTTATGTAATGTTAAATTTACTAAAGCCTGAGTGTGTCTTTGGTAGGTGAATACTTTTTCAGCATAGTTAATAACCACATTCATGTTTATCTATTTCCTGTATTTTTCTATATACTCCAAGGAGAAGAGAAGATATTTTGGGATGTGATGGAGCAAAACCCTCAAATGACTAGGCTTGTGAAACCCAGTCTCTACCAAAGGCATCAAGAATCAACGGGTACTAACTTGCCTTAGTTACAGGTGACTTTTATAATACTTACATCCTAATGGATTTTACTCTGTAGTTTTATGTCTCATTTCTTGTTGTCAGTATACTTAAGTTACCTACTTTTACCTTTTTCTTCTAAAATGGCATCAACAATACATGAGATATGTAACAGTACCAGGTGTTTCTACTTCAAAGTTGTGCAAAAACTGCCAAAATCTTGCTCAAGTGTCTAAGTATCCAAATGGTTACCAATGGGCTGCATTAAGCTTTGTATCCACATTGCATATGAAGAAAGAAATGAAATTTAAGCTCAGTTATGAAGAGCAACGTTACAAAGAGGATCATAAACTGAGCAATCTGACAAGTTCTTTTCAACACCACCCCTTAGTGGTTTCAATATAATGTCACTAACCACTTATCCCTATGCCTCAATTTTTCTTACAACTGCTGTAGAACAGAGAACAGTTAGTATATGATTATAAATTAAACCACATCCCTATCTAAATACACAGGTATATGCATCAAGCAATGTTTTGTGACAAGAACACAAAACATGCCTTTTTCTTAAGTTATGATTCTCATAATAATGCACATTTAAAGCCTTCATTTCATAATTTAGTAATTAACATCCACATGAAACACAATGCCTTGCTAAACATACAAATGTATTTGCATTATGATTATGAAACCTGGTTTTTGCTGGTAACTTAACCTTAACAGTTGCTGGTTCAACCAGCTCCAAACAGGGTTGTTCAGTGGTCATTCCTCTGCAGCACTCATGAGCCTAAATTTCAGTCTGAACAGCAACTTTCAAGTCCACTGTCTGATATGAGTGGTTATTATTTGTTTCTTTCAGTGCATCACCAAAACACAAATCAACATTAGGCTTCATCTCACTTTTGCTGGTGCCATGCTCTTCTGCAACATGAACTGGCTGTGGAACTTCTGAACAGGAAGCAGTTTTGGAAAGCAGAGAACTGCTACACTGATGTGGTGAATTCTCCAGACGGTCATTTTCCACCTCTGGAAGGGTATTCACAGTCGCAAAGCGTGTGTGACAATCAGTGGAACCATGACTACAGGGTGTTCTCATGCTTTCTAAGTCTGAACAGCTAAATTCAGAAAAATGACTAGAGTGGGAATCTGCTACAGATGGCATACTGTCGCTGAGGGATGGCGCCTCAAATTCACTTGAGTTCGTGCTTTGCTGTTCTAACAACTGTGCATCCATGTCCTCTCTGGTTTCATTTATCTTCATGTTACCCTTTTTCCTCAATTTACCACTTTTTGACTTTTTTCCTGCTGTTGCTTCTTTGGACCACTTGGTGGCACTGGATTTACCTTCGGGCAAGCCACTGGAGGAACCACCAGTGTGGCTTCTGGCAGCACTGCCGTCCTCCACACTACTGCTTCCACTGTTGTGCCGGAACTTGAATGGCTTTGATTCAATATCTACTTGCACTTCCATACTATTCCCTTCTCTGAAACAAGAGTAACAAAAACAAAACTATGCCTGACTTTGTTTTCATTTCTGTTCAGGTAAGAGCAAAGTAAAGTAGTAAAATAGTAAAGTCTATGCATAGAAGCTACTGCAACATTTTAATGCAGATCACATTCTATTAACATAAAACTTCATGTAAGAGGACTGCTGTCTTTGTTGTTGTTTGTTGAGACGGGGTCTAAATATGAAGCCCTGGCTGACCTTGAACTCACTATGTAGACCAAGCTGGCCTTGAACTCAAGAGATCTGACTGCCTCTGCCTCCAGAGTGCTGGGATTAAAGGTGTGCACTACCATGAACAGTTCAAGATGACTGTCTTATTGCTTCAATTAAAAAGAAGAAATTAATTTATGTGTATGTGCTTGCACCTGCGTATGCGCAGGTGACAGCAGAGACCAGAAAAGGGCATCAGAGCCCCAGGAACTGGAGTTACAGGTGAATGTGAGTTACCTATTGTGGCTTAGAAGTGAACCCAGGTCTTCTAGAAAAGGAGCAAGTACTCTTAACCGCTGAGCCCCAAACCCTACACTGACTAGAACTCAGCCCCCATTCTTCCCTCTCACCAGCTCTTAGCGACCACAAATTTACTTTCTACCTTGATGCCTCCTTTGAACATCACAGTTTTCTCAGACTGCACCCAGTGACAGGAATAAGGCTCCCCCCCTACAAAGATTTATTTATTTATACAGTATTTTGCTTGCATGTGTGGTAGCAGAAGACATCGGATCTCATTATAGATGGTTGTGAGCCATCTATTGTGATGGGACTTGAACTCAGGTCTTTTGGAAGAATACCCAGTGCTCTTAACCTCTGAGGCATCTCTCCAGCCTGGGATAACTCTTTTTAAATTAATTTTTAAAAACCCTTCCAATATTATAGGAAGGACATTCTTCCTTACCTGTCCAGAGGGATGTAGGAATTCAGAATGGATCCTGCCATCGCTTTGGTGCTGGCATTATCACTAACTGTTCCTAAGCTCACTGTGCCAGATTCTCCACTGAGACTGTACCGTTCCTTCTGCACGTCTGCTTGTACTTCCAACCTTAAAGAGGAGGCATCACATAAACCTTCAATAATTTATAAATCAGCAATCATAATACGTATCTTTAAATAATTCAGTTAAAAACTTCAGTAATAAAACTGCAGACAGTGTAGATTTTCAATTCCCACTTGTTTGATGACACAGATAATAATGTACACTGAAAATATCCACCCAAGAGAATCAAGAAGACACTACCAAAAGGAGAAAACAAACTTCTTAACCTAAAGATCTCCATTATTCTAGGATACAGTCCTTTGTCATGTTTCAGCACAAAATATAAAGTCAGAATATAGTAACCAATAATAAATTTGTAAAATCCTCTATTAACTGGGTGTGGCGGCAAACCCATTTAATCCCAGGCTTAGGAGACACGGGCAGGCTGGTCACCATGAGTCTGAGAACAGCCTGGCCTATAGGGCCAGTTCCAGGTTAGCCAGGGCCACACAGTTAAGACTCTATCGCAAATAACAATTTTTTAAAAATACCATGTTAAAAAGAGTTCTAATAACTGACTTCAGCCACATCTGATTTTGTCATAAGAGGTAATAATATATAAATACCACTATAAGTTAATTTCTATCTAAGTAAATAAGATAAAAATGACTGACTTATCTTTTAATTCACCTACTTTCTTCCACATAAAAAAGCTAAAACAAATACTGAATTAAAAAACAAACAACAATAACAAAACAAAGTAAGATTAGTACATTAGTTCCTCCTCCTCATCTCCATGGTTATCAGTGAAGATGACCATCATCACTTTAGGATGCACGCGGACAGTTTAAGTCCTGCTTCATGCACCTGGAGCACCCTGACCCTACCAGTCCCCCTAGCCGCAGGCCGAGGCTCATTTAGTGGTCCCCACAGAAACAAGGAGTAGGCTAAGCATGGCCTTTACGTCAACATACTCAAATGAAGCTCCAGCAGTCATTTATCAGATCCAATTTCATCAAGTGCTATGTCTCAGGACTTAGTATTTATTCCAACATAAGTACCAAACATGGTAAAACAAAACAAAACAAATCTCATCATTCTTCCCTAAATTTTACTTTTTAAGCTTAGGAATCAAAACAAAGAGCTATTTCTTACCTGTTGAAACAATTTACCATGACACTTCCAGACAGGCTTCCTGTTATACTAGCTCCAGCTAGCGCCATGGTGCTAGCTGTTTCACTCAAGTTGTCTCTAATGGTGCCTATTCGGTCCATGTGGCTTCCACTTGCACTCAGACTGCCAGTCAGACCACCAACACTTCCCTCTCCTATGCTAGGGTTGTGCCTTGCTTCTGCTACTGATGTTGGATCTAAATGTAAAATAATTCAAGAAATAAGAATGATTACTCATTCATTTCCCTGCCTTCAACTCCTGTATGATTTCAGAAAGAATATCAGAATTAAACAAAGTACAAATCACAGCCATGGTTAGGCATAAAGAAAACTATTTCAGGGTGTATAGCTCAATTTAAGGCTGGCTCTAAATTTAAGATGATCACTATTTATTTATTTATTTTTTTTGGTTATGTCCAGAAGATTTAGAAATTTTAAATGAACTATTTAAAAGTCCACCCTGGCCAGCACTAGGTTCCAATGAGAGATCCTATTTTCTATATCAGTAAGATTGGGACAAAAGTTGATTTCTAGATAGAGTTCACAGTTCTAATTGTCTCTAAGCTATTAGAAGGTGTATTAGCACTATATTGTGATTTTGCAGTGCTAGTCACATGCTTTGTATTGAGAAATTCACTTATTTATGCCTCTATTTGAGATACCATTACACAACCAATTATATTACATAACGTGACAAAAGCTATCAAAAATACAGCAGAGGTTAAAAGAGAGTGAAGAGTGAAGACTGCATGCATAATCCCTGCACATAGCTTTTATAATATGACTACGGAAGAGGTCATATTTGTAAGAGACTCAAAGACAGTGAACAAGTGAGCCATACAATTATCTGAAAGCAGAGTATTGCAGGCACAGGTAAGCACAAGTTTAAAAGCCTAGAAGCAGGAATGTAACTGTCATCTTCAAGGAGAGGTTGTATACGACAGAATGGGAAAGGATGTGTTCAAATAGTCAGGGCAAGATGTGAGACCTTCACAAGGATGTTGGACATCCTGTTCCCCATGTAGACAATCAAGAAATTTCAAGAAAGGCACACAAAAGAAAAGCAACAGGGTTCTGAGGGCCTGGCTGAAATACTTTGATAAAAACTGCTGGATACAGAATAAGCACTGTTTAAAATGTCCGTTGACTAATGGACACTTCTACTGGCAGTGTGTATAAAGCCTTTGATTATTCACGATTTCTGCCCACTATGGTTCTAATTTGTATTTCTTTGAATAATACAGATGATGTTTTTGATTTGTTGACCGTCTATAATCCTTTTCACAATAACTTCATAATGCATCAAGCAAAACACTATGAAAAAGTTCTAATTTCCAACATGTACTGTCAATAATATCGAATTAAGCACCCAGAATCTCTCCATCCTCTCCCACACATGTGACTGCCTTTAGTAGCTCCTTTTACAGTTGTGCTTCAGGCCATGAAAACTAAAAGCCGTCAGGCACGGATCTTTAGTCCCAGCACGTGGGAAGCAGCCTGGTCTACACAGAAAGTTCCAGGCTGGCCAAGGCTACACACTGAGACCCTGTCTCAGAAAGACAGGAAAGAGAGGAAAAGAGAAGAGGGAAAACGGAGAGAACTGTGAGCCAAACTGAGCACAAATGAGGCCTAGCAAAACGAAGGCAGTGACAATTAACAAACACATTTCTACATCTGTTTAAAGGACTTACCTATAGCTGTGTTAGTTCCACCAACATTTATGTCATTTTCATCATCAAACTCAATCCTGACTCCTTTCCCATTGCCTGCTGAAACTCCACAACCCCCACTTCGGCAGAGGGAAATTGGGACAACACCATAAACATAAGCTAACATAATAGGAACACCAATGCCTAAAAGGGAGTTAAATTAAATCATTAGAAACCAAAAAGTAAATCACAGAAATATGAAGTGTAGATCTTTTCAGGAGAAGGTGCACAGAGTTCTAAGGACCTGGCTAGAACAACAAGCAAATGCAAGATTCCCAGGTGGCTGTCTCTGTGAACTTTCTAAGTACAAGCCTCTGAACCCAGCTATCTTCACAGGTCCTTGCCAGGACTGAACCTAGGGCTTATGTGTATGTCTGTGACAACCACTGTACCAGTAAGCTACACCAGCCTTAAAATGAGGTTCTTGGTATTTAAATGAAATTAAAAGTCTATGGTACTTTTAATGAAATTACTTGAGAATAACCCTCTTCAAAACAACATAATAGTTAAAAATACCTTTTCTATCAACTTCCTAAGATTTGAGGAAAGGCTTAAAAGCATGCTCTTACCTACAGTCACTGCAGCTACCACTGGAGACACGATTACAGACAGTGTTACACCACCTGCTATGGCCAGATTCCGCTTGTGTTTTGAAATATCTTTGCCTTCATAGCGATTATGAATCTTAAATTTAAAAGGAATGGAAGTTTAGAGAGGAAAAACATTATCTACTTAGCTTAGATGAAACAATCCTACACATACAAGAAAACTGAGCATTTCTCATACATTTTTAGTCAAATGCCCTAATTCAAGGTAAACCACAGTCTCATAAACTGCCTCTTATTAAAGACCTACTTATGTAAGAAGGCAGTGGCTCAGGAGATTATAGTGTCAGAAGTTCAACGTCAGCCTTGATTCCATCTCATAAAAACAATACTAGAGTTTCACAGGTTTCTTTCTAAATAAGACTCCCTGACTCAGCCCCAAGAGAAGTTTCCACAATCGTTTTTACTCCTAACAATTGAGTCTAAAAGGTCCTATGTGAACAAGCATCACTTAAGTAAAACTTTTTTCTTTTTATGACAAAAATTATTAACAGATTGATTCAAAATCCTATCTACCTATTTAACAGTTCGAAGAGGTAGAGACAAAGAAAAGTAATGGTTATCAGAGGACAGGAGTTAAATCTACTTAGCACCATTGCACAATCCACATTAGTAAATATAACTATTGCCATAAGATGGCTTGTAAGTGATTAAATGAAACTGGGAATAGTTTAGTAGCTTTGTTCTTGGGCCTTGCAAGAGCCAAATTAATGAAAAGCATTTTCCCATCTGTTTTGAGACATCCTATGAATGGTATCCAAATCACATAGGTAGTGTAAAACAGTAGGTCCTTTCTACGTTCTTTGTTCTACAGCTCCCTTCCAGCCCATTCCTGGACACTGTCCTGGAGCAGAGCAAAGCCAAGCCTACACAGACACAGGGCAGATCTGAGGTCAGGCTGCTAAGGGAAAGGAACCCTCCATCAACTTTCAACTTTTGCTATTTTCCCTTTCCTCCCCCCCCCCTTTTTTTTTCCCTAAGATAGGACCTTGCTATATAGTTTAGGCTGGCCTCAAACTTGAAGTAATCCCTGTTTCAGGTCCCCAAGTGCTGCGATTATAGATGCACAGCACAGCCTATCAATTTTGGGAGCGTTAAACACCAGTGTGGAGTAACAGTGACCACATCATCCCATTACTTTTGGTTCAACTTAACTGTTTCTGTTTGCTATTTTTTTCTCTCAGTTTCGTTCATTTTTTAAAACTTTATTTATTATATGTATGTGAGCAGTTTACTTACATGTATGTCTGTGTCCCATGTGTGCCCTGTGGCCACAGAAACCAGAAGAGGGCACTGGATCTCAGAAACAATGCATAGAGCATTATTTAAAGGAAAAACTAATCTATTAACTTGCCCTTTAGGTGCATGTATGAACAACAACAACAGACACCTCAATCACATTTTGATGCAGGTCCTTGCACTATAGACTAGTCTGGCCTGGAATCTGGTACAATCCTGGTTTGGCCTCTTGAGTACTGGGATTATCGTCTGGCTGTTACTCTATAAATTTTTGGCAGTACATGCAGTGTATTTCTTTCCCTTCTATTTCGAACTACCAGAGAAAATAGTTTTCCTTTCAATAAAAATCTTTTTGGGAAACTACATGAAAAATATTAATCTCAATTTCTGTCCTGGCTAATTTTGTTGTTGTTATTTGTTGTGTGTGTGTGTGTGTTTTGTTGTTGTTGTCAACTTGACATAAACTAGAATCATTTGGGAGAGGGAACTTTAACAGAGAAAGGGCCCACAATAAACCAGGCACTGGTGGCCTAAGCCTTTAATCCCAGTGTTTCCAGAGGTAGACACAGATGACCTGAGTTGGAGGCCAGCCTGCCTGGTCTATAAAGTAAGTTCCAGGCAGGTAAAGACTACACAGAGAAACCCTGTCTGAAAAATTAAGAAAGACACACACAGAGCGAGCAAGAGAGAGCCAGAGACACAGAGCCAGACAGACACAGACACGGTGGGAGGAAGGGAGGAAAGCAGAGAGAGGGAGGGAGGGAGGGAGAGAGAGGAAGGGAAGGAAAGAGGAAGGCAAGGAAAAGAAAATGCCCACACTAGATTGGGTGTGGGGCATTTCCCTGATTAATGTCGATGTAGGAGGGCCCAGCGGGTGGGCAGTCCTGGGGTTATGTAAGAAAGCAAGCCAATAAGCAGACTTCTTCCATGCAATGTGCTCCAGGTTCCTGTCCTGACTTCCTTCCATAATCAACTGTGATGAGGAAGTAAACCAAATAATTCTTCCCTCACTATGTTGCTTTTGGTCATGGTGTTTTATATCAGAGATTTTTTTTATCTTTGTAGTGCTGGGAATCAAATCCAGGCCCTTACACATAGCTGTACAAGTGATCTACCACAATGCTGTGGTCCTAACTCACTGAGTTTAGGTTTACTTAAGAGCCTTCAGAAATAAACACTTAATTTAGGAGTATCTATGTTCTTCACCAATCACCAATCCAATTTTGTTGTTGTCACTGTTGGTTTCCGTCTGGGACCTAATACAGAATCTCCTACAGGTTAGACAAGTACCCTACCAACAAGCTATATGCCTTTCTATTAAAACTTATTGAATAATTTTTTTGGGGGGGGATTGTATTTTCAGGGCAGAAGAGATGGCTCAGCAGTTAACAATACATGCCGATGCTCCTGCAAAGAACCAAGTTTGATTACCAGCATCTATACTCACAACTGTCTGTAACTCTAGTTCTAGGGGATCTGATGTTGTCTCTGGCCTTTGCAAGCACCAGGCATACACATGGTACACAGGCATATATGCAAGCAAAACACTCATCAATGAAATGTAGCTGCTTTACTGAAGAAGATCATTCTTCATTGCACTAAGTTTAGTAGCACAATTTAGAAACAGAATTAAAGGACACAAAGGGAATTAGTTTGAAAAACCTAAGTATTTTCTAATAACAGTGAAGATAGTCTTATGTCTACCTGACACACAAACTAGAGTTATCTCAAAGGAGGTTATTTTAGGGTTTTTATTGCTTCAACAAAACACCATGACCAAAAAGTAAGTTGGGAAGGAAAGGGTTTATTTGGCTTATACTTCTAGGTCTTTGGAGGAAGTCAGGACAGAAATTCAAACATGGCTAGAACTGACGTAGGCCACAGATGGGTGTACTTGCTGGCTTGCTTCCCCTGGCTTGCTCACCTGCTGTCTTACAGAACCCAGCACTACCAGCCCAGGGATGTCGTCACCCTCCATGGTCTGGGCCCTCCCACATCAATCACTGAAAAAAATGCCTTACAGATGGATCTCATGGATCCATTTTCTCAACTGAAGCTTCTTCCTCTCTGATGACTCTAACTTGTGTCAAGTTAACAGAAAACCAGTCATTACAACAGTGAACCACAACTGAGGAGATGCCTCAATTAGTAATTAATGGAGGAGGGCTCAGCCCACGGTGGGTGGTGCCATCTGTAGGCTGGTGGTCCTGAGTTCTGTAAGAAAACAGGCTGAGCAAGCCATGGGGAGCAAGGGAGTAAGCAGCACCCCTCCACAGCTTCTGCATCAGCTCCTACCTTCAGGTTCCTGCCCCACTTGAGTTCCTGCCCTTGATTCTTTCAGTGATAAGACTACAATGTGGACGTATAAACCCAACCCTTTCCTCCCCATTTGCTCTTCCTTTCCAACAAAATGGTACTTTGCCAGAGCAACAGAAACCCTAGCTAAGACAGCTATGGAGTTGGTACTTTCTCCAGGACTATGTGCCCAAATGGCTAGACCAAAAACTGTGAGGGACTTCATATACAGAATTCATTTACCTGGACTCAAATCCATGTTCTACCCCTTTCTGTATAATTAAAGATCAATCATAAAAACTTTTCTAAGCTGCAGTATTGGGCTGGCAAGATAGCTCAGAGGGTGAAAGTATTTGCTGTCAAGCCTGATAACCTCAGTATGATCCCTGGAACAACATAATGGAAGCAGAAAAGCAAAAACCAACTCCAGCAAGTTATACTCTGACCTCTACTCATATGCTTACACACATACCATAAACAAGTTAATGTAAGTATCATTACTTCACCACATCTATTGAACACTGAAATACCAGGGTGCTACAACATTAAGATTGAGTTGAGGGTGGTGAAACACACCTTTCCTGTGGGAGGCAGAAGCAGGCCAATCTTTGTGAATTCAAGGCTAGCCAGGACTACATGGTGACAACACAGTGAGATCTCCCCTCGCCCCCTCCGAAAGACTAATTCAAGTTTATAAATCACCTGTCATAAAGTTTGGGCTTTTTAACTGTTTATTCCCCTATGAAAACTGTTCTCTTTGTTCTGACTGGGATAGGACCTCATAATTTCTTGACATTCAATTAATTTAATTTAGACAGCAACAGATTTCTTAGTACTTCATAAGTTATTAAATTTGCTCTTCAAAAAAAAGTTACTTAGCTAATGACATAATTCAGCATTTCTAGGACAGTGGTAGGGATTAGTAAATGTTGGTATTTAGATTTCCACAAAAGACTTATAACCTGTAAACTGTATTTACTAACAGTAATAATATAATGGAAGTGGCATGCATTATTTAGCCATTAATTTCTATCTTAAAGATCTCACAGTAATAACTTTACAAGGATATACCCAATAGAGAGCAATGTCATTTATCCTTCAAAATGTGAAAGCAGATCTGTAGCAAAGGTTGCTTTTTATACAGGTATTAGCTTACAAAACATCAGAGTTTACCACGTAAATAGGGCCTTTTGTTAGTTTACTTATTTACTTTTGAGACATATGGGCTGGGTTCAAACTCGCTCTGATTTTGAACTTCTGGTCCTCCTGCCTCCACTTCCTGAGTATTGGAATTACAAATATGGGCCACCACAACCAGTTTATGTGGTGCTAGAGATCAAATCCACGATGTTCTCCATGAAAAATTTTACCAAAAATTATATCCCCAGACCAAAACTTCTATAATGAAGAAACTAAAACCAACTTCGGTGTTAAAAACAAAACAAAGACATTTCTTAGGAGAAGAAGAGTTTAGAATGAAGGTACTGTATTGAGAAGAGAGAACTTACCTTGCGACCCACATACACAGGAATGCCAATGATCATGGCAGGAATGGCAATGCCAGCTATTAGAGCAATCCCTACAGGAGCACCAACAAGGGTTCCCAGCTGCCACAGGATTTTCTTCTTTCGGCTCCAGGGTTTCTTCCCCCAAAAAGTACAACCTGATGGACTAAGAGGGAAATTATACAATAACTTTTGGGGAAAAAGTATACTAGAACACATCAAAGCAACAAAAACAGAAGAAAAATACTTATCATACTTAACCACCTCCTTTTTGTACTTTGGGTTCATTTAAAAGCCAAAAGATTAAAGAAAGATCCACTTTAAGTTATATGAACAGGATACTGCTAATTATGATTTAAAATTTATGCCTAGTTCTCCATAACCTTCAAGGCCTTAGTTTCTGAACTCTATACTGATATAAAATAAAACAAGCTTATTTTACCTCCATCTTAGTCACATAAATTACATCATAAATTCACCTTGGGACAGACAGTGGTGGCACATGCCTTTAGTCCCAGCACTTGGGAAGCAGAGGCAGGCAAATCTGTGAGTTTGAGGCCAGCCTAGTTTACAGAGCTAGTTCCAGGACAGCCAGGGCTACACAGAGAAACCCTGTCTTAAAAAACTAAATTAATTAATTAGTTAATTAATTAACCAATCTTGGGACATAAATGAGAAAATTAAGAGTTGGATTAATTGCATAGAATAGCAAATACTAGTACTAAAGTTCAACAATAACAATGCAAAAACAAAGGAACCTTTACTTCCTACTTTTATTGATTCTAAGTCACTTAAGTATAATTTGGTAGCTTTTAAACTTACGGAAGGAGGAATAGAAGCGATCTCTTTACATAGCTTATGAATCTCAGGAATAAAATTACTTAGGTTAATACTGTTTTTGAAACAAAGACTCTGGTATACAGTGTAAAGTCTACTCATACATAAATAGTTCTCTTCATAAGCTTACCTTAGATAATGTAAATCGGAGATTTCTTTCATACACAACCAACAAAACTCACAGCCACAGACAGCACATGTCATGTGATTGCAGCTCCCATCATTCATCTTTATTATATAAGCAGTGCACCGTGGACATGGCTTTATATCATCAGCTATGAGGGGCAGAGACAAGAAAATATGAAGTGTGTAGAAATGGTTTCTGGCACATTACCAGAAGCAACACTGCCCAAACAAATCTTTGCAATTACAGTTCACTAAGTAACAGTTTTAATCTGCTGTTTTTAGTATGGAAAGTATTTTTTTTCCTCTTAAGGAAATATACTTTGTATTAAATTTTCAGGTTGTAAACATTTTTCAAGCATGGTAGCAAAGCAATGAGAACAAAAAATAATGACAAAGGAGAAGTGCAGATTACTGTATGCTACTCTTTTAGTGAAGAGACATTTAGGAAGGAAGCACTTCGTACTCATGTAAGGCACTGTTCCAACACTGAGAATTCCCCTTTCTCTTCCAAGAACATCAACTAAGAACACTATAAATCATAGAGAACAGCTTCATAATAAATGCAGCTATTCTTGTCCTCATGACTGCTACTGAGTAGACTCTGTCTTTTCTGTTCACTTATTCAAGCGATGTTAGTGCCAAGTGTATGTATACTAATGCGTTAGGAAATGCACAAGAGTGCCAACTTAAAAATCCAGTGGTAGGTAATCTTAGGCATCAACCAAGGATTTAGAGTTATACCACCATTTTGAATTCTAGCTGTTCTTTAAATAGCAACTTACAGTTACCTAGTCGCCACCATTAGCCAGCTATATCATCTATCTCATATGCAATTCAGAAAATGTGTTCCATGCTATTACTTTCTAAACATTATGTTAATTTCCTATTTCCCTTTACTACAAGTTTTATGCTCAATTTTTAACTGCTTTATCAAGATAGACAAAAAGAAAACCTGGCTTTTATACCTAAATACAACAAGTATATAAAAAAGAAATACGATTCCTATTTGCTTAAGAAGTAGCAAACACAAAACTGTAAATTTAGTAAAACATTATGAAATTATTTTTAGATTTTTTTGAGGGGGTCAATTTTATTGCACAGTTCTAATGTGTGGACTCTGTAGGTAACAATGTTATCACAGCATCAGAAAGCTGAACACACATGCCTGAACCGAAATCCCTAATTTACCTGGCATGATATCAATAGTTTTATTTAACTATAAAAGAAAGAATTTTGGTTATTTCAACAGATAAAACAAATTCAAGTCAAACTGAAACTACCTTTGCAGATTCTGCTAGTTATGCCAGCAAGGCATTCCAATGTAAAATGGCTACACACACTCTTCCATGATGACTTGTTGGAGGGAGCCCAATATTTGCTTAGATAACTAATTTGTAATGTTCATTCAACATTTCTTTTGATTTAACAAGGATTCACACAATCTCAAATCTCTAGCAGAGTTCTGTAGTGTTTCCATATCTAACATTAAATGTTGCAACTGTATGGATGTGAGCATTGTTAGTGTCCATTTTTTAACTATTTTTTCTTTTTAATATTAGTTACAGTTTATTAACTTTGTATCCCAGCTGTAGCCCGCTCCCTCATTCCCTACCAATCCTACCCTCCCTCATCTCCTCCCTGCCCCTTTCCAAGTTCATAGATAGGGGAAGTCCTCCTCCCCTTCCATCTGACCCTAACCTATCAGGTTTCTTCAAGACTGGCTGCAATGTGGCCTAGAAAGGCTGCTCCTCCCTCGGGGGGGGTGTGTGTGTCAAAAAGCCAGCCATTGAGTTCATGTCAGAAATAGTCCCTGTTCCCCTTACTAGGGTACCCACTTAAATACTGAGCTACCATGGGCTACATTCGAGCAGGGGTTCTAGGTTATATCCATACATGGTCCTTGGTTGGAGATACAGTCTCATAAGAACCACTGTGCCTAGAAATGTTAGGTCCTTGTGGAGCTCCTGTCCTCTCCAGGTCATACTAATTCCCCCTTCTTTCTTATGATTCCTTGTACTCTGTCGAAGGTTTGGTTATGAGTCTCAGCATCTGCACTGCTAGGTAGAGACTTTCAGAGGCCCTCCGCGGTAGGAATTCTCTGTAGAGGAATATAGAAGGGCAGAGAAACACTTAAAGAGATGCTCAATGTCCTTAGCCATCAGGGAGATGCAAATCAAAATGACCCTGGGATTTCACTTTACACCCATCAGAATGGCTAAGATCAAAAACTCAAGTGACAACACATGCTGGAGAGGTTGTGGAGAAAGGGGAACACTCATCCATTGCTGGTGGGAATGTAAACTTGTACATCCACTTTGGAAATCAATCTGGCGCTTTCTCAGACAAGTAAGAATAGTGCTTCCTTGCGATCCAGCTATACCTCTCCTAGGCATGTGTCCAAAAGATGCTCAAGTACACAACAAGGACATTTGCTCAACCATGTTTGTAGCAGCTTTATTACTCAGCAATTAAAAACAAGGAAATCATGAAATTTGCAGGCAAATGGTGGGATCCAGAAAGATCATCCTGAGTGAGGTATCCCAAAAGTAGAAAAACACTCACAGTATATACTCACTTATAAGTGGGTACTAGACCTATAAAACAAACTAAAATCTGTACACCTAAAGAAGATAAACAAGAAAGAGGACCTGGGACCTGGGGTAAGATGATCAATCCTCACTTAGAAAGACAAATGGGATGAACATTGGAAGTAGGAGAAAACTAGTGTCCATTTTTTTAAGGTAAGTGCCCTGTTCAGGTCACAGAGAGGAAGGGGAGACTGGAGTCCATTCTATTACTCTACATGTTTGTGTGTCCTGTGAATGAAAAAACAAAAAACAAAACAAAACAAAACAAAAAAACAAAAAACCCTCCCCACTCAAAGGAAAGTTAACATTGGTAACATTTGTTATTTCCAAGGGAAACATCCAATGGCTACTGCTAAGTCTCCAGGAACAGGTCTTTGCTAAGTTCTGGATGCATATGTATAATTATTATTATTGCTAAACCCTTTGCATTCTATCCCAAATATTTAAGAGAGGAAATAGAAACAAGCCAGTAAGCAAGGAAGAATGAAAACTCAAATCTATTATATAAAATGTTAAACCTATAATAAAATTTAAAAACTTTTTTCTTAAGCAGATCAAGTACATGATAATGTATTACTGGTTGGTATAAATATAGATTTCTATTTACACATTTCTATATTTAAAATTTTTTTTGTTGTGATATCAACACAAAATGTTTCCTATGGATTAAAATTCCAATGAACAAAGAAAACTGTTAACAAAGTATACATTTTTATTTTTATTTATTACAATTTATTCACTTTGTATCCCAGCTATAACTCCCTTCCTCATTCCCTCCCAATCCTGCCTTCCCTCCCTCATCTCCTCCCATGCCCCTCCCTAGTCCACTGATGGGGAGGTTCTCCTCCCCTTCCATCTCACCCTAGCCTATCCGGTCTCATCAGGACTGGCTGCATTGTCCTCCTCTGTGGCCTGGTAAGGCTGCTCCACCCTCAGGGGGAGGTGAACAAAGAGGCAGCCACTGAGTTCATGTCAGAGACAGCCCCTGTTCCCCTTACTAGGGAAGCTGCCATGGGCTACATCTGTACAGAGTTTCTAGGATATCTCCATGCATGTCCTTGGTTGGAGTATCAGTCTCAGAAAAGACCCTGTGCCCAGATTTTTTTTATTCTGTTGCTTTCCTTGTGCACAAAGTATATTTTTTTTCAAAAAGACACACATGGTACATACTCACTTATAAGTGGATATTAGACATATAATATAGGATAAACATACTAATATCTGTACACCTAAAGAAGCTAAGCAAGAAGGAGGACCCTGGGTAAGATGATCAATCCTCACTCAGAAAGGCAAATGGGATGGAATTGGAAGAGGGAGAAAACAGGGAACAGGACAGAAGCCTAGCACAGAGGGCCTCTGAAAGACTCTACCCAGCAGGGTATCAAAGCAGGTGTTGAGGTTCACAGCCAAACTTTGGGCAGAGTCCAGGGGACCTTATGAAAGAAGGGGAAAATAGAAAGATCTGGAGGAGACAGGAGCTCCACAAGGAGAGCAACAGAACCAAGAAATCTAGGCAGGGGTCTTTTCTGAGACTGATACTCCAACCAAGGACATGCATGGAGATAACCTAGAACCCCTGCAAAGATATAGCCCATGGCAGCTCACTCTCCAAGTGGGTTCCCTAGTAAGGGGAACAGGGGCTGTCTCTGACATGAACTCAGTGGCTGCCTCTTTGTTCACCTCCCCTAAGGGTGGAGCAGCCTTACCAGGCCACAGAGAAGACAATGCAACCAGTCCTGCTTAGACTAACCTGATAGGCTAGGGTGAGATGGAAGGGGAGGAGGACCCCCTATCAGTGGACTTGGAGAGAGGCATGGGAGGAGATAAGGGACGGGGAATGAGGGAGGGGGGCTACAGCTGGGATACAAAGTGAACAAACTATAATTAATATAAAAAATTTATGAAAAAAAGAATAAGAAGTCTTTTTTATTTGATTTTGAGATTTATAAGATGCATGTTTATATGAAGGAAGACACCTAATTTTTAATTTCCTGCCCAAAGACACCCTGAAGTTCCATGTGTCTTCTGAAGATCTGATTTTTATGCCCTTACTCCTAGATTGAATATATGAAAAATTAATTTCATAAAATATTTAAATGAAAAGATTAAACTTAATTGTGTGGTCTTTATACAAACAGAAATTCATTGTAAATTATTCAATCCAAGTAATACATTCCAAATTACCTTTTTAAAATGTGTTTACAAGTTTTATATGCTATGCACTTATGAATAATAGGTACAGACTATATCCAGTGCTCTAGTATGTAAAAAGTCAGGTGACTTTCTTTTTCTGTTGTTACTGACAAAAAAAAAAATCTTTCCAATCTTAGAAGCACTCTCTCCATTTATTAAACAGAAATACATCAAGAATAAGGTTTACAGCTGGTCTAGGTGGCGCACACCTGTAATCTCAGCACCCAGGGAGGCACACACAGGTGGATCTCTGAGTATGAGCCAGCCTGGTCTAGAAAGTGAGTCTAGGACAGCCAAGGCTGCACAGAGAAACCCTGCCTTGAAAAACCAAAAAGAGTAAGGCTTCTAGAACAGAAACACACATAAAGCACAAAACCCTTTTTTATTGTTGTTTTTTGAACAGCAGTGTGGAATTTCTCTCCACTTTGCTTTTTAGTCATGGTGTTTCATCATAGCAATATAAACCCTAACTAAGACAAGGTGGTACCAACATTGTGGGGTATTGCTGTGACCAACCTGACCATGTTTTGGGCAGGATTGTGGAAGGACTCATGAACCTTCAGTTAGAAGAGTCATTGAGAGCTCATTAGGATATTCTTTAGGAGTTTGGGAAAATAAAAATGTTCGGAGCACTGCAAGAGATGGAGGCCTGGCCTATGAGGTTTCAGAGGGAAGTTTAAAGATTCTACCAGGGCCATTGCCATTTTGAATTAAGAGTCTGTCATTTTGTCAGCTGGAGCTGAAGGTTAAACAAGAGACCAGCACCACTGAAGTGAAACCGTTGAGTTACTGGGACCATTAATACTGGTTAGAGAGAGCTAAAAAATTATTGGTGACTGAGAAAGAACTGAGCTGAGTTTCCTGAGCACACAGAGAAGTTGTGTTCCAGAGGCAGACAAGGTTGTAACTCGAGAAAGCAGCCAAGCTCGACAATGTCAGCGTCACCCAGGTGGTACTGGGATTGAAGGCATGAAGAGGTCATAAATAGGAGTTGATGCTTGGCATTGTGAGGGGCCAGGAGAGGCCACTGGTAAAGGTGCAACCTCAGGTGAAGGCCAACGACTGAAGGGGTCATGCAAAAAAGTTGAGGCTTTGCACATGAAAAGTCAAGGGGAGGCTATTGGTGAAAATGTAGCCCAATTACCACACAAGATCCCAGCATTTTGGAGATGCCAGTACCATGGGATGACCACCAAGAACAGCAGCAGCAGTGGAGTGGAGCCAGCCAGAGCCTAGAAGACAAGCTGTGTACACTAGAAAGGGCAGAATCAAAAAAGTGACCCTAGCTCTTTGGAGTTGTCCAGAAGATTGTGAGTGGATCCTAGACATTGGACAGTTGGAGTCTGGTTTTGCTTTGACTTGACTGTGCCCTGATTTTTCCCTCTTGAAGTAAGAAAGTATTGGGTTTATTTTACTGGAGCCCACAATTGGAAGACTTGGATTTTAAAAGTAACTGGCTATTTTGAAGGGACTGAGACTTTTTTTTTTCTCTAATATATTACACCTTGAAAGCAGTTTTTCCTCCGCCATCAGATCTCCCCCTCTGCCTCCCTCAGAAAAGAGGAGACCTCCAACAGACATCAAAAAACTACAAGTAAGGCCAGGAACATATCATCATATTAAGGGTAGATGAAGCATGCCAGTAGGAAGAAAAGGATCCCACAAGCAGGCAAGAGTCAGAGACAGCCCCTGCTCTCACTCTTAGGAATCCCACAAGAACACCAAGCTACCCAGCCATACCATAAATGCAGAAGACTAGGTCAGACCCCCTGATCCTTGTGAGCGCCCAAGGGTGCCAGTGAGTTGATTCTGTGGTGTCCCTGACCCCTCTGGTTCCTCTGATTCTTCCTCCATCCCCTCTGAAGGACTCCCTGGGCTCTGCCAATATTTGGCTGTGGTACTCTGTGTCTGCTCCCATCCATCAGTTGCTGGATGATGCCTCTCTGATGATGATTATGCTGGGCTCCCAGAACACTCTGTTAGCAGGAAAAACTGTAGGTTTTGTTGACAGTTTTATGGCTGGGTTGGTTAGGAACTGAAATTTTAATGTGTTTGAATTTGTAAAGACTGTGAGACTTTTAAAGTTATTTATGTTTTTAATGTGAGATCTTGAGGATAAACAAGAAAGGAAAGGTTGTAGCTTAACAGTGATGTGTTTGTGTGTCAAGTTGACAAAGGATTAAGTTAAGAGTCAGCAGACAGGAAGGAGCCTCAGTTGAGGAAACACCTCTGTGAGATCCAGCTATAAGGCATTTTCTCAATTAGTGATCAGTGGGGGAGGGCTCTGCCCATTGTGGGTAGTGCCATCCCTGGGCTAGCGGTCCTGGATTCTACGAGAAATTGGGCTGAGTGAGCCATAAGGAGCAAGCCAGTAAGCAGCACCATCTCCACTGGTTTCTACATCAGGCTCCTGCCCTGCTTGAGTTCCTGTTCTGATTTCTTTTTGTGATAAATGTGGAATTGTAAGCTTCTCAGCCCCACCCCACCCCCCAAAAAAAAATCACGAAGCAATCTCTCCGTGTCAAATAACTTATTTTTTTAAAAGTCAGACAAGGACTGGGCAAGTGCCTGAGTGAGGAAGGCACTTGCTTCACAAGCATGAGGACCTGAATTTGAATCCCCCAAAACAGGACAAAGTACAAGGCAAGGACAGGGGATTCCCGGAAGATTACAGGCCAGCTAGCCTGACAAAGACAGCAGAAAAACCAAGTTATCCTGTCCCAGACAAGCAAAAGGTGAGGACCAACACCCATGTTATCCTCTGATCTCCACTCACTTCCCATCTTCAGGCACACACATACAAATATATTTTTTAAAATATGTAAGTATGTATTTATTTATATATTTAAAGTATTTAAATATATAGAGACATAATACCTGCTGCTCCAGACTCCTGGCTGTAACTAATGGACGAAGAACGTATAGTTCTTAAGCGTAAGCTCTGAGCTCTCTCCTGTCGAGCAGCATCACAGGTCTGGTTTGGATGCCAGATCTGTTTACAGTGGTAGCAAAACTCCGTTCCACAGCCTTCTCGCCCACAAGTTAATTTAGGACAGCTGGCACACCCAAATGCTATCACAGCATATCTTGAAAGGAAAGGAAAATGATTTAAAATGTGACACAAAACAAAATTTAGTGAAAATTTAAAAGCATCCAATTAAAATGCTACTCAGGAAACACTTTTCATATATGCATTAATAAAGCCCTAAGTCATCTAACAAACATGAAAATATGAGAAGAAAAATGACAGTTTATAAATGAAAGTACATAATTTTTTAAAATTTAAAAATCTTTACTTTCAAATTTTAGCCAGGTATTGGGGGGTGCATGTCTTTAATCCCAGCACTCAGAGGCAATGGCAAGCTGATCTCTGTGAATTCAAGGCCAGCTTGGACTACATAGTGAATTCCAGGACAGCCAGGGCTATGTGGGAAGACCCTCTCAAACAAACAAACAAACAAACAAACAAACCAATGTCACATAATAATTTAATAAAAATAGACTTCTCTTTTAATTAAAATAGAGTGGGAATGTGGAGGTTGTATGGGGTGGACTTGAATAAAAGATGAAGAACACATTTACGAATAGCTTTAATGCCTATTCTCTACGTAAATATTTTTGATACTTTAAATTATTTTTTTATTTTGTTTTTATAGAGAGAGGGTTTCTCTGTGTAGCCTTGGCTGCCAACATTTAAAATTTTTTAACTTAAATTTGGATGCTGTTAGACATTTGTCCCAGAGAAATTAAAATTTCTTCATATCAACTTTCATAGCAAATGCATTCACAATAGTTCTAACTGGAAAAGGACCAGATGTCCATCAACCAACAAATGATCAAACTATGTTGCATATATGCACACCACAGAATACTACACAAAAATGAAAACAAATGATTGATACAAGTAACAAGATGAACAAATCTCTGGGGGGTTACATTGAAGGTTTTTTTTTTTTTTTAAGTTAATTTTGGAACGTTACAACCCCTGTATGAGTAACACTTGAAATTGTTGACAAGGTTTTAGAAATGGAAAGCAGATTAATGACTGCCAGGATTCAAAGCAGAGAGTGGAAGGGAAGTAAACATTGTTATAAAATAATGACATGAGGAATTACTGTCTTTAAAAAAAAGTTTGTGGTTTTTGTTTATTTTGTTTTAAATTTGAGAGAGGGTCTTACTAAATTGCTGCCTCTGAACTTGTTTTCAGTCAGGCAGAGGTTGAACTTGTGATCCTGTCTCAGCTTCCTCAGTTAACTGGCACTGTCAGGCTCGAACACCTGGCTGTAACCAGCAGCATGAAAGACTGCAATATCCTTGACTGCGATGGAAGGCACACAAATCTATACCTAATAAAAATTCTACATAGCTAATTACAGTCCACACAAATTAGCTAGTACATATAAAAAGGGAAATCTGAGTAAAAGCAATAGACTGTGTGGTGATCTGAATGATACATGTTGCCCATCCTGCTCCCGCTCAATAGTCTCAGGCATTTGAATATTTAGTTCTAGTCTGCAATACTGTTTGGGTAGGATTAGGATGCGTAGTCTTGCTGGAGGAAACATGTCACTGAGTGTGTGCTTTAAGGTTTCAAAAACTATGTGCCAGGGCCTTTTTGCTGTTTGCTGCTTGCATCTGAGATGACAGCTCACAGCAGTTTCTTCCACCACGACTGCCTGCTTCCATGCTTTCCCACTACGATGGTGATGGACTCATCCCTGGGCATGGTGTTTTATGGTTTTTATCTATGCCAATATCCTTATATGGCAGAAGTGACACTTGTATTGTAATACTGTTCTATAGCTTTGTAAACTGGTAATGGGGGAGGAGGAAAAATTGTGAATGGTGCACAGGAACAGCTTTGTTCCTTTAAGTTTGTATACATACAATTATACAACTGAACTGTCAAGATCTAGAGCTCTACCTCTCTTTGAAAGGAACATCAAATAATCCATCAATATTTAAGTTTTCATTTTTAAAATAACAAACATTTCCTGGAAAGTTAGGACAGTTTTGGGGTTCTTGTTACTGGAAACAAAATTAAAGTCATAATTAATCATATCTAAGATATTATCAAATTTCAAGACCATTTGCATAATTGTGCAAGATTTTAAGACTCAATACTTCCTCAAGCATCTCATTCTTCAAATTCAAAGTTTTCACCTTAAATTCTATTTTACCTCTGGGAGAATTTGTTGCAACAGTACAGAATTAATGGCAATTTAAATAAAAAGGTAATTTAGCAGAATTTCATTTCCCTGGATTTTAAGATAACCAATGAAGGCTAGAGAGATGGCTCAGCAGTTAAGGGCACTTGTTGTTCTTACAGAGGAACTGGACTAGATTTCCGCATCCACACTCTCAGGGTGGTTCACAACTGTCTGTAACTCCAGGCACAAGGGATTTAATGCCCTCTTCTGGCCTCCATACGCACTGCACACATGTGGTGCACAACTTACATGCAGGCAAAACACCCATACACACAAATATAATACTTATTAAAAATATTTTTTAAATAATAGCTTATTTACGTCAGTCCTGGGGTGGGGGGGAGAAGAATCTACATTTTATTTATAAAATGCCGATGATTTTAAAGTTTTTTATATAAAAATAGTAATTTCAATAAAAAGGAAAAGAAATTTTAAACCTGTTCTATATACTATCTTTTTTTTAAAGATTTTATTTATTTTATATATGAGTGTTCTATCTGCATGTACACCTGCATGGCAGCAGAGAGCATCAGATTCTAGTACAGATGGTTGTGAACCACCATGAGGCTATTGGGAATTGAACTCAGGTCCTCTGGAGGAGCAGACAGTGCTCTCATCCACTAAGCCACCTCTCTAGCCCTCTGTATCCTATCTTTTACTAAAGAAAGGAAGGAGGCTAGAAGAGGAGCAGGGAAGATCAGGGAAAAGTCAAAGGCTAATGCTAAGACCAGTTGGTGGGTTTGTTTGTTTGTTTGTTTGTTTGTTTTCAAAATGAGATGGCAGGAATTAAGAATTGGAGACATGGCTCAATGGTTAAGAGCACTGTCTGCTCTTGCAAAGGACCCACGTTGGATTCCCAACATCATTCTACATGGTGCTCAAACTATGCATACAAGTTTTATGTTAGTGGTAAAGTTTCTATACAATACCAACTTAACACCTGTAACATTACCAGCTATATATACAACATGCTCTTTATCTCTAGAGAGCCAGCACTAACAGTAATGTAAAAATAAGAGGACTCTAATTAGTTTTCTGTACCTAAATCTATTGACAATCATTAACCCGAACTTACTGTATTGCCAAATTAATGAAGGGTAATTCTTTACTAAATTTACATACCTACCATAAATTTGTTTTCTTAACAATAAAATCTATTAAATTAGGTGTTCCTATTTTGTTTTCTTGGTCTTAATCTCTCTAATGGAAGGTGTATTCAATTTTAAACAGATAATGTGGCAAATAAGTAAATTATCCATGTGTATTTCCTGTTATTTTTCTTTTTCCTTCTATAACTACTTCTGTGATCTGCCCTGATTTCACTGTAGGCCCTTAGATTTACTGTCCCAGTTTATGCTGGCCAATTTCTGACACTTCATTAAATAACTTATGTCCTGAGGTTCCATGAAGGATACTCTGAAAAACACATTCTTCCTCTACATGATCAATACAACAGACATCATTTCTCAGTGTTTGAAGTGTTTTATGGGAGCATTAGATATAATGATTCTCAAAAAGGATCTTTTAGATAAAATGTTTTGTCTACCTCAAATCTAATTTCAGGAAAATGATCTGCACTCTTGCAACAATGAAAATACAGTGCAAATGGTTCACAGGCTCAAGAGTGACACAACCACATCAAAGCTGTTTGTTGAAATAGGAAGCTGTTTGTTGAAATAGGAAACAATCTCTTGGTTAAGTAAGAAAATAATAGAAAAATTAATCCTATTTTCTAGACATAGAGTGTAACTCATCATAGATCCCAGAGTTTAGTTCTGCCATTATACCTGGAAGCTCAGCTAGCCTTGGCCCAGTTTAACGCGTTATCTTCTTTTTACATACCTACCTACCTACTTTTACTTTTGAAGCAGGCTCTTATGCAGCCCTGGATAGCTTTGAACTTACTAGGTGGCTGAGGATGACTTTGAACTTCTGCTTTGCTTCCACTTCCCAAGTATTAAAATTGTAGTCATTCACCAACATACTCTGTTTATGTTTCTGGGGATCAGACCCTGGGTCGCATACATACTAAGTAAGAATTTTACCTGCTAAACTACACCTCCAACCCCTTATATAGTATTGTTAATGCGAGCTATTTTAATAGAGACCCTTTAAGTATAAAAAAGCACAACTCAAATCTGATACTAGATTGTGTCTAAGTCTTACACAACTAATGAATTCATGGATTATTAAGTAACTGTTTTAATACTTTATATTACATAGTAACTATTGGTAGTTGTGTTTACAGATTTGCCTATACAGAAAATACTTAACTTTTTTCAGTTAAAATTAGAGAACAGGTTAGATACAATCTGAAAACTTACTCAACATGTCTTTAAAAGTTAGTTTGACAGACAACGAATTCTGAAACTATATTTAATAAATCCACATTCTAGCTTTCCCTTGAGCTATAATCAAATATAGAAACTCATGGTTTTCATAAACTCTATACAATATATGAGGTACTAAGGGATATTATATTTTACTTTTTATAGATTTTACTATTCTTTTCAGTAGTCTTGTATATAGGGTATGTACACAAACATAATTTGGGGCACATGCATTTAAGGTCAGGGGCTGACAATAACTCTCCACTTAATGTATCTAGACTGGCTGGTCAATGAGTTTTAGGACTCTACCAGTCTCTGCCTTCCCCCTAGCACTGCTGTTACAGGTATGCTCACCATGACTCGCTTTTTAAATGGATTCTGGGGAATCCAGACTCAGATATCCATGTTTGCAAATCAGTCATTTTACCAACTGAGCTATCTCCCCATCATGGCTTTTATATAATGGGCCTATAACTTATTTAAAGAGCATACAACTGGTTTTCTTAGTAATGTAATAAACGCACAACATGAAGGCTTCCGTTACGTAATAATCAAATGCACAGACAATATTATTTTATTTTAAATGCTGAGAAAACATTTGTCACTTAGAAATTGAGATAAATTAATTATTTAACTCTGTCTAACAAATCTTAAGACCCGAAGATGGTCCCATATGAGCACGAGCCCACCAATCTGTGGCATAAAACACCTTTCAAAAGGCTTATTTATGACAACAAATAACCCTAATACTGAGCATTATGTTATCCCTAAATAAAATCTGCTCATGGATGGAGAAATCCAAATTTGCTTTTAACTGGCTTCACAAAATACAAGTAAAAATTTAAGAGACAATATATAAACAAGTTAGGATTTCTGACTTTTGATGCTTAATATGGAATATACCCAAAATGTGATGAGTAAATAAATTATTTGGCATATTAAGGTTGTTCTTTAGATTACAAGAAAATCCTTATTTTAGCTCCAAAGAAAAATAAATTAAGAAAAGCTAAAGAGTATGTTCTCACCCACAGTCTGGAGCTGGACACCACCTACAGTCAGGATCTGCAACAAGCCACCGACGAAGCATAAATTCTTCATATTTTTCCATTAAGACATCATCACTTAGTATCAAGCGAATGTCATGGGGATTAAATCGTTCAGTACATTCTGGACAACTGATATTAACTCTACTTTCAGAGATTTCTATCCTTAGGTATTGTCGTAAGCAATCCACACAGGATCTATGGTGACATGTCATTATATCAGGAAATCTGTCTTTAGAATGCCTCAAAAGGCACAAAGGACATTCTATAAAGTCTCCAATTTGTTTGCTGATAGAAGTCAATCCATTGTCAGAAGAGGTATTTGTAGAGAAAATGGAGTTCTTATCAGTACACATTTCAGAATGTATACTTTCAATACTTGCAATTCCATCCACCCCACCATTGAGCTCCCTTGATTTACGTTTGCTGTCCCTTTTCCTCCGAAAGAGAGAGCCTATTGAAATCCTTCTCTTTTTGGGTGCCTTTTTGACAGAAGGCAAGCTCACAGATGAAGCAGAAGACTGAAGATCTCTATCTGAACCCATTTGCCGATGTAAACTCATGTCTAAAATGTTCATCAGAATTGAGTCAGGGTCAGTGTTCATACACAGCCCTTCATTATACTTAAAATAAAACGTATTTCTTGTTCTTGTTTTCAGATTACGTCATGATGTAAAAAAATCCTACTGGCTCCTTCAGAGAGTCTTGAAAAAGTTCCAAAAAAGACTGTTGTCACAGACGCCCTAAAACAAAACAAAAAAATTAAATGTATTTTTATGTGCATATATTTTTATAATTTTAAAGGTTCTCTGTGAAATTTTTAGCAAGTATGTTTCATAACCATTAGCTTAAAAATTAAAGTCATTAGTCCACAGGAAAATATACAATGAATGCTGAAATAACAATGAAGACATTCTTTAATCCTAATAAGTTTCTACACTTGGGCTGAAGCAATCATTATGAAATATTAGATAAATCTTGATGGTTATCACTGACTTAAATGATTCCTCATTGCCTTTAATTTGTTTTTAACTGGGAATAAAATGTACACGCAAACACAAAAAGCTAAGAATAGCTTAAATCTTGAAGAAAAACATTCTGGGTAGAGGGTTTCTTACAATCCAAAAACAATCACTTACTATAAATTTTGGAATTATAGTAACGTGGTATGTTACCAGGATGGCTAAATAATAAAAAGAAACTCAAGAGATAAATATGAAAGGTATACGAGAAGACACGTGCCACAAACATCTAATAAAACAGTGCCCAGAACAGGTAAAGAGTACCTACAAGTACACTGAAACAGACAACCCCAAAGAAAAATGGACAGAGAGGACATAATGAGCACATCACAAAAGCATGTTTAAACGTGCAATATCATTAGTCATAGCTACAGCTACACAGAGAGCCACTATATACCTAAATGGCTACATCTAAGAGACTGTTATTTTAGATGTTGACAAGGATTTGGAGGAATGAACACTCCTATTAGTGGTGAGAAAGTAAGTTGGCAAAACTACTTTGGAAACTGTTCACTGTGGAGAGCTGCGTGTTTGTCAGGCTGCTTTGTTATTGAGCACTCAGAGCTTTGTTATTGAGCTCTCCTGGCCTTCACCTGGAGACAGGGATAGGCAGGATGTGTTGTCAAGTTCACCTCCTTTTGTTGTGTGAGGATCACACAGACAGGTGGTCCAGGTAAACACGTTTGACTTCTGCGTGAACCTCTTCACTGTATCAAGGTGCTCTGCTCTGACTGTAAAAAGGACTGTGGACTAAACCAGCGCCTAGTCTACTAGAAGCCCTTTGGAAAATATCTGATGTGTAGTGTCTTGGTTTTTTTTTTTTTTAATTATTATTTTCTTTCAATCCTCACTCCCCACTCAAGAATTGTTTGACTTTGCTGGTGGGTGTTGGCGAGCTCGAATCATAAAGAGAAAAGGTTGTGGTGAGTAAAATTCAAGAGTTAAAAAAAATGGGACAAGGCATTAGCCTCATGTTTTCTGTATGGAATTTAATTAGAAATAGTCTGCATATGTAGCACAGTAAAGTAAAACTTTAGAAGTTAGAAAAAAAAGAAAAACAGATGGGAGGCTTTGAGACAAAATGAGGTTAAACCATCGGCTCCTCCAGAATGGTATGTCCTCCTAATGATAATTTCTTGTTAGAAGAAGACTTTGAGGATGACTTAGATCCTGATGATGTTGCAGAGTTAAGAGGAAGAAAAAGATAAGCAGAAAGAAGAGTTTTATGGTTTTCCAATTATAGAGCAACCTGATGGACAGGGCAATATGATGAGAGTCCATGCTCCTATGCCTTTTAAACAATTAAAAAAATTAAAACCTGCATGCTCTCAATATGGTCCTACAGCAACTTGTACTCAAGGTCTGTTAAGAGTTATTGTCTACTGAGGTCCTCTGCCCAGGGAACTGGAAACAGCAAGAAAATGTTTAGCAGGAGAAGATCATTTATTGTGGAAGTTAAAATTTGCTGGGCAGTGTCAAGCAACAGTTAAAAATCACTCGAGCTAGAAAAAGAAAACAAACAAAAAAGTAGTTTCTCGATTTTTCCAGTAAGAAAAAAAAAACCAAATGGTTAATTCTGCTACAAAGTTTCTGTGTTCATAAAAAATTGGATTCAACAAAAAGCAAGATGTTTTGTCTATTCTGAATATATAAACATTACCATGTTCAATATGTCCTGGTTATAGATTGTTGGTCATTGGATGTGTTTAAATCTGTAACATAAAGTTAACTTACTTAAAACCTGGGGTTGGAACTATTCTAAACTACAAATGGCATACCAACGTGTGACAGAATTTACATTATTCTAGCAAGAACTTACATAAAGCAGTTTTCGTGCTGTTCTGAAAAACAAAGCAAGGGCACTCACAGATTACTGATTAGATCCCCACCCCCCACCCCTACACACACACACACACACACACACACACAGTAGCAAGGCCTTCAGCAGGCTGCAGGAAAAAAAGTTACATACAAACCCCAGAAAGGCAGTTTCTTTTAGGTAGAGAAAAAAAGTGGAGCTTTAACAAGGAAGTTTCTCAAAAGCAGACTTTGCTAGCCACAACAGAAAGATTTCAAAATCCCTTTGAGAAAGGGGTTATTGCCTGTCTGAGGAGGAAACATTTGTGATCCCAGAGTGAGGAAGGGGTCAGGTTCCAGTGAGGGAGGCAGAAAAAATACCTCTCCCTGGAAGCAGAAGCAGAGACAGCTGGAAAAGCCTCAAGCTGGTAGGGTCTGAAAGGGAAGCTGGGCCAAAGAAAGTAAAGTCCTTAGGGAAAGGTTCTATGTTGAAAATGGCAGAAGACACAATGACACAGTGCTTCTGGAAACCATTTGAGTTTCTCTTTTCATACAAATAATTTTTTATACCAACCTGAAGCATTTTTGGTCCCAAACAAAATCTCACACAATAAACCAGGAAACATGTTTAGTAAAGAATAATGACCTCTCTTACTATACAATTAGATTTTATATGATAGTACCACTATGAATACAACGTAAAGCCTGAGAGCTACACAACCACTCGAGCAGGTAGTTTTGAGAATTACAAAAATTAGGAATGAATTCAACAATAATCACAACTAAAGAACTAAAAATTCAAACATTAGATAGCATTCGTGGTCATATTAGATAGCAATAGCAATTGTAAAAGGCTGCGTGTTAATAGTAAAAGAATCACTTCATGTCTAGCTAGAAGAATCTAAGCATAATGTGGGACAAGCCAATTTAGCATTATTCATTAAATAGAAATATTCTTAAGCCAGAGACCCTACATATAAAGTTCAAATGAAGCAAGAATACATACTGCAAATAAATCCATCTATTGTTGTACAGTTGGTAAAAGGGAGAAAAAAGCAAAACAAAATCTCCATGTAAAACTAGAAAATAACATTTAAGTATCCAACTGGCATGTAAACGAACAAACTACATTTTACATATAAGCTACGGAAAGACATGAATACAACTTTGGTATTCACTTTCTCTCTCAAATTTAAAATGTTCCTCCACAATTGGCTGCACACTCCATTGAACAACCATTAATACTAAAGGCTCTTTGTTAAATACCCTCACTTAAAAATAAATTCCTATAGGTTGCCTTCTGCCCTGGCCCCTAACTGAAACCATGTTCTCTGTTTCTCATTATGTTATACAGGCAGTAAGACTTATTTTTCCTAAAATCGATTTATCTATCTAGCTAGCTATTTATTTATTTATTTATTTATTTATTTATTTATTTTTGTGTGGTGTTTGTGTTTGTTTTGTTCTGGGGTTTCTATGTGTAGTTCTGCCTGTCCTGGAACTCACTCTATAGACCAGGGTGGCCTTGAACTCAGAGATCCACCTGTCTCTGCTTATGGAATGCTGGAATTAAAGGCATGTGCTGCCACCACCAGCAGGCTGGTTATTTGAGACAAGGTCTCCCTGTGTAGTCCTAGTTGGCCTAGAACTCACTATGCAGACTAGACTGTCCTTGAGCGCTCTCTCTCTCTCTCTCTTTCTCTCCTGCCTCTGCTTCCCAAAAGCTGAATTAAAAGTACATGTTGCCATATGTTGCTCTTATTTTTTTTATAAGGTATGTGTTTGTATAACTGTTCATAGTGCTATATTATATGCATCTGTATGCATGGAGGCCAAAAGGGGGCACCAGAGTCCTTGGAGCCTAAGTCACAAGCTCTGTGTGCTGGGTGCTGGGAATTTAAGTCTTTTAGAAGAATAGTAAGTATTCTTAATTGCTGAGCTAACTCTCCAGTCTCAAGACTTATTTTTTAAAATCCACACAATTTAATGAATACCCTTTTTAGAAATGTTCCAAGGGAATTATCTGTTATAAGAATTTTGGTGGAATCTCACTGCTAAAATCTTGCCCTCCATGTGCAAAACACAGAATATTACTATTAATAAGATATGCATACTTCCCATATGGACTTTAGTGATCTAAAGAAACATATTACCTCTACACCAATTATAATCCTTTATTCATAACTTTGCCTGTTACTTTGTCTTAAAATATCTCAATTTTCACAAAACATAGAGGTGGATCTTTGAGAAATTTTAGCAAATGACAGCTTAATACAGAATTCACTTAAAAAAACTGAACCATCTTGCAAGCATATGATCAAGATTAAGAAGAGATCTATGTAACAGCAAATTCAGAAGATATTGTCAATGTTTCATCATACCACCCCAGAAACAAGAGCACAGGCAGCACATTTTTTTTTCTCTTCCAAATGCTTTGCAAGTCACAAATTTTAGCTATAAACATTTTTCATTATCAGATCTAGGCACACAATAGATATATATACATAAATATATAAAACTTTACATATATTCCAATTACTTCAAACATGGTTTACAAAGACTAATGTAAGGTCCACTGGATTACTATAGAATACACTAAATAGGATCCTAGGATGTTGCCATGCCTTTAGTATGTGAGCCTGCTTTACTAGGGAGAGGGCTCACTGGGTAAGAGCACTTTCTACATAAGCACATGGACCTGACTGTAGATTTCTGTCTAGGAAGCTAGGTGTGGCCACTTGACCTATAATCCCAAAACTGGAGTAAGGGAGAAGTAGAGACAGGATTGCTGAGACTTGCTGGCCTCCAGCCTAGCTAAAAATGGTAAGCACCAGGTTCAGTTGCAGACCCTGTGTGTCTCAAGGGAATAAGGCAGAGTGCATATATGGCACACGTGAACTTTCACACATGTACATGCACACTCCATGTATACACACATACCTCATCAGGTCCTAGATGCTGCCCTGGCAGAGGGGATTAGCCATACATTCCCTATCTGGTGCCTTCCCTGAACTACTAAATTCCTAAAATGTAACAGCGCCAAAATAGAGGGGGACAATAGAAATAGCTTCTTAAATTAGAGCCTTATATCCTATCCTATCTAGTACCTTCATAAACTACTAAGAGACTTCTCCCTCTAAATTCAGAGACTCCTACCCCCAAAATGTGGAAAAGTAAGGAATTTTCTTTGTTCTCTGGGTTGCTGCTGGATATCCTAACCCACCTTCCTTCATTGTAAGTGGCCAGCATTACTAAGACATCCTTCTTAGTATACCTTTCTATGAAATCTGATATTTTTATTATTTAATTTTCTCTCAACCTCTCCCACTCCCAGATGCTTGCACTGTACAGCAAATAACCATTTTAGAATAAGAACAAGTGATAAAGAGCACAGAAAGATTCCCAACTGATTTGTTAAGCTACAAAATATTGATAACATGAAGAAAAGCAGCAATGGGAGAAGGAACTTAGGTTGGTACACAACAAAGCAGGATCTAAATCAGCAAACTGGGTACAGAAGATCACCCAGCCAATATGTATGAGCACCAACTAATCCACTAGACAGTGGGCCTGGATAGAGAAAATGAGAAAAGTTTTGCCCTCTGCGTGAGCTAGTATATCTACCTTTCTCCCACTCTTGCACATGAGATTTCCTGGTTCCCAAGCCTTTTGAACTCAGACCAGAACATTATAGTACTGGTTCCTCTGCTTCTCAAACATTTGGAAACTAAAGCAGTTTCTTCAACCTCTAGTTGAACACTAGATCAGAGTCTATGTTTCTGTCTTCATAACATAACTTTCTCCTAAAAACAACAACAACAAAACAAAACCAAAAAAACCAACTTACTGTTTATCTGTAACATCTGTTTCTCTGGAAAAATCCTAATGTGTGCAACCTCCATTACATATTAATCCCTACCTACTTAGTGAGATCCTTTTGCTAAGAAGGAAAGTATGGATATGTAATTAATGATACTAGAAGAGCCTGGTTACTGAGACAGAGTGAAATATAGTAGTCCCCATACTATGTGCTTTCAATCAAGTGTCTAATATCATAAAAGTATCACTTCTCAAACATTAGTGTTACAAGGTACTCTAGTTACCTGCTAATGAAATAGTGAGAAATGTCTTTTCTTTTCCCATCTAGCACAATTCTAACAAACTAAGACTGTCAATTGCTGTATATACTTTCACCACCTTAAAAAAAAAAAACAGGCTAAAGAATTAGCTTTACTGGTAGCAAAGGAACCGTAGTGCCTCCTGACTCCTGATTTAATATGTTTCAACCAGGAGAAGGTTAGACTGCTTTTCTAACCTCTAGTGCAGTGCTTACACTCCCTCTCCTAGAGTCTTTCATCTATCTCTTGAGGAATGTGTGGAACTAAAAAATGAAATGGAGTCCACAGAGGTGGCACACTGAGGCTGAGATAGATGGATCACAATGAACCATCTGATCTATACAGTGAGTTCCAGGGAAGCCCGGGCTACATTTCTCCTTTCAAAACAAAAAGAAAAGAAGAAATGAAATGGCCCAAAACAAAGGTGTCTGCATATGTATAAAAGCCACATGTCCTAATAAAAGTGTTGATCTTTGTTGTTCTTAAGATTTACTCATGTCTGTCTGTCTCTCTGTGTGTGTGTGTCTGTGTGTGTGTGCATGCCATCCATCCAAACTTGTGTTTGTGTATGTTTGAGGCTAAGAAGGCTACAACACACCCTAGAGCTGGGAAATGAAATGGAGCCCTCTGGAAAAACAACGAATGTCTCTTCATCTCTGAGCCATCTCTTGCCTCTGATTAGGTTTGTTTTGACACAACTTGAAATTGTTTTCTTATACTTCGTAAAAATTACAGAAGTTAAACAGTTCAGCTGAACAGTCTAGCTGAAACACCTAACCAACATTTACAATACTTAAATAAAAATGTTTAGAACACAAAGAATCTACAGAGATTTAAGAAAATCATCAGTCACAGTCCAAAAGCCAGTACTGGAGAGATGACTCAGCAGTTCAAAACACTGACCACTTGTAGAGAAACCAGGTTCAATTCCCTGTACCCACACAGCAGCTTACAACTGTAACTCCAGTTCCAGGGGATCCAACGCCATCACAAAGACATTCATATAGGCAAAACATAGATGCATATAGAAGGAATAGAGAAAAAAAAACATTCTCAAAGAGGTAACTAAAGGGTGTACTTAGAAAGTGTACTTAGGATGGAGTTGGGCAGTGGGGGCACACGCCTTTAATCCAAGCATTCAGGAAGCAGGGGCAGGTGGATCTCTGAGTTCAAGGTCACCCTGGTCCTCAAGAGTCACACACAGAGAAACCCTGTCTAGAAAACAAACAAATAAAGTGGAGGATAGGATTAAATATGAACACCCAACAAAGATAAAGCTATTGCCATTCCCCAGCAGAGGCACAAAGGAAGGTGATACCCAACCGCACTCAAAGGAGTACCCCCTTTCTTCTCCACTGGATCCAATAAACTCCACTGAAAGAGGACAACTGAGGCAACTCTTAGTTTAACTTCCTGAATCAGAAAGCAAGGCAGAGAAGTGGTTTTGGGGGCTGGAACAATGGCTCAGCATTCAACAGTACTTGCTGCTCTTGCCGAGGACTTGAGTTCAGTACTGAGCATCTAAATGATAGCTCAGGATAACTCCAGGTCCATGGGATATGTCTTCCAACCTCCACTGGTCAAAGGCATACATTAATAGTGTAGAAAAACACTCATTTACATAAAATAAAAATAAAACAACTTTTTTGGGGGCAGGGTCTTTCTATTATGTAGTTCTGGCTGTCCTGGGACTCACTAGGTTGACCTAGAAAATCTAACAGCCTCTGCCGCCTGGGTGGCTTAGTGGGGCCTGGAGGGTGTGCTGGGGATGGTAACAGAAAATACCCAACGTCCATAGAGAACTGGGAGTTAAGATCTCAGCCATTTTTAGTGTGATCACCATTACAAATATGGACATGAATAACTCTAAACAGAAGTTACAAGGATAAAGCATCTAATGAAACCTGGCATATTAGCTGAAGTGAAATGTAAGATAAGCTATGTCTCACTGGTTCAGTGTTAAACTGTAAAAACCATTTTTATCACACAAGTGCTATGGGATACAATAAAATGTGTTAAATATGTTAAGTATTAATATCGTAAGATTTTAAGAATTACAGATTAAAGGTATCCTATTAATAAATACCTCCTAATCGTCTACCTAAATGACTTTATAATTCATTAGAGGATAATTGGGAAATGAGGAAGCCTAGGTTTAAAAAAAAAAAGGTCTGCAGACCAGGGCTAGGGAGCAGGCTGTTATTGAGTTCATTCCCCAGGAATCAAAGTTTAAAAAAAGCACACTATGCTGGTGAGTTCATCCCTTGCTTCCAAGTATACACCCAAACAAAAAGTTTGCAGACTAAAATACTTCAAGAGGAAATTCATGGAGGACTTTCCCTTCCAATATGAAAACCTAGTTTTTTTTAAATATATACATACATATATGTAGAGATGTGTGTGTACACATTATCTTTTAAAAAATTAGATTCGATTGTACAGCAATTCTCCAATTTAGAATTTTTACAATTCACATCTTTGTCTTTATGACCTTTTCTTCCCCACTTAGAAAAGGCTTACTCATTTCAAGATTACACTTTTGAAATTCATAAACTGGTGATAGCTCAGCGAGTCAGCCACCAAGGCTGACAACCTCGGCTCAGTCCCTGCAACCCGCACAGTGGACGGAGAGAACACCCACTTAGAGACATTGCACAAGCACCCACCCATCAAAGAGTAAGTAAACAAATGTAATTTAATGCATCTTTTTTGGGGGAGGGTGGGAGGTAGGGTCTTAGTGCGTAGTCCTGGATGGCCTGGAACTTGCTATGCAGGCCAGGCTGGCCTCAAACTACTTGATTGAGGCCTCAGAGCTACTTGTTTCTGGTCCTCAGGCACTGAAAAATATAATTACAAATAAATAAATTTTTTATAGTCTTATGCTACTTCTAAAGTTTATTTTTCCCTAAATTTTGGTTTCATTCAGAAATTGTACTATAAGCAAAAGCTCAAACTTCCAAATAACACTAATTATGAAATCTCCTCCATTCAACCCACAGTGAACTCATTAGCCACGCCTTGTTACATGAATCCCCTACTGTCTTCTAAATGATATGGACTTCTAAAATAAGCACCTGAAGTGGACTACTAACACATTTTGTTACTGGTGTTTATTTCCCTCAATTTTTACCAACATCTTTTCTTACAGCAACAGTTATTTTGAGTAGCAAAAACTACCAACTTCAATTTTTTTTTATTATTAAGTAACTTAAAAATGTGTTTACATATACCCATACTTTACCTGTTCATTTCTTCCATTTTTATAATGAAATACTGTTTCCTTTTGGTCGAAAACTTCCAATATCTACCTTATCCAAATATGTGATTTTCAATTTTGATGTTTTGAAAAATAGAAATTAAGATTTTAACTGTCACATTTATGAAGCTCCTTTATAAATTTAATTATACCACTTTTATGTTTACAAAACTTTTTCAGAGGGGCCAATGAAATGGCTCAAAAAGTAAAGGTACTTGCCATCAAGTCTGCAATTGAATTCTGCATGCTGTTCTTTGACCCATTCATGCCCACCACACAACCCCTTCTAAAAAAATGTAAGGATGGAGCCTATTTCTTCATGTGGATCAGGTCCATCCCAAATATGGATCTGGTATCATGTTACTACAGCCTCAGACCCTTCTTCAGTACTTCTTGATGGGCAGCTCTCACAGCAGTAAGCTGTTTTCATTAATTTCCTCTATAGGCAATGTGATTTTCTTTTTGTTTTGGTTGCATTAATTTATATACATGGTATTAAGCACTGTGTTGGTTTCTTTTCTTGCTGCTGTTTTAAAACACTCAACCAAAAAAGCAACTTAGGAAAGGGTTTATTTTGGGTTCATAGTTCAAGAATATAGTTCATCATTGCAAGGAGTACGGTAGTTGGTCTTACTCTCTGGCGAATGCGCACACCCACACACCCTCACTCAAATGTAAATATGGGTTATACTGCATCTAGTTAGCAAAATGCCAGTGCTCAACTGAATTTTTCCTCATGATGCTGCCCACATTCCAGATAGATCTTCTTCCAGTTAAACCTTTTCTAAGAACACCATTACACATATCCAAAGATGTTTCCATGACTGCAAATCCAATAAAATTGACAATAATGATTAAGAATCACAAGTAGTTTGATTACGATGGAGAAGATGTGGAGAAAGGGGAACCCTCCTCCATTGCTGGTGGGAATGCAAACTTGTACAACCACTTTCTCAGACAATTAGGAATAGTGCTTCCTCAAGATCCAGCTATATCACTCCTAGGCAAATATCCAAAAGATGCTCAAGTACACAACAAGGACATCTGCTCAACCATGTTTGTAGCAGCTTTATTTGTAATAGCCAGAAGCTGGAAACAACACAGATGCCCCTCAACTAAGGAATGGATACAGAAATTGCGGTACATCTACACAATGGAATATTACTCAGCAATAAAAAACAAGGAAATCATGAAATTTGCAGGTATATGGTGGGAACTGGAAAAGATCATCCTGAGTGTGGTATCCCAGAAGCAGAAAGACAAACAGGGTATATACTCACTTATAAGTGGATACTAGACATATAATATAGGATAAACATACTAAAATATGTACACCTAAGGAAGCTAATCAGGAAGGAGGACTCTGGCTAAGATGCTCAATCCCCATTCAGAAAGGCAAAGAGGATGGACATTGGAGGAGGGAGAAAACAGGCAACAGGACAGGAGCCTACCACTAAGGCTTCTGAAAAGGCTCTAACCTGCAGGGTAACAAGGCGGATGCTGAGACTCATAGCCAAACTTTGTGCAGAGTACAGGGAATCCTATCAAAGAAGAGATAGTAAGACCTGGAGAGGACAGGAGTTCCACAAGGACAGCAACAGAACCAAAAACTCTGGGCATAGGGGTCTTTTCTGAAACTGATACTTCAGCCAAGAACCACTCAAGGAGATGGCCTGGAACCTTTGCATAGAGGTAGCTTATGGCAGTTGGGTATCCAAGTGGGTTCCATAATAATGGGGACAGGGACTGTCTCTGACAGGAACTAATTGGCCTGCTCTTTGATCACCTCCCCTTGAGGGGGGAACAGCCTTACCAGGCCACTCCTGATGAGACCTGATAGACTAGGATCAGAGGGAAGGGGAGGAAGACTTCCCTTTTCAGTGGAATGGGAGAGGGACACAGGTGGAGAAGAGGGAGGGTGGGATTGGGAGGGGAGGAAGTATGGGAGGGATACAAAATGAATAAACTGTAATGTGTCTAAGTCTGTGTTCTTTGTATTAATTCTGTTTGTGATTCAGTGAACTTCTTGGATTTTTAGTTAATTCAAACAGATTAAGAAAAAATTTATTTTTTAAATTTTATTAATTACACTTTATTTACTTTGTGTCCCCCCTGTAGTTCCCTCCCTCCACCCCTCCCAATCCCTTCCTTCCTCCTCCTTCTCCACGAATGCCCCCCCAAGTCCACTGGTCGAGGGGAGGTCTTCTTTTCCTTCCTTCTGATCCTAGTCTGTTAGGTCTCATGTTTTTAACTCTTAACAATAATTTTCACTTCTCTCTCCTTATGGAATTGTAATTACATGTTTGACAACTTGTTTGTCCAAGTGGCCAATAGCTAAGCTCATTTCGTCTATCTACCTTCTCTTTTACCTCCTTAAATATGCTATAGTTTCCACCCAATATGTGTCCTCAGATTCTTAAAAGGATGTTGAATCTCCTGAAACTACATCAGTTGTGAACTATTTGATGTGAGTGCTGGGTACCAAACTCAGGTCCTTTGGAAGAGCAATTAGTGCTCTTACCCTGACCCCTGAGCTATCTCTCCAGCCTGAAATGGCTTTCCTCACCAGTATAGCCAGGCACTTGAAAATGTGGAATACATTACTTAAATGCATAAATTTCTTGAAAGTAGTTTTCAGTCTTCTTACAGTTATATAGCTAAGCTAAACATCCTAACTCTACTGATCTATTTTTAAAAATGGAACAAATACCTTCCCAACATATGGAGGAAATATGGAGGAAATATGGAAGAAAGGGACAAATCATTAGCATAGACTTCTTAGGTGGAAACATGCCGCGGTAAAGAAGTAGAAGCAGGCCTAGAAATATAATTTGGGAGTTTCTATAGAGATGATGTGTAAAATCAAGAGCATGGATGGAATCACCAAAGGAGTAAATATAGGAAGGTAGGAAAGTCCTGTGGCATTTCAACAGGAGTGATGAGGATTCAGTACAAGAGAACGGTGGCAGACCGATCTTTTAGAGACCACAGTTTAAGAAGGTAGAACCTGTTAGCTTAGCACTGTCAGCAGTTTACTCAGCCCTTCCCCAAATACCAACTAGACCTTAAAAGTGAAGGGCAGAAAGGGAACACGATGGGAAAAAGGGAAGAAACAATAGGAGCAAAAGCAACAGAATCTATTTCTGAACCTGCTGAGGCTGGAGGGTATTAACACACTTCTTGTATGAAAGGATTAGAATGTCTAGTACCTGATAAGCATGATATATAACAAACCTTTGGTTTATTGAAGACTTTGATTACATACATATTAGTTTACTGTGGGTGCTGTCAAATCACCACAAAGCAGTGCTGCTTACAACAGGAATTTACTTTCTCAATTCTGAGATTAGAGGCAGGGCTGTGTTCCCTCTGCAGCTCTTGGGAACAATCAACTCTATGCCTCTTCCAGCTTCTGTTTTTGGCTGTACAATCTCAGGACCCCTAGTCACACTGCCGCCTCCTCTTCCATGTCTTCTATAATTCCCAGTTTCCCCTCATAAGGGGATTTTGTGACAATTTGGGCATCACTGTAATGAATTCCAAACAAGGGGGAGAGGCGGTTTAGAGATGACACTCCATCACGTTGGGATGTCTTCTATTTTGTACCAAGCTAGGTATAGGAGGACAAGGTACTACTAACAAAAGAACTTTTCTGCAAAGTCTTGCCTGAGTAGCTAGTGTTGCACACACCTAATTAATTTATCCTAATCCAGTGCCATAAAGGACAGTACACTCCCTCATTTTACAGACAGCGAAAGAAAATGAGGCAGAACAGAAGCCAGGTACCTTTCTTTTTTTTGTTTTGTTTTGTTTGTTTGTTTGTTTTTCAAGACAGGGTTTCTCTGTTTAGCCTTAGGTTGTCCTGGACTCTCTTGTAGAGCAGGCTGGCCTCCAAATCCCAGCTCTCTGCCTCCCAGAGAGCTGGGATTACAGGGGTGCACCACCGAGCTCAGTGCAGGTGCCAATCCAACTCAATCCTGCAATATCAAGTGAAAATTCTGTACATGGCTTCAAAAGGTTAAAAAAAAATAAACTATTAAGATGACAATAAAAAAATATAAAGAATCTCTGCAGGAAGGAACATGCCATACAAAATACTCATGAATGCTTAATCATTAACACTAATTAATCACTCAACCTATTAAATGTTGAAATATCATGTGGGTGTATTGGGCTAACTAAAATTTATTACAAAAGTTAGTTTCATGTTATTTCTTCTACTTAATATAACACTAGAAAATCTTAAATTACAATTGTGGCATACACTGTATTTCTATTAAAATAGCTGTCTTGGGTAGGAACATAGCTTGGTTAGTAACGTGCTTTCCTGAAATGCACAAGGTACGGAGTTTTGATTCCCAGCACCATGTAACCATAGTTTATACTCACAGCACTTAAGAGAAGGATCAGGAATTCACAAAGCCTGGGTGATGAGAAAGGAGAGGGACAGAAGAGAACAGAGAGAAGTACATGAAAGCATGATCTCACACTGTGGTATTTTATTCAATCTAAAATTGTTTCAATGCACACTGTGGCAAGTTGATTATAAGTGCTAAGATCTTCAGCATGAACAAATAACCCTGCCACCACAGAGCTTACCTACATTTTCATGTGTGATCATGCATAGAAATAGTAATACAATAATTGCAACCTTTGTGGTACAAATAACAAGGCTTGATTTAGAAATATCAAATATAAATATGTAATTCCACACTAATGAAAACTTGCCTTGTGATACAATAGTTTTTAGTATTACATAATATTCACCCAGAAGCTTTTGTTTGTTTTGTTTTAGATTGGAGATAGGATCTCACTATGTAGCTCCGAATGGCCTGAACCAGGCTGGCTTAGAACTCACAGAGATCTACCTACCTCTGCTAATGTTATCAGTTTCCTAATAACCTGCCCTGGCTTCTTGGTCCTCTCTAATTAGTTTGTTCCTTATGATTCAATTTGAGAAGTTCAAGTGTCAACATGCCAGCCATTCACATATAACAAGAACTATTTCACTCTTAGAGGCCACTAGAGTGAGGCAAAATAAAAATAGGGTACATATTTTAAGAGACAGTTTTAGTTTTGTTAAGTAAAGATACAGTTCTGAAGTTTCTTTTAGGCTTAAATTAAACAAAGTTATTTCTGGCCTAAACTGTGCTTCAAAATTCAGTGTACAAATTTATCTTCTAAGCTCAAACAACTCACTAGTTCTCTCCTATTGAGACCTTCACATAGCAAAACCTTTCCAAACAGAGCTTCTAAAAAGGGCTAACCACCACTGTAACTCCAGTTCCAAGGGAATCTAATGTCCCCCTTCTGGGCTCCACAGAAACTACACACATCCTACACAGACTTAATGTGCAGACAACACACATACATACATATTCCAACACACAAAAATAGTCTTCAGTAATAACAATAAAAACAATATAATATATATTTGAAAGACACACTTTTACAAAAAAGGCGTTTGTTTTTCACTCTCATATACCAAGTATTACTGACATATGGACAATTACAGAGAAACAATGGTTTAAACACCTAAAACTATTCAATGCCTTTTTTGGTTGAAGTCTACCAGCATCTGAAGCACAGATTACTAGGCAGTGAGTGCTCCCTTCACTTTTTAGCTGCACAGGTACGCTTACTCAAGAAACTGGTTCAACACTGTGCACCATCTGTCAGTTAACAACCAACTGGCATGGTGACTTAAAAAAACAAGAAAAATTATTCCTATTTGGAGGACGAAAACTGCCTAGGTATGGAAAATTCACTTTTTTAGTCGGTGTGTTTCCTCTATGAGCATGGGTTTTTTTCAAACAGGCTATTACTTTATCCTGAAGAACTAGCTGGATAAATGGAATGTAATATGCCATCAAGTATTAATTCAGAAATTCAACTTAGTTTGGCTATTGGTTGAAGGTGCCCAAGTTTTTTAGCTAAACCTCAACTATAAAAATTGATAAAAGCGCACAAGCTTAATAAGAATCTGCCTGCATTTGACAACTGTCACATACTGAATTATTGGGAAGACAAGCAACAGTTCTATAAAACTTTGTACTTCCTGAACACACAAGGTAAGACATGAGTAACTCTGACATAATGGTACCCAAATTTATCTCTAGCTTACTCTGTGCCAAGCACTTCACTAAGGATGTTTACAAGGTATCACAAATACTTTGTCTTCTTAGAAACCTCAGGAAACTACGTTTCCCAATTGTCAGTGCCTTCCAGATAATGTGGACTGTGATGACTGGGATTCCTGGAGTTACTGTTGTTGTTTTCCATGGGGTCTCGCTAAATTGCCCAGGTTAGTGTCTAACAACGCTCCCAACTCAATCTGTAGAGTAGCTAAATTACAAAAAGATACTAACACAGATGTGGGAGGCTCGTGATTAGAGAATGTATATATGTATTAGGTGGTAAGGGCTGACTAAAAACTAAAGAATTTCTTTGCTATATCTTAAGTGTTTAGGAAAACCCAAGACTTACAATGCAAGATCTTTCAAAAGACAGGAAAGAAGAAAAAGCAAAAATTAAAAGCTTACCTCAAAGGGAGCAGGGACATTAAGAGCCTTGCCTAGGGTATGCACTAGTGGCCCCCACCCTGATGTGTGCCTAAAATTATGCATACATACATATCCCATTAAGGAGCAATGGTGAATTCTAAGCTAGGCAAGGAGCACAGGCTTTTAACCCTATCAGAGGCAAGAACTCAGTGAGTTCAAGGCTAGCCTGGTATACACAAGTTCCAGGCCAACCAGCCTATACAGTGAAACCCTGTCTCCAAAACACAAAACAATCTCCTGAATACATAACTACAGAAATATTACTCTGCTGCTCTGTGTTCGAACATGGAAAGTTAACTCCATTTACTTTCTACCAGGTGCTTTAGTTTCTTCAAAAACACTTAAGTAAAAATAACATGGTACTCCCACATTGCTAGATTAAAAGAGGCACCAAAAATTCAACCAACTGCCACAAATATTCAAAATTAAATTCTAACATTTGCTAGGCAACACTACACTGAACAATGCTTTATATTAATTCTAATGTTCAACCGAGGCACCTCCAAGACAACACATTTCAAGCAGCTGTAAGGGATAGGCTGTTGCAACTTCTAAATTAATCTTGCAATTAAAAAACAAAACGAAACAAACAAACAAACAAAAAACCTTACCGGGGTTCTCGAATCAGAACCCCGACATAATAATAAAAAAATACACTCACGTTAGCTGCCATGTACATTCTTCTTCAGAAAGACCCCTTGCAATGACATCAAAAATTTTCCATGGTCACATGAAATGTAAGCTTACACTGCACACATGAATTTTTTAAAGAGAGCATAAAAAAGGGCTTGCTTTCTGTTTTGCATAATTTGGTTTAACGAGTCCCAAGATTCATTAAATCCTTTCCCACGAAACTGTAAAGATCATCTAAAATAAGGTCATCGCCATTTTCTACATATTTACATCATAATTCAATACAGACAGCTCCGTGTTAAAGTTTAAGCAGGCAAATATGGAAATGACTTGAATTACAAACAGAAGCAGTAGGATGTGCACGAAGACCGGTTAACAGCAAAACCGAAAAGAAAAAGGAAAAAAAAAAAAGACAAGTATATCGTCACACTACATACAATGAAATGGGTCAAGCAATCCAGGTTAAAATAAAAAGACAGCCAGGTTCTTAGACACACATACACACACACAAATAGATTGAGGAAAGATCAAAGTATTTTGAAGACTCCAGCCAAGGAAAGGTCCGCTTTCATAGCTCCTGTTTGCAATCATTTTACACCAACCTTCCTAGCCAACCTCTAGGTTTGAAAATTTCAGCGGCATTTAAAGGCCGTCCTTTCTAACATTAACAACATTCTGCGACATTCTTACACAAAGCACCAGTCATGTATCTCCAAAGAGCAAAAACTAAACCTTTCTCCCACATACAGCCTTCGCCACACTCTTCCCTCTGTTATTTGCTGTCCTTTCTCAAGATTAACGAACCCTAAACCACTTCTACCCATTAATGGAAATGGAAAAAGCGCAGCGGCAGAGTGGAACCCCAGGTCGACGGGAAATTGGCAAATGAAAGTCGTGGCTTCACCCTCGGGGTGAGGACTGGGAACAACCAGGGGGTGGAGTCCCGGAAGACCCCCGTTCACACGCTTCACCCCGAGGCTGCACGGCTTTCGCGCAGGGGCGCGTGTGCGTGTGTCCGCTCGCGAAGGAGGCGGGCACCTCCCTGCCGCCCTCCCCGCCCCCGCAAGAGGCTTCGGGGGCGAAATCGGCGGCGCCGGGCGTGCGGCAAGGCCGGAAAGCGTCCCGTTAGAGCCGACTTCACCCGTCAGGAATGCGCTCCGCCCCCGCCGCCCCCGCGCGGCGGCGGCCCGGGTCTCGCCCGCTCGGCGGCCCCGGAGAGCTCCGGACAGCGCAGCGGCAGTCACGACACCGTGGGGCGGCCGGCCCGGGGGCGGCCGCGCGGGTCTCCCAGTCCCAGACAGAGGCCTGTGCGACGCCTGGCATCCCTATCCGCAGGGGAGGAGCCCGGCTCCGTACCTCAGCTCCTCAGGGCGGCGGCGGCGCGGGGCGGCGGGCGAGCAGGCCCATCCCGCGGAGACAGAGCGCAGGACGGCCCCTCAGCCCCGCCGCGGAACCTTCTCGGCTAGGGCGAGAGCTGCCGGAGGAATGGCTGCGGGCGGCCGCTTTCCCGAGCTCCCCTCAGTAACTCCAGCCGGACGGTCGCAACCGGAAACCAGCGCTGCAATTGCCATTCTCCCCGGCCTCGCCCGCAGGCCCCGCCCCCTCTTCCCACTCCTGCCCCACCCGGCGCGGCCCCACCCAGCGCGCGCCCTGCGTCTTGACGTCACGCCTCGCACCACCACCCCCTCCTCGGCCCGCCGCGGTAGCTTATGGGACGTTCGCCTCTCGCTGCGGGCGCTCGCTCCCGTTTGTCCTCCCGCTGGCTCCCTTGGAGCGCGCTGGGCAGTGGGGCAGGCGACGCCCTTCAGGTAACGCCCACTGCATCTGCCTCCAGTGCCAAGTGGGGACAGCAGGGCGAGCGCATCCTGGCCATTACTGGACGTTTCGCAGTCTGTTTTCACCCCCTTTTTTCCGCTCAGTGTTCACCTGCTTTATTGGCAGCCCTACGGAGAGAAGAGGTGTGGAAGCGGCTTTCTGCTATTCTTCGTTCCCAGAGAAAATATCTCAGCCCTTAACAATCTGATATACTCAGAGCTACTTTAATCCAGACTCTATGTTCCTTCTCCTCCATCTTTTAATCCCTTTGAATTTTCTACTTAATCAAGACTTGGTATAGATTCTTAGTTGAATAAACAGATCCTTTTCCTGTCTCAATCCCATCCTCTCCTAGTTTATTTCTCCTGAGGATTTAGATTATTTCCTTAGAATACTGAGACATGGATATGATGGATTCCAAAATGTCCACCTACCATCTGTTACTTAATCTAAATAAGGATCACCTTTCGATCCTTATTTCAGTGTGCCTAAATAAGAGAATTAACCAAGGAGCCATACATCTTCAAAGCCCGCTTGGCATCTTTGGTAATCCAGTAAAATTTTCCCAGTTAGAAACAGGCTAGACAGTTTAGGGCTAAGTATCTTTGATCACACATCTTAAAGGGAGTAACTATGGATATGATTTTCATTTATTGTAAGTTGAGAGCCATTATGTGTACACTTAAATGCTACCCAAAAGGCTGCATTCGATATGCAGTAATCTACAGGACACTTTAAGTCTACGAATAGTGCAGGAATAACTTTCCAGTGTAGATGTTGTAATGGCTGGGAAGGGGGTTTGAGTAAAGAATTGTGCAGAATAACAGTGTGTGTGTGTGTGTGTGTGTGCGCGCGCGCGCTGTATAGCATATATACATATATATGTGTGTGCTCTATATAGTACATATACGTATATACTATATAGAGCATTGTGCTCTAGTCACCATAGTTCCTAGAAATTAATTTCTTTTTTTTTTTTGTCCTGTCTTCCGAGAAATTGGATCTCCTATTACTCACTAGGCCAATAAGCATCTGCTAAGAAAGAGCTATATCTGAATTACATCTCCACGTGCCTGTGGAGGCACCTTGTGCTGGGTAGTTTTATTTCAATTTGAGACAAGCTAAAATCGTTTGAGAGTAGGCATCCCCAATTAAGAAAATGCCTCCATAAGACTGGGCTGTAGGCAAGCCTGTAGGGTATTTTCTTAATTACTGATTGTTGAAGGAGAGCCTAGCCCATAGTGGATAGGTTTCATCCTTGGGCTAGTGATCCTGGTTTCTCTAAGAAAGCAGGCTGGGGCTGGAGAGAAGGCTCAGTGGTTAGAGTGCTGTCTGGTCTTCCAGAAGTCCTGAGTTCAGTTTCTTCTGACGTGCAGACATACATACAGATAAATAAATAAATCTTTAAAATGAAAAAGAAAAAAAAAAGCAGTCTGAGCCATGAGAGGTAAGCCAGTAAGTAGCATCCCTCTATGATGGCCTCTGCATCTGCTCCTGTGGACAGGTTCCTGCCTGTTTTCCTGTCCTAACTTCTTTCAGTGATCAACAGTGATATGGAAGTGTAAGCCAACTTAAGCCCTTTCCTACTTAAGTTGGGTTTTGGTCATGATGTTTTGTCTCAGCATTAGAAACCCTAATTAAGACAAACCTATAGCTCAAGGCTGTTTGAGATGGGACAGGGATTTATCTAAAACAAACAAAACTTTAATTCAGCCAGGCCCAAGGAGGAATTCTAGGATTCTTTCCAGACACTCTTACTTCGGTCACTTTCACTAAGTTCTGTTTACAATGCCCTCTACCTCTCTGTTCTCTGTGCTGTGTGCCCTTTGCCTTTTAGGGCAATAACTTCAAGTTTGGCTACCTCCTCCAAAAGGAATGCAGATGCTTAGGCTGCACCCTAGTGAAGATGGTTCTGGGTAGCCATGTATTTTTTAAACTTCAAATGATACAGTGTACACTCAAGACTTAGAACCATTAGACTTAGAAGCTACAGCTTCACCATTTCTCCTTGGATTAATGCAAAGTTACTTGTTCTTGCTGTACTCTGATTTCTTCATTGTAATTTGTTCATCATTGGTTCAAGAAGTATTTTGGTGCCTACTAAATTGAGGGGTGATCAAAAGCCTCCCACTGTCTCCGGTGGGTTCTCTGTCTACCTGGTGGTTGGGATCAAGATGTGAGTTATCAACTATTACTGCCCCATGCCTTTATTCTACCATCATGCACTCTACCCTTCCAAAATTGATTAGATCCTCAAGAGAAACTAGAAGGAAAATAATACTTTGTTTTATAAATTCCCTTGGGTCACGGTATTTTGTTATCATAGCAATAGGAAAATAACTAAGACACAAAGTAACAGAATAAAAAGCATCAAGCCCAATAATTTTATTTTGTTCTCTCAAACTAAAGTCAATTCGAGCTTGAGGATGCTTGATAACCAGAAGGGGCAGAGTCCTGGCAAGAAAACTTGTCAAGTTCAAGACAGAGGCTGAAGCACTGAGAATTAGAGGAAAGGGGTTATGATGGAAGAAGTAGGTAGTACGAAGTCAGGTTATTGAACACTTTAAGGATATGGCAAGAGGAATGCTAAATGATTGGTATATATCAATGGGTTTTATGAAAGTAAACAGCATCTGTTTTGCATTTGAAACCTATCACTGGGTACGTGCAGACTCTGGCAGACCAAAGGAAGCAGGAAGACTAACGCCGTGGAAGCGATCCAGTGGAGAAGCCATAGTTCTAAGCAGGTTGAGACTGTGGGAACAGAAATGCATGGTTTGCATATTTGTCTTAGGGTATAATTGGTAAGGCCTGCCTGGAATGCAATAAAAGGGGGGGATGAGAGAAGAGTGGGATTAAATAATAGCTACTTCTTATTGGGTACATCCTACGTGAGTACACCCTGCTCTGTTTTATTAGCATTAAGACATTTAATTATCACAAGGCACCAAAGATTGGTGCTGATGTTAACAACTAATTAACAAAGGAGAGTCTGAGGCTCAAGAGAGTAAGTCATTTGATCAGTTACATAGCTGGTGGCAACAAAGCTGAGATTTAGCCCAGCTAGGCTGTCTGGCTCCAGACACCCTTTTAGCATACACCCTCTAGCACTCTTCTGCCACACAGCTATTCCCAGCCCCTCACTAGAATCACAATCTAGGTGAAAATTTCCTCAGTTAATTATTACTTATAGTATCACAAATTCCTCCTCCTGTATTCCTTCTCTTCTATCTCTTCCCTAGCCTCATTTTCTTTGTAGGTAGGTGTCACTCTGCTGTAACAATCCCTTCCCCTCTGCTCTGCATGGCTTCTTTTGCCAGTCCTTACTGGTCCTCACTGTGTAAGTGAAACATGTTTAGTTACACACCTACCCTGTGTTTAGCTCTAATTTTCCACATGAAGTGCTACATTATTGTGTTTTAGGGCTTTCCCACTAAATGTTGATGCCTGACACAAGGGAAAGAAGAAGGAAACAAAAAAGGTTAGCTGTGAACACAGGACACCCAGAGAGACATCGAAGTCTCACCCCTGCCCTCAAGCCACTAGAAACTTGGCAGAAAAAAAAAATGACACACAGAAAAATCACTCTAGCCTAGTATGGGAGCACACACTTTTAATCCCAGCACTCTGGAGGCCAAGGCAGGTGGATCTCTGTGAGTTCGAGGCCAACCTGCTCTACAGAGAGAGGCCCTGTCTCTAGCAAAAATGGAAAAAAAAAAGTCACTCTAACCTGGTGTGGTGGCAACCTGCAATCCCTGTGCTGGGGAGGCTGAAGTTGAGCTTGGAGAATTGGGCATTTGAGGCTAGCCTGGGCTATTGTAGCAAGTTCAAGGCCAGTCTGGGCTGTATAACAAGCTATCTCAAAAAGTAACTATCTAATTAAAAGGGTTCCATTAATACAAAGACCAAAAGAATGATAGGCAGAACATTATAGAAACATTAATTCTGTCTGAGGTTACTAGAGGCCAAGATGCTTTGTTTTAGCTGAGGATGACCTGAAACTTAGGACTCTGCCTACTCAGTGTATTATTACCCTGTCTTATGTGGGGCTAGGGATTGAACTCAGCAAGAAGCTTGGTCTTAGGGTTGTTCCTGGGGCAGGAGGATGGCGGATGTAACCAGGAATGGCAGCTCAGGCTTGATTCTCTCTTGTCATTAACAGGGCATGAAGAGATTGTCGTTAGCCCAAGGACATGGGAGACTCAGCTGGTACAATTGATGACTGTCAAGAGTGTTCTCTTACTTATCTGTCTACTGTAATGCCTGGATCACGGGACCCTCAGAGACCACCAGGAGACGACTTGATGCAATAGCAAGAGAGCTTTATTACGAGAGCAATAGAGAAGTGGGACCTCGAGCTCTTAGTGAGTAGGATCTTTAAAGGGAAAGTCTATGAGCAGGGGTTTCCATGACAGCAAATGGGGGGGGAGGGCACAAGCCTTGGTGATACAGGACTGGGTAAAAGTTAGAGGGGTGAGGTGACCTTCTCTGAGGCACATAATCACAATTGTCTAAGGCATATAATCACATATTCTTCCCCAATGTTTATTGGGGAGAATTTTCTCACCCGATTCCCAATCGATTCTCATTGATTATTGCCAGGGAGATTATTTTCTATGAAGCCTGTGATATTTCCTGGAGGCTGTTGCTAGGAGAGTTACCTTTGTTTTCTGCCAAGTGTACATTCTGATATATTTTCTGGTACCTGAATTCAGCTCCCAGTCAAGATGGCTTTTTATTTCAAAATGGAGTTATACTCAGGCTAACTTAAACTCTTCACTACCTAGCTGATTTCCAGAATGGCTCAGCTGTCTTCCCATATTTTCCCGAGTTCTTATCTGTGAAGTTGCGGAGTTTCCAGTCTAGCTGTAGGTCTCTGGGAAAGTTGGGAAATTTCTATGAGCCACAATGCCAAGACCAGTGTCAGCCTGTGATGGTTGTGGACTAAGTTCCTGGAGAGGTGCCATGAACACAGACCACACTGCCAGTAACACATGCACATGCATCACAGTAGCCCTGCTTAATGTGCCCAGCTATAAAATGGGGACAGAAATATCTACCCTATTGTTCTCGGGACATACAGTAGGTCACCAGTAAACAATAGCTATGGTTATAGGTAAATGGAAACTCACTAGGGCAGGAATATTCTTTTGTTTGTTTGTTTGTTGTTTTTCTGAGACAGGGTTTCCCTGTGTGGCCTTGGCTGTCCTGGACTCTTTGAGTTGTGGGCTAGGCTGGCCTCGAACTCACAGAGTGCTGGGATTACAGGCATGCGACCCTGAACCCTTCAGGGAGGGATAGTCTAAAGAGGATTTTTAAAATAGCATCACCCATGTTCCTGCTTGGGATGTTCTCTTATTAGGGTCATCCAGGGCACTCGGCAAGGAGAGGCCTTTCCTCTTCCAAATGGAGAACAGGCCCCTTGATAGCAAAGCTCTTCAGATGGTTAAGTGCTGAGCTGCTAAGGTAAACCTGTCCCCTCATGTCCCACCTTTGTCACAGGACTCTTTTTTTTTCCTTTTAGATAAGTATACTTTAAAAAAATTGATTAAGTTATTTATTTACTTTATTTTGCTATTGCAGCTTCCCTTCCTTCCTCTGCTCCCAGGCCCTCCTGTTCCCCTCCCCTTTGCCCATCCACTTCTCCTCTTCTTAGAAAGGGGAAGGCCTCCCATGGATATCAACCAGCCATTAAAAACAATGACAACATGAAATTTGCAGGCAAATGGATGGAACTAGAAAAGATTATCCTGAGTGAGGTAACCCAGACCCAGAAAGACACACATGGTATGAACTCACTTATAAGTGGATATTAGTCTTAAAGTACAGGATAACCATAGTATAATCCACAGACCCAAAGAAGCTAAGTTACAAGGTGGGGTTGATTGAATCTCCCCGAGAAGGGGAAATAGATTAGGTATGGGAGGTGGATGGAAGGAGGGGACTGGGTGGTGGAGGGGTGGACATAGGAACAGGAGCGATGAGGTAGAGAGAGGACAGAGGGAGAGAGTACCAGGAGAGGGAGACACAGTAGACTTTTGAGGCTGTCCCAGGTGCTGTTTCTTGCTGGAGTGGTGGGAGCTCCATGAAGAGCTATTTAAACAATCTTTGTGGCATTTCCCAAAGTGGAGTTTAAGATTGTTATTACCAGTGTCACCTGGGGGATGCTTGTTAAAATACATTTCTGGGTCTTTCTCAGAATGACAGGGTCATTGTTGATGAGGCTGGAACCCTGGGATCTAGTATTTAACAAGCTCACTAGGTAATTTGCGCCACATGTTTGAGAACCACTGCTTAAGAGCTTCATTATGGCAACGCTCAGTTTCAGGAAATTTTCTTACATTTGCTCTCCTTGGGTCTTTCACAGAATGCTGGTGGAGAGGAAGAGGAAGGTGCTTTCTTTTAATGGGACCTATTACCTTCAGTCTCATTTATGACCCTTCTACCCATTGTTCTGATACTCTGTAACCTTTTCTCGATGGAAACTAGATCTTCGGGCCACTGTTCCCAGTTTCCGATCTCAGTCTTTCTTGTCTTTCCTGTTTGATTGTAGGCAAGCTCACTGTGTTGGTGATCTAGGCCAGAAGCTCCCAGAGTGACCTCTAATTAGAGCAGGTGAGTCCCCCTATGCTGCATAGGATGAGTTTGGCTCAGGAGGTTCATCTCAGCATGGCTATGGCAAAAGCATGCCGGGGATCATGAGCTGTGACTGGGGTGGCCACGTGTCCCAGTTTGCTCAGACATGTTGCCTGTTTGCAGAGACTCGCTGTTAACGATATCTTCCGTTGTCACAGAGCGGTGGATTGGACAGTAGGCACATCTCACTATCATCTCATAACGAGTGTCATCTCCCGGCTGACTGTCTCCAATGCCTCAGCCCTGGGCTGTGCGTAGACCACCCTCTCCCTACCCTGTTCAGTTCCTGACCTCCTGTCCTGGCTCCTACTTTTCATATGCCCTTAATGAACCTACTTGGGTTGGTTTGGGAGAGGTGGGGTTTGTTTGTTTTTGTTTTTGCTCTCCACTTTGGTATATGACTTCAGACTCACATGAAGCATTTCTAAGTAGTGATTGAAGTTATTGCTATATTTCCTTTCTCTTACAATGTCTGAGAAATAATTTTCCTTGCTTTTAGCACCTGGCATGATTGTTTTCCTTGTTTATAATTGTTAGTTTTCCTCATGTGGGTCCCTAATTGTGGAATTGACAATATGTCCTTCGACTTTGAGAAAGCTTAGATCCACATGCATGGTCTCCTTCCAGACAGGATGTTGTGATAGGAGAGTCCTTATGCATTTACCACATTTTCACACTGAGTCCTCTTTTCTCATTTCTTCCCCAACTTCAGATGATTTCAGCTGTATTATTTGCATATGTAACTCATCTTCTATTATTGAAACAAAGAGCATATCTTAATACACACACACACACACACACACACACACACACACACATATATATATATATCGACAAACCAGTACTAATTGTTAATTGTATAACCAAAAGCGACTGTGTTCAAATGCATAGGAAGCATAATGTCCTTAATGATCTTAACAATGAATGGCACTCTAATGTTGGCTTTAGCATCAAATTACAGCACTATCTAGAGAGTGGAAACATTCTGAACAAAAGCAAACAAGCAAGGGGTTTTCATACTGGAACATTTTTAGATATGACCCAAAACCCTGATACAAAGTACTGTGATAAGAGCACTCAGTACTGGGATTGCATAGCCTAATTACACAGCACTCAGAAGTGTTCACAGTGCAACCCAGTGCTGCTGGAGAGGAAAGAGAGGAAAGGGTATGGGTGGAGAATTCAGATGTGGGAATGTACAATCCACACAACATTGATGACCTGTGAATAGGTGTCTTTGCTAGAAGCATGTGACCTGTAACAGCCCTGGGAGACTATTCTTCCTACATCCCTGATAATGCTGTGGGGGCCTGTGGGACTGATACCCTGTGCTGTGCAGCTAATGGCACTTGCCTTTTAATTCTAGCATTTGGGAGTCAGAGGCAGGCAGATCTCCATAAGCTTAAGGCCAAGCTGGTCTACATAGCGGTTCCAGGCCATCCTGCTTTACATAGGAATTCCAGGACAACTAGGGCTCTGTAATGAGAAATCTGTCTCAAAACAAAAATCCCATGTGCTCTTAGATTCTCAGAACCTTTCCAGTCAAAGGGGTGAAATTGTTAATATGGAGGACAGATGACCTTACATTATGGTCCTTTGGGTCCATTCCCTCAACTTTATAATGACAGTGATGACATCTTCTTCACAGGGTCTCTGTGAGGTCTAGGCAGAGCAGTAAGCACAAACCTAAGCCCAATACTTAGGAATAGCCCAGAGACTGTTGCTACTAGCAACCATGTTATTTTAAAATGAATGGTTCATTTGAAGATAGCATGTCACAGAAAGTTTTTATAGAAGATTTATTCCTCTCAGTAATATCTTTTCAGAAGTGCTGTCTTTTTTTTTTTTTTTAAGTTTCCTTCCAAATCCTGTTTAAGATGTTTGCAAGGATCTCAATACTGAAACAGTAGGAAAATAAAAGGTATTTGTAGAAGGAGAAAGCAGTAGGGGAAGGCAACTATAGTACAAATTGCTGCTGGATCTGGACATTTTTTTTTAAATGGCAATAGATTTTTATTCAAGTTTCCTGTGGTTTTAAAGTCTGTACAGGAGCCATTCAACTTGTTGTCTGTACAAGGTCAACCCCACACCCCATCCAGCTGCTAATTGTCTAGGTAGAAAATTTGATCACAGTTTTTTCTTGTTGTTTTGAGGCAGGGTCTCACTATGTAGTCCTGTCTGGCCTAGTACTCACTATGTAGACCAGACTGTCCTCAAACTGTCTCTGTCTCCTTAGTGCCAGGATTAAAGGCTTGAACCACCAGGCCCAGCTGATCACACATTTTAAACTGATATTTTTTTTCTCTGCCTCTCCAACCCAGGCATCTAATTTTTCTAAATATTATGTTAGTTAAAACATTCAGGAAAGCGAACAGACAAACCATAAGATCCTGGTTTTGATGGAACACCCTCCATTAAGAATTATAGTAACAGGTGGGCCAGTCATTGGTTGGTCATTCCCTCATTTTCTGAGCCCTCTTTATTCTGCATCTCTTACAGGCAGGAAATATTCTACTATACTTGCAGACCCAGATTGTCATCTGAGAGGCTTCACCCAGCAGCTGATGAAAACATGCAGAAACCCACAGCCAAGCATGAGGTGGAGCTTGGGGAGTCTTATGGAAGAGAAGGAAAAAGGATTGAAAGAGCCAGAGAGGTCAAGGACACCACAAGAAAACCTACAGAATCAACTAGCCTGGGCCCACAGGGACTCAGAGGGACTGAACCACTGACGAGAGAGCATGTATGGGACAGACCGAGGCCCCCAACACATATATAATAGATGTACAGCTTGGTCCTCATGTGGGACTTCTTCTTCTTCTTCTTTTTTTTTTTTTTTTTTTTTTGCCTCCAGAACCCTTGTGCATTCTGTTCAGTAGAACTGTCACTTTAACTGTGTAAGCTAGCCAGGACAGGCACTCACAATTACCCAAAACGATTCTGTTTCTAGTATGGTTCCACTTTTTAAAATACCATCTACTTTTGCTAGAGGAATCCCATTAAAAATGTTTTAGGGAAAGGCATATTTAAATAGTTATTGCCTAGTAAATGTGGTCAGAAGTCCATAGGGCTAATTGAAAATCTAAGGAATATAAAAAGATAGGCAAGAGGTGGCATGTAAGACCTATAGTACATTGGCTGATAGATATTTGGGTCTAGAGGTCGGAGTTAGCACCCTTTGTTGTCAAACTTCATATTTGGAAATTTTCAAAGAACATCAAAGTTTGGAGCAAAATTGACTGACTCAGCCAACCAGCATTCCTATCAGCAATCAAGTAAAATATGATTTTTAAATAGTTGGATAGCTAAGCCAGGGAAAGTAAAGGCTGATTCTCAAGGCTTTCAAATTGCTCCTAGGGCTTTAATACCCTGTGATTAAAAAGCAACACTTTGTATACTATATCCCAAGGACAGGAAGGGAAATTGAACCCCAAACCTGCAATGTTTCCATAGCTCTTTGTTAAAATAAAAATCCTCCCGACAAAAGTTGTAAACTTAATGTACATGTTTCCAGTCAAGGCAGATGCTCAATCTAGATTTTTGTGTCATGTGGGTTCCATGTATTACCTGTACTCCTTTGAGCTATCTTTCCCTGTTCACTGTTGAGAGGAGGAATTCCATAGCAAGCAATTTGGAATTCCAGGACCATCATTTTCAAGTGTATGGACCTGAATGCAAATTTGAGGATTTGGATGACTAAAGTGGATACTTGGTGTTTCTTCTGTCTCCGCCTTAATTGTCCACTGTTTATAGACCCAGCAGGAAAACAAGTGTGGGATTTTTGTTTTTATTTGATGTGAACAAATTCTCTTGAGAGAATAACATTTTGGAAACTCTGGTAATTTGGAGGAGAGTGGAGGCTACTTTCATTCCCTCTTCCCTCTAATCCTGATCTCTATTCCTACCTCACCTCCAACCTGAGAGTGAGTTATTATCTTTTAATTAGGAATATTTTCACATGGATTTTGTACAAGCAAGAGTTTGTGACCAATGAAGCTTAAATATAGATCTATGAATTTGCAGGGGGAAACTTTAAAGCAGATGGTCACAACCTAATAAGAAGACATTTTTCCAAGAGATGATAGGAAATTGATTCAAAGGAATCAGCTTTAATAAAAAATCATAAAAGGGGAACCTGCTTGTACTAAAGTCAGAGAAAATTATAAGGCTGAGAGATCATCACAGAGCTCAACTTTGAGATCCCCCAAAGAGAGAAAGACATATGTAAGTGTTCCTTTCTGTAAGTGATCTTTCTGTTGGGAACCTGTAATTTGTTTCTCTGTTTGACCTGGTTAGTTCTGTGGTATCGGATCCTGACTGTGTCAGCTACCAGGAATTTGGTTCTGCTAATCGGTCTTTGACAGCAGCAAACCTGTAGCTTGAGTTACAAACCTTCTCAAACACTGAGGCCTCAAGTTCAGCCTGTGTTGACTAAATCTCATTCTGCAATGCAGTTCCCATAATGCAGACCTCATCTAATAATGTACAGAATATATGTAACCTAATGCGGTTAGATGGTAGAGTTTTCTAACTCTACTAACCCCAATATTGCAGAAAATACCTGTGGACATGCATGGATGGAATAAATATTTTTAATGTATATTCATATACATAAATATCCATGTCACATGTACAGTACAGAAATCTGCATAACTCATAATTTATTTTTATTAATTACAGTTTATTCACTTTGTATCCCCCTTTAGCTTCCTCCCTCCTCCCCTCCAATCCCATTCTCCCTCCCTCTTCCCCACCTGTGTCCCCTTCCCCCAGTCCACTGATAAGGGAGGTCCTCCTCCCCTTCCCTCTAGGAGTACCTGCATTATCTTCTCTGTAGCCTGGAAAGACTGCTCCCCCCTCAGGGGGAGGTGATCAAAGAGCAGGCCAATCAATTCCTGTCAGATACAGTCCCTGTCCCCATTAGTGTGGAACCCACTTGGATATTGAACTGCCGTGGGCTACCTCTGTGCAGGGGTTCCAGGCCATTTCCATGAGTGGTCCTCGGCTGGAGTATCAGTCTCAGAAAAGACCCCTGTGCTCAAACTTTTTGGATGTGTTCCTCTCCTTGTGGAGCTCCTGTCCTTTCCAGGTCTTACTATCTCCCACTTCTTTGATAAGATTCCCTGTACTCTGCCCAAAGTTTGGCTGTGAGTCTCAGCATCTGCCTTGATACCCTGTAGGGTAGAGCCTTTCAGAGGCTCTAGTTCTATCCTGTTCCCTGTTTTCTCCCTCCTCTGATGTCCATCCTCTTTGCCTTTCTGAGTGGGGATTGAGCATCTTAGCCAGAATCCTCCTCCTTGATTAACTTCCTTAGGTGTACAGACTTTGTATTATATGTCTAGTATCCACTTATGAGTGAGTATATACCCTCTGTGTCTTTCTGCTTCTAGGATACCTCACTCAGGATGATCTTTTCCAGTTCCAACCATTTACCTGCAAATTTCATGATTTCCTTGTTTTCTATTGCTGAGTAATATTCCATTGTATAGATGTATCCATTCCTCAACTGAGGTGCATCTGGGTTGTTTCCAGCTTCTGGCTATTACAAATAAAGCTGCTACAAACATGGTTGAGCAAATGTCCTTGTTGTGTACTTGAGCAACTTTTAGATATGTGCCTAGGAATGGTATAGCTGGATCTTGAGGAAGCACTATTCCTAGTTGTCTGAGAAAGTGCCAGATTGATTTTCAAAGTGGTTGTACAAGTTTACATTCCCACCAGCAGTGGAGGGGGGTTCCCCTTTCTCCACAACCTCTCCAGCATGTGTTGTCACTTGAGTTTTGAATCTTAGCCATTTGATGGGTGTAAGGTGAAATCTCAGGATCCTTTTGATTTGCATTTCCCTGATGACTAAGGACATTGAACATTTCTTTAAGTGTTTCTCTGCCATTCGATATTTCTCTATTGAGAATTCTCTGTTTAGCTCTGTACCCCATTTTTTAATTGGATTATTTGATTTTTTTGCTGTTTAACTTCTTTAGTTCTTTATATATACTGGATATTAGCCCTCTGTCAGATATAAGGTTGGTGAAGATCCTTTCCCAATCTGTAGGTAGTCATTTTGTTTTGATGACAGTGTACTTTGCTTTACAGAAGCTTTTCAGTTTCATGAGGTCCCATTTATTGATTGTTGCTCTTAGCACCTGTGCTGTTGGTATTCTGTTCAGGAATTTGTCTCCTGTGCTAATGAGTTCAAGACTCTTCCCCACTTTTTCTTCTAACAGGTTTAGTGTGTCTGGTTTTATATTGAGGTCTTTGATCCACTTGGATTTAGTTTTGTGCAGGGTGATAAGGATGGATCTGTTTGCATTTTTCAACATGTAGACATCCAGTTAGACCAGCGCCATTTGTTGAAGATGCTGTCTTTTTCCCATTGTTTCCCATTTTTGTCAGAAATCAGGTGTCCATAAGTGTGTGGTTTTATTTCTGGTTCTTCTATTTGATTCCTTTGATCCACCATTCTGTTTCTATGCCAATGCCATGGAGTAGATCAGGGATGGAGATACCTCCAGAAGATCTTTTATTGTAGCAGATTGTTTTAGCAATTCTGGGTTTCTTGTTATTCCATATGAAGTTGAGAATTTTTCTTTCAAGGTCTGTAAAGAATTGTGTTGGTAATTTGAGGGGTATTGCATTGAATCTGTAGATTGCTTTTGTTAAGATAGCCATTTTTACTATGTTAATCCTGCCAAGCCATGAGAATGGTAACTCTTTCCGTCTTCTGATATCTTCTTCTAATTCTTTCTTCAGAGACTGGAATTTTTTTTCATACAATTCTTTGACTTGCTTGGTTAGGGTCACACCAAGGTACTTTATGCTCTTTGTGGCTATTGGAAAGAGTGTTGTTTCTGTAATTTCTTTCTCAGCCCATTTGTCTTTTGTATACAGGAGGGCTACTGATTTTTTTTTTTTTAGTTAATTTTGTATCCAGCCACTTTGCTGAAGGTGTTTATCAGCTGTATGAGTTACCTGCAAATAGTGATACTTTGAGACTCTTTCCTTTCCAATTTGTATCCCTCGATCTCCTTTAATTGTCTTATTGCTCTAGCAAGGACTTCAAGAGTTATGTTGAAGAGATATGGAGAGAGTGGGCAGCCTTGTCTTGTCCCTGATGTCAGTGGGATTGCTTTAAGTTTCTCTCCGTTCAGTTTGATGTTGGCTATAGGCTTTACTATGTTTAGGTATGTGCCTTGTATCCCTGATCTCTCCAAGACTTTAAACATGAATGGATGTTGGATTTTGTCAAATGCTTTTTCAGCATCTAGGGAGATTATCATGTGGTTTTTTTCTTTCAGTTTGTTAATATGGTGGATCACATTGATGAATTTCCATATATAAAACCACCCCTACATACCTGAGATGAAGCCTACTTGGTCATAGTGGATAATATCTGTGATGTGTTCTTGGATTTGGTTTGCAAGTATTTTGTTGAGTATTTTTGCATCAATGTTCATAAGGGAGATTGACCTGAAATTCTCTTTCTTTGTTTGGTCTTTGTGAGGTTTAGGTACCAAGGTGACTGTGGCTTCATAGAATGAGTTTGGTAGTATTCCTTCTGTTTCTATTTTGCAGAATAGTTTGAAGAGTATTGGTGTTAGTTCTTTGAAGGTAAGGTAGAATTCTGAGCTGAAACCATCTGGCCCTGGGTTTTTTTGTTTGTTTGTTTGTTTTGTTTTGTTTTGTTTTTTGTTTGTTTTTTTTTTTTTGTTTTTGGATGGGAGAATTTTGATGACAGCTTCTATTTCCTTAGGGGATAGAGGACTATTTAATTGATTTACCTGGTCTTGATTCAGCTTTGATAAGTGGAATCAATCAAGAAAATTGTCCATTTCATTTAGATTTTCAAATTTTATGGTGGATAGGCTTTTGAAGTAAGACCTAATGATTGTTTGGATTTCCTCTGTGTCTGTTTTTATGTCCCCCTTTTCATTTCTGATTTTGTTAATTTGAATAGTGTCTCTCTGCCTTTTAGTTAGTTTGGCTAAGGTTCTGTCTAGCTTATTGATTTCCTCAAAGAACCAGCTCTTGGTTTCATTGATTCTTTGGATTGTTTTATTTGTTTCTAATTTACTGATTTCAGCCCTGAGTTTGATTATTTTCCAGCTGTCTACTCCTCTTTGGTGTGTCTGCTTCTTTTTTCTCTAGGGCTTGTAGGTGAGCCATTAAGTTGCTTGTATGAGATGTTTCAAATTTCTTCTTGAAGGCACTCAGAGCTATGAACTTTCCTCTTAGCCCTGCTTTCATCGTGTCCCACAAGTTTGGGTATGTTGTGCCTTCATTTTCATTGAATTCTAGGAAGACTTTTATTTCTTTCTTTATTTCTTCTCTGACCCAGCTGTCATTGAGTAGTGAGTTCTTCAGTTTCCACGTGTGTGTAGGCTTTTTGCTATTTCTGTTGTTGTTGAGGTCCAGCTTTAGTCCATGCTGGTCTGATAGGATACAAGGGATTATTTCAATCTTTTTTTATCTGTTGAGGCTCGCTTTGTAACCAACTATATGGTCTATTTTGGAGAAGGTTCCATAAGGTGCTGAGAAGAAGGTAAATTCTTGTGTTTGGCTCAAAGTTTCTGTAGATGTCTGTTAGGTCCATTTTATTAATGACCTCTGTTAGAGTTATTGTTTATTTGTTTAATTTCTGTTCTGTTGACCTGTCCTTTGTTGAGAGTGGAGTGTTGAAGTTTCCCACTATTAATGTGTGGGGATCTATGTGTGGTTTAAGTTTTATTAATGTTTCTTTTACAAATGTGGGTGCCCTTGTATTTGGGGTGTAGATATTCAGGATTGTGATGTCTTCCTGGTGGAATTTTCCCTTGATGAGTATGAAGTGTCCTTCCCCATCTCTTTTGATTAATTTTGGTTAAAAGTCTATTTTATTAGATATTAGAACGGCTACTCCTGCTTGCTTTGTGGGTCCATTTGCTTGGAAAACTGTCTTCCAGCCCTTTACTCTCTGGTAATGTCCATCTTTGTGACTTAGGAGTGTTTCTTGTATGCAACAGATTCTTGGGTCTTGTTTACACATCCATTCTGTTAGTCTATTTTTTTTTATTGGAGAATTGAGTCCATTGATGTTGAGGGAGATTAATGACCAGTGGCTGTTAGATCTTTTGAATTGATGTTGGCTGTGATAGTGTGTTTGTGTGCTTGGCTACTTTTTGTTTTGCTGTGGTGAGGTTATTTATTTCCTGCAATTTCTTGAAAGTAGTTAGTTTTCTTGGGTTGTATTTTTCCTTCTAGTATTTTCTGTAACACTGGATTCATGTGTAGGTATTGTTGAAATTTGGTTTTGTGGTTGAAAATCTTGCTTTCTCCGTCTATGAGGACTGAGAGTTTAGCTGTGTATAGTAGCCTGGGCTGACATTTGTGTTCTCTTAGGGTCTGCAGGAGATCCGTCCAGGCCCTTCTGGCTTTCATAGTCTCTGTTGAGAAGTCAGGTGTTATTCTGAACAGTTTGCCACAATATGTTACTTGGCCTTTTTCCCTTGCAGGTTTTAGTATTTTTTTTCTTTGTTCCGTATACTTACTGTTTTGATTATTATGTGGCGGGAGGATTTTCTTTTCTGGTCTAATTTATTTGGTGTTTTGTAGGTCTTTTGTATGATGATAGGCCTCTCCTTTAAATCGGGAAAATTTTCTTCTATGATTTTATTAAAAATATTTTCTGGGCCTTGGAGACAAGAATCTTATTTTTCCTCTATTCCTATTATTTTGTCTTTTCATGTTGTCTTGGATTTCTTGGATGGTTTTTGTCAGGAATTTTTTAGATTTATTATTTTCCTTGATGGATACATCAATTTCTTCCATTGTATCTTCCACACCTGAGATTCTTTCTTCCAGCTCTTGTAGTCTGTTGGTTATACTTACCTCTGTAGTTCCTGTTTTCTTTCCTAAATTCTTCCTCTCCATGATTTCCTTTGTTTGTGTTTTCTTTAATTTTTCCAATTCTATCTTCATACTTTGAACTATTTTATTGATTTCCTTCACCTGTCTGACTGTATTTTCCTGTTTTTGCTTCAATTCCTTCACCTGTTTGTTTGAACACTTTCCTCAGTTTCTTTCATTTCTTTCAGTGATTTAATCATTTCCCCTCTGAAAGCCACAAACTGTTTGGCTGCATCTTCCTGTATTTCTTTATGGATGGCCATAATCTGTTTGATTTTTATCTTCCTCTAATTCTTTATGCATTTTGTTTCTCCCATTAACCTCTTCATAAGCATAGATGTAAGGTCATCCTCTTGAATTTCACTTATGTTAGGGTGTCCAGGCCTACTTGCCCCTGAATACCTGGATTCTGGGGATGCCATACTGCTTTGCCTTTTTTTTGGTTGTGCTTTTACGCTGGCCTCTACCCATCTGTCCATCTCAGGTGTTGTCTGTTGATTTCTGGTGCCTGTTGGGTCCTGTGGTGGGGACAATCCCCTTGGCAGGGTTCTGAAGGAGATCTCTTCAGCTTTTTGAGTATGGTCAACTGAATGGTGGTGCTTCTCAGGAATTGTCACAGTTCACCTCAGGCATATGGCCCTGTGTGGTTACTACGGTGTTCAGGAAGGCTCTCCTCTCATCAAGAGAAGTCCTGGAGAAGGCTGCCCTGCTGCTGGGTTTCTTGCTCTGAATTTAGTGAGCTGCAAGTGCTGCTGTTAAGCTGTACTTGCTGGGTGCAGCCCTTGTGAAGAACCACGAAGTCCCGTGCTTTCCTCAGTTTAGCTATAGATAACTGGTTACACCTTGGAGCTGTATCTAAGGGCTGCTCCAATGGCTCTCAGGCTTTTGTAGGTCTGAGGTTGGAGCGGTGTGCCCCAGTACCCTAGCCAGAACCAGTGGCAGGTGAGCACAGCACTCATGTGTACAGTAGAAAGCCAGAGCTTAGAGCATGCAAGAACCCAGAAACTTTTCTGGAGCTGGGTGTTCTGAGGGTTGAAACCAATGTTTTTCCCAAGTCTGTGGTGTTTTGGGGTCTGCAGGTCTGTCTGGGATGGTGAGTAGAGGAAGCAGGCACAAGTGCGTGGCTCTGCCTTGCTGGTGACTGGTGACTGGTGCCTGGGTGCCTGGGTGCCTGGGTGCCTGGGTGCCTGGGCACTTGCAGCAAACTGGGGACTTTTCCTGAAAACTTTTTTTTTGGGGGGGAGGGGTGTCGGCTGAGTACTCTGAGTTCAGACCTGCTCTTCCCCTCACTGTGGGCTTCCACCTGACAGAGAAACTCAGTCTCTGGTGCCCTGGATCTCTCAGTTCTGTCTGGGATGGTGAGTCAGGCATGCAGGCAGGTCTCTGTGCTGGCGGCTAAGCACCCCGCTTTGGGCTGGCGCCTGGGGATTCGCTGGATCTCAGTCTTTTTCCAGGGATTGTCTGGAAAGACAGAACCTAAGGTCAGAACCTAAGGTCGGTTCTGATCGCTTCCTGCACCATGGGGTTTTCTCTCAACTGGAAATCCCAGTCTCTGGTGTTGTGGGGCCCACAGTTCAGTCTGGGACAGTGATCAGAACACTCAGGTGTGTGGCTCTGGGCTGGTGACTGAGCGCCTGTTGGGACCCAGGAACTGTTCCACAATTTAGCTGGGTGACCTAAAGCTGATTGAATCTCACACTGTGGGACTTCCTCTCACCTGGGAAACACAGTCGCTGGTGTTTTAGGGCCCAGAGTTCTGTCTAGTCACTGTGCAGATCCTGCTGTGTTGCTGGTCAGAAAGAGTGTCCTCCTGGCACTGCCATCTTGGATCCCCCTGGCCTCTCCTAATTTTAATAGACTTAAAACATTTCTTTAATCCATTTCTTCCATTTCTCTTCCCTTTCTAATTCATTTAATTAAAAAGATCAAACTTTAAGAGAAAACAAACTAGACACAGTTATGTTTGAACAGTCACATAATTCATAGTAAAAACTTGAGTTGGATACTTGTCCTGTTGCTAATCTACATACTGCAAACTTATGCACTATACTGGCTCAAAGCCCTTAGAGGAACTGTAATTTTATGACTTGGCCAGTTTAGCTCCACCCTTCACCAACTTGTAGCCCAGACTTCATCACCCTCCTGTTCATGCTCTGCTCTCATATTCCTTTATATTCTATGCTGCTAGTGCTGCCAGTTCCCATCTGATTGCCTTTTCTGCTCTTGTGTCTGAGCTTCAGGAAAACTTTGATTTATTTCTCTTTAAATGTATAACACCACTACTTAACTTTGGATAAGCAACCCCATTATTCATTTCTTGTTGTTTCTAGAACACAGTTTCTACCATAGCTATTTGCAGCTCCTCCCACGTATCTAAGTCTTTAAAACCCACACCCTAATCAACAAATTCTAACTGAGGATCAGTAATGCTTTATGCACTGTGTTAGGCAGTGTGCATTATAACAGAGAACAAACACATCCAAGCCGTGCTTGTTAGCTGGCTTTCTGTTACTTTAATGAAACACCAAAAACAATCAACTTACAAAGAGAAAAGTTTTATTTTGGCTGACAGTTTTGGAGGTTTTCATCTGTAATTGGTTGATTTTATTACTCTGGGGTATAGCAAGGCCATGCATCTTGGAGGGAGCATGTGGCAGGCTTACCTGCTCAGCTTAGGGCCACCAAGGAAACAGAAAGAAAGAGATAGGAAGGGCCGAAGTCCCACATTTTTAGAGGCTTGCCTCAATGATCTCACACCTCCCACTATGCCCTACCTTGCAAAGAGTCTACCAGTTTCCACAACATTTTGGGACCAAGCCTTTAAAACATGGCCTTGGAGGAATACTTCTCCAAACTTAGCACTACCCTCATCAGTCTGACGATCTAGTGAGGAAACAGAACAGGTCTTAACTTTCTGATTGATTGAGACAATTTAATGGTGGAGATCCATTGCCTCACCTCCCTTTCATCATGCTTCGTCCCTCGGCCTCACCTTCAGGAGGGCTACCCTCTCTCCTGTTTCAGAAAGCTGGACCCATTTTCTTCTCATCAGTCCTTGAATGCATTCCCTCCTCCATGTTCTTACTCCTTATGCTTCTCAGTATTTATTATTCTAAAATAACTGATACTTTATTTTTACCCCTGAAACAGTCTGCATTGTACACAAAACCATCAAAGAAATACTGAGTACATTTAGCAGAATCTTCAAGTTTCATTTTGGCAGTTTCTTTGAGGGCAATTTCATACTTTTATTCTTTTGAAATTTGTGTCTAACCACAAATGATCAGGATGGAAGCCAATAGATTGCTATCCTTGGATTTGGATTACACATTCTTCTGAATAGTTTCTCAGAAATTGTGTCAGCTTTAGTTCTTAAGTGATTTTATTTGGATTGTCTTCTAGGGACTTTCTTCTGCTGGGCTGGGAAAAGTCCCACACATCTAAGTTTATTTTCTGTGACTCGGCCTAGACTAGCTAAGCAATGTAAAGAAACGTTGCTTTCATTTTGTGGCCTGTAAATATTGGGCCAGTAAGGATGAGAGTTTTGGAAACAGAATTTTTACAAAACACCTTATAAGTCTTACTTTATTATGGTCATAATGTGGGGGATCTGGAAAAGCTGGCCCCAGTGGTACTAGTTTCCCCACCCCCTTTTCAAATGAGTATTAGATAGTCCTCCTTTGGAAAACATTTGGTTCCTTTTTAAAAACTAATACAGAAAGGGCACCACACAAAGCAATTGTGGGGAGACTCCAAAAGTCCCTGGATGGTTCGATTTCACTACTTCCCTTCAAGGTGGCATGTTTTTTTTCTTCAGTATGAGCAATAGGCACCAATATATCAGTTCTTGAGGTGTTGACACAATCTGACAGTAAGTGATTGGCAGAATTTCTGAAGAAACTAAGAAACCCATCCTGGCAAACAGGCAGGCACTACAAGCAGTTGAGGTCTGGTCCTGTGCCAGGTGAGAGTCTGAACACAATGGTTCTTTGGTAAGAGAGGCTGCTCCCACTATTGAAGGCATGCTGTAAGAGATGTGGGAGGTAAAGGCACAATGACACTCTCTTGGACACACTTTTCTGCCATGCCATCAAGCATCCCAGTTGTATATTTTTATCTTGGATCGTAACGGGAACTTTTCTAGAACATTAAAGTATTTAGAAAAGTCTTTTATTTCTAGTATCTTATATCAAAATATTTAATACTTTCTTGTTGGGTGTGGTGGTGCATGTTATAATCCTAGCACTTGGAAAATTGAGTCATTTTTCATATTTATTTTTGTATTTGTATCATATACATATGTGTATATCTATGTATAGGTTTGTGTCCAAAAGTGCAAGTGCCCTCAGAGGTCAGAAGAGGTCATATCACCTAGAGTTGGCATCATAGGTAGCTATGAGATGCCTGCCATGGATTTTGGGATCTTAACTTGATCTGTCCCGAGGGCAAGTCGAGCAGGGTCTACCTGAAAGGGGGTGGGAATGAAAGGGGCTGAGACGCGAAGAAGGGAGTCAAGACAGGTTTCTGATCAAGACTCATTTATTAGACACTCAAGCAGCTCTTTTAAAGCAAAAAACCACAAGCAACTTTCTCACGCTAACAGCTCATCTGCTTCACTTGGCAAAGCATCTGAGGATTCACTCAAGGTTACACAAAGTTTGCTGTCTAGGTCTCAGGGACAGAGCACCCCGCTGGAGAAGCTGCCAAGGTCAGCTTTCTGAGAAACTGCCAAGGTCAGCTTCTGAGAAACTGAACTTTAGATTAGACCCATATCTGCCAAAGCCAGGAGGCAAAATTTCATTACCAGACTCCCCCTTCTTTGTTTAATGGAGAGCCTGTCTTTGGTTGGTGAAATGTGTGTTTTTCTTACCCATCATCAAGGTCTCAGATGCAATTTTCACGAGCCTCTGTCTTAGGTTGGTAAAACCACAATTTTAGTCTTATCCATCTTTGACTTACCTCTATACCAAACAGGGTTGTTAGAGGTCTTTAATTTAAATTCATGCAACTGCACTTGCATGTGTTGAAGTTGTTGAAGAAGGAGCTATAACACACAGGAAGGCAGGCACAGGCTAACAAACCCATACCCGCCATGCCTGCAAGTGTCAGTCCCCACTTAAGCCCAGAATCAAAGGATGGAGGCTAGTTAGTATATCCAAAGCAGTATTGGCCAATTCCAATCTAGGTTCCTTGACAGATTCTGTATCATGGATCTTATTTCTTATCGTTAACATGTCCAATGAGAAGTTTTTGCTAGACCAAATACCAGCAAGATGATTCTGAACTTGAGTCCAATTAAATTCTGTCTCATCATATTCAAAAAGCATAATACAAATTCATCTAAATGTTGCATGGCATCTGTGCCAAGCAAATAGACCATCCAGTTTTTGAACCAGTATAATAATCTTTTGTGTATATTGTTGTCCATTAAAAAAAAAAAAAAGGAAAGTCCAGCACACGTGTGTTGTTGGCATATACAAAGATTTCTGGATCATCCCAGGAAACCGGATGTAGTAAAGGTAGATCAGGAATGTACGCCCAATAAATATTCATCTTGACCAAAGGGGTCTTCATAATCATTATTAATGTCAGGAGAAAGCTCCTCATTCACTTTTCGCACCAGGCTTTCCTGTAGCCATCGAGCCATATAATTTTTCTGCGAAAAAACACAGATCCTCGTCCCCATATGAGTACAGAGTCAGGTCTATGCCATTGATTTGTTAAAGGATCCCTCCATTTTACTTTAGCAAAAGTTTTCTTGGTTTATGTATGTCAAAATCTATCTGCTGCAAATTTACGATGCTTACCAAATTTTAAAAATTTAGAATGAAAAGAACATGATCAAGATGATTCTTAGGTGTCCAGGGGAGTAGCTCCCCCTTTTTTGTTTTTTGCAAATAAAACTTAATTGTTTAATGGGCATGCTTTACCATGCCTTGTCCTTGAGGACTGTAAAGTATTTCAGTTATATGAGAAACTTGAAATTGTTGACAAAATCTTTTAAAAGATTTGCTAGTATATCCTGTTCCATTGTCAGTTTTCAATTGCTCTGGAACTCCCAGAACATTAAAAGCTTGCAGATAATGAGCAATAGCAGTCTTTGAAGCCTTTCCTGGTTGAGGAATGGCAAAAATAAATCTAGAATAGGTATCTATGCAAACATGTACATATTTTAATTTTCCAAATTCAGGAATATGAATAATATCCATTTGCTAAATTTGATTTGGAACTGATCCTTTAGGATTGACTCCTAAATGAGGAACAGGCTGAAAGTAAGGACATGTACTGCAAGCCTTGACTATACGATGGGCCTGTTCCTTAGTCATATTTAAGTCTCAAAGTTTGACTATTAAGATCATCCATATTATGAGCATCCTGGGCTTTTTTCAACTGTGAATAATAAACTTTGGAGGCTTTATCTGCCCAATGAATTTTCTTCAGACAGGGGTCCTGGCAAATCAGAATGAGCCCTCAAATATCCTATAAAGAAAAGGGGAAAGTTCTTTCTTATATCAAATTTTGAATTTGTAAAAATAAAACTCCAGCAGGAGAAGATGTCTGATTTTGACCTGCAGTCTCTAACTGCAAAGACTGAGCAATATATGCACTGTCTGTAAAAATATTTGAAGACTGCTTATTAAAACTCTGAAACACAGCCAATACTGCAGGCAACTCTGCTATTCGCACAGATGTGCTAGACACTTGAAAAGATACTGTTTTTTTTCTTCATAAGTATAGGCAGCAACACCAGATGATGAACTATTGGTAAACACCATTAAAGCATCAACAATTGGATTAACTTTTGTTTTGAATGGAAAAAATTATAGGTTGCACCATTAAAAACTGAATTAATTTGTTTCCTGGGTAATGATTTTTTAATTTTCCAAAATAATTGACACAAGTAAGGGGCCAGTCATCTGTATGAGTAAACAACCATTCCTGATGTTCCTTAGAATAAGGCTGATAAATAATATCAGGCTCTTTTCCAAAATATTTTTTACCTTCCAATCTTTTTAAATATATCAATTTAGCCACAGCAGAACAATATGGATAAATAACAGAAGAAAGAAGAAGAAGAAGAAGAAGAAGAAGAAGAAGAAGAAGAAGAAGAAGAAGAAGAGGGCAAATGTACCCACATAATAGGTGCCTCTTGCCAAAACAATGCTGCAGGAGTGAATTTGGTACAACAAATTAAATATTCAAGGGGTTTTTCATAATCTAAATAAGTAACAAATTGATCATCTATGGCCTGTTGAACAATTTCTAAAGCCTAGCACACATCAGGAGTTAAAGCTCTGGGAGATGTTGGAGAGGTGTCTCCTTTAGAACATCAAATAAAGGTTTAAATCTCCATTGGTAAGTTTTAAATAAGGCCTAAGCCAATTGATATCACCTAACAGTTTTTGAAAATCATTTAATGTATTTAAATTGTCTATCCTAATCTGAATTTTTTGATGTGTAATTTGAGTTGGATATAATTTAAATCCCAAATAAGAATATGGATCAGTTTTTTTTTTCACTTTTTTAGGAGCTATTTGCAAACCATAATTTTGTAAACTTTCTTGCATATGGGTATAACAAAATAATACTTGAGATCCATCTGTACCAGCAATCAAAATATCATCCATATAATGGATACTATACATTTGTGGCTATTTTTCTCTAACCTTTTTTAAGGCTTGGGGAACAAACTTATGGCACAGGTGGGGCTATTGGCCATCCCCTGAGGCAAGACTCGCGAATGATATCTTTTTATGGGTTTTTTAAAACTTACCAAAGGCACACTAAAAGCAAATCTATAACAATCCTTAGGATGAAGAGGAATAGTAAAGAAATAGTCTTTAAGATCTATTATTATTTTAAATGTTTCTTTGGGAATAGCTACAGGTGAAGGCAACCCTGGTTGCAAAGTTCCCATGAGCTCCATAGTTTTATTAACTTTTTAAAAATCTTGTAACAGTCTTCATTTTTTAAATTTTTTTATGACAAAAATAGCAGTATTCCAGGGAGAAGTTGACTCAACTATATGTCCAGCAGTCAATTGCTCCTGCACAAGCAACTGAGCAGTTCATATTTTCTTAGAGGTTAAAGGCCACTGATCCACCCATACAGGAGCATCAGATTTCTAGTTAATTCCATCTGCATGGGGAGCAGGTTGTTTAGTTACCCGAATTTAAAATACCCTAGCCCTTTAGCTCCATTGTTTTCTTGCACCTTAACAGGTTGGACTCTGCCCTGACTATCTTTTCCCAATTTTTGTCCTGGGAGATAGCCTGATTTTATCATCTGAGAAGTCACAATTTCATTAGGACTGCCCATCATAATTCCCATTTGACCAAGAATATCCCTTCCCCACAAATTAATGGGCAGATTATCAACAATGTATAGCTGGCAAGTACCTTTATTTCCCTCCTTATCCTGCCAAACTATCAATTCTGTACTTTGCTCAGGATTTTGCGATTGTCCTATTCCCTTCAAATGAATCAGAGTAGGTTGTTTAGGCCAACTAGGCAGCCAATGATATCCTGCTATAATTGTAATGTCTGCTCCAATATCCATCAAACCACCAAATTGTTTTCCATTAAGCCAGAGTGTTAACTGAGGTCTAGCTCTAGTAATAGGCTGTACCCAATAAACATCTGAAGAGCCAAAACCTCCAGTGCCTCTGGCAGGACCAACAACTTTATTTTGTAAATTAGGCATATGAATTAGAATTACTTGTGTTATTCTTTGATCAATGATCACAGTGATTCCTTTGGGTGAACTTACCGTAACTTTTCTTTTTCCAGTATAATCATTACCTATAATTCCAGGAAAAACTTGTAATCCTTTCATGGTACTACTCCTTTTTATGATCAATCCCATTATTCCTTTAGGCAAAGGACCAAACACTCCAGTAGGGAGGGCTTGAACTTCCATCTTGGGGGTTAGTACTATGTAGGTGGAGGAACTGAGGTCGAATCCTGGGCTTCCTGGGGTTGCTCTGAGAAGTCATAAAATGGATTTGTAGGAGTCTGAGAGACAAACTTCATGGCCCCATAAATTTGTTTGCTGGGTCTAGGGGCCTGGGGCTGTTTCCCTGCTTTTCAGGCAAGGCCTGTCCCTGAACATCAGTCCAAGATCTACACTCATTTGTCCAATGCTTCCCTCTCTTACATCTAGGACATAGTTTTGGAGTTGGTGCATTCTTTCTAGAATTAGTCCCTTGACCCTTATTATGGCAATCTCTTTTAAAATGTCCCATCTTTTCACAAGAAAAACATCATTTTTCTCTATTTTGTTGAGCAAGCATAGAGGTCACAGTGGTTCCTTGCATGGCTGCTGCCATTGCAAGGCCTTGGGTATAAGATGGCCCAATATCAGCACAAAGTTTAATATAACCAGTTAAGTCTGTTTTAGCTCGATAGGGTCTAATAGCTGCTTTACAGGCTGGATTAGCATTCTCAAAAGCCAATTGCTGCACAAAAGGTAGTCCACTCTGAGGATCTCCGAAAATTCTTCCTGTAGCTCTCAACAGTCTGTCCACAAATTCTTAAAAAGGCTCATCTGGTCCCTGTTTAATACTGGAAAGACTAGTAGTAAGATCTCCCTTAGAGGGTAATTTATTCCAGGCCCTTCTTGCTGCCAGAGCAACCTGTTCATATACAGCTGGAGGATAGTCAAGCTGATTACCATTTCCCTCATAGGGTTCTTTTTCAGCTAACATATTAAAATCCCATTGATGGTTTGTGTATTTAGCAAGGCTAAATCTGACTTCCATAATAAATAATCACCTTCACTGAGGCATGCCCTACAGAGCACTTTTTAGTCTGTTGGAGTGAAATTTGTCTCCATAAGGGAGTCCACCATGGCTGCAGTAAATGGAACATTAGGACCATATTGAACACATGCACTTTTAATTTCTTTATTTCTTTAAATTCAATTGGAGAATATTGACAAATCCTGTTTCCTTGAGCATCTATCACCTCTACCACAGGAAAAGCCAACTCCAAATCTTCTCTAGAATCTCTAGCTTTAGAAATGGCTTTCTCCAAGGTTGAATACCCTTCTTGGCCAACATTAGAATCAGCATTATTTCTTTTTTTGTAATTTTAACTTCTCCAATTCCTTTAATAACTGAACTTGTTCCCTTTCTAATTGGAGCTTCTCTCGGAGAACAGTAATATCTTAGTGGTCCCATACCATCTGCACAGGTAGCAGGAAAAGCCATGGGAGCAGAGGGCGCTGGGGGCCAGTCTGAATTATGAGACTTTGCAGCTTCTTCCACTAGCTCCGTCCCATCCTCAGTATCTAGCTCATCTCCTAAACCATTTCTGCTCTCAAATTGCACAAATCTGCTTGCACTCCGGCATGAACATTTGAAATGAACCTTAGAAGTACTTTTTCCTGCCTGTTTGGCTGCTCTAATTTCCCCGAGTAACTCTTTAGCTTGTGAGATTAAATTCTTCATTTTTTCACTCTCAGCCGGGGATCCAGAGCATCTCTAATTAAAGTCCACAAAGAAAAAGTTATAACAGGCACTTTCTCAGGACCATTATTAGTATAATAATCCTGCAACCTTTTCCCTACCTTCTCCCAACTTTCCATATTGACGGTACCTTCGTCTGGAAACCAGGGGCATACTTCATTTACAAACTCTAGAAATTTTTCAAGGGATTTGGGCGTTATCCCAATTCCTCTCGTTTTTAGCACTGAGTTTAAAGTCCTCATAAACAACTCCCTATTGCTCTGGCCCATGATTGCGCTGCCCACCTACCTTTTTCTCCGTGCAATGGGCCATGAAGCACTTTCACTTTGGCATCCGGAGCTCCAAAAGCCAGTGTTTCTCACGGTGTCCCTCGTTTTCAGGGTCCCTGTTCGGGTGCCACCTGACCTGTCCCGAGGGCAAGTCGAGCAGGGTCTACCTGAAAGGGGGTGGGAATGAAAGGGGCTGAGACGCGAAGAAGGGAGTCAAGACAGGTTTCTGATCAAGACTCATTTATTAGACACTCAAGCAGCTCTTTTAAAGCAAAAAACCACAAGCAACTTTCTCACGCTAACAGCTCATCTGCTTCACTTGGCAAAGCATCTGAGGATTCACTCAAGGTTACACAAAGTTTGCTATCTAGGTCTCAGGGACAGAGCACCCCGCTGGAGAAGCTGCCAAGGTCAGCTTTCTGAGAAACTGCCAAGGTCAGCTTCTGAGAAACTGAACTTTAGATTAGACCCATATCTGCCAAAGCCAGGAGGCAAAATTCCATTATCAGACTCCTTCACTAACTCAGGTTTTTTGCAAGAACACTATTCACTCTTAACCACTGAGCCATCTCTCTACCTCTGCTTAGGATTTTTTGATGTGGAAGCAGGTTCAAGTGGCTAGGAGGGTAATGTTGGGGCTGAGCTAGCCCTTGGGACTACCTATGCAAGCCTGTCAGGGAGAGATCAACTGTGGAAATAACAGGAACAATAAATTAGTTACTTTAATGTGTATCTACACGTGAAAGGTCCACTCCAGTACTTTTGGGACAGTGGGTGGGAAAGAGCTTAGAGATAGAGAGAGGCATTAGTATTTCAAGATAATCATGCAGTCTTAGATTAGGAAGGCTCTTTGAATCTCTAGAAGTAAGTCACAGTCCTTTAAAAGGAGTTTTCCATGAACCAGGTGAGGGGGTCACAGGAAATCAAAACTTCCAGATGAGTGACAGTGACAGGACAAAGAGTTCCAATTGGGATATAGGCTGTTTGTGGGAATCAGTTGATCTCATTTTGGGGCGGAAGGCTCATTGGAAAGTATGGCTACATGCTGATGATTTCAGAGCCCCTCCTTAAGGCAGAAGCAAGTGTGACTAATTCCAAATCCTAGAGCTGCACCAGCTACTATCTTTAATGTCCACAGGAGAGAAGCAGAACAGTTTAGAATAGTTTATAGGTACCAAAGTCTCTGTCTGTCCAGAACAGCTGGCACTAAGCAAAAATGGAGGCAAAGGTTGGCAGTGACTAACTGAAATGACAGGTCAAAGGTCAGGTACATGTGTGCATGTACATGCAAAGACACACACATGCAGAGACACAGAGAGAGAAAGGGGGAGGAAGGGAGAGAGATGGGCGAAGAAGGGAGAGAGAAAGAGAGGGCCAGTGAGAATACAATACACAATCAAGTCATTAGCAAAGAAGAGCCACCATATTTTTCAGAAACTAGGGATGAAAGATAATGTGCAAGCCAAAAGATCTTCAGGGCTAAGGGGCTAAGAGGAGTTTATTAGCAAGGTGCAAGGACTTCCTGCTTATAAAGTCGTATTTTGGCAGGACAAGTGACTAGATGAAGTCCAAAAGGAACAAGAAGAGATTTGAAAGAAAAAGTAGAAAGTCCTATTTGGCTCGAAATACAGTATTTGCATAGTAACAAAAGGCCTGACTTGGCAGCCATTCATATGAAAAAGGATCTGTGATTTGGAGGATCATAAGCTCAAAAATGAGTGAACCGTGACACAGTATCAAAAGAAAGAGGTCATGAAACCTTAAACTTTGTTAGTAAAGCATGGTGTCCAGACAAGCTGAGTCAATCTCCCACAGAAGTCAGCAGTGTGAAGACTTTTATTTAAACAGATTTTAAAGACAGACCTAAACTAGGCATGCACCCGTAATCTCAGCCCTTGAGAGGCTAAGGTAAGAGGATTATGGGTATAAGTCCACCCTCTGCAGGCTCAGTAGATACCCTGTCACAAAAGAAAAAGGCAGCCTCTGAAAGACTCTACCTAGCAGTGTATCAAAGCAGATACTAAGACTCATAACCAAACCTTTGGCAGGGTGCAGGGAATCATATGAAAGAAGGGGGAGTTAGTATGATGTAGAAAGGATAGGAGCTCCACAAGGACCAAATATATCTGGGCACAGGGGTCTTTTCTGAGACTGACACTCCACCAAAGACCATGTATGGATATAACCTAGAACCTCTGCTCTCGGATATGGCCCGTGGTAGCTCAGTAACCAATTGGTTTCCCATAGTAAGGGGAACAGGGACTATTTCTGACAGGAACTCAATGGCAGGCTCTTTGACCTCCCCACCCCCCAAGAGAGGAGCAGTCCTGCTAGGCCACAGAAGAGGACTTCACAGCCAGTCCTGAAGATACCTGATAAAACAGGGGCAGGTAGGAGATGAGGGAGAGAGGGTGGGATTGGGAGGGAATGAGAGAGCAGGATACAGCTTGGATACAGAGTTAATAAAATGCATTTTAAATTAAAAAAAAAAAAGAAAAGAAAAAGAAAAAGGCAGAGAGTGGCAGAGCAGGACACTGGATGTCCTTCTCTGGCCTCTGTATGTGCATGCACAGGCACAGATACACTATGATCTCATCCCCACCCCCATATGGGGCAGGGGTTGGGGGGGAGAGGGCATAAATGTTGAGAAAGATAAATAGGTCATAGAAAAATCTGGAAACGATGGTCAAAGAACTGGTTGTGTTTGGCTGAAAGAGAAAAGACCAGACAGAAATGAACTATCTTGCTGCACAAAGGATTGTGTGATAAAAGAAACTGATTTGTTGTTATCCCAAGGGCAAACTGAGAACTAGACTTGAGCTCGATGAAAAGCAGTCATTTAAAGACTCAAGCCTGTGTGACAACACAAACTCCTCCACCTGCGAGCCTGCCACTGCGGATATGTCTATGCAGGGCCTGTGGGGAGGTAGAGGAGGACAGGTGGAGACTGGATCAGATTGCCTGCAAAGTAGGAAGTTTCTGTCCAAACAGTGTCGGTTTCTATGCCTTCTACTGTTTGTCCCCAGTCTCTCCAACTTCTGAGCTATTTGAACATTTTCTCCCTTGAAAGGCTGCTTGTTTGTATGTGATGGGGTCTCACTATGTAGTCCCAGCAGGCCTGGAACTCACTGTGTAGACCAGACTGGCCCCAACTCGCAGGGATCCGCCCCTCTGTGCCCCCTTAGCACTGGGACTAACGATGGGCGGCTCAGTGCTCAGCCTTTTTACTCTTAAGGAATAATCACCATTTGATCCTTTTGTTTTTGTTCATAATAGACTGTTATTGTTTTCACCTGTTCAGCATCCTGGTATTTAGAAATAGGATCTTGGGCCAGTGACATGGCTCAGTGGGGAAAGCCTGACAATCTGAATGATACCTGGAACACACATGATGGAAGAAGAGAACTGACTCCTCCAAGTTGTCCTTTGATTTCCACAAATACAAAATAATAAGAATAACAATAATAAATAGGACCTTGGATACCCGCCATCACCCTCTCTCACTTTTTCTTCTTAGATTAAACTTACTGCACAGAGGAAAGACCATGTAACACTTGGCTGACAAGTGCTTAACATGGATTATTTCAAGGGCAATCAAGTGACCCAAACTGACCAATAGGAATTAGTTCAAAGATCGGTACTTAACTATTAGAAAGAAGTGGGGGACATTTATTTGTAAGCTGTAGTAGATAGGAACCAGTGTGTTGAAAGAATATGAAAGGAAAAGAAGTCAGCCCAAGAAATTGGATGTGGGGAATGGAGAAAGAGAGAAAATATTCCAATCACACACCCCAATAAGCCCCTTCCCATTTAGATCTCTGTCTCTTGAAGCCAATTTGTCCTTTCAGTTTCAAACTCTCTCAGTCTTTGGCTTTTCAGCCTATTGAAATTTGACCTATACTCCTCTTCAGCATTTTCTTTCCACAACCCTCTTGTCACTTGCTGTAGAGCTAGTGGCCTCCTGAAGACTGATGCATCTTCTAACATACTTTCAGGAAACATTTCACTCCTAAGTGCTTTTGCCTGAGTCTGCCTTTCACACCACTCTTCCCTGTCCCTGGTGTGTTTGTCTTTATACTCTTAGGATTTGGATCCTGGTAGTCATATAAGTCATATTTTCTAAACCCTCTCATGTTAGTTAAGTACTGGCCACTCAGAGCCCACAGCACAGTGCCTACCGTGTTGTGTAGGGTCTAGGGGAGAGAGAACACTGAATAAGTGATGGAGTTGTATCCTAAAACATGGATCCTTGGGGGGAATCCACACAGCTGCTATTCTGACCTTGAATTCGTATCATGGACAACTATCACTTTTCTTGTATTAGGCTGTGTTCTGTCACTGGAATGAAACACTAGAGACAACTAACTTATAAAGAGGAAAGGTTGTTTGGGCTCAGTGTTTTTATGGCTCTGGTCCATGGGTTGGTCTTGTTGCTTTGAACCTGTGATGAAATCACATTTCAGAGGGGGCAAACTATTCTCCTCTTGGCCAGGGAGTAAGAATGGAGAAGAGACTGAGACATGATTGCACACCCTCACACAACCAAAGACCCCAGAAGGTCCCCTCTGTCACTTTCCAACAGCACTCAGCATAGGCAAGCCTTTAACTTGGGTTTTCAGGGAGCATCAAAACCATAACTGTTTCAGTTCTGTTCCTGGCCACCCTTGCCCACTGTAATCTTCTGAGAGGTAAGGCCAAAATCCACATGGAGCATATAGGGAAGGAGGGCCTCCTTCCTGCTCTGTTCCTCAGTTCCCACCCAAATTATAACGATCAGTTTCTTACGTCCCAACCCAAAGCAAGTTTTTATGTAGCTAAGAACCTGCATACATGTCCCACCTGCTCTTCTTACATAGAGCTGGCATTTGCACTTCTTTTTCCATGCAGGAATAGCCTCCCCCCAGAAGCTGGGTGTTACTAGCACATGTCTATAATCCCACATTTAGAAGGCAGAAACAGAGGGATCAGAAGTTCAAGGGCATTCTTGGCTATAGAGTGAATTTGAGGTCTGTCTGGGTTGCAGGAGATACTGTCTAAAAAAAAGAAAAGAAAAGAAAGACAAGAAAATATTATAAAATATAAAAGAAAGACAAGAAAATGTTCTTTTTAATGGTCACATAATATTCAATAGTAGTGAGAAGTCTATTACTTTAAAATCTCTTTTTGGCTGGAGCCACTGTCATGGAGCCTATACCACTGGGCATCAGATACCACTCATTGTGCTCTTCTGGTCCCAGGTCCAAAATGGCAACTCTCAAGGACCAGATTATTGTGAGTCTTCTTAAAGAAGAACAGGCCCTCTGAAACAACGTTACAGTTGTTGGGGATGGTACTGTTGGCGTGGTTTGTGCCATCAGTACCTTAGTGAAGGACTTGGCAGATGAGCTTGCTTTTGTTGATGCCATGCAAGACAAACTGAAGGGAGAGATGATAGATTTCCAGCACAGCAGTCTTTTTCTTGAGATCACCAAAAATTGTTTCCAGCAGAGGCTATAACATGACTGCAGACTCGAAGTTGGTTATTTTCATAGTGGGCCCATCAGCAAGAGGGAGAACTGGCCCAGTCTGGCCCAGTGAGATGTACATTTTCAAGTTCATCATTCCCAGCACTGTGACATACAGTCCAAACTGCAAGCTGCTTGTCTCTTCAAACCCAGTGGATATCTTGACCTATGTGGCTTAGAAGGTAAGTGGCTTTCCTAAAAAACAAGTTATTGGGAGTGGTAGCAATCTGGATTCAGCTGGGTTCCTATTCCTGATGGGAGAAAGGCTAGGAGTTCACAGGCTGAGCAGTGGTGGATGTGGCCTTGAGGAGCCAGGGGCTCCCTCCCTGTGTGGAGTGCTGTGGAGGTAGTTGTGTCTCCCTGAAGTTCTGGGTAAACTAGGCACTGATGCAGATAAGGAGCAGTGGAAAGAGGTTCACGAGCAGGTGGTTGATAATGCCTATGAGGTGCTCAAACTGAAAAGCTAAACATCCTGAGCAATTGCCCTCTGTGTGGCTGACTTGGCCAAGAGCAAAACAAAGAATCTTATGTGGGTACATCCCATTTCCATCATGTCTCTGGAATAAAGGAGGATGTCTTCCTCAGTGTCCCCTGTGTCTTCAGACAAAATGCACTCTTGGATGCTGTAAACATGACTGTGACTCCTGAAGAGGAGGCTCGCTTGTAAGCTCTGGAGATCCAGAAAACTGCAGTTCTAAAGTCCATGCTAGCACTGAACTCACTATGTAACCTAAGTTAGTCTCAAACTTGCTGGTCTCAAACTTGCAGCAATGATCCTGCCTCAGTCTCCCAAGTATTAGGATTACAAACATGTGCCACCAAGCCTGGCTTTCTTATGAGAAAAGAAAGCTGAGTAACAGGGAATACACATGTCTAAAGAACACATTAAAAGCTCAGCCTCAGCCACGTGCGGTACTACACCTATAACTGCACTCTGGAGACTAACGCTGGAGAATAGCAAATATTCTGGGCTACGCGCGTTTAAAAATAAAAATAAAAATAAAAGCCAACAAAAAAACGAAACTGAAACAGTTTAAGTTGATTGCTGGTGGAGGGGCAGCTACGTAACTAGGTTAAGCCTGCTGGATGCTCTGAGCCAGTCATAAAAACATAACTCTTCTTTTGTTCTTTTTCCTTTGCCAACACCTGCACTTCCTTTCCCAGCATCCTGGGTTTTTGGGGTTTTTTTGTTGTTGTTGTTGTTTTGTTTTGTTTTGTTTTTTTACTTTTTTCTCTGAAGCTACCTTTTTGTTTGTTTTGAGACAGGTTCTTACTACGTAGCCCTATCTAGGCTAACTCACTATATGGACCAGGCTAGTCTGAAATCCGTAGCTCCACCTGCCTTGGCCTCCCGAGTTCGGGGATTAGGTGTGGGCACCGCCACGCCTGGCCCAGTTACTTCCCTTTGCCATGCGGTTGGATGCAGATCCCCCAAGCCTGACTCAAAAAGGAAAGGAGCCTCTCTCTCTTCTCCATCTCCCTCCTCCAGGAAGCTCAAAGATTAACAGTTTGTGTGCCCTGCAGCTTTCCTTTTTTAATTATAATAAAATTGCCCTCAAGGTTATTTATTTATTTAGATTTCATCTTTTATTTCAGAAAATTAGCAGGTCCGGTGCAAACAGGATTGATACTTCCAAAAAGCAAGCTCTTAGCAGCAAAAGACTTAAGGTTTTTAATCTTTATCCAGTAACGACACTTCTAGGAATCCATCCTATGGGTATAATCATCAAAATAGACAAAGATAAGTACTGTTTTAGCTGGGGAAATTGAAAAACCTATTTAAAAATCTATTGTCTGCGAGGTAAGACATGTGTATTCCTACCCCCACCAACCAGAAAAACACTTCCAAACACTCAGTGACAAGGAAAAATGTGCACATTATATTAAAAGTAGGATACAAAGCTCCTCATGTGGTGAGATGTCAGCTCCATAAATACATGGAAAAACTAGAAGTATGTCAAAGCAGTAGGTGCTCATGTTTAGAGATTACATACATTGTTTCCTACTTTTTACTCTTCTGTTATTTCTTCAGTTTTATGTAGTTTCTGTACTGTGTAGTCAAATCTTGCAATCAAAAGATTGTGGGCTAGCTTGGGTGTAAAGGGGCTTGAAGACATGAGAACCTAACCTGGATTCCAGTACCCCTGTTGAAATGAAGCTGGGTGTGGCCTTGTGAGCTAGTAATGCCAGCACTGTGGCGTCAGAGACCAAAGGGTCCCTTTGGCTGGCTGGCTAGACTAACTAAATTGGAAAGGTTTATTGAGAGACCCTATTTGTCTCAGTAAGAAACAAAGATGATGAGGAGGAGGGCTGGGAAGATGGCTCAGTGGTTAAAAGCATGTTCTGCTCTTGCAAAGGACAGGAGTTTGGGTCCAGACTCACACTGAGCCATCCATAGCCACCTGTAACTCTGGCTCCAGGGGATCTTCTAGCCTGTGTGGATACTACACTAACACACACACACACACACACACACACACACGCACACGCACACACACACACGCACACACACACTGAGGGGGCAGTGTCATTTTCCCTCCCTTCCTCTGCCTCATCTGATAGTCTGTCTTTGAAGAAGTACCTAGTGACAGAAACAAATTACAGAAGGTCCTAGAAGAGTAGGGTTCTCAGCCTAGGCTGTCCACTGGAAGATCTGAAGAGCTTCCCTTTCCTGGCCCCACCTCTGAGTCTCAATGTTCACACAGTCTAAGACTGGTTCTCAACCTTCCTAATGCTTTGACCCTTTAATACAGTTCCTCATGTTGTGATGACCCCCCAAACATAACATTATTTTACTTTTTGCCTCATAACTGTAATTTTGCTACTATTAAGGGTCATTTGATTTTCAAAGGGGTCATAACCCATTGGTTGAGAACCACTGGTCCAAGGTGAGCCTAGCCTTCAGCATGTTCTAAAACTCCCTTAGTGATCCTGATGGCTTCCCCAAGTTCCCCAAGTTCCACTAGTTTCAGACCCAAGCCCTACTGGCCTGCAACCATTAAACACTCCTATTTTATTTCCCGGGAGGAAATCATCCCAGAGCTGGCCAACGACTCCAGAGACTGTCTTAGATCAGACCTTTGGTAGCAGCTACAGCCTTTGTTGTTTTCCAAAGGTGTTTACTTTCACATTGACAAGTGTCTGCACTAGCAATTGCCTTTCTGTGTAGGCACCAAGATAAGTGAATCAGCAGAAAAGCCAGCCCAATTCAGACAAGCTTGGGAGGACCCTGCTATACCTCAACACAACAATGCAATCCTATTGTAAAACAGACTAACTGAAACGATTTTCTTGGTTTGAAAATGAAATACTCAGCTTGTGTTCAGGGTAAGAATATGGCATCAAAGAGGGCACATAGAAATAGGGAAATCTCAACCATTTTCAGGCATTATATGGATGCTACTAATGTATTTCACATAGCTCCATTTTTATACAATAACAACAAAAGCAACAATGACAGTAAAAATTACCAATTTTTAGCTCTTTACTGAGAACTAGGTACCTATTCTTGATGTTTCATTTGGATTTTCTTTTATAAGTTATACTTATTTATTTTTAGTGTGTGTGTGTGTGTGTGTGTGTGTGTGTGTGTGTGTGTGTGTATGTGTGTGTGTGTCTAGGTCAAAGGACAATCTCTGTGAGTTAATCCTCTCCTCTCATGTGGGTTCAGGAGACTGAACTCAGGCCATTAGATTTGCAAGCAGTCTCCTTTAGCAGCTGACAACCTTAGCATTTGACAACCCTGTCAGGTAGATGGTCTTATCATCCTCATTTTATGAATCAAGGAATCAGGGCACCAACTCACTAAATATTTGCTAGCTCTTAAATGACAGCTACAAAATATTATATTCCACTTTGTTATTTAAAAAAGATTTTTATTTTTTTAGATACATGTATGTGTCTGTGTGCAGGTATGTGCATGTGAATGCAGGTGCCTGAGGAGACCAGAGGAGTCAGGAGTTTCAGGAGTTGGAGTTACAGGCAGTTGAGAGCTGTCTCGCATGGCTGCTGGGAATTAAACTTGAGTCCTCTGGAAGCCATTAGTGCATGTTCTTAACCACTGAGCCATCTCTCCAGCTCCAAGTTTCATTTTTGTTTGTTTGTTTGTTTGTTTGTTTGAGTTAGGGTCTTGTGACATAGACTAGACTAGCCTTGAATTCCCAATGTAACCCAGGTTGGCCTCCAACTCATGGTACTCCGGCACTGGCCTCTTGAATGCTGGGATCACAGACATGTATCACCACCTAGCTGAGCAGAGGTTATGCTATTAACATTTTCAAGTCTATTCCTACTTAACATAAAAAAATTTTCTTTTTCAAAAAAAATTTTTTTAATTCATTTTATTTTATCTGTGAATGTTTTGTCTCTCTCTGTGTGTGTATACCTCATGTGTGCTTGATGGCCTTAGAAGTCAGAAGAGAATATCAAATCTTCTGGAACTGGAGTGGCAGATGGTTGTGAACCACCACCATGAGGGTGTAGTCGATCCTGAGTCACTGAACTATCTCTCCAGTCCAGAGAAATTAAGTTTCAAAATAATATACCTGAATATATACTAAGGAGCTTTCAGTGTTTTTACTTTTATCATTTTCTATTTTCATTTTGTTCTTTTCTGTTACATTGTGTATCTGTGTGTGTGCGTATGCGCACACTGGAGCTCATGCCACAGTGCTCCAGTGACGATCAGAGGACAACTTGTGGATCTTAGTTCTCTCTTTCCACCATGTAGGTTTGAGGAGATGGAACTCAGGTCATTAGGCTGGCTTGTAAAAGCTGAGCCATCACACATGTCTTTGCCATTTTTGGTGGAAATTATTTAAAAAAACAACAACAAATGCTTGACCCCTTTTAGCAAAGAAGAAGGACATCAGAAGAAGAAAACAGGAAACAAGTTAGGAACCTGCCACAGAGGGCCTCTGAAAGGCTCTGCCCTGCAGACTATCAAAGCAGACACTGCGACTTATGGCCAACTGTTGGGAAGAGTGCATGGAATCTTATGAAAGGAGTGGGAAATAGTAAGATCTGGAGAGGACAGGAACTCCACAAGGAGAGCAACAGAACCAGAAAATTTGAATGCAGGGGTCTTCCCAGAGACTCATACTCCAACCAAGTACCATGCATGGAGATAACCTAGAACCCCTGCACAGATGTAGCCCATGGCAGTTTAGTGTCCAAGTGGGTTACATAGTAATGGGAAAAATGACTGCCTCTGACATAATCTGATTGGCCTCTTCTTTGATCACCTCCCCCTGAGGGAGGAGCAGCCTTACCAGGTCACAGAAGATGACAATGCAGCCACTCCTGATGAGACCTGGTAGACTAGGATCAGAAGGAAGGAGAAGAGGACCTCCCCTATCAGTGGACTTGGGGAGGGGCATGCATGAAGAAGAGGGAGAGAGGGTGGGATCAGAGGCGGAGGAGGGAGGGGCTTATGGGGGGATACAAAGTGAATAAAGTGTAATTAATAAAAAAAAAAAGACAGTCTCTGCACCGTCTCTGTTCAGTATATGGAGGGCAAGATGGAGCCTGGTTGTGTATTCAGGTCTGTAGAGTTGAGTCTTTCTCACTTTCTGGACTGGATAACTTGGTCTTCTCTCTTTTGTCCCCTTGTGCAGATGACAGACCCCTACAGCTCACTGCCAAGCTGCTGAGCTCTGCCAGACAGCTGTGTTGTTCCAGGTGGGCCTTGCTGTTCCTCAGCCTCAGCAGACTGGGCAGGGTGACCCAAAGCAGCCACACTCATAGGCTGATCTGCTCTGTACAAGGACAGGTGGGAAAAGTTGAGTGGCCACTGGATGTATGGTCTGCAGTCTCTGTGTGGGGATTTTTAATGAAGAATTAGAGATTTGCAATGGGAGGGGTTTTATGTTGTGTTGTTTTTTGTGTACAGAGAGAGCCAATGTTGTGGGAAATGAGTTAGTCTGATGAGTAGAAGCTGTGGGGTAGACAGACTGCAGGGGCCACACATTCAGGCCTCCAGTAGTGGGGCAGGCAATGTACATGAGAGGAGGGTGTGGGGAAGAAAGGCAGTGAATGGGCGTGGCAAAGGTCTGAGGACTGCCAAGTTCTTGCTGCAGTGGGACACCACACAGGCCGATTACAGCGTCTGCACAGGTTGAAATGGGTGGTGAACTGCCAGTCTCCCTGAGGCAAGGAGAATGAGGCAGGTGGTTGGGGGCAGACAGAGAACCCTTTGAAAGATACTGACAAGCCAGAAAGGGGACAGCAGCTGAGCTGAGTGACAAAAAAAAAAAAAAACAGTTCCTGAGGTGAATGAAGTCCTGGGATAATCTGGGGTTCCTGATGACAGCCTGAATTCAAGCTCTAGCTCTTCTTGGTACTTGCTTATTTTGCCGTCCTTGGTTCCCACGAGGGCCTGTGGAGCCGAAAGCCGTGTTTTCATAGTTCCTTTCTCTAAGATTAGATGTAACCTGAGCTGTCCCTCAGAACCAAAAGAGCCTTAAAAAGTACTCCTTAGAAGGCCCAGAGTGGAACACCCCTTCAGAATTACTATGCCCTTATTTATAGTTTTGATTTTCCTCTTTGTGCTAGGCTGTCAACTGTCTCTTTTTACTGCTGTGGTGTGCTGACTTCTGCTGGCCATTCTGTAAAAGCTGCCCAGGTCTGGAAGCTTGACAGGAGTTTGCCAAAAAGAAAAAGTAAATAGGTGATGAAAGCAGGCTGAATTTCCAGAGTATGTAAATTATCTCAGTGCAACTATTATAAAAGTTGTGAATGATAACAGATGTCCAGTGTCACCTGACAGTGAGTGTACACTTTGAAGATTCTGTTTGACTTCTCAGATGCTTTCCTTATTTACTTTTTGACGCTGGGCTCTAATCCAAGTGATGAATGTCTTTCTCAAAGTATTCTTTGGTTCTGAGGAATCAAAACACAGTGGAGCCAGTCCAGGTAATGGGAAGGAAGTGCATTTTAAGAGAGCAGACAAACTGATCAGGGAGAGTGTCTGCGGCTAGACAGCTTGTCTGACTTCTCTGCTTGCTTTCTGAATCTCTTGTATCATTTTCCTCTTACAGGTGATCGTGTATCTCTGCAAAGTGTTTTTGCTGTTGTTTTGTTTTTGTTCATTTGTTTGTGACAGACAGTCTCATGTAGCCGATGCTGACCTTAAAACTCTCCATATAGCAAAGGGTGTCCTTGAACTTCTGGTAATGAATTATAAGTGGGTACCTTCATGCCTGGTTTATGCAGTGCTGGGGCCTGAACTCAAGGCTTCAATTCAAAGTTCCATATATCATAAGTAGGCCAGTACTTAATCAACTGAGCTACATCCTTAGACTTGGACTTCTGAGTAAGTCAACTCTTCACATAACATGTGGTCTTAGCCCAAACATGACTCTTCATGACCTCATATGTAAAATGCCAGCACTGTCCAGTTCAGCCCTTGTGTCTGAGGGCAGGAGTTCCTCTGTTTGGGCTAAACGTCCGCCCCTGGTTAAATTAACTAGTCAGGAAGCTGACCAGGAAAGGCCCTGCTACACAAGGAGCATCTCAACCAGCAGGCAGGCGGCCAGGGATGAAGTGACTGACATTTTGGCCAGTGTGATTTCTAAATTCCGGAGACGATGGTGGCATGTCAGATAGCCTGTTGCTCACTTCCATCTGTGACAGTGTTTATTCATAACTGACAGTCTGATTAGCAGGGAACAAAACTGTTTGCACTTCCACTGTTTATGTGCAGTTTGATAATCCAGTCTAATCAACTGTTCTCTGTTGGTGTTCATTCACAATAACCCACGTTAAAGGCGATTTCCCCATTTGATTCCTTTCTCTCCTTGGGACTCTGCTACTCACTTTTCTTTGTAAAACTGAAAGCGAAACATAATAAGGATTTATTTAATTAATTTTTTATGTAGGAAGACTTTGCTTGTGTGTGTACCGTATGTACCACAGATGTGACCTGGAGAGGGTAGAAGAGGCTGTCAGATCTCCTGGAACTGGAACCGCAGGCAGTTGTGAGCTGCCAAGTAGGTGCTGGGAACCTGAGTCCTCTGCAGAAGCAGCGAGCTGCTCTTCACCGCCGAGACCAGACCCTTCATTTTTATTTTTGATTTTGTGTATGTATGTGGCTATGTACACATGAATGTAAGTGACGTTGGCATCCAGGGACATCAGTTCTCTTGGAGCAGAAGTTAGAGACAGTGTGATATGGTGTGCTGGGATATGGGTGCTGGGAACCAAAGTTGGCTCCTCTGCCAGAGCAGTGCACACTCTTAACTGCTGGCTCCCTACAACCTCCTTCTCTTTCTGTAGTTCTGAGCAATGGACTCAGAGCCTTGATATACTAGTTAAACTCTGTACTGTTAAACTATATCCTTAGGCCCAAAAGGGAGGAATCCTTTCATTTTTCCCTAATAAAATATTCTGGAAAACACAGACAATTTTTTGTCAATGTCAGTGCTGATGATTAAGGTGTGACGTGTCTTGAGGGTAAGGAACTGCATCTGAAGTCCTTTTATGGTTGTGGGGCATTGTCATGCTAATGTCATACATGGTTTCTAAAAGTATTATGTGTCAGACACTGCTAGCTGCTTTCTTAGCAGCCAGCTGTTGGTAAAGCCACCACCTCACACTGGAAAGACAAAGCATACTATATGCTTCCTAGTCTTGCACCGTTCAATGAATATACAACTCAGTCTTGGCCAATGGGAACTAAGAAAACTCAGTGCAGAGATATCTGGGAAGATATTTCTCCTGTTAAGAGAAAGAGAGAGGCAGGAAGAATTGCCCCTTGAATTCTTCTACTATGTAGAAGAATAAATAAATACATATAATTTTTAAAAAGATACAATGCTTAGCATTTTCATGGCCATTTTGTAATAGTGAAAGTGAATCTAGACAATAACAAATGTATTGTTCCAGAATCCTGATAGAGTATAATATATGGTATATAGTAAATGTATACATTTATTTAACTATCCACAGAGCTTCTTACTTCTGGGTTACTTGTTTTGAAAGAAATATGCCCAAACTAATCTCTGTTGTTCAAGTCACTTTTATTTACATATACTAACTTATTTTATTTACAACCAAATGCACATAAACACGTAGATTGATGTAATTTGATCCTGTGCATCAAAAGCACAGATTACTCACTGGATTGGAGGTTTGCCCTTGAGCGTCACTTGGTCCTTGAGTTCCCACAGTGCTTCCTGATCCTGCTGCATTAGTCCCTTCTCTCCTCGCTTCCTTCACTCGCTCACTAGGTCTGAAACCTCTCAGCAGTCTCTGAGTATCCTCACTCCTTGGCTTACTCTCAGTCCTGACTTCTGTTGGGCTTCATCACTGCCATGCTAAAGACATTGATGCACATGGCTAAGGAAAGCATCTTTTGCAGCTGGAATGGTTACAGCTCCATGGTTCCCAGACTTTGTCTCTAACATCATCTACCTTCCATTTATTTGTTATTATTCTTCTCCAACCTCTTTCTCAGCCTGTTCCTTCTCTTTATCAGAATATTTTTGTCAGTGGGACACCATTTAACTTTCTACTCTTTTACTATATTTTTTTCCCTTTTTGGTTCAGTGTGAGGAGGGATTAATTTTCCTCATGGTAAATCTGTGTTCTAATCTTTCTGCTTCTCTTGCAATCAATCACACTACATTGTATCTCTTCAATTGCTCTGTCTATCTCAATAGAAACATTTTCTAATCTTCTACCCTCTTTGCATATAAAATCTAAGGTACCAATAGCCTGAATATACAACACAAAGCCACAAGCCTTTTAGAGAAAATCAGAGATCCTGGAATTAGGCAATGATTCTTGAGATCAGTTGTGAAAGTATGAATCATAAAAAGAGGAATTAATTGGACTTCATCAAATTGTAAAACGTCTTCAAAAGACACTAGACAAAACAAAAAAGCAATCCACAGACTTGAGGAAAATGTTTGAAAAATGCCTGTTTTGAACAAGGAAATTTGAACACAGAGAACTTCCCAGAGACTCATACTCCAACCAAGGACTATTCATGGAGATAACCTAGAACCCGTGCACAGATGTAGCCCATGGCAGTTCAGTGTCCAAGTGGGTTACATAGTAATGTGAAGAGGGACTGCCTCTGACATAATCTGATTGGCTTGCTCTTTGATCACCTCCCCCTGGGGGGAGCAGCCTTACCAGGCCACAGTAGAGGACAATGCAGCCACTTTTGATGTGAATTGATGGACTAAGATCAGAAAGGAGAGGAGAACCTCCCCTATCAGTGGACTTGGGGAGGGGCATGCATGCAGAAAGGGGAGGGAGGGTGGGATCAGGAGGGGAGGAGGGAGGGGCTTATGGGGGGATACAAAATGAATAAAGTGTAATTAATAAAAAAATAAAAAGAAAAAATAAAAAGAAAAATGCCTGTTTTATGAAAATAATAATTCTGAATGTGTAATTATTATTATATTATATTAATGTGTAATTATTATTATCTTGCAATCCAGGGCTGCAGCGATGGCTCAGTGGTTAAGAACGCTTGTTGCTTTAGCAACACATGATGGCTCACAAATATCTGTAGCTCCAGTTTCAGACTATCTAATGCCCTTTTCTGATCTCTGTGGGCACCAGGCATGCATGTGGTGCCCATGAACACAGGAAGACAAAGCACTCACAAACAAAAATTACAAAAAAAAATTAAGACTCTCATAATCCAATAATAAGAGCACAGTGGCTTCTTTAAAACAAACTAAAAATTTGAACAGACACTCCTTGCAAAGAGCAGGTTCAATGGGCAAACAAACAGACAGGGAACCCTCAGTGCACTTAGCAGGATACACATGCAGCGGGACATGCGATAAAAGGACATGTTGCCGTGCAGGTGCTGCTTCGGACATGCTTACAGGTATCATGTCCCCAAAAGTGTAAGCCCAAATTAACATTTTCAACCTGCCAGACACCATAGCTTAGCCAGATTCATCTTATGCATTCTCAGACCTCTGTGAGCTTATCATGATGGTTGGTTAAAAATGTCTCACACAAAGCCTGTTTTATACTGAGGTACAGAACAAGTCATGTAACTTATCAAACATCTGTATGTAGAAAACAGAAGCACAGTACAATGTAGGATGCCGACTGTGATCTCATAGCTGAGGTTCCCAGATTGTAAAGATGTCTCATACCACATTTGCTAGCTCAGAAGATCCAAATTAAAAACCCAGAGTTCAATTTCAACTGACTAAAGGTCAATTACCTGTCATGTAACATCAAAAGCTAATTTTTTTAAAATGGTAATATTAAGTTCTAGGGAAAATATGAAGCAAAAGGAACCTTCTGTATTATTGAAAGCAGAGACAAACTCTCCTATTTATCTTGTACATATATATATGTGTGTGTGTGTGTGTATGATCTACCTGCCTTAGTTTCCCCAGTGCTGTGAATACAGACCTGAGCTACCATGTGCAGATGGAATTCCATGCTTTTAAGGGGATTTCTTAGAAGTCTTACAAATAGCATTGGAATTTAGTCACAAAGCCACAAGTGCACTCGGATACTTAGACCCTTGTTTCACATAATGCAGTGGTTTGAATGTCTTCCAGATTCATATGTTGGAAATGAAACTGGCAGGAGGACTTAGAGAAGGGGCCCGCCTTCACAAATGACCTAACTGTCACTACGGGAGGAGCGAGCTGGAGTAACAGGGGGCTTCAATACAAGGGTAGTTCAGCGTCCTCCCTCACCAGGTGTCAGCCTCTTAACGTCATACTTTACAGGCTCCAGAGCTGTGGGAAATGAATGTATTTTCTAAGTAACCCAGACCCAGGTGCTCTGTTTCAGCAGCACAACAGACTAAGATGGGTAGAAATGTGTCCAGCTAAACATGGACGTTGTGGTGGATGGTGTATCTGCAAGACCACAATTCAGTGAACCTATGGGAAAGACTGATCTGAATAAGCATCAACTGACAATGCTAAATCCAGGCAGAGAAACTTGCTGATGACCCGAACATTTACAGGACCTCAAAGCATTTCTCTACACACTGCTTATGCTAACAAAGAAAATAGAAACCAGTGGAGAAACCAGACAACTTCCTGACTGGATAATCAAGATTTACATATCCAATGAGGTCACATCATGTGGCCACATGTGGTCGCATCATGTGGCCACCGATTGCTGATGTGGAATTCCATCTGGATGTGCATGATCTGAATTGATTAACAAGGAAACATCAGACGAACCAAGGCTAAGAAACTATCTATAACGTAACTGACGCGTGCTTTTTAAAACTGTCAGTGTCATCAAAGATCATGAAAATGCTAATGCACTGTTCAAGGTTGCAGCAGACTAGGGAAACATAATCACATACAAATGAGAGCCTGGAGTGAATCCTGCACTAAAGGAAAACAAGATGCTATGAAGGACACTATTGAGACACTGGATCTGGTGTGCACATATCAAACGTTTCCCTCCTCTATCTTCAAAGCCACTGTCTTAGTTTAGTCTCTCAGCATTTCTTCTCCTTAGAGCAACCATCTAGAGCTAATTTTACTGCTTACCCTTCAAATCTGTCTTTTGTATTGTCATCAGAAATCAATTACTTTTTAGAGCATGGAACTGACTGTGACTTACTCATAGTCAGAACACCTCTGTGTCTTGCTATTGCTACCCCTCCTCTATTATAGCAATCCCTTCTCCGTAGAAACTGGGGTCTCCTTGCCGGCCTTCTTCTCCCCTCATCTCCCAAGTGGATCCAGTTGATTGGTTATTCTGCTCTTGGTAAAACAACAAAGATGGAGTTAGAATGGAATATGCCAGCAAGAAAAGCAGCTATTTTAAATCTTTTGACTGGGTTTGAAATATAAATTGGGGAGTGGGGTCTCCTGTGAAATAAACAAATCCATTGTATTTTGTTTAAAAATATATATATAAGAATTCTAAGTATTGAATGCTAACCAAAAGGAAATAGCAAATGAAGATTGGTTTGTTGGCTGACTTCCATTCTAAAATTTCCCGTGAAGCTGTTAGATGCAGCCAGCTAAGGATCTTATTATCTGAGTCAGAACTATTATATCAACAGCCATTTTCCCCCGTCACAGCTGGTGCTGAGAGTCATATGTCATAAAGCTCCCTCTATCCCCAAAGTTTAGAATACTTGCTGAATGGGAAATAAATCACTATTGTTGGACCAAGTGACCCATGGAGAACTTTCTTTTATATTTTAGTTATGTGGTGAAAACTCATGGCTTTTCTTACCCATGTGGCCTTTCTCCTATTTCCCATCAGCTTACTTCCTATGATGCCAAAATGCGATTCTATTATTCTTTTCAATAAACAAGGACTGTTTCTTTGCCTACTCATAGAAATAAGAAAGGAATTGCTTTTAGTTGTGAATTGACAAAATTTACTTGTTCTGAACTTATCAAATAAGATTAGCAACAAATGCTTGCCTACGATTCACTAATAGTTACTATATATTAGAATCTAGCTCATGAATCTATTATCAAAGCCTCATTTCAACTGTTATTTTCTTGAGAGTCAAGGATATATAAATAAAATGAGCACAAAGAGAAGACACTGAATTTTACTTGGAGTTACCAGAGTGAAGATGAGCTGTTCTGCTCTGTGGTACTTTGAATGGGATATTCTCCATTCAAATGTCTCAGACATTTGAATATTTAATCTCTAGTTGGTGGCATGGTTTGTGAGGCATGAGAAGTGTGGTCTTGTTGGCAGAAGTATGCCACTGGACACAGGCTTTGAAAATTTAATGACTTGCACCATTTCAAGTTTGGCTTTCTTTGCCTTGTGCTTTTGATTCAATATGTGAGCTCTCAGCTTGCTGCTCCTGCTGCTTCCTCATGATTGGCCTGTGGAACTCATCTGGAACTGTGAGCCCAAATGAGACCTTCCTTGGTTATGGAGTTTTATCACAACATTAGAAAAGTAACTAAGACATACTGCATATACTCTATAAAGTGAAGGGAAATTTTAGTTTGCAATTAAATAACCATGCTCATTGGCACATAGGAGAGACCGTCTCTTTGTAGTTCTGCATTTCAGAGAGGACGCTGACGCGCTGCTCTGTGTCTGTTCTGCCTACTGTAGATGCCTCTTGTGAGTTACAAATCCGTCACCTTATGCTCTTAGCATATGTGAAGGAACACAGTTACTCATGACAGCAGCCATCTCCAAGCTACAGGGTCATTTAAAGTTATCATACTTAAAGTCACTCAGGATTTATGACTAGATTTCAGGAAACTTGAGGAAAGAAAATCCGATTTACCCTCGTGCTTTTCTTGGGAATGTCACTACTGAAGTGTTTATGTAGTCAACAGTCTCAAACACAATAAATAAACTCTCTAAATGGGGCAAATAACGGCTGTTCTACCAACCTCCAAGACTTGTGATAAGTCTATAAAAATCATTTACAGAAAAAAGTAAGAGGTGAGATTCTAATGTTACATACTATTAACAGTACAAATAGTTCCTTAATTGTAGATATGAACACAGAAATACAAATTTGAGAAAACCATCTAACAGGAGATATACATTCTGCTAAGATCAGGAAGAGTAATTCTCAGTGTCCTGATCCCATCCTTTGTCAAAGTAAAATTAGCTATACTTAATAACCTGAACTGTGGTGGACCTTCTATTGTATATGAATCAGGATTCTCTAAAAGAACGAAGTAATAGAATATAGACACATACATGCCTATACATCTATCTTATCTATCTATCTATCTTCTATCTATCTATCTATCTATCTATCTATCTATCTATCTATCTTCTATCTATCATCTATCTGTTCTGGCTTGCTATGTGAAACACATAACTGAAGCAACCTGGGGAGAAGAAAGTTTATTTATTTATTTGTTTGTTTGTTTATTTATTTATTTATTTATTGCAGTTAGAGTCCATCATTGAGGATGGCTAAGCAGAAACTCAAGGCAAGAGCTTCAGACAGATTCTGAGGAATGCTATTTACTGGCTTACTGCTAGGCTCACATTTAGCTTTCTTATAAAGCCCAGAACCAGCTGCGTAGTGAGGGCATAACCCCCAGTCACTGGTCCCTCCTACATCAGTTTTAGCAAATGTCTCACAAACATGGCCACAAGGCCAATCAGATCAACCTAGTTCTTCAGTTAAAGTTCTCTCTTTCTAGACTTATGTCAAGTTGACAGCTGGAGATGCCTGTGTGTATGTGTGTGTACATATATATGTGTGTGTGTGCCTATAAATATTTTATATGTATATATACAGATTCTGATTGGCTTACACAGTGAATAGTTCAACAGTGGCTGGCTATAAAATGAAGAACCAGAGAAACCAGTAGCTACTCCAGCTAAGAATCTAGAAACCTCAGAAGAAGAAGAAGCAATAATATGGCCCCAGTCTGCGGCTGAGGCTTGGTAGCTTTCTGGAGAGTCAGAGGAGTAAGGTCTAGATTTAAGGATCAAAGAAGCTGTAGTATGATGTCTGTCCATGATGGTGGTGGATTTTCTACTCAAGAAAAATCAAGTTTTCACCCCCCCCAGGCTTCCTCCTACTTTTTGTTCCATTGGGGGTCTCAGCCTATTGAATAGTTCCACCTATGTTCAGGTTGGTTCTCTTCCTAAGTTCTCTCACCACATGCTGGTTGTCTCTGGAAATACCCTCACAGATATATTTCAGAAGTGTGCATGACTAACTTGCCAGCTGTCTTTTAGTTCAACCTTTAACTGTCACAAGTCCATTCTCTGTCAACTCTATTACCAAATACATCTTAAACCACACTTAGTCTCCCAATATATAACATCTCAAAAGCCATAATTGTTGTAGATAATATAGAAGTATGGTCTAAAAAAGTTTATTGTTAGCCCTAAAATTAATCCAGTGGTATTATCTAGCCTGCTATTATAATCAATAAAAGACACAGACACCTGATAGATTTTAGACTATCTCACCTGGGGTAAGGGAGATATTACCTCCTAAACTACCTTTACCTCCCAAGCCCTCATTCCATGCCTTCTGCTCTAACAATTTCTATCTGGGCTACTTTCCATCCATAATCTCAAAATACTTGCTGATGTTCTTCATCTGGGATTCTTTCCTCCATCCATGCCAGTTCACCAATGTGCTCCTCCCACACTAACCCATCTTAGCTCTCTCTTCCTTTCTCTTCTGGCACCTGTCTCCTTCTCCCCAAGATCCTTCTCTCCCCAAAGCCCTTGAGGCTTTGCTCCACCCTCACTTCTGCTCTGCCCAGGTGTAGGAATCAGCCAATTGGGAATAATTGGGAAACATGCCTTATCATCATATGGATACAGGAGATAGTTCAACATTATAACAATACCCAGGGCAGGGCAGTTAACCAGATCTCAAGGCACTGAAACTAGCATTTGAAAACACAGTTAGACCTTACTCCAACATATAATTTTGCCTAATGTGATATATATATATATATATATATATATATAGTCTTCACATAAAATAGAGATATCTCTTTAATATGCTAATACACACACACAAACCCACAGTTTCTTAAAATGGAAAATATAACAATTACAGTTTTCATTTAAGTAACTGGTCACAATGGTTGTAGCTGGTATTTATAACTGTATTCCTCTATTACCCTTTCTGTATTTCCGCTACCTTCAGCAAATTTTGGTGCTTTACCTGGAGGGGTGACCCAGAATGTTGAAGTTCCCCATTGATTTTAGTGATGGTTTGGTAACAGTAATAGATGACCTAAGTAAGGGGCCTCCTGAATTCCAAACTGCTATAGCCTTTATGGCTGGGTCCTGGAAACATAACTGAAAGTAATGGGAGATTAAGAAAGGTAGACACAAGTAACATAGTGCTGGGATTGAGTGGGCTGTGAACTCAGATGGAGACTGCAACAACTGGTGAGTTTATTATGTATACCACAAACTGTTAGTATAATGTTCTTTTGAAATGTATACACCTTACCATTGTTCATTCAAATGATGATTTCTCTCCCTCACTATCTGGTTTCAACCAAAATGTTGCATTGTGATGTTTATTCTAAGCATCACATGTCTCAAGTTTGTGTAAACATGCCACCATTTGTTCTCTAAAATGTCAGTTAAAACAACCAGCCACAATGTTGAGCAATGGAGAGGATAGAGTGGAACATCCAGGTTCAGAGTGGGAGGAGAGGAAGGAAGAGAAGGACAGGAAGGAGTGGGAGAAGAGGAGGAGGAGAAGAGGAGCAGAGCTGGGAGAGAAAGGCTGGAGGAAAAGTCTTGGAACCATGTGGAGTGATGGAACGGACCTAAGATATCATTAAAAGCAAGTATAATGTGGGAAATCTGAATGGGAGGAAACTATGTGGGCTTGGAGGTTTAGGATGGAGTAACTATTGCCCAGCATTGTGTTCTAGGTTAATTAAATAAATCCCAGTCTCTGTGTGGTGATTTAGTTATACAGCTGTTTAGGATAAACCGCAGCTTTACTAAAAGATACAACATAGTACAAATTAATGCAATACAACAACAAATGATCAGCTAATATCAGTGTTGGGGGGGTCTCCATAAGAAAATAGTCTCGGGCCAGAGAGATGGCTCAGGGGTTAAGAGCACTGGCTGCTCTTCCAAAGGTCCTGAGTCCAATTCCCAGTAACCACATGGTAGTTCATACCAGCTATAATGGGATCTGGTGCCCTCTTTTGGCCATTAGGCACATATTCAGGCAGAATACTGTGTAAATAATAAATAAACAAATCTTTAAAAAATAAAAACAATGAAAGTAAAAATGCAAAGTCCCTGAAACTGGCCAGATTCACTATACCCTTCTCTGCCAGAGTAAAAATATAAAATAAAATTTTATGTGTGCGTGCGTGCGTGCGTGCGTGCGTGCGTGCGTGCGTGCGTGCGTGCGTGCGTGCGTGCGTGCGTGTGTGAATAGTCTCAGCAGGAGGAGGAAGCTGTGGTCAGTGCTCTGCATGAACTGTTTTTAGCTAAAGGGCAGCCTTTTGCAGCATCATTACTTGAACCTGGGGAAAGCCTTGCCTTCCCATGAGTCTGAGGCATTGGTGGCCTTGTGATGACCATGCTTGTTTCATGAATGCTTATTCATACACGGGTACACTTGCCCCTCACACCAGACATACTCTTCCCTAGTTCAATTGTGGAGTAGTTCTACCCACATACTTCTTCCCCAAATGTCTTTATCACCAACTTTCAATCATGTTCCTTCCAGTAACAGCCCTCTCACTAAACCATTTTCTAAAGCCTGGCTATTTTTCTCTCTAAATACACTTTATGACCAAGTTCATATATTCTTCCCACTTCTCCACCTTCATCTCTTCACCACTGCCATCATGGATGTCTAGAAAGATCCTGTAATGCAAGAGCTGTCTGCTTTTAGATAGTGTCTGTACAATGTGTAGAACCACCTATATTCCAAGGTCTGTTCAGAGTCTTTTCTTTATCATCTGATCACAACTGTACACTGGGGGCCAAAGGCATTGTAGCAAGAGTAGAAGCCATAGGAATTAGGACTATTTTTTCATTAACTTACTTGTACCTTCAGGACCTGCTTGGGCCCAATTATGCAAACACCCTTTCTATTTGATGATGGATTGCTGCTTTGCACACCCAACTTGTAGCTTGGTGGGTGAGATCACAGCCAGTTCTGATCTAAGGTCAAGCATTCAGTTTCCAGTAGGGCTCAGTAACCGGTCAAGATCTGTCTCTCAAAGGGAGAATAGCTGCAATGACAGCACAATATTGCTTAAAAATCCCAAGGGCCTTTCTTGTGATTCAATTATGAGAACCTACCAAAGACTCCAAAGAGCATTTCTGTCTCATATCATAGAGCCTGCTGTATAATAGAGCCTAAGGGACAAATAATCCTGCAAAGCAGCCTGGATCTGCTGTAGATGCTTCTCTTTCATTCTGGGCCCACTCAAGCCAGAAGCTTTCCAGTCATTCAGATACAGGTTGGTATAGCACACCCAAGGGAAGAGTTTACTGCCTCAAATCTAAACAGGTACATGGGATGCTGTGTGTGTTTTCCTTGGTTGTAGGAGAGGTCAGGTACAACAACTTATCCTTCATTTTACAAAAGATGCCTTGACATATCCTCTACCACTGCACTCCAAAAAATTCCATGGATGTGGGAGTCCCTTGACTTTTCTTTGACTTTATTTCTTTTTTTTTTTTTTTTTTTTTTTGCTTTCTCAGTTGTTGCTTTATTACTTATCTTTTTTTTTTATTCTAGAAGGAATATTCACGACAACAGAAAATTTTGGATCTTAAGTGCTTGGGATAGTAACTGGCCCACAACAAACTTTTGATCAGTATTTAACGAATCAATGAAATAATAATGTCAGCCAATTATACATCATAATCTCTGCTCCAGTGAATAGTACAATTTTATAAGCATTTTCCCAACAAGTGTAGACTTGAATATAAGAAATAGTTTGTTTTTGAATGCTGAGTTTATAGTTTCTGTTGTGTACTGCAGACTCATTCTGTCCAAATTAACCTAAAAATTCTAAGCACTTATTTTTTTTTTAATTTAAAGATATGTTTTTATTTTTAGGTTTTTTTTAGTTTTTTTTTTATCAGTTACATTTTATTAACTCTGTATCCCAGCCGTGTCCCAATCCCTCATTCCCTCCCAGTCCCTCCCTCCCTCCCTCATCTCCACCATGCCCCTTTCCAAGACCACTGATAGGGGGGACCTCCTCCCCATTCATCTGATCCTGTTTTATCAGGTATCGTCAGGACTGGCTGCAAAGCCCTCCTCTGTGGCCTAACAGGACTGCTCCTCCCTTCGGGGGTGGGGAGGCCAAAAAGACAGTCATTGAGTTCCTGTTAGAAATAGTCCCTGTTCCCCTCACTTTGGGAAACCAATTGGTTACTGAGCTATTGACTTTATTTCTTATCTTTGACAGATTAATGCTTTCCTAACAGTTCCAGGAGAGATGTCACCTCCCCTTTACTTGATCCAATAATAATGTTACAGGGCAAGAGACCAGTGTAATCTTTTGTGAAAGAGATAAATATGATTAAATTCCTGTGGAATTATGTGATTTACCTCTGAGGTAACATAAAAAGGGGATTTTGCTGATTTTACGAGGAAAACAAGCTGCTTCTGGTGGGCTCTATGGGCAAGTATGGAGAGGAAAAGCAGTTGCAAACCACACACAGGTTCTAGGAGATGTATTAATCTACTCAGGCAAGGAGCCACTTCTGGTACAGTGGTGCAATTTGAGCCACCACCTGATTAAGCTAATGCTAAATCGTCTGGCTTCTGCAGAGGCCAAATAGCATTAGATGGTGAGAACGACCTCTTTGGTACCTTTCAAGGTCTTCATGGTAGCACTTACCTCTCTAGGCTGCATTTTTGGTTTGTTTTGTTTTAATTTTCTCAGACAGAGACAGCTCCAATACTCTTCCTCAGCAGCCTCCACTTTGCAGGCCATAGAGAAGCATTGTGAGGTCCTGCCAGTTACTAGGTATATTTATCATAGTTGTATATCCTAGGAATGAGAAAATAATAACAGAAAAGGTTGAGACCCAGTGGGTCCATTGTGGTTTGGATCTTGGCTAAAACCCCAATGTTCATCTGACCTCTATCTGCCCCTGCTTCAGCTGGAGGGTCATGGTGCTGCTGTTTGTTATCTTCCCAAGTCAACACCTGCTCAGAGCTCGTGTCCAACAGGCTAGGAAAGGTTGGCTCTTGTGTTCCTCACCCCCAACCTTGTGTGCACTTATGGTTCTTGGGGAAAAATGGTAGAAGGTTTAACTAACTTTTTGGTAGTGCAGTGTCCCTCCTCAAGGCAACCTGGCCTCCCTTTTATTCAAAAGCTCAATACTAGAGGTTGGCTGAGGGACATGATTCTATTTTTATGATTCAAGAATGATATTTGTTCTCTAGAAAGAGACCAAAATTTCTGCTTATACAGATCAAGAAATAATTTAGTAGGCTTCCTGCCTATTTCACTTCTGAGAACACCACAATTAATCAGCGAGGGCCATAGGTCCACTTGAATGAGACCATTCTGATCATTGCTTTGCCCCAACTGTCTGTCATGTTAAGTTCGTTCATCATATCTCTGCCTACCTGCCATACTTTCAGTTAGTTACTCAAACTCAGATTTTGTTTTTGGGGTTTTTCTGGGGAGGGGCTTAAACTTAATTTCATTTTAATGTTGAGCCTTTCAAAGAAGGCGCAGTACACAGTAGCAGGTTCTAGTTATGCTGTTCGATTATCTTTGACATCACAATAAAGGAAGATTTTAAACTTGGTTTAATTCCAGAACTGCGTGGTGTGTTGACTCTGTCATTCTGCTTCCCTAGGCTCGAATATACAAGTCATGTAATACGGTGGCCTGAATAAGTATGACTGAAGTCTGACTGCCACTGTGACATGTTCAGAAGTAGGACCTCATGGGCTATGGGGAGTGGAGCCCTTGAGAGTAGATTGATGACTTTCTCATGGGAATGGATTAGGCATTACAGCAGTTCAGCCTTCCTTTTTGTCTTCCACATGACCATTTAAATTTACCCTTTCAGTTTTTACCAGGGGGATTCCTGAAGAAGCTGAACAGATGTTAGTGCTGTGTGTTGTAAATGGCAATTAATATTTACTAATAATTATCTTTTAGTAATGCTGCTGTTATTCCTAAACAGCTGTTTAACCAAATCACCACACAGAGACTGGGTTTATTTAGTTAACCTAGAACACAATGCTGGGCAATGGTTACTCCATCCTAAACCTCCAAGCCCTCATAGTTTCCTAACATTTAGATTTATACTTGCTTACACATTATACTTGCTTTCAGTGATATCTTAGGTCCAGTCCATCTCCCCACATAGCTCCAAGATCTCTCCTCCAGCTCTGCTCTCCAAGCTCTCCTCTTGCCTTCTCCTCCTACTCATTTCCTAACTTCTAGCTCCTCCCCTCTTTCCTGTCCTCTGGCTCCTCCCTGCTCAACATTGTGTCTAGTTGCTTTATTTTGTCCTGTTTACACAAGAGTTGAGACAGGATGCTTAGAATGAGTATCACAATACAATATCCAGATTGAAACTGGGGGGGGGGGGAATCAGCATTTGAATGAACAAGCGTAAGGTGTATACATTTCAAAATAACATTATACCAACATTTCCCCCTTTAAGTCCAGTAAAAGGCTCCTTTTCTTTCAATATAATAATAATCATGAAATTATGAAAACCGTTAGGTAAAATCTACATGTGCAATGTCCAGTCCATGTGTATTTAGCAACTTAGGAGAAAGTATCTGATCATCCTATCTATCTTGACAAGTGAAAAGTTCTATACCTAAATTAACTTTTGTCCTTATTGGTATTACTTGTATGAAAGGATTTCTTAACTTCTAAACAACTTAAGCTTAATTGTGGCACTATAACTATTTGGTCTTCAACCCCATCAGAGACTTGAGAAGGAATAAAATTAGTTATTAGAGTAAATAGGAAGTGCATATTAGCAGCTTCCAAAAAATAAAAACATTGACAGAAACAGTTTGCTGCCTGAATAGTCACCCATAACTCTTTATAATGTTTGAGCATCATCTTCAGCCTTCTGGCTCAGTATATTTGACAGACATATATGTGAAGCAGGAACTATTTAGGACTTACTTACCCTGTCCTGGCAGAGTTCAGCAGTCAACTTGTCTTGCTTTTAAGTTTTCCCATTTTTGGCAGAATTTGTCTGTTGTGACGTGAGGGTATTTTCTTTACCTGAGTGGCTTGTTTGCCACATTTGAAGCCATCTCCATATGGAGTTTCTTCAATGCTCATTATCTTCTTTCAGGTAGGTGGGGTGCTGCCAGGAGATGACTTGTCTCATTGTCAAAGAATCTTTAAAATAATAAAAATATTTTTAAATGCCATATTCTGTAGGTCTCTGAAGTTTTTGAAGACTATCTTTACGTAATCTATCTGTCTACAAAATCATATCTATCTGTTAAACCTAGGATTTATATTCCTGTGATAAATTAGACTAGTGTTTGATATGACTATGAGTTGAATAACTAGCAATTAACTTGCATTACCTAATACCTTAACCCATTCTTAATAGCTGTTTAAAAGTATTGGAAGTAACCTTGACTTTCTATCAATATACTAAAGCTTATACCAATATATCAAAAATAGAATTATTTTTGCAACAATATGCAAAATCCTATACCAGAGTTAAAGTTAACCTTATTTGGAAATAACAAATAAAACCCTAAGTTGAGTAGATTCAATGATCTACCTTTTTTCTATTCCTACAAGATATCCCTGTATATTCCTTGTTTCACTTTGAATAAGACCATTAATAATAAACATCTCCCAATGACAATAAAATTTCGTAGCCATAGCAAACAACCAAAATCATACCCAAGCCCCTTTAAGGAAAGTTGGATGTCGTTCTCATGGATTTCTTCTAGCTGACAGTTTGAACATATAGAAATCCTGTAGGGGGCCCAAAGAAAATTGGGAAAAAATGGTTAATTAAGCAACCAATAACATTTGTGGTCCAATAACATTTGAATGTTGAGAAATTTCAGGCTTAATAAAAGTCCTCTTTGGAACAGTCTAAAATGATGGGGCAGTTAAAATTTGTAGCTTTCAAAGTTCTTTTGGGAGAAGGCTTTGATGAGAAATAGCAATTGAAGCAGTTGAGGCAGGAACAAGCAGAATGCTGGAACATGCAAGATGCTGGAACAGATGTGTCAATGTCTCAGCATGCTGAAGGATGATTCTGTTAGGTTTGATCCAGCATCTTTGGTGTCCAGTTCTTTTGTTCTGCAAACATATAATTTCTGACAAGCATTATAGAGTTCTAAAATTATAAATGTATGAGATCTGCAGGATGCAACTAAACTGTAAGCAAATTTTATCTATGCCAATTAAAAGATTAGCATAATACATCTTGAGGATATTATAGCCAAGGATTTCTTGGCCAAGTATTGTTGAAGTTTTTAGCTGGAGATATATTTTATGTCCCAGTCAGTTTTAGAGTTGTTCCCAAGTAAAGGGATCAGCAATATAAGTTACCATTATTATTGAAAATACAATCATTATCATGTTGAAATAAAAATAAGGTTGGATAGATTAAAATATCTTTTTAGGCTCTTGCGTGCCTTTTGTATTAGGCCAAGTTGCTACCTATTTCCCTAGAGAAGCCTCTCATTAGAAAGACAAGCTGGTTGCCTTGAGCAATAGAAAATGCATGTTTTAAGTAAACTTTATATAAACTCCTTTTTAATTTAGAATATAAGCATACCGTAGGTATCTTGTACCTGTTTTGAGGTTTAGCCCTAGATTTTTATATATGTTGTAGCTATTTGTCCTATCCCCTTATTTATATAGAATGGGCAGTTTGCCTTTAAAGCCAAACTTTATTTAAACTCCCTCTTACCTTTAGCGTTTAAGCATACCCTAGGCATCTTGTACCTGGGCTTTACATTGATAGTGGCTATTTTTTTGGCTTGCCCCTTTTTTATACAGGATGGACAGTTATGCCTTTATAGCCAAACTTTATATAAACTCTCTTAGCATTAGCATATAAACTTTACATTGGTTTTTGGCTGTTTTGGCTTGCTCTCTTTTTTTGATATGGGATGGACAGTTTTGTTTTTTAAACATGTGAATATAATTTTTGAGTTTTTAGGACTGAACCAGGTTGGCATGTATTTTGTAATCTTTAAGCCTTTTGTGTCTTTTCTGCATCAGCATGACCAACATTTTTCCCCCATGAAAATGTCTCACGTTTAAAAGGATAAGGTAGTTTCTAGAGCACACTGACATTATCTCTCTTTACATAAACCTAAAAATGATGTGAATCCAACCTTCAGAGTAATAAGGACATAACATCTATTATTAAGAAAAAAGAATTTACATGGTAACCTTAAGGAAAATATTGTCATTTTGAATCTTAGAGTATCTCTGCAAATGGCTAAACAGCAGGAGTTGCCATCCTTCCTTGCTTTTATTATGTAAATAAGCTTGATCCAGAACTCAGAGATCTGCCTGTTTCTTTTTACTTTGTGTTGGGAAGAAAGGCATGTGCCTTCACCAACTTTATATATATGTATATATTTTAAATAAATATATATATATATTTAAAATCAGTATCATTGTAACTCAAAGCCTTTAAATGAAATTCAAACAAAGAGACAAGAAAATTTTAAGTTTGGGGTCAGTTGTGCCGATTTACGCTGTAACAAAGCCCAGCTGGTTATTTTAGTTGATGTTTCAGTGAATTGGCGGACCCTTACCAGAAAGAGCTGACAAATACCTTGCAGCCAGAGAACTTTGAATTTTAGCTGTTATTAATCTAGTTATTAGGAAGAGTGCCCTTTTCTTATCAGTAACTTAGTATTCCAATCCTTGGCTTTTCCCCCGTTTTCTCCTTGAACTTTCTTGGAGAAGGTATGGAGAAGAACCATCACCATTAAACATATTGCAACCAGATCCATGAATATGACAGCCAAAATGAAGCCAAAAGGGATTAAAACACCTTCTACCATGTCAATTTTTTATATTAGATGCAGTTTAGGCCAAACTCTGACTGGAAGTTTGTCTGCCTCCAGTTCCTTTCTTTCCTGCCATGGCTGTGGAGCTGAGCCAGTTGAGCCAGTCACAATATAAAGGAGCCATGCTTGTTTACCCCTCAGTTAAACTGCAGCAGCAGCAGCCAGTTTTGTTATGGAAGTCTCAGGTCTGCCCACAGGAGGCTGTCTTTTGCTCCTGGAACTGTTTAAGAATCTCTCTTAAAGAGACAGACTTGGGAGTTTTTAGGTTTTAAGTTTGGGTTTTATCACTGGGAGCTTATTTTCCCCACCAAATTATTATAAGTATGATTTAAAGGGTGTGGATACTTAGATTAGTTAGGCACCATTTGTCATAGGCAGCGATTAATATTTACTAATAATTATCTTTTAGTAATGCTGCTGTTATTCCTAAACAGCTGTTTAACCAAATCACCACACAGAGACTGGGTTTATTTAGTTAAGCTAGAACACAATGCTGGGCAATAGTTACTCCATCCGAAACCTCCAAGCCCTCATAGTTTCCTAACATTTAGATTTCCCACATAATATTGTTTCAGTCCATCTCTCCACATAGTTCCAAGATCTTTCCTCCAGCTCTGCTCTCCAAGCTCTCCACTTGCCTTCTCCTCCCACTCATTTTCTGCCCTCTGGCTCCTCCCCTCTTTCCTGTCCTCTGGCTCCTCCCAGCTCAACATTTTGTGTCTAGTTGCTTTATTTTGTCCTGTTTACACAAGAGTTGAGACAGGATGCTTAGAATGAGTATCACAGTGCAAAATCCAGATTGAAACCAGAGTGTGTGTGTTGTGGGGGGAACAATCAGCATTTGAATTAACAAGGGTAAGGTGTATACATTTTAAAAGAACATTATACCAACAGCTGTGCTTTTGGACTTCCCAAACTGTGAGCCAAAGTGAACTTCTGCCCTTATAAGTAAGTTACTTATTGTCCAATCTTAAGTATTCAGACTAAGATTGTATTAAGTATACAGACTAAGATTTTTTTTTTGTCTTTTTTTTTTTAAGACAAGGTTTTTTTTGTGTAGCCGTGGCTGTTCCGGATCCACTTTGAAGACCACACTGGCCTCAAACTCACAGAGATCTTCCTGCTGCTGCCTCCCTGAGTGCTAGGATTATAGGCATGTGCCACTAAGCCCAGTTGATTAAGTTTTTTGTTTTGTTTTGTTTTGTTTTATTTTGTTTTGTTTTAAGAAAGCAGTTCTCTGGTTTTCTTGAGTAAATATTTTTAAAGAGTGTTCAGGTTTTCTCAGTACCAGCCTATTTTTTCTCTAATTTTTATCTGTGTCCGCTCTGAGCCTGGGTGACTTGATCTAAGCTTCTCCTCTCATAAAGCTCTTAATATCTACATTTATTTATTATTAGTGAGGTGTGTGACTGGTGTGTAAGTGCAGATGTACACATGCCAGTGTAAAGGTGCACTTGTGTAGAGGTCAGAGGACAATTTTCAAGAGTTGCCTGTGGGTCTGGGAATGGAACTCAGGTTGTCTGACTTTCACAGCAAGCACTTTCACCTGCTGAGCCATCTTGTCAGCCCCAAAGGCTGCTATCTTTCTGTCTGTTAGTCTGTCTGTCTGTCCACCCATCCGTTCATCCATCTATCCACTCATCCGTCTGTCTCTCTGTGAATCAGGAAGTACCATTGGATGGCCTGGAACTCACTGTGAAGGACAGGCTGGACTTGAACTCACAGAGATCTGCCTGCTTCAGCCTCCCAAGTACTGGGATTAAAGATAAACATAGTCTTATTTTTAAACAAAGAATTTATGTCCTTGAATCAGATTTGTTAGAAGTGCATTAATGGTTTACATTAGAATCATTAAATAGGCCCAAACCAGGCTCATGAGTTCAAACTTGTTCCTTTCCATATGGATTTATGCTTAAAAGGAATGTCTGTTTTAATGCTCTTCTGCAGATGTTTTAGAATTTAGTTTTAATGTCTTGCAAATATGTGGCCAGTGCCAACTGACCCTGTAGGTCATACTACTAGCATTAAAATTACCCAATTTTTGATTTGGCTATTTTTATTCATATTTCAGAAATCTGTGGATCAAATTACACAAAAACAAAAACAGTCAACAGGATGGGCTACATGAGACTTTGTCTCAAAAAAAAAAAAAAGGTAAATCTGAGAGGCGCCTTGTTCTTTCTTCCTACACTTTGGCTTCCACCTGCAATCTACTTCCTCTCATCTCTTACCGACCAACAGGAGCCTGAGGGGGTGCAGCAGACATGGAAATAAGACTGTCACAAGCCTGCTTTGGCTAGAAGTGAGGAGGCCACCAGCCTAGACAGCCTCCCTTGCCCTTTACATGTTCTCTTACTGTTCTCACACATATCTTCTCTTTCCTTTCTTAAACTTTGCTCTTTGGAAAGTGGAGAAGATACAACTGGCTCGCTTTTATCCAGCTCTGACTGATGAGAGTTGGCATGTACCTTCTGGTGGTATTTTACCTTTAATGCAGCATAGCACCCATGTAGTGGCAGCTTCCAGGGGCATCCCAGAGCCGTCTGTTGAGCATAAAAGGCTATTGGGGCAGGCATGGGGGGAGAAGCAAGGTTTCCACAGCTGATGCCACTTCTTTTCCAGTTCTTTGGAGTGGCCTGTGGTATCTTGTGACCTTCAGGCTGGCAAGTAAAAACAGACTCAGCAAACTGAATTCTCAGAATATTTTACAAGGAAGCCATTTTATTAGGTCTTTGAGACTGGAAGGCTGATTGTGGGTGTGTGGGTCTGTGTATGGGTGACTGGCTATAGTGTGGGTGATGACTTTCTTTGGTGAAGTCTGATTTAAAATTTTAGTATTAAAGGACAGAGATTCAAGATTTTAGTCACTCATGTGGAATTAGGTTTAGGAAGATTCTGTGGGGCTTTACAAAAGGCAATAGAGAAAGGCTGGCAGAAGTCGTGTGTGTGTGTGTGTGTGTGTGTGTGTGCACTTTTGTAGTTTCCAAATCTCTCATTTCATCCTCACAAGAAACTTCCAAAAGTGGGTTCTAGCATTTCTGTTTCAAAGATGAGGACTTGCCCGAGATGTTGTGGAGTTGCGGTATTAACCCTGCTGAATGAGAGTAAAGACCATTACTTAAATTATTTGGTCAAGTAGTACAAGCTTTATTTTCTGTCAGAGAGGGATATATCCCAAAGTAAGGTTTGATAAAATAGCATCAAATATAGGAGACAGGGGGTTTTATATAGCAACACCCCCAAACAAAACAAAACTGCGTGACTAAGGGGTTTTCAAGGGTTGGGTGATTTCCAGAGGAATTTTGGTTATATAGGAACTTGGCTGAACATTTCTAAATTATTTGGTAGAACATCTTATCATCAGGGTGGAGGTTAGGATATAGAGTATAAAACGTGTCAAATTCAAGAAAATGGGTCAAGACTTGGTCAAATCCAAGTTTTACAGAAAACAAAAATGATCTTATTTTGGCCTTGTAACAAGATGGTTTCTAATCCTAAAATGAAGTTAGGCAGGCCTGTCAGGGGTTCTTTTATCTTGTCTCTGCATCCACTGCATTCAGATTTTATTTAAGTCATTAAACTCAGTCACTGTGTGGCATCAAAGGCGATGTACTCAGATGCTTCCACTTTGGGCCACAGTTGATCGGAACAGTGATTACTTCTTAGAGATCACTATTCTGGGTCTCTTTCAGTAAGGAGGATGGAGGATGGAGGGGGCAAATCAAAGTCCAATTGGATGCATGAGACAGAGAATGCTCACTGTCTCTCACTGTAGAGTGCCTGGAGCAGGTGTTCTTGGCCACCTCAACCTCAGTAGGTTGCAGATATGCTTGCATGAGAACCCGCTTTGCAGTTTAATTCAGTCTGAGAGAGACTTGCAGCCTTCATTGTTTACTTTGGCAGGGAGAGGCCTAGTGTATCTAACCCAGTCAGTTTCAGGAACTTCCTGAAGCTGTTATGAGTAGTTGACCTTCCCACTTAATGAGCTTTCCTACAGAATGTAATGTTTCAATGTCAGAGGAAACTGTTACACACCACACATAAATTAAAAAAATAGTAACAAAAGAAGGTAAAAAAAAAATCCTAACCTTATAGTGGATGTGGGAAATACTTAGATTTCATCTTAACATCAAATTAATTTATACCACATAAAGGTGTTTATGTGGTATGCAATATCTGGTCTTCTCTGTTTCTTACAAATAAACATTTAAAAGGGCATAGAATAGACAAAGCAATAGCTGTTGGACCTGAGTGAGAAGGAATTTTAATTTATGCTAGCTTTCTCTGTATTATAACCATTTATATTCTAGAAAGCCAGGTTTTACCTATAGACTTACTCAATCTGTTTTTAAACGTGTCTTTATGTGTGTGCATGCATGTTCTTAGGTACATATTTGTAGAGGGAAGTTGTGTATGTACACACATGTGGAGGGTGGAGGACAGCCTCCAGTGTCATCCTCAGGGACACTATGCACCTCCTTTGAGTCAGGGTCTGCTACTGGGAGTTCAGCAGTTAGGTTAGACTTGATGGCCAAAGTGCCCCAGGATCCCTTGTCTCTACCTTCCCAGTGCAGAGATTACAAGCATACACCACCAAGCCTGGGTTTTTATGTACACTTTGGGAATCCAGCAAGGCAAATACTTTGCCAGCAAAGATACCCCATTCCATCTTCTTGACTACACTGTTTAGTTATGCTAAAGTATGCAGATGTATTATATTTAGAGTAGAGTTTATAAAGTTTCTTTTGTACCATAGTTTTTTGGTTTTTTGTTTTTTGTTTTTGTTTTTTGTTGTTGTTGTTTTTTGTCTAAAGTTCTGAGTTCTAGATTGAGTTTTCACATAATCAGATTCTAGTAACAGCGACCTATGGTCTAGGGAATAGTGGAATCTGGGCTTAGATCTGACTTTAGATCCCATTTCTGCTCCAGACTATTTTGTGAACATAGGCAAACCACAGTTTATCTGTGGAGATATGAATATTTATCTTATAGGGTTACTGAAAGAATAAAATGAGTTTTATAAAATACAAAAATTATAAAAAATGCATTCCATAATAAGCATTTAACATATGTAAATAAGAGGTCTGGATCTCATTAACCTTGTGGCAGAGCTATTGTGGGTGCTTTCGATGGTTAGGAATAACCTCTTTATTGACAGGTTGTATAAATCATATGTTGTAAAACTCACCCTTCAGCATATTCACAAATTCTCCAACAATCATCAGTATCTAATTTTAAAATAATTTCTTTTTCTCCAAAAGATACTTGACCCTCTGACCTAGTGGCAAAGCCTGCTCTGATTTACATTCATAACCAAAATGAAGCCAGGCTCATCTAATTCACCATGTAGAAATCAAGTCTTGCTTTCCTTATTTAAGTTATCCTGGCAGGAGTGAAAAGTTGTCACCCCAGGGCTTTGATCTGAATTTCCTTAATAACTAAGGATGCTGTATATTTTTTGGTGAAATGTCTATTAAATCTTTTGTCCATCTTTTTTAGGTGACTGTTAACTCTTTCAACCCACTGAGTTCCCATTATATATATATTTAAAAGTAGTTTTATTTTGTTTCTTTTTAGTTTGTTAGTGATGTGGTCTCATTGACCTGACCAGCCTCGCACCCTTTTTGTTAAATCTAAAAATCTGGGTGGGTATGGTGGTGCACACTTTTAATCCCAGCACTCGGGAGGCAGAGGCAGGTGGATCAATGTGAGTTTGAGGCTGGCCTGGTCTATAAAGTGAGTCTAGGATACACAGAGAAACCCTGTCTCAAAACAAAACAAAACAATACCATCACCACCACAACAAAAAAACATGAGACTATCAAGAGGAAAAAAACAGTTCCACCATTTTATGCCGAATATGAACCAAGCTTTAATTAAATACTGGACAGGATGATGAACTCTGGCCAGGACCATTATGGGTTCCCAAGAAATGGCCACAAGTCACATTTTGCAGAGGCTTAAAAAGGCAAAATCTCAAGGCCACTTCATTCTCCATTAGCTCCAATCAGGGCCAGTATATGTCCTGACATATTTTCTGCCTATGTACCTCCCGCCCACATCCAGTCAAGTGCAACCAAACTTGTTTAGGGGACCGAAAACATGCAGCTTGTTATTACCTAAGAACTATAGCCGCTAGCATTCCAGGAAGTTATCTGTCCTTGGGAACAGGGGCGCTTATAGATTAACTTTGATCCTTACATATATAGACCAGGCTGGCAATGAACTCGCAGAGACACGCTGGCCTCTGGAGCCAGAGTGTTGTATAAACATGTGTATTTACCCTCATTACGCCCTCACTGTAAATTTTTATATATTCAATTAGTTTGTCCATCACAACGATATAGACTGAAAATGTAATTTTCCAAGATGTTGATACAGATAAATTTAAACTTCTGAGTTATATTTTTTCTTTGCTGCATTATCAAAAATAAATACAATCCTAGGGGAATAGAGAGAAGGCTTGGCAGTTGAGACTACTTCCTGTTCTTACAGAGTTCAGTTCCCAACACCCATGTCTGATGGCTCACAACTACCTGTGAACGGCCCAAGCAGCTGTGCTGCGACAGCTGTGCTTCTTAAGACTGTACTTCTTAAGACAGGCTTCTTAAGACTGAGTTTCTGTTTCCTGGTGATGTTCCCACAGTTGTTTAGATCATGCTTCTGTTTCTCAGAACATGATACTATAGTCCATGGAAATGAGATACAATAACTCAATAACCTCCCTGAAAATCAGAAACAATAATTTAGTAACCACCTTGAAAAGGCCCCAAGCACTTGAACAATTAAATTAAAGGTTAGTTAGAAATGCTTTGTTTAGGTAGTCAAAATTATATGGTTACCCAGACACTTTTTGTTAGCACTCTTTGTTACCTAGGCACACCTTGTTACCTGGACAATCCATGAAGTTCCCCCTTCCCCCATCCCCTAGGGAAATCCCCTGTCTTTAAATTGAGCCTGCGTGTTCAGTTCAGGGTCACCATTCTATGGATGGTGATTCCAGCATGCTGGCAGTTTCTGCAGAATAAATGCTCCTTGCTTCTGCATACTGCTTTACTCTGAGGTCTTTCAGCGACTCCTGGACCTAACACCTGTACCCCAACTGCAGAGACTCTAACAACCTCTTCAGGCAAAGCTGGATTTTGTGTTTCATGCCTATAACCCTAACTGTAGCACTGAAGAGGAAGAGGCAGGAGGACCCCCAAGAGTTTGAGGCCAGCTGGGGTAGTGAACTCCAGGACAGCCTGAGCTACAAAGTAAGACCCTGTCTCAAAATAGGCAGACTGACAGACAGACAGGTGTGACAGTTAGTACAGAACATATGTTCTCCTGTTCCTGTTTCTCATGGATCGATTTCTTTTCTTTCTCGCTCTCTCTCTTTCTGTTTGCTTTTCAAAACAGGTTTCTCCGTGTAGCCCTGGCTGTCCTGGATTAACTTTGTACACCAGGCTGGCCTTGAAATCACTAAGATCTGCCTGCCTCTGCCTCCTGAGTTCTGGGATTACAGGCATGTACCACCATGCCTGGGCCACTGATCAATTTCTAAAAGACACATATTTCAAAATGCTTAAATAAGCATGTCAAGTTGCCCTCCAGATTATTGAACTACCCTATATATTCGCCCTGTCACAAAAGAGTGTGTAAGATGTCCCTCAGGGCTATCCATCACTGCTGGCTGTTAGCTCACCTCCTGGTCAGCAGTGTGACTGAGGAGAAGCCAGCTCTTTCTAGCACTTCTGAACCAGGATCTGTGGGCATGTGGCTTAGTCTAAAAACTTTCCCAGAGTTAACTTTTGTGAGCAAATATTGTTGGGACCAACGCATCAATGTTAGGACCAACGCACCAATGTTGGGAAACGCAGGAATGTTGGGAAACGTGCGCCCGTGGAGGTTACACACGGGTTCACAAATTACACCACGAGATCAGTTCCACGTGAGAGGTTTATTAGGGGAAGAGGAAAGGGAATCGCAGAGAGAGAGAGAGAGAGGAGGAGGAGAGAAAGAGAAGAGAAGAGAGTAAGAGAGTAAGAGACCACGTGTCGGGGTGGGCCCTTTAAGTGGTCACCTGACTGGCTGAGGACACATGATAGGTTAGGTTGCTGGGTAACCCCAGAAGCAGCTTGTGTTCCAAAATACTAACAAATATGCCTTTTGTTTGTTTGTTTTCAGCCTTAGTTTGAACTGTTCTGCTTTCACTTACATGCAAGGAAAGCAATTCTGATGAACACATTTGGTAAAGGAATGATACTGGTCAACAAATGCAAGTTCATTGTTGTTGCTTCTAACCAGGTGGGGATTTTCCTTATCTGTTCTAAATACCTGACAAGTCACCTTAGACATGCAGTGTGGGGGCTGGCCTGGGCAATGTAGGATTTCGGCAGCCTCTCTGAACTCTAGCCACCATCTGCCAGTGAAAGGGTTAGACTAACTTTGTAACCTGTATGTCTTCTAAAGCCTATAGTTTTGGGTTTTAGGTCCAGGTTAAGTTTAAGCCTCTTAGTACCTTTCCAGAGAATGGAGGAATGTGACCCTATCTGTGAGGACAGATATTAAAAAAGCAAGCAATGACCTTCACTCAGCAAAAAGAAAGACCAGACCCTTGTCTTCAAGATAGTGTTTCTTAGCAACCAACCCAGATGGCCTCAATCCTTCTTCTGAGTAGCTCCTGACCTCCAGCCAAAGGATGAGCTAATCACCCACCTTCAATTGCAGCTGCATCCACACTTGGCAGGACTGGCCAAGCTTGAGCACCTAAGACTAAACAATTATCTTACTTTATAGCTTCCTCATCCAATCCTAAATTCCAAAACTGCAACTTCAAATTTCCCACAATTTTTCTTTTAAAAACCTAAAGCCTTTGTCTCCCGGGGCCACTCTTTGCTGACCGGCAGGGGTGGCCCCATTGCACAATGGTAAAATTAAACCTCTTGCTTTTGCAATGAGTTGCATGGTCTGTGAGAGTTTCTGGGAAGGGCATGATCTTAAACTCCTGAGCTGTGAGACCCCAGGTCTTACACCAGTAACACCCTCACTACCATGCCCTATTAAAACAACCAAAAATGTCTAGACTGGTCACCTCTAGTTGAGAAGCACTAACCTAAATAAACTGGTATTTTCCCAAGACCTGTTCATGGAGTAAGTTGAGGCATGTGTGAAGCATGCTGCACTGGTGTTAGGCATTTACCTATGTCTGGCTCTGTAAAATACTTTCATGTGTGCAATTACTGGAGAAGAAAGCATGAGAAACTAGTGTTGGTATAATGTTTTTTTGGAATGTACACAGTTTACCCTTGTTCATTCAAATGCTGATTTCTCTCCCCCACTCTGGTTTCAATCTGGACATTGCTTGATGATGTTTAGTCTAAGCATCACCTGTCTCAAGCTTGTGTAAACATGCCACCATTTGTTCTCTGTGTTGTCAATAAAACAACCAGCCAATGCTGAGCAATGGAGAATAGGGTGGGACATCCTGGTCCGGAGGGGAGGAAATGGAAGCAAGTGGGAGGACCAAGACAGCAGAGATTGGTAGGAGAGGACTTTGAAGCTCAGGGAGAGATGAACTGGACCTAAGATATGACTAAAAGCAATTATAATGTGGGAAAATCTGAATGGTAGGAAACTATGTGGGCTTGGGGGTTTAGGATGGAGTAACTATTGCCCAGCATTGTGCTCTAAGTTAATTAAATAAATCCCAGTCTCTGTGGTGATTTGGGTATACAGCTGGTTTAGGAATAACCTCTGCTTAACTAAAAGATAAATCAATATAAATATTAATACTCAACAACAAATGGCATGCCAATGTGGGGCAGAATTTACAATAATCTAACAAGAACTTACATAGAAAATAAAACTGGAGCAGTTTTTTAGTTCTGTTCCTTAAAAACAAAGCAAAGTCAGTTCCTAAACTAGGAGCTCACTGATTCCTGAGCAGACAGACCACCTGCAGAACAGCAAGGCCTCCAACAGGGTACAAAAAAAAAAATTGATACATACAAACCCCAGAGAGGCAGTTTCTTTAGATAAAAAATAAAATAAAATAATAAAAAAGTGGCTCTTTAACAAGGAAGCTTCTCAAAACCAGGCTTTGCTAACCAACTCAAAAAGTGAAATCCCTTTGAGAAGGGGTTCTTGCCAGTCTGAGGTGCAAACATTTGTGGACCCAATAACTTCCCAGAGTGAGGAAGGGGTCAGGATCCAGTGAACAAGGCAGAAAAGAATACCTCTTCCTGGAAACAGGAACCAGAGACAGACAGAAACCTCAAACATCTGAACTGGTAAGGTCTAGAAAACAAGCTGAGAGGCTGTTTAAACTGCTTTTTCAGGACAAAAGCTTAACTAAAGGAAAAAGGCCAGTATAGTAGGTCCAAACTAAGTGCTTTTCCAAGTCAGACAGGCACTCAACCAATTAGGGGAAGAGTAGGGATCTGGTATAATAATTCTAAGTTACAGGTGAGAGGCAAAACCATGCCCCTTCTGTGAGCTAATAAACAGGAGCATTGTGAGACGCAGCACAACACAAAAGAACACAGACTGGGAACAGAACTTATGATCAGGTAAATTGTTTAATAATAACACTTTTATGCTATACACAAATTTTAAGTAAACAAAGTGAACAGGATGGGAGAGACAATAAAACAAATTTCTTGGAGCTTGGCTGATAATCTCTTCTACAGTTTTAAGACAGAAATAAGGGAAAATTTAGAAATTATAACTATGGTTACATAGTTCTTAATTTAACTTTAATCATTGGATTAGCTTTTTATGTCTTCTCAAAGGCAAGGGCTTTAGAAAAGTACTGGAACAACACAAAGAACAAGCAAAACAATATAAAGAAAAAAATGAAGATTGGAAACGACATAAAACAAGAGACTCAAAAACTTACAAAACAGGATGAACAACAGGAAGATAGGGCAGAGGTTTCAGAAAAGATCCTGGAACAGCACAAAGAACAACTAGAACAAAATAAAGAAAAAATTAAAAGTTGGAAGTGAGGCATAAAACAAGAAATTCAAGATCTTATTGAATAAAACAAACAAAAGAGAGATAGAGAAGAGTTTAGAATACTAAGTAAAGAAAATACTCAGCAGAGATGAAGGATAAAAATAAAGAAAGCCAACCAAAGGTGGTTAGAAAACAAACGTCAGCTTAGCCAGTCAGTATACAAGAGACCAGCAGATGATGATCATCCACAGGATTATCATGAAGCTGAATGGTGCCCTGTAGAAGTGCTAGATCTGAGGAAATGTAAGGCAAGTGTCGCTAATTTTGGAATGCATTCACCATTAATAAATCAAATGCTGACTTCCTGGTCAATCAGAAGTAGAGTAACCCCAAAAGACTGGGAGGATATGGCAAAGGCAATATTAGAACCTGGTCCCTATTTTCATGGTGGAGAGAAGAGGCTAGGGAGATAGCACACAAAAATAGAGCCAGAGGTATTGGTGTTTCTAAGGAACAGCTGCTTGGTGATGGCCAGTATGCTGACACAGAGATACAAGCTGTACATAATGAGGAAACCTTAGCATCATGTTGCATAGCAGCCTTAAATGCCTGAGACAAGGTTGAGAAATCAAGAAAAAGGCCTGAGCCATTCTCTCAGGTCATACAAGGCCCAAGTGAAACATTAACTAACTTTTTGCAAATCTTGACCTCCGCTGTGGATAGGAGTATATCAGATCCACTTGCTAGAAAGGCACTAATATAATCTTTAGCTTTTGAAAATGCTAATACTGTATGCAAACAGGAAATAAGGCCATTAAGAGCAAGATCTGCACCAGGAGACGAATGGATTAGAAATACAATTGACTTCAGACCTCACTCATCCAGTATGACCTTAATAGTAGAAGCTACCCCTAAAGACCTTGGGAAAGGTCTTCATTGTGATGGGCAAGGTTGCTACAAGGGAGGTTTCAAGGAAAACCAAAATAATGCAAAAGGGAGCGTATGCTTCCTAGAATATGCAGAAGATGTGGCAATGGTTGACACTGGCCTAGTGAATGTTGAACAGTAACACATAAATGGGGTAATCCTTTATCAAAAAATGCCCAAGGGGGCCTCTTGCAGCCCCCAATACAGGACAGGGATACGTCTCCACAGAAAAATTAAACACCACTGCTCTGGGAATAAATATTAAAAAATCAGACAGTGAGGTCAGAGCAAGTTCTGTGGATAAATTAAAACAAACAAACAAAAAAAAACAGGAAGGAAACAAAAAACAAATATGTTGGCAAAGATCTATAAATGATCAAAGGCCAAAGTTAAAGATAATTTTAAATACTATTGAAATTGAAGGCATGGTGGATACTGGGGCTGATGTCACAATTATTACTCCTAAATCCTGGCCTCCAGATTGGCCACTTCAAGAGGTGGATATCCAATTCCAGAGTTGGAACTTTATCGAGAGTAAAACAAAGTGTCAGGTGGCTAAAATGTACAGGGCCAGAAGGTCAAATAGGAAAATTAAGGCCAAAAAAAAAAAAAAAGGTAATACTCCTGAAAAAGAAGTTAAAATTATTAAAAAATGCCATCCAAAAACAGTTACAGACTGTCCAGGCTGTCCATAGACAAAATAGAGCAGAGGCTGTTTTTTCAACTTCGTGTTGGGAAGCCACTGCTGATAAGTCCCCTACAGCCTTACCACTAAGGTGGTTGGCTGACCAACCCATTTGAATTGAACAGTGGTCCATGAGTAAAGAAAAATTACTGGCACTAGAACAGCTAGTCCTGGAACAGCTGGAGGCTCAACATACAGAGGAGTCCAACAGCCCCTGGAATTCTCCTGTATTTGTCATCAAAAAGAAATCTGGCAAATGGAGCATGTTAACACATCTCAGAGCAATTAACAAAATTATTCAGCCAATGAGATCATTACAATCTGCAGAGTGCCTTCCTTGTTAACTAAGGAATGGCCTATTATAGTGATTGATTTAGAGGATTGCTTTTTCACAGTTCCTTTACCTGAACACGATAGGGAAAGGTTTGCTTTCTCAGTACCCACTTTGAATAGAAGCTGTCCAATAAAGAGATATCACTGGAGGGTCTTACCACAGGGGATGTTAAACAGCCCTACTTTGTGCCACTATTTGGTACAACAGCTATTGGAGACAATTTGTAAGCAATTTCCTCAATCCATAATTTACCACTTTATGGATGACATCTTATTGGCTGATTCAGATACAAAAACATTAGAAAAAAATTTGATGAGATAAATAAAACTTTGCCTTGTTGGAGATTATGGATTGCTCCTGAAAAAATACAAAGAGGAGATTCTATTAATTACCTAGGATACAAAATAGGTCTACAGAAAATTTGACCACAAAAGGCACAAATTAGACAAAATCAATTAAGACCTCTTAATGATTTTCAAAAATTGCTGGAGATATTAACTGGCTACAGCTTACCATTGGTTTAGCTACTCAAGAGCTAAGTAACTTATTTCAAACCTTACAGGGTGATAAGTACTTAAATAGTTGAAGAATGTTATCAACTGAAGCTCTGGTAAAAAGGAAATTACAAGATGCATCTATAGACTGTATTGATTCAAAGATGGCCTGTATTTTGGTTATTTTGCTTTCCACTCATTCTCCCACAGGAATTCTTTTTCTAATTAAATTTTTATTTTTTATATTAATTACAGTTTATTCACTTTGTATCCCAGCTGTAGCCACCTCCCTCATTCCCTCACAATCCCACACTCCCTCTCTCATCTCCTCCCATTCCCATCTCCAAGTCCACTGACAGAGCCCTCCCCTTCCATCTGACCCTAGCTTATCAGGTCTCATCAGGACTGGCTACATTGTCCTCCTCTGTGGCCTAGCAAAGCTGCTCCCCCCTCGGGGGTGGTGTAAAAGAGCCAGCCTCAGAGTTCATGCCAGAGACAGTCCCTGTTCCCCTTCCTTGGATACTGAGCTACCATGGGCTACATGTGAACAGGGGTTCTAGGTTATATCCATGAATGGTCCTTGGTTGGAGTATCAGTCTCAGAAAAGACCTCTGTGCCCAGATATTTTTGTTCTGTTGCTCTCCTTGTGGAGCTCCTGTCTTCTCCAATTCCCATTATTTCCCCCTTCTTTCACAGGATTCCCTGCACTCTGCCCAAAGTTTGATTAAGAGTCTCAGCATCTGCTTTGATACACTGCTGGGTAGAGTCTTTCAGAGGCCCTTTGTGGTAGGCTCCTGTCCTGTTTCCTGTTTCCTCCTTCTTCCAATGTCCATCCCATTTGTCTTTCTGAGTGAGGACTGATCATCTTACCCAGGGTCCTTCTTGCTTAGCTTCTTTAGGTGTACAGATTTTAGTATGTTTATCCTATATTATAGATCTAGTATCCACTTATAAGTGAGTATATACCATGCCACAGGAATTCTTAGGCAGAGGGAGGACTGTGTCTTAGAATGGATATTTCAAACAAAATTAAAAATTAGAAAAGGTTTCTGAATTGATCCTAAAAGGAAAAATGAGACTTTATCAATTAGCTGGAATAGATCCAGCTGAAATTGTGACTCCCTTTATCACTGCTGAGATTGCGTCATTATGGGCAGACACAAATATTGGCAAAGAGCTGGCTGTGAATTTTTGGGAGAAATCAATAACAAATACCCAAAAGGCAAGCGACTTCAGTTTATTAAAAGAACTTAATTGGATCCTCCCTCATATAATAAAAGGAACTCCGATTTCTGGAGCTCCCACATTTTATACGGATGCCAGTAAATCAAAAAGAGCAGGTTATGAGTCAGAAAATGTGAGTAAAGTGGTAGAGTCCTTATGATTCAGTTCAAAAATAAGAATTATATGTAATTCTCTTGGTGTTATCAGATTTTCAAGAATCTCTTAATATAGCCACTGATTCTCAATATGCAGAAAGAGTTGTTCTGCATATAGAAACTGCTGATCTAATTCAGAATAATTCAGACTTAACTTCACTGTTTCCTCAGTTACAACAAGTAATCAGAAATAGAAATAATCCACTGTATATAACACATATCAGATCTCATACAGGTCTACCAAGCCCTCTAGTACAAGGCAATGATGAAGTTGTTCAACTACTGATAGGAAGCGTATTAGAGGCTTCAGAATTTCATGAAAAAAAAGAAAAACATCATGTTAACAGCAAACGTTTAAAAAGAGTTTTCTATCATTTGACAACAAGCCAAAGAAATTGTGAGAAAATGTCACACTTGTTTTTATATAGCCAAACTCCACTGCCTGCAGGAAGTAACCCTAAATGTAACAAAAGAAATGAAATTTGGCAAATGGGCGTGTTTTATTTTACAGAGTTTGGTAAACTGAAATATGTGCACCATACTATAGACACATATTCAGGGTTTCAATGGGCAACAGCCTTAAATCACGAAAAGGCTGATTCAGTTATTAGAAGTGATGGCAGTTATGGGTATTTCTAAACAAATTAAGACTGGTACTACAGCATTTGTCTCCAATAAAATGGAAAGATTTTTTCACGTTATAAGATAAAGCATGTCATAGGTATACCTCACAAGCCTTTCTTGTTATAAGATAAAGCATGTCGTAGGTATACCTCACAAGCCTACCAGTCAAGCAGTGTAGTCGCCCACGACCGATAGAACTGCCTGCACAAGGGCCCGGGAATTAAAGAGACAGAGAACACGAAGAAGTGATGCCAAGACAGTGCTCTGATCAAGGCACCATCTTTATTACAGACTAAACTATAGGTTTCCAAGTAAACATATCCAAGCAAAACAGGAGGTGTCTGCTGAAAACAACAAGAATAGCGAGCCAGCATGACTTGCACGCACGTGACCATCTCAGGTCCAATGGAATGGCTACCTCAAAGCAGTCATTGAAAAATCCATCGTGCTTTCAGTGACATACTTAACAAACAGAGAGGGGTATCAAAGACCCTCAGAAATAGATTCAATAATGCTTTATTGACCTTAAATTTCTTAAATGCTAATGAAAAACAAACAACAGCTGTGGAGAGACACTGGGTTATAGAATTATTTTAGCCTATATATTTCAAAGATACCGTAACTTCACAATGGAGAACAGGGAATGTGTTATGCTGGGGAAGAGGTTTTGCATACAGGAGAAGAGAAATTATGGGTTCCATCAAAACTAATAAAAATCAGATATGACTGAGGAAGACCACTAGAAGATCTTGGCCCCACACAAGAAGAGAGAAATCAAGAAGACCAAACAAAACAGGTAACATAAAGTGCTGATCTCTTCACATGGGAACAACTCTGAAATTGAGTGAGACATAAAATATGTCTTCAGCCAGAACTTCAACAATATATGACCAATAAATCCTTGGCAATAATATCCTCAAAATTTATTATGCCATTTGTTGAAAGTTATTTAATATTTACTATTAATTATCTTTTAGTAATGCTGCTGTTATTCCTAAACAGCTGTTTAACCAAATCACCACACAGAGACTGGGTTTATTTAGTTAACCTAGAACACAATGCTGGGCGATAGTTACTCCATCCTAAACCTCCAAGCCCTCATAGTTTCCTAACATTTAGATTTCCCACATTATACTTGCTTTTTTTTTTTTTTTTGTGATATCTTAGGTCCAATCCATCTCTCCACGTAGTTCCAAGATCTCTCCTCCAGCTCTCTCTCCTAGCTCTCCTCTTGCACCTTCTCCTCCCACTCATTTCCTGCCCTCTGGCTCCTCCCCTCTTTCCTGTCCTCTGGCTGCTCCCTGCTCAACATTGTGTCTAGTTGCTTTATTTTGTCCTGTTTACACGAGAGCTGAGACAGGATGCGAGCTGAGACAGGATGCCCAGAATGAGCATCACATACATTTATAATTTTAGAACTGTATAATGCTTGTGAAAAATTATGTTTGCAGAGCAAAAGAACTGGACACCAAAGATGCTGGATCAAACCTGACAGAATTCATCTTTCACATGCTGAGACATTGACACATCTGTTCCAGCATCCTGCATGTTCTAGCATTATGCTCTGTTCCTGCCTCAACTGCTTCAGTCACTGTTTCTCTTCAAAGGCTGCTCCCAAGGGAACTTTGAAGAAAGCTGCTAATCTCAATTGGTCCAGCATTTTAGACTGTTCCAAATAGGACTTCTATTAAGCCTGAAATTTCTCAATATTCAAAGACTGGACCACAAATGTTAATGCTTGCTTAATTGATGATTTTTCCCAATTTCCTTTGAGCCCCCTAACAGGATTTTTGCATGTCCAAAAGTCAGCTAGAAGAAATCCATGAGAATGACGTCCAATTTTCTTTAAGGGGGGTTGGGTAGGTTTTGGGTTGTTTTCTGTGGCTGTGAATGTTTATTGTCATTGGGAGATAGTTAAAAATTATTAATGGTCTTATTCAGAGAGAAAACAAGGTTAGACTCAGGGATTTCTCTCTTATCCTTTTCTCTTTCTTTCTCAGATAAGGAGAAAATAAAGAAAAGGGAATACAGAAATATCTTATAGGAATAATAAAACAAAAGGTAGATTATTGAATCTACTCAACTTTATTTGTTATTCTCAAAAAAGGTTATTTTTTAACTCTGGTATAGGATTTTGTATATTAATGCAAAAATAAGTCTATTTTTAATACATTGGTAAATTTTACTATATTGATACAAATTCAAGATTATTTCCTATACTTTTTAAAAAATATTTATTTATTCATTATGTATACATTCTTCTGCCTGCATGTACACCTGCACCAGATCTCATTGTAGATGGTTGTGAGCCACCATGTGGTTGCTGGGAATTGAACTCAGGACCTTTGGAAGAGCAGTCAGTGCTCTTAACTTCTGAGCCATCTCTCCAGCCCCCTACTTCCTATACTTTTAAACTTCCATCACAAACTGTTTAGAGTATTAGGTAATAGCTAATTGTTAGTTAATCAGTTCATAGTTATGTCAGACACTATTCTAATTTATCACAGGAATATACATCCTAGGTTTAACAGATAGATATGATTTTGTAGACAGGTCAATTACATAACGATAGGTAAGTCTTCAAAAACTTCAGAGACTTACAGAATATGGCATTTTAAATTTTCTTTTTTTAAAAAAAAATTCTTTGACAATGAGACAGGTCATCTGGCAGCAGCCAGCCTACCTCAAAGAAGATGAAGAACATCAAAGAACCTCCATATGGAGATGGCTTCTGATACAGCAAATGAGCCAATTGGGCGAAAAGAAAATGCCCTTGTTTCATGACAAACAGAACTCTGCCAAGACAGGGTAAGCAAGTCCTAAATAGTTCCTGCTTCACATATATGTCTGTCAAATATTCTGAGCCAGAAGGCTGAAGATGATGCTCCAACGTTACAGAGAGTTACGGGTTTAGGCAACAAATTGTCTCTGTCAATTTTTTATTTTTCGGAAGCTGCTAACATGCACTTCCTATTACCCCAGTAATTAATTTTATTCCTTCTCAAGTCTCTGGTGGGGTTGAAAACCAAATAGTTACAGTTCCACAATTAAGCTTAAGTTGTTTAGAAGTTAAGAAAATGTTTTCATAGAGGTTATACCAATAAGGATAAAAGTTAATTTAGGTATAGGACTCTGAACTCGTCAAGTTAGGATAAACAAATACTTTCTCCTAAGTTGCTAAATACACATAAACTGAACATTGCATATGTAAATCTTACCTAATAGTTTTCATAACTTTAATAATTATTATTGTATTGAAAGAAAAAGAGCCTTTTATTGGACTTAAAGTTGAAAATGTTGGTTATAATGTTTTTGTGGAATGTGCACAATTTACCCTTGTACATTCAAATGATGATTTCTCTACCCCACTATCTGGTTTCAATCTGGACATTGCATAAGCATCACAAGTCTCAAGTTTGTGTAAACATGCCACCATTTGTTCTCTGTGTTGTCAATAAAACAACCAACGACAATGCAGTGCAATGGAGAGACTAGGGTTGATCATCCTGGTCCAGAGGGGAGGAGAAGGAAGCAAGTGGGAGGGGTAGGAGAGCAAAGATTGGAAGAAGACTTTGAACCATGAGGAGAGATGAACCAAACCTAAGATACGACTAAAAGCAAGTATAATGGGTAAAATCTGAATGGCAGGAAACTATGTGGGCTTGGAGGTTTAGGATGCAGTAACTATTGTCCATCCAGCATTGTGCTCTAGGTTAATTTAATAAATCCCAGTCTCTGTGAGGTGATTTGGGCATACAGCTGGTTTAAGAATAACCTCTGCTTAACTAAAAGATAATCAATAGTAAATATTAATATTCAACACCAAACTAGCATTAGTTTTCAAACCTGTGAGGAGTGGGAGAGAGGTACAAAAGTGAAGTTAGAAGAAAAATCTTTTCATTTCATGCTTTTTAAAAAAGTATTTAAACTTTAACTTTTAATATGTTTATTATGCACATGTGCTACTTTTGCAAAGTTTAGGAAGTGGTTAACTTTGTTTAGCTCAACAGCTCCTAACCTACTCAGCTCCACCACCTTCTGAAGAACACCCAGAAAGTACTCTGGGAAACATCCCCTCTGTTCACCCTCTCTGAGTCCCGTTTGATGACTCAGTGATTTCATCGGTGCAGTCTGAGAAAGTTCAGAGGATTTTGGTATAGCCTACTTCAGCAGCTTCATCAGAACCACTGTCACTCAGTTCACATACACCAGAAAGTCAAAAGTTTAATAATCTTGCCTCTTCTCCCCCAAAATCTGCTGGTGAGAATAAAGTTACTCTTTCCAAATACTTCTAGCTGTCCTAATCTCTTTCCTTCTGTTTCCTGTAAATGTGGTTTCCAACTACTTTTGTGTTGATATTCTAGCACTTGCTGGCAATGTAAGACAGAGATTGATTTTTCTTAATATAATAACTGTTAGATCCCTACCTGCTGCAGGGCGTGCCTGGCCTACCCTGCCCTCTACCTAGGGCGGGGCTTACCCTCTCCCAGAGGTCCTTTACTGTATAATCCTGACATTTTGGTTCCGTGTGGCCTTTCCCCCTTCCCACACTCTTCTGCCCTTCTTCCCTTCCTCTTCCCCTCCTCCCCCTTTCCTCTACTCTATTCTTTCTTTATCTCTCTTCTTCTCTCTGTCTCTCCTCTCTGTGTACATGGCTCTCTCCTTCTGTCTTCCCCTCCAGGGCTACTCCTAATAAACCTGCATTTATATAATTTAACTTAGTCTTACCATTAGCTTATTTCATTTTATTTCTATCAATAACCATTTGCTGAAAGAATTAGTGCTATGCTAATACAAATGCTGGGCCCAGAATTGTTAAAGGCACTAATTACTTAGTACCACCTTTTAAAGAGGATGATCATAGGACTGGTATAGCACAAGACTTTAGTCTCAGGGAGCAGAGGCAGGTGGATCTCTGTGAGTTCAAACCCAGCCTAGTCTACATAGTGAGTTGTAGTCCAGCCAGTGATACATAGTGTACACACATACATCTCACTATGTCTCACTGTGTCATAAAAACAAAAAAAACACAGCAGCAACAACAAAAGATGATGAGAATGTTCTCCATCTTACAGCTGAGAAAGTTGGGCTCCAGATAAATGAGTTTTCAAGGGATGGGTCCATGATTCTAACCTGTGCATTATTTCTGCCAAGTGCTAAATTCTTACTCTGTTCTATTTTCTCACGTCTCCTGTTTCTTCAGCAGCCATTTTTTCTGCTACTTTAAGACTCTAATGTGAGATCTGTCTGTGCTAGAAGCAATCAGTGGTTGATAAAAGTGCTGAGGATGTGTCCCTTAACAAAGCTTTGTTGTGGAGTCTGATCTCTGCTACATTTTAGAACAAATTTCCAAGAAAACTCGGCCTTCTCACACCTGCTATTTTATTCTCAACTGCTGAAATGATTAAATTAAAATGTAATTGAATCTTGAGAAAGTTACGCATCTACAGGAATAAAACGTACTATTTTTTATATATGGCTTCTCAGTATTCCAGCCGTTAGAGAACCATTAGGGTGTCTTTGTTTCTTGGAATGAGGAGAACTTATTCATCTCTGCATTAACTCATCTCAACTGCATAATTCACTGCCTACCTCCAATAATGTGTAAGTTTTCAAAAGCCGGAGACACAAGTGCCTTTTGTTGAGGAACAGAAGACAAGTGCTAACAGTCTCCGCCTCCAGTCATTAACAAGAGCCACAGTCCACTGGGTACTTCTTTAAAGTCTTAGGCAGCAAATGAGACTTCCCATCTGGCATTTCTTGCCTTTAAGATCCTTGAAGCAATCAGTTAAGAGCCAGTAATGGCTAATTCAATTGTTTTTATTGTGCTTGCTTTGACTTTGTTGTATTAGGTCATTCCTTCGACAGTTTTCAGTTATTCTAGTCTCCCTACCCTCTAAAGATTGCATAAACCAGTGGTTTCCAAAGAATCCAAGTGGAAGGGAGCAGATTGACAAGATGGCTCAGGCAGTAAAGTCACATGCCACCAACTTGAGGTCAATCCCCAAACCAAAAGCCACACCAAAGAAAAGAAAGCTTTAACAATTCACCAGAAGCCATGAGGACCAGCAAAGCCTCTGCGCTGCTGATTTTCTTCATCTGCCAATTGTAAGGGAAAGGTTATATGAGTCTGGCTCATGGCTCAAGTGTTTACAGTCTATGTTACCTGTGAATCATGTAGTTCCCTGAGCCCTGGTTCTTGCCTAAGAAGAGTAAGAACTTGTAAACCTGTGTTAAAGCAGCGTTACCAGCTTTAAGAGATATTGGACGAGCCCCAACTCCTCATGTAGGTTGACAGTCTGCAAGCAGCTGGCTGTCCATCCATTTTTCATTCATTCTGTTAGCTCCCATAAGTAGCTGCTGTGTGCTGAGCAGTGGAAACACCGGGATAAACTGACAGTCTGGTCAAGTGTATATGCAAATAAGATTGACAAAGCAGCACAAAAAATAGGCAGAGTAGGAGCACAAAGGGAGGGGTGGGGTTTTGAAGTGTAGGAGAGTGGGTAATGAGCAGGCTTCAGGGGGGAAGTTGAACTGCAGGTCATTCCAGAAAAACCAATATCAATAATAAAATTTTTCCTAAGAGTATTTTTTTAATCTATATAAAATGTTGGAGGGCAAAACAGGAAACCCAGTGAGATTCAAGGGCAAGCATTTCCTTCCCAAGTCTCTTGTGCTTACTGCAGGCAGTCTTGGAAGTTTCCTGCCAGACAAGAGAGAGGAACAGCCTGACTCAGAGTCATTAGCTCCTCAGGATTTTCTTTTAAAAGAAGTTGATTTCATTTCAAATGATCTCTGGTGGCTTTGGGAAACCCCTCCCTGCAAAACAGCAATATTCAAAAGTGATTCAGGAGGAAATGATTCATTCAGGATCTATATGTGCCACATGTGACAGATCACACAGGGTTGCTATGCATCACAGGTTACAGTGTAAATGTGGCAGGGCAGGCTGCCTGGGGATGAGCTTTTGTCCCAGCATTTACTGACTATGTGGCCTTGGTACTGGGAGAGATAAATGGCATGATTTGTACAGAGAAAGCATCATAGCGTTTGGTACAAGAAATGAAAATAGATTCCTATTCTTACTTGGACATGTTTCCTAGTGCCACTATATAGTTCTCCATCCACTGCCTGCTGTGTTATCATCTTGGGTTAAATTCATAGCCATCTTTGTAACATAGCTCAAAATCAGAGAGAATGCTTTAAAGTATAACAACGCCTCAATGTTAGGATATGTATGTATGTATGTATATATGTATGTATATATGTATAAATGTATGCCTCCTAGAGTTTGATCATGTGGAAGACCATAATGAAGATACTTTGTGGAGGTTAACTAGAGAAACAGTAAGTTGGAAGAACTACAGACATTCCTTCTAGGTTAAGGCTAGGCAGTAAAGCTTGGGGCAGTATGAAAATAAGGCTAGAGCAAAACAAAGCAAATACAGCTTGTATTTTTATAGCTTTCTTCCTATCCTCTGTCTAGATTTTCTTGGAGCATCTGGTATAACTTGTTCTAATATGCTTTCATTTTTTTATGGTGACCTCTACCATCTAAACACAGCTAACTGGATAGTCCTCCTCCAGTGAAACAATGGATGCCTACTTATTGCTTCACGGTTCACATGTCCCAGATGCTAGTTTCACTTTTTCAAAACTTCAAGAAAATCTTCTCTCCAAAGTTCTCTTTTAGTCTTCAGACCATCTTGGATACAAGATTGTTAGGCTAAAGAAATAGGAATGGAAGAGATACATTCTTCTCCCTGAGAGCCATCTATCTGAACATCTTTCATGTGCTGCATAGTGGGGCGACAGGACATATAGCCCTGTCCCTGAAAAATAAACAACTCCCTGAATATGAAGGAGTGTGAACATGTAAAAAACATGGTTAGCTACAAGACCCTTCTCTTGAGAGTAGAGGCAGGCCCTATTCTTCCTAGCCCTGCAGTATAGTGTAAGGGTGTTCTGTTGAACCAAATAGAACTTTGTTTGCACTTGAGTTGAGCCAACAGACAGCACTGGGAAGGTGGTGGAAGCCTTTAAGAAGTGAGGACCAATGGAAGGTTAAGTCACATCTTGAGAGCAGATTGGAGGCTCTGGTCACATCATAAGGTTCCACCTTGCACTCCTACTATGGTGCACTGCCTATTCTAAGCTCCAATCAACAAGGTCAACTGGCAGAAATCTTCCAAACCATGTACCCAAATACATGCGTCCTCTTCATAAGATGATTTGTCACAGGTATTCATTACGATACCAGAAATCTGGTTAGTGTAGCTCACACAAAGGGGAGGTCGGTTGTGGGAAACTAACAAAAGAAGAAAACTAAGGAGGATCAGCAGTTTTGTCTCAGAGTCAAATGTAGTCTGGCCTGACTACAACCTACGTGCAGACCCAGATAATGGAACTTTACTCCTCAGTGATGGAAAACATGAAGCAAAGACTCTCAGTTGGGCTGAGTGGAAGGATGCAATGAACGTTGACAGTTATGAACCCATCTTAAAGTTATGAGCCTCTATGCATCTGGGATGTTCATCACTGGGTAAGACTGAATTACACCAGGCACCATCAAGGAGGAATTCTAGGGAGAGGAGGTGGAGAAAGATATATCAGGAGACAATGTAGTCTTTAGAAAATCCCACGGGAAGATCTTCAGGAGATGCTGTTCTTGGGTACCATTTCCCAACTTCATGTTCCCTGGGGATAATTTACAAGTTTAAAATTGGAAGAGGAGCTGGACATGGACATGGTGGCACATGCCTGTAATCCCAACACTTAGGAGATGGAGGCAAAAGAATTAACAGTTAAGGCTAGCCTTGGATTCATGAGATCCTTTCTCAAAACAAAACAAACTAGCAACAAAAAGCCACAAATAAAAGCAGAAAAAGATGGGAGTGGTAATAGAGCTACTTTCTAATTTGTCTAACACCCTGGATTTAAGCTCCAACATCAAGATAAATAAAAACAGACAGTAAGCAGATCTTAATCTATATTAATTTCACTTTGAAAAGTGATAGGCCCTATGGGTGTAAAAAAATATTAGTAAAAGACAATGTTAGCTTCATGTATGACTCAAGAGGTTGGAATGATTCTGTGAGTGTGACATGGAGCTAAGAAGGATAGGAGTCATGGGTGGGGTGGGGAAGAGAGAGGAAATAGAAGATATATTTATAGTCCCTGCTATCAAGGCAGACAACAGAAGGGCAAAGTAACACCTACTAGCCTCACCATTGCCAAGGGAGGTAGGGAAATCTCTGAGAATTTGAGGCCATCCTAGTCTACATAGAGAGGTACAGACCAGTCAAGGGTACATAATGGGCCCTTGTCTAAAAACAAAATAAAGCCAGACAACAGCAAGAAGTAAAATCTAAAACTGCTCAACAATGAGCCACATCAGTATAATTCAGTGTTAGAAAGTGTTCAAGTCCACATCTTACTACTGGGTATCCTAAGTAAGAATTACATAAGGGCAGCAGGTATTATACTATAGTTTCTGTTTATATAAAATTTAAATATATCAAAATTTATGTGACAGGAGTAAGATGAAGGCAGAGGAGTTTAGAGGTATTAACAGCTGAGTGATGCAATCCTTAGATGTGGTTGGAGATGCAGTTATAGCCCTTCTTCACTTGAAAAGAAACATTTGCTATGGATCTGGGAAGACATGGAGAACTCTGAGAGCTAGAGGTAGAGATTAGCATCAAGAGGAGATGCTACATCTGCACAGGGGTTCTATGTAATCTCTATGAGTGTTCCTTGGTTGGAGTCTCAGAAAAGATCCCTGGGTCCAGATTTTTTGATTCTGTTGCTCTCCTTGTGGAGTTCCTGTTCCTTCCAGGTCTTTCTATCTCCCCCTTCTTTCATAAGATTCCCTGCACTGTTGTGGAATCTCTTTTTTGAATTTATTTTTATTTTTATTAATTACAGTTTATTCACTTTGTATCCCAGCTGTAGCCCCCTCTCCCATCCTCTCCCAATCTCACCTTCCCTCCCTTTTCTTCTCCTATGCTCCTCCCCCAGTCCAATGATAGGGGAGGTCCTCCTCTCCTTCCATCTGACCCTGGCTTTTAACACATAAACTGGTTATGTGGGTTATTAATATTTATTATATATTTATCTTTTAGTCGATCAGTAGTTATTCCTAAACCAGCTGTATACGCAAATCACCACACAGAGACTAAGATTTATTTAATTAACCTAGAGCACAATGCTGGGCAATAGTTACTCCATCCTAAACCTCCAAGCCCACACAGTTTCCTACCATTCAGATTTCACCCATTATACTTGCTTTTAGTCATATCTTAGGCCTGGTTCATCTCTCCACGTGGTTCCAAGTCCAGCCCTGCCAACCTCTGCTCTCCCTTGCTTCCTTCTTCTCCCCCCCGGACCAGGCTGTCCTACCCTATTCTCCCCCTTGCACAGCACTGACTCATTGTTTTATTGACAACACAGAGAACAAATTGTGGCATGTTTACACAAACTTGAGAAAAGTGATGATGCAATGTCCTGACTGAAACTGGGGTAGAGAAATCAGCATTTGAATGAACAGGGGTACATTCCACAAGAATGTGATACCAACAACCCACTAGGCTTGATTTATAGTTGTACTGGTTATGCCTCGTGTGTCAACAGGGGATGAGTGTTGTCCTTCAAACTTCATCTTTATTCTGTTTTGATCACAGCCTCTTTCTCTTTTTTGAATTTATTTTTATTTTTATTAATTACAGTTTATTCACTTTGTATCCCAGCTGTAGCCCCCTCTCCCATCCTCTCCCAATCTCACCTTCCCTCCCTTTTCTTCTCCTATGCTCCTCCCCCAGTCCAATGATAGGGGAGGTCCTCCTCTCCTTCCATCTGACCCTGGCTTTTAACACATAAACTGGTAGACCTCTACTGTCTCCCTTGGGGTATAGTGTAGCTTCTTGTTAACTGATTTATCCATCCCTTATTAGTTTGTAAATCTTATTTTGTTTTACTTTATGTCTTTACTGTTGCAGAAATTAACTAGACTTTCACGTAGAGCTCAGAGCCAAGCTTTATTTCCAAACATAACATGCAATTACTGTGGTCAAACATGTGACTGTGTTCAGGCCAATGAAACATGAACCCCCACCCCCTACTACATCCCATGTCCATCCTCCATGATCTTCCATTTTATACAGAGCAATGGAGCAGTATTAGAAACTATGGCCTGAGAATGGTAAAGATAGGATGTAGGAGTCTGGGGCTAAAGAGCTATGGGCTAATCAGAAACACCCACTTGAGGGGTAACCTAAAACAAACTTATTTTTATTAAAAACTTTTACTAGCATATATTAATCGCACATAATAATGGGCTTTTCATACATGTCTATAATGCATTTTGATCATATTCCCTCTGTTTTAGCCTCTCATATTTCTGCTGACATTCTTTCCTTTCCCAGCTAACAACTATCCTCAATTGTACCTTTATGTCTGTGGTCTGTGACCCAATGAGGGGAAAACAAATTTTAATTGTGATGTCAAAGCAATTATTCATGTTTTGTGGTTTGTTTGAATTAAAATGTCCAATAACCTCTATTAGTTGTAATTTTAGTGAAAAATTCTACAAGATAACGATAATTGTAAAGATAATTTTGAAAATTTCCACACCAGTAGTTGACACTGTATTTTGCATCCATTCTAGTAACCACCAATCAGAGGTATGTTGCATTTAGCCAGTCACCCTGACCATCTCATGAAAACCAGACCAGCGTAAATTCTTTTCTAATGTAAACTAATGCCATGAGACATGTAGATCTTTTTAAAGCACCTAATAAAGCAAAAATCAATAGCTCATTGGCACTTAAATAACTTACAGCATCCATGAGATAAAAATAAACTTATTGGTACAAATATTCAAGGTTCCAGAATCCCCAAGGTCCTAATAAACAGGAAACTGCTTGATACAATGGGCCATATTCATAAGAGACAAAACAATGTCAGTTGCCCAGCTGTTTTTGTAAAGACTGAAGATGTGTTCAAGAGATACACGTTGAAACATTTGGAAGCATTGATGTCTAAAAAAGGATAAAATTCTTAACATTTTAAAGGCAGGTTAGTATACTGAACATTGTAATGAGGCTTCTAGTTTAGTATTTTTTTTCCTGTGCTTCCTTCCTGCTCAGCCTTGGTATTTGAAGTTGCTAAAGGCTACATTTTTTTTTTTGGAAGTACTGTCTTCAGGCAAACACTAGAGCCTCAGTCATCATTTCCCTTTTCTCTTCCACAGCAACTGGTTCTCTCACGTGGGCAGTAGCTACCCCAGGAAACCTTTTCATCTATGTGGAGTGATATGTAACAGATTTTGAAAATGAAATCGATGAATGCATTTCTTTCAACATAAATTTATCTACCCCCCTTATGTGAAACTTAAACCTCTGTTAAGTTTCCATGAAAAGAACATAGGGATGAAGAAAGAGAGAGAGAGAGAGAGAGAGAGAGAGAGAAGGAAGGAAGGAAGGAAGGAAGGAGAGAGAGAGAGAGAAAGAAAGAAAGAGAGAGAGAGAAAGAGAGAGAGAGAGAGAGAGAGAGAAAGAAAGAAAGAAAGAAAGAAAGAAAGAAAGAAAGAAAGAAAGAAAGAAAGAAAGAAAGAAAGAAAGAAAGAAATAGGCTTCAGGTGATCCTGGAGTGCCCAGGAAATAGAAAAGAGGAAAGTGGTGCAGAGTTCGGTAGACTTGTTGGCATGAATTAGGTATAGTGAGTCAGAGCACTGTAATGAATTCCCTTCCTTAAGCTGTTAGTGTTAGTTGAAAGAAGCTGTATTGTACAATATTGTATGCAAGAAGCAGAACCTGACTAGCAGAGACTGTTCACCTGAAGGCTAGAAGGAGGCAGTCAACGGAAGCCCTTACCCTCACCCCCAACACTGCATGGCACTTTTCTGGTAGTAAGGAAAAAAAAAAGAAAGCTTATCCAGCTCCCGGCATCACCAGGAAAAGCAGCAAGCTTAGCACCAGCATTTCCCCTTCCGTCAGTAATACAAAGCCTTTCATGTGTTTCTCTGTCACACGGCCTTTCCTGGTCACCAGAAGCCAAAATAGAGAGCATTTAAGGCTGGGACTCTCCGTGTGAGAACCGAAAGGGCATGGCTGGTGTAGCCATCAAGGATGTGATCCAGAGGATGGCTGGAAGTGGTGAGACATGTTGCTTTTAGCACAAGGAACTCCTGCAGCTACCCAGCATGCATTTCTCAACCTGGGTTTACTGAAAAGCCATGACTAGAACTTTACATATCAAAGAAAAATAACCCTCTGCATTCCCATTCTCCTTTCAAATAGTCCCAGTGAAGACTTGCCTAAATGGTGTAGAAAAATACTCTGCATTATCCATGAACTTGGAAAAAGAAAATCCTGCAGGTTCCCAATAAGATGTAGGTCTTCAATGGCCCAAGCAGGCAATGGTCACTGCTTTCCTAGCTGGAGAACATCTAGCTTGAATTGCATTTTATTATATTTTAATCTGTATATGTAGAGTGTGGTGTGTGTGTGTGTGGGTGGGTGTGTGTGTGTGTGTTATATGATGTGTGTGTGTGTGGTGTATAGGCAGGAACATGTCATGGCTGAGGTGTTAAGGATAGAGGACAATTTTGAGTGTCAGCCATCGTCTTCCACCTTGTTCCAGACAAGGTCTCTAGCTCACTGCTGAGAATGCCAGGATAGCTGGCTTTCGAGCTTCCAGAGGTTTTTCTGCTTTAGCCCCCAGAAGAGCTTTAGGAGTGCTGGGACTACAGATACACACCACATCTGGCTCTACATGGATTTGAGAAGCTAATCTTGGATCCTCATGTTTGCTCAGCAAGTGCCTTAAATACCAAGCCATCTCCTTGGCCCTAGCTTGGATTTTATTGTAATCCAAGGACAGCACAACCACATCCTGGTTACAAACAAGAGTCATGACCACCCACACTCCCCCAAACCTCAAACTTCTCAGAACCATAAGTGACAGGGAGTGAGAACTTGGCTGGAGCAAGCCCACTTCTCTTCTCAGGCACATGCACACCAAAACTGCTGAGACATGAGGCCCATTTGTAATTATGGTTACCCTGTGTGACAGTCTGCAGGCTGCCCAGCAGAGCTTCTGCTGTGTGATATCTTGTGATAGTTAAGCAAGGGAATAATTGACAGAGCAGCCTGGCTCCAGGACTCCTCTGCGCAGTGGTACCTACAGCCTGGCAAGGGGCTATGGCAACCTCTCTGGGTTTTAATCAGCCCTCACTGTTGTAGGAGTCTCTCAAGCTAGATAGACGAAAGGGACTGAGGGCAGAAATTAAGTGCATGTGGCCTGTTGTGTACAATGAAGCTTTCTAGAAGATTTCACACTGCCAGCTAAACATATTCTTCCCCTAAGGAAAAATCTGAAGGGGAAAGATTCTTGTCTTCCAGGCTGGAACCAACTTTAAAAGACCTACACTAAAGGAACAGAGTCCTGATGTCTGCTACACTGTAGTAAACCTTGAGAACATTACACTAAATAAAAGAAACCAGGTACAAAGGCCATGTCATGCAATCCATTCACGTGGCATGTCGGGAGAGGCACATCAGAGACTTACTGGATTCAGGATCACCAGCGGTTGGGAGAAAGAAAGCACTCAAGGGAACTGGTAGTAGGTGTTGCTCTTCATCCAGGAGTAGTCCAGGATTCAGCTGTGGCTTCCAGAGGAAGAAGAGAATGACTCCAAGATCTGAGGTTCCATTTCTCTTGGGAATGGCTAGAGCATGTTCACTAGGCTTCTGATCTCACCAGGTGGAGGTGGAAATGTTTTTCCACCCAGCGCTACAGTCAGCTCTTTTAAAATAAGATTGCTGGCGGCAATGAAAGCTCAGGCATTCCAAAACCTATGATGATACAGTGTTACAGCTCCTTAGTTAAACTGCTGTAAGCATGGGAGAGGATGCAGGCAAAATCCCATGCTTGGGGCTGGAGAGATGGTTCAGTGGTTAAAAGCACTGTCTGCTCTTCCAGAGGACACAGGTTCAATTCCCAGAACCTACATAGCAGCTTACAAGGGATCTGACATTTTCACACTAATGTACATTATATTAAATAAATTATTTTTTAAAAAAAGCTTGGTTGGCTTATAGCTGAAACATAGACCTGGGGAAGTCCTGGCCCAGCAGGCTGTCTAGTTCTGGCAGGTTCTTTCCCAGCAGTCAACAAGCTCATGACAGTCCAGCAGATTCCAGCCAGCTTGGCTGGCAGCCAGGCTCTGGGAGTTCAGCAGCAAATCTTCAGAGAGAAGGGGAATCCTCCCTCCATTCCCCAGAATAAATGATGACTCTCAGGCAGCCATGATGGGAAACTGATGGTATTATGCAGCATGCAGCACCCAGCATTTTTATTTCATGTGAAATTGGGGATTTATAACCTTGGGTAGTGGGAGGGGTTCTGAGGGTAAATGTGATTTGCTTGGGCTAGAGGTTCTAGGGATACTTGATTCACACGTGCTACAGTACCTCATTTACATGCAGTAGCACAATTCTATCACAAGAAGGAGAATACTTAATTACCCTATAGGTGGGGAAAATATCCAAGTGCAATTGAAGGTCATTGCTGAAAACTAAAATTTCTTTAGCCTAGGGTGGGGTATCTCCAGGAATCTCAGGTACTTGCTGGGCAGGTTTTCTTATCAGGAAATGGTCAGGCCTGTAATCTTCTCTCAGGACTATGTGAGGCTCCTTCAAGATCTGGAGTTTACAGATCAGAAGAAGAGAGAAACCTGCTGAGAAAAGGGAGTCCACCAACATAGATGAGCACAGATATCTGGAAAGCCAGACTTCAACTTTAGCCAGCAGAGTACCACAGTGGGTATGGATAGCTGGGAGTGAATATGAGCGGTTGGTGGTGGGTGTGGGTTCCTGATACGGGTTACTCATAGTGGCTACAGGTAACTCATAGTTGTATTAAGGCACCTGCTTCTGGATTGCCTAGCAACCTATGAGGTCATCATGTGTCTCTGGCCAGGTGGCCACACCTGGCAGGCGTGGTTACTTTGCTTCTTAAAAGGATCAACCTGCCACATTTTCTCTCTCTTGCTTTCTCTTGGCCCCTCTGCCCTCTGGCTCTCGGCTCTCTTGCCCACTTCCTTTTCTCTGCCAGGGCTCCCCTTCTCTCCCCCCATCATGTCTCCCTCTCTCCTTCTCTCTCTCTCTTCATCTCCATCTAATAAACATCTTTCATATAAAATCTGTTGTGCATCTCATCATCATTATTTAATTTGTCCCAACATTAGTGCCGAAACCTGGGAAGGATCTCTCCTGGTTTTTCTGGGAACCCTTTTGGACTCCTATCAGACAATAGAGCTGCAACAGATTTTTGCTGCTCTTTCTACACCTATCTATGCCTAAAAGTCTTTACTTTTCCTCAACTGCCTTACTGTGCATGGCACATCTGTCCACCATTCAGACTTGTTCCCTGCCAGTGCACCAAACCCTGGGAACTCACACCATATGAAAAATCGGCTTCAGACAGACACTGCCTGTTTCTAGGTAAGCAATTATTGGGGACCCTGTGCACACACAGATTACTTTAAATAGCCTCAGGTCCCATGGGCAATATTTTAAATTTCCCTTGAAACTCCCGCCACCATGTTGGTTTTGGGAAAAGGAGGGTGGAGCCATGGCTTCACAGCCATCTTAACTTAGGGCAGTTCTGCTCCTGTCCTTTCCTGCAGATGAAATACCCTCTACAAGAACTCAGCCCTACTGCTGATAAAGCCCTGGGACAAGGCAAGAAGGTTCTCAGGCTTAGCTGGGCTAAGCCCATGACCTGCCACGCTATTTGGTTGAGGAACCACTAGCCGCATGGTCCATTTCCATTTCCCCTTTCTCATTCATAGGAATGGCTTCCTCTTAGGGAAACCTCTGGCTTCAACACCTACATTTTAAAATTGTTGAAATTCTTATCTAACGATTTATATAATTTTCTTATTGGGTTTACATTTATAAGACTTCTTTAATCATAACTGGTTATTTTATCTCTTTTAAGGCTAGGACAGCAACATGCCTCATTTTAAATTGGTATGGATTTTTATAAAAATTCAAAGTTACATTTTACTATCTATATAATTCAACCCTGGTTCAATAATGCTAAAATTTCAAAGTTATAAAGGTCTATTCAAATTAAGTTAATTTAAAGTATTCGTCTAACTGCCTATGTCTTTTTCAATTCCTAAATTAATAAATGCTGTTTCCCTGCCATGAGTACCTATGATCGAGATTCACCACTAGGCTTTCTGGCTAATGGGTTTGCTATAATAAATTCAAATGTAATTTTAAAATTGCTTTATACTGTTCGACTATATTGTTGGTTTTAAAACTCATAACTCAGGGGTTACTACGTACAGGTTTTTATCAATATTCTAAATTAAGATCTATTAATTTTAGAAGTATTTATGTTCAAACTTGGTCATTGTGCTATATCTTTACTATCAAAAGGTTAAAATATGCTTGGTCTTGTTTTTTAAAAATGATATTATTAATCTATACTATAGCCTTAGACTTTTATAAGCTATTGTTGGTATAATGTTCTTTTGAAATGTATATATCTTACCCTTGTTCGTTCAAATGCTGATTTCTCTTCCCCACTCTCTGGTTTCAATCTCGACATTGCATTGTGATACTTATTTTAAGCATCACCTTTCTCAACTTTGTGTAAACATGCCAAAATAAGCAACCAGCCACAATGTTGAGCAATAGAAAGGAAGCAGGAGGAGAGGACAGGAGGGTGGTAGGCAGAGGAGGGAGAAGGGCAGAAGGGATCTGGGAGAGCAGAGCTGAGAGAGAGAGCTTGGAACAATGTGGAGAGATGGGCTGGACTTAATATATCCCTAAAAGCAAGTATAATGTGGGAAATCTAAATGTTCAGAAACTATAAGGGCTTGGAGGTTTAGGATGGAGCAACAATAGTTACTCATTGTGTTCTAGGTTAATTAAATAAATCATAGTCTCTGTTTGGTGATTTGGTTATACAGCTGTTTAGGATTAACACCAGCTTTAACAAAAGATATATCAATAGTAAATATTAATAGTCACCTACAATAAATGGCACCAAACAAATCTAAGTATCCACACCATTTAAATTGTACTTTATCATAATTTGATGGGGGGAATAAGCTCCCAGTGATACAACCCAAACTTAAAACCCATAACTCCCAGGTCAATTACTGTCTCTTTAAGAGAGACTCTTAAACAGGCCCAGGAGCAAAAGACAGCCTCCTGTGGGCAGACCTGAGACTTCCATAACAAAACTGGCTGCTGCTGCTGCAGACTAACTGAGGGGTACACAAGCATGGCTCCTTTATACTGTGGCTGGCTCAGCTGGCTCAGCTCCACAGCCATGGCTGGAAGGAAAGGAACTGGAAGCAGACAAATGGCTAGACAGAGCTTGGCCTAAAATAAAAAATGTCCATGGCAGAGGGTGTTTTAATCCCTTTTGGCTTCATTTTGGCTGTCATATTCATGGATCTGATTGCAATATGTTTAATGGTGTTGGTTCTTCTCCATACCTTCTCCAAGAAAGTTGAAGGAGAAAATGAGAAAAAAAACAAGGACTGGAATACTAAGTTACGGGCAAGAAAAAGGGCACTTTTCCTAATAATTAGATTAATAATGGCTAAAATCCAAAGCTCTCTGGCTGCAAGATACTTGTCAGCTCTTTCTGGTAAGGGTCCGCCAATTCACTGAAACATCAACAAAAAATAACCAACTGGGCTTTGTTTGTTACAGAGTAAGTTGGCACAACTGACCCAAAACTTAAAATTTTTCTTGTCTCTTTGATTTTTATTGAAGGGCTTTGAGTTACAATGATACTGATTCAAAAAAAAAAATGCATATATATTTGAACAAGTTGGTGAAGGCACATGCTTTTCTTTCCAACACAAAGTAAAAAGAAACATGCAAGTCTCTGAGTTCAGGATCAAGCTAATTTACATAATAAAAGCCAGGATGGCAACTCCTGCTGTTTAGCCACTTGCAGAGATAGTCTAATATTCAAAATAACAAAATTTTCCTTAAGGTTACCATGTAAATTCTTTTTTCTTAATAATAGATGTTATGTCCTTACTGCTATAAAGGTTGGATTCACATCATTTTTAGGTTTATGTAAAGAGAGATAATGTCACACTGCTCTGGAAACTGCCTTATCCTTTTAAATGTGAGACATTTTCACTGGGGAAAAATGTTGGTCATGCCTATGTAAAAAAGACACAAGAAGCTTGCAGATGGCAAAGTATATGCTAACCTAGTTTAGTCCTAAAAACTAAAAAATTATATCCATATGTTTAAAAACCAAAAATGTCCATTCTGTATAAAAAAAAAAAAAGGCAAGCCAAAAAATAGCCAAAACCAATGTAAAACCCAGGTACAAGATGCCTAGGGTATGCTTAAATGCTAAAGGTAAGAGGGAGTTTAAATAAAGTTTGGCTATAAAGGCATAACTACCCATTCTATATAAAAAAGGGGATAGGACATATAACTACAACATATATAAAAATCTAGGGCTAAACCTCAAAACAGGTACAAGATACCTACGGTATGCTTATATTCTAAATTAAAAAGGAGTTTATATAAAGTTTACTTAAAACATGCATTTTCTATTGCTCAAGGCAATCAGCTTGTCTTTCTAATGAGAGGCTTCTCTAGGAAAATAGGTAGCAGCTTGGCCTAATACAACAGGCACACAAGAGCCTAAAAAGATATTTTAATCTATCCAACCTTATTTTCATTTCAACATGATAATGAAAGACTCCCAGGAGCCTATCTAGACGGGGAGACCCCGCTTCCAAAGGAACAGCGAGACCAGCCTTCGGATGTAAGCCGCAAGAGGTTTATTTTGATACACGGGTACCCGGGGCGACCAAGCCTATCGGAGGACTTGCGCGCCTCTCGGTTGGGGTGACGGGTTTTTATAGGGCTCGGGAGCAGGAGGCGCGGTTACAGAAGCGAGAAGCATAGTTACAGGGGTCTGATTGGGTGGTTTGAACAAAGCTGTAGTTAAGTCACGTACCCAGAACAGGGAAGGCGGGAAGGCAGATTGTGAGCCGAGTCACATACCCGGAACCGGGAAGGCGGGAAAGAATGCAGCGAGGTAGCTCTTCCCTCAGGGAACTTACTGCTATACCGCGCCCACTCTACATAGTGTTAACAATCGCTGCTTATCTTTTGGTCTCTCACAGCATTTTAGACTGTTCCAAAGAGGACTTTTATTAAGCCTGAAAATTCTCAACATTCAAAGACTGGACCACAAATGTTAACGTTTGCTTAGGTAACCAATTTTTCCCAATTTTCTTTGGGCCCATAACAGGATGTCTGCATGTCCAAAATGTCAGCTAGAAGAAATCCATGAGAACGACATCCAATTTTCCTTAAAGGGGGTTGGGTAGGTTTTTGGTTATTTTCTATGGCTACGAATGTTCATTGTCATTGGGAGATGTTTATAAATTATTAATGGTCTTATTCAGAGTGAAACAATGTTATATTCAGGGATTTCTCTCTTTTCCTTTTTCCTTTTTCTATCTTTCTTTCTTAGATAAGGAGAAAGGGGGTTGAAAAGAAAGAAAGGGGTATAGGAATAAGACAAAAGGTAGATTATTGAATCTACTCAACTTAAGGTTTTATTTGTTATTCTCAAATAAGGTTAATTTTAACTCTAGTATAGGATTTTGCATACTGATGCAAAAATAAGTCTATTTTTGATACATTGGTACAAGCTTTAGTATATTGATACAAATTCAAGGTTACTTCTAATACTTTTAAACAGCTATTAAAAACGGGTTAGGGTATTAGGTAATGCAAGTTAATTGCTAGTTATTTAACTTATAGTCATGTCAGACACTAATCTAATTTATCACAGGAGTATAAATCCTAGGTTTAACAGATAGATATGATTTTGTAGACAGATTGATTACATAAAGATAGATAGTCTTCAAAAACTTCAGAGACCTACAGAATGTGGCATTTAAAATTTTCTTTATTATTTTAAAGATTCTTTGACAATGAGACAAGTCATCTCCTGGTAGCACCCCACCTACCTGAAAGAAGATGATGATCATTGAAGAAACTCCATATGGAGATGGCTTCAAATGTGGCAAACAAGCCACTCAGGTAAAGAAAATACCCTTTCTTCACAACAGACAAATTCTGCCAAAAATGGGAAAACTTAAAAGCAAGACAAGTTGACTGCTGAACTCTGCCAGGACAGGGTAAGTAAGTCCTAAATAGTTCCTGCTTCACATATATGTCTGTCAAATATACTGAGCCAGAAGGCTGAAGATGATGCTCAAACATTATAAAGAGTTATGGGTGACTATTCAGGCAGCAAACTGTTTCTGTCAATGTTTTTATTTTTTGGAAGCTGCTAATATGCACTTCCTATTTACTCTAATAACTAATTTTATTCTTTCTCAAGTCTCTGATGGGGTTGAAGACCAAATAGTTATAGTGCCACAATTAAGCTTAAGTTGTTTAGAAGTTAAGAAATCCTTTCATACAAGTAATACCAATAAGGACAAAAGTTAATTTAGGTATAGAACTTTTCACTTGTCAAGATAGATAGGATGATCAGATACTTTCTCCTAAGTTGCTAAATACACATGGACTGGACATTGCACATGTAGATTTTACCTAACGGTTTTCATAATTTCATGATTATTATTATATTGAAAGAAAAGGAGCCTTTTATTGGACTTAAAGGGGGAAATGTTGGTATAATGTTATTTTGAAATGTATACACCTTACGCTTGTTCATTCAAATGCTGATTTCTCTTCCCTACTCTCTGGTTTCAATCCAGACATTGTATTGTGATAGTTATTCTAAGTATCACCTGTGTCATCTTTGTGTAAACATGACAAAATAAGCAACCAGCCACAATGTTGAGCAATAGAAAGGAAGCAAGAAGAGAGGGAAGAGCCAGAGGACAGGAAGGTGGGAGGCAGAAGAGGAGAGAGGGCAGAGGCTGGGAGAGCAGAGGCAGGAGCAGAGGTCTTAGAATGATGTGGAGAATGAACTGGACCTAATATATCACAAAAAGCAAGTATAATGTGGGAAATCTAAGTGTTAGGAAACTATAAGAGCTTGGAGGTTTAGGATGGAGTAACTATTGCCCAGCATTGTGTTCTAGGTTAATTAAATAAATCATAGTCTCTCTGTGGTGATTTGGTTATACAGCTGTTTAGGATTAGCAGCAGCATTACAAAAAAAATCAATAGTAAATATTAATATTTATATTTACAACAAAGTTTTGTGTTATAAACAAGGAAGGGAAGAATGTCTAAAAAACTCAAGGCAAAATATAAGTTTCTCTCACTCTTAGACTGTGTTGAATATGTATTCCTATTTTACACTTAATTCCAGTCTCAACAATTTCTAGATTGAGGACCCACACAGACACAGAAGCAGAGTCTAGGATGTGTTCAGAAAGCTAGGATGTCTGCTTCTGGTGGGACCCTTAAAAACGGTAATGCAGCTGTAATGGCTTGATAATGCTCTTGGGTTAGAAATGTGTCTTTCAGGGCTGTTGAAATGCTTGCTGCCAAGCCTGATGACCTGTTTGATTCTTGAGACCCACAAGGTAGAAGGATACAAACAAACTCTGCAAGTCTATCTCTCTCTCTCTCTCACACACACACACACACAAAATTAAATAAATAAATGTAATAGCAAATTTTAAAAAGCAACATTTGCTTTTCAGAGGCTTTTATGAATGGTTGGGAATATGCCTAGACAGAAAATGCAAGAAAGAAAAGTATGTATAATTTTCATCTTGTTTTTATTCTTTTTTTTTTTTTTTCTCTTCAAACCTCAAAAATCTCCAATGGCTTCCTGCAGATTCCTTGGGAGACTGTTCAAAACTATTAACAGCAAGAATTTCCTGGCTCCCAGGGCATCTTTTGAAATGTACATCTGGAGAGTGGCAGGATGGCTGAAATGCTGTTTTATTTTCCATCCATGTGACAGGGTATTGAGGTGCCAACTAACGACTGTGGTAGGAGAGTTTCTAAGGCCCCATTTTCATCTGTTTTTCTACCATCATTGCTGGACTTTCCTTCCCTGAGCATGAGGGAACTGCTGTAAAACCCACAACCTAGTGTCATTTTGACGACGTGGGAACAGTCTGCCAGCTGCCTTGCACTCCGGATCGTCCCCTCCTTTCAGGAGAGCCTCCTTCCTCATTGTCCACTGACGTTCTTCCCATTCTCCAGCTCTTGCATCCTGTTGAGGCCTGTTCCCACCTCAGGTAGAGCTGCCTCCCAACCCTCCTGATATTTGCCCTGTTCATAGCTGGTTGCATTCCTGTCTGCTATAGGCTGATGTCTGCACATTTCTTTCTCGCAAGAATACAAAGTCAGTGCTTTCAGGATTTACTACTGACTCACAGCATTCATCTTAGATGGATAGAGGGCTAGCTCCCTGCAAGAATTTCTCACTCCGTGTTTCTGCTGAGTATGAATGAAGGTGTAAGTGACCCTGAGGTACAATCAAGAGAACCATATGAAACTGGGAAGGAACTTGGGGCATTTGCTCTTACCCTCTGTGACATGTGCTTTCAGAACCCTCCTTTTCTTGGGTTACAGACACATAATTTCAAAAGCGTGTAGCTCTGACATTCCAGGTGTGCTTGTCTAATAAAGGCAGTGACAAAGAAACTCTAACCATCAGTATTGGCAGGGCCACAGGAATAGGGTGTGACAGTCCTGCATCTGATGAAATCTGACTCCATCTGGGTTGCCAAACAGACCTCAGTCCTTTATGACTGGTTCCAGTCCAGAATCATCAGGTCTTCAGTGGTTAAAATAGGTGTCAGCCACAATCACAGTGGAGTGATGTCCTAGCTCATTCTGCGGCATAAAGACATTTACTGCCAAGCAGGTATAGACAGGCTTGCTTTGCAGGCTTAGTGAAAGTCCCAGATTTCTGACTTTTAAGACCTTTGAACGTAGCCTGCTTGCAAGTTTCACCAGAAGTAGACATGAGAGTACTTTGTGGCATGAGTACTTTCTGCTTAGATGCTCCAATAAGTAGAGCAGAACTGATGGAAAACAGGAACAAGGTACCAGCTGGGGTAAGGCAGCAGACATGTGACTTGCTCCAGCCCTGAACCTTTCCTGTTCATGTAAGGGCAAGGGAGATCATTCAAGATGCCAAGGCCTCCCACCATTTCTCCTTCTCCTCATCCCCAGACCTTCATCATTGACAAGATCCCTTGTAGCGCTGGCTGGCCTCAAGTGTGTTATATGTATCAGAAGATGTTCTTCAACTTCCAATCCTCCTGCCATTCCCTTCATCCCAGATGGGAATGTAGCATCTTGCCTGGCTTTTGCCTGTGCTAAGGATTATATTGAACCCAAGATTACACACTCTACCAACTGAGCTACATTCCCAGCTCTCTAACTGTTCATTTCCCCAAAAAGCAATCCTCTCCCATCTCCAGGGTGTCAGCTTCCCCTGCAAGCTTTACAGGATGAGGTAAAAATGAAACTCCACTCAGCCCAATTTACTGTAACCAGTGCTGCCATATTTAAGCACAGCACAATTTTGTAAAGAAGTTTTTAGAGAACAATTAACTCAGTCCCAAGTGTACAACAATTTAAGACATGCTTACATTGAGATTCTTTACACAGCACATCTGGCTTCTTTCACAAGAATGGGCACTGCTGACTCAGGGATAGTGCCCAACATTTAGGGTCTAGGGAGCTTGACTTAGGCAAACATAATGCCTGTGGGTGTCAGGACTGCCCTGGCCCCAAGATAATAGAAGTCACTTCGACTGTTGTAAAGTACAAGTGTCATCTCTCAAAAGGATGGGTTTTGTGGCCTAAAAACAGTACTCAAGACTTAAGGGAAACAATCTGGGATAAGCAAATTCTGGGAGATACGGGCAGAGCCCATCCCATAAGACAGCAAAGGATCACCAGGTTGTAAAACTACATCATTCCTGGCATTCCAGGAAGAACAGCTATGAGCCTCATTCCATTGAAGAGGTGAGCAGTGTGTATAACTTTTCTGGCTTCTCTAGTGCTTATCAGTGTGCACAAGGCCTTTTCCCCCCTCTATAGGTGTCCAGAGACAAAGCCCATATGAGTTTGTAATTAGTTTTGCAAAATTAACAAATTACTGTAGAGTTAATATAGTTAATAGTGGCTCAGATAGTTCAAATGTCAGTGAACCGCCCCCAGAGTTTAGAATATAACTAATGTGCACAGTCTATGCTGAACTGTTACAGAGCAAATTAGAGACAAGATGGCAGCTGGTTATGTGGGAAATATAGCCTCAGTCATGTGGTCAGGTAGGGCCAGGGAAGTTGCATGGGAGGAACTTTCCCTTCTCAAAGATAACCCACAACTGAGGATCACAACATCCAGGGACTATCAGAAAGGCTCTCTGACCTCAAGTCCACCTGGTCAGGATCAAGAGGTTCATGGTCAGATCTGCTGTGCTCATGACATCTTTTGGGTCAAACTTGCCCACACAGATCTTCACAGGTATCTTGCAGGCAACCAGATGAAGCTCCTACCTTTGAGTACTATGTGGGCAAGGTAGGGCCCTGGTCTCTAGAAAGCACTTAAGAAAGGCTCTTTAAGTGCTTCTAGCAGCCAGACCATGTCCTTCGTAGGTTCCATTACTTCCCTAAGAACAAACAAACCCAATTTCTTTGTGTGTATATGAGTATTTGTGTACATATGTGCATGCAGGTGTGTGTCTGTGTGTGTGTGTGTGTGTGTGTTTGTTTGTAGCCACAGCCATCCTCAGGAGTCCTTGCTCAGTCCTCCTTGGTTTGGTTTTGTTTGTTTTTCATACAGAACCTCTCACTGGCTTCTGTAGCTTGCCAGTTGGGTCAGGCTGACCTGGGACTCCCCATCACTGGGGTCACAAGTGCTTGCCACCACACTTGGCTTTATACACAGGCTCTGGAGATTGAACTGAAGCCCTAATACTGCCACGGGAAGCACTAAGCTACCTCCAAATAGTATTTCTCTGCACACCTCTGTAACAAACCTGAGGCTGTGGCCAGGAACAAGATTCACATGCAGTTTTAGACATTTATTTAAATGACATAAAGAACTGGAGAAGTGTCATTTGTCTTTCTTTTGCTTTCTGGTCTCTATAGATAAACAGACCCCGCCATGTGATCCCCGTCACTGTGCACCGTTTGGCCCACGTGAGGCCCAAGGACAGCGGAGCGGAAGAATCGTGAAAAGGGAAATCTGTCTTTTCCCGCACTCATTCTGTAAAATCAGATGTGTCACATGGGTTTGTGGTCACTGTAGTGGAAGAAGGATGAACCTGTTGGTTTGTCTCCTACGTATTGGATAAGACAAACAGCCAAGATCAAGATGCTATGTGCCTTCTGTTTTCCTAGTTGGACTTGAGATTTTGTTCCTTTACATTCTCCATTCTTCCCCATCCCTATCTCAGACACGCATGAGATACAGACCTTATATACAGACCTTAGAAGCAAAAGATATGTCAGCAGGAGGGTGAATTCAAATGGCACTAGAGGCATCCTTGTGGATAAAGAATAGCATAATTATACTAACAAACATGACTCCCTCTCCCTGGGTTTACAGAGGTTTCAGAAAAAATGAGCTACGTCCTTGTCTGCCCACCATTATTGTTGTTAAGGAAATTGGCATTTGTGTTTATTATTTATGAAAGACTAAGAAAAACCCCAGCACTCATTCTGAAGTTACATAATATCTCCTGGAACTCGGGAGGGTACAACAGGAAGGGCTTAGGGACTGCAAAGACAATTCTTTTGAGTACCTGTGCTTCTGTTTCTAAAATTAGATGTTAGAGAAAACTTCCTTCTTTCTAAAATGCCGTAATAGCAAACTATCTTTATAACAAAGAAATCTCCTTGGGGCAGAGGCAGGACTGAAGTAAGGCACATCGGTTTCTGGCAAGCCTGAGCTTTCATCACACAATTATAAACTTCTCAAATTCTGTCCTGAAAGTAACCCCAGAGTCTGAATTTAATTTAGAGTCTGTTTAATAGTAGAAAATAACAAGTATGCAGTATTGGTAGCAAGGTGACTTGTAAGCATTTTGAATTTTGTGTATAGAAAAGACAATCTAATGGAAAACAACTAATGCCACTTTTAAGTCAAATAAAGTTCTAAGCATTCATGTAACAAACCAAGCTTCTGTAATCCCAGCTCTGAGGAAGGCAGAGACAAGGGAGTCTCTGTGACTTGCGAGCTGAAACACAAACAAACAAATAAAACACAAATCCCAGGGGCAGAAGAAACAAGCCCTTAAGAAATGAGTGTACCACAATTTCTGAAAGGATCATCCTGAGTGGGTTGTCCCAGAAGCAAAAAGACACACATGGTATATACTCACTCATATGGACATACAACATAGGACAAACCCACTAAAACCTGTGCATCTAAAAAAACTAAGCAAGAGAGAGGACCCTAACTAAAATGTCCAATCCCCATCCGGAAAGGCAAAGAGGATGGACATCAGAAGAAGAAGAAAACAGGAAACAACCTAGGAACCTACCACAGAGGGCCTCTGAAAGCCTCTGCCCTTCAGACTATCAAAGCAGATGCTGAGCCTGATGGGCAACTGTTGGGCAGAGTGAATGGAATTTTATGTAAGAACTGGGAAATAGTAAGAGCTGGAGAGGCAGGGTCTCCACAAAGAGAGCAACAGAACAAGAAAATTTGAACACAGGGAACTTCCCAGAGATGCATACTCCAACCAAGGAGATAACCCAGAACCCCTGCACAGATGTAGCCCAGGGCAGTTCAGAGTCCAAGTGGGTTACATAGTAATGTGAAGACGGATTGCCTCTGACATAATCTGATTGGCCTGCTCTTTGATCACCTCCCTCTGGGGGGGAGCAGCCTTACCAGGCCATAGTAGAGGACAATGCAGCCACTTTTGATGTGAACTGATGGACTAAGATCAGAAAGGAGAGGAGAACCTCCCCTATCAGTGGACTTGGGGAGTGGCATGCATGCAGAGGGAGGAGGGAGGGTGGGATTGGGAGGGGAGGAGGGAGGGGCTTATAGGGGGATGCAGAATGAATAAAGTGTAATTGATGAAAAAATTAAAAAAAAGGAAAAAAAATAATTTAAGAACCTTAAATGACTTTCAAAAGTGGAGGAAAACATGGAGTTAGTCAATTTACATGGAGCGTGTCTCACCCCTGGGGGCAATGGTCTCCTGAACCTACTCAGACCTCGGACACCACCACTGCTAGTTCTAGAACTGATGCAGGATGTTCCAACAAGGGGGTTAAGGCTTCTCATAATATTTCCTATAAATCCACACCTGTTTGTTTATATCCCCCATTTTTATTCATTATTAGCCAGATAGAGCCAAGTAATTGTGGTGATGATACTTGCTTTTTTGCCCAATGCTGGAATGCTAGTGAATTTAGGTATGCCCTGGTTACTCGCATGCCTCGCTGGGTGCCTGTGCCCATTGATGCCCCTCACGCTATGACTCTCTTCAGACAGAAAAGGGATCTTGGAACTACAGCCGCCACTGTTACTGCCATCTCATTGGCGGCTGTTGGAGCTACCACCGTGGCATTAGCCATGAGTCATACTGTGCAGACTGCTCAGACCCTGAATAATTTTTCAGCCAATGTAGCTCATGCCTTAGATGTACAAAAAGGAATTAATGCTCAACTAAAAGGAGGCTTGATGGGGTTCAATCAGAGGATTGACCTCGTGCAGGAGCAAATTGATACCCTATGGCAAATCGCTCAACTTGGCTGTCAATAAAAGTATGCTGAACTTTGTGTCACTAGCATACAACATGAGAATTTTTCCTGTGCTGCAAATCTGTCTAAACAATTGTCTAGCTATATTTTAGGTAATTGGACTGGAGAATTCGATACTATGATGGAGCAGCTGAGAGTGGCCATTATCACAGTAAATTCTACCAGAGTGGACGCAGGACTAGCCAGCCACAGGATTATCATCATGGATTGCTGCAGCCATGAATCATCTGAAGGAATGGGCGGGCATGGGAGCGTTAGCAGGCCTTCTGGTGTTGGTCTCCTTGGTTTGCCTGTGGTATATATGCAAGATTAGAGTCTCACAACAGTGTAATGCAGCCATGACCATTCAGGCCTTTACAGCCATTGAAGCAGGACAGTCTCCCCAAGCATGGGAGCTAAAATGTTATGCTCAGGATGCGAGGCTAAGCACTGCACTCAGGGTCAGCCACTTTTGACCCAGAGAAGAGCAAGTATGATTGCATGCAGGTTGATGCCCCAGGTCCCGCCTCTGAGAAAAAGGTATCGGTCGGGTCTGATGCTCTTTGGGTGGATGACACCTAAATGAACATCGGTACAAAGTCCCAATTTATTTCTAATATCAGAGATCAGACCTCTACTCTTGCCTGATGCGTCTAAAACAAAAAGGGGGAACTGTGGAGAGCTGTGTAATGCCATGCCTTAAAGATGGAGCTGGTTTCCGCCTTCCACCTTCCCGATGGTGAGTGCTCTCTGTCACGAACAATTCCGCATTTGGCTAAGGCTGAGGATCTGGCTTGGTTCCGTGTATGTGGACCTATCTGCATTGCCCACGTGGCACGCTGGGGTTGGCTACTCAGAGGCTATTTAAGCTGTGGGCTGGCTTTCCCCAGGGTCAGATGATAAATTGACCCTGAATAAATTGCATTGAAAAAAAAAAAAAGAAATTAGTGTACCTCCCCCTGGGGGGCAGCCTTTCCAGGCCACAGAGGAAGACAATGCAACCAGCCCTAATGAGACCTGATAGGCTGGGGTCAGACAGAAAGGTAGGAAGACCTTTCCTATCAGTGGACTAGGGGGGAGGCTTAGGGGGAGAAGAGGGAGAGAGGTGGGACTGGGAGGAGACGAGAGGGGAACACAGCTGGGATACAAATTGAATAAATTGTAATAAATGATAATAAAAAAAATTAAAAAAGTAAGTAGAGAATGATAGAAAAGGACATCCAGTGTTCTCTCCTGGTCTCTACGTGCCCGCATAGATGCCTAACCCTATACTACGCACACAAAAAATAGATAAACAAATATTAAATTTTGCTCTATGTATATTTATTGGAGTACATTACAAAAATAATTTGTTTTTTTCCCATTTATACTCATAGGATATTATGAAACATCTAAAAAATTTATCTTACAAAAATAAAATTTAAATTTCTCACATGGAACTTCTCAATTCCTGTCCTCTAAGAAAAGCCTGTTCTGGGCTGTGCCTGTGTCACACTCGCCGTTATGACCGGCTCTCGCCTTCTCTCTCGGGGCTTACTCCTCACCATGATGATGGGTGCCAGCACCCACCTTGGCTGAAATGCTCTGATGGATATTTTTGGGAGTGAATCTGCTTCTTTCTAATCCTTTGAAAAGCATTTGCAGGGTCCAGCATAAAAGTAAATTTCGACCTTCTCCTTCCTTAGAGCTCCAAGCTGTTTCCCATGGTTGGTCAGTAAGATGAGGTCAGTGGCTACTTTTCCACAGAATGACATCCAGCTCTGTGAATCAGCAGAGTGCTCATCAGGCCTTGAGTCAAACTTACCATGTGACATGGAGTTTATAAAAAACAAATGACCACAAGTTTCCCCAGGAATAGAAAAGAAAAACAGATTGTTATATTTTATCATATTTGTGAATTTTTAAAAGGAATTTCTTCCCAGTATTTGGTAAGAATTTCTTCTTCCCAAACAGACTTTATTTGATAAAGACCTTTTCACTCCAGTGCACACTGAACTAGGCCTGATCCATTCCTTTGTTTCTAGTGTTGGGCCCCAAGATATTTTTTTTCTTTTGTTCTTAATACTGGAGTTAAAGTTGTGTATATCAGATCCTAAGTCCTACAGACAAGGCACATGACTTGTCAGGGAGAGCTAGAAAAGGACTGAGACCAGATAGACTCTGAGTAGTCCAACAGAGCAGCCAGGTCTGAGCCAGGCCCCAGGAGGAAGCCTATGAAAAAAAGATTCTCTCTTAAGTACATAAAGTCCATGAAGTGTACTTTGGTTGTTTTTAGAGGACTTTTGGGTCCTTGGCATTACAATGGATCAGACAACTGTGGAAGTGCTGGGCAAGTAGCCTTGGCAGTGGAGAGGTGGTGGGTTAGCCCATTTCAGCTATTGCTTACTGAGGGCTCTGGCTGGTTTCCTCAATGTCTTTGGACTGCTTGCAGAATGAAATGCTGTATTTAAAACCTCACAGGAGGCTGTGTGGATCTCTTGAGACACTGAATGAGGGAAATGTGGTAAATGTGGACTCTCTTCCCCACATTATTCCTCCAGAACAATCCAGTGAGAATGTCTGGAGTCTAGATGGAATAAAGTAGCATTTGTGATTTTCATGGTGGGACCTAGATTTCTGAGATTTTGTCAAGTTTATAAGAAAAGCAAGAGCCAAATGGCTTCTATTTCTGAGTCTAGCCCCGCTCCGCCCCATGAGGCTGAGAGCAGCTGTAGATTAAAGTTCTGAGGGGCTTTCACCTCACAGTCCATCTGACCTGCTTGGTAGCCATGATGAGTTACCAGAGACTCCGGCTTAGCTTGCAAGTTACCTTCCCTGGGGACTACAGAGAGACACTGTACAGAGAGACTACAAGAGGACAGTACAGGGGCTACACTGTAGGAAGGGGGTCCTGGGAGTCACTCCACTTGAGGCTGAAGACATGCTGTCCGGAACTCAAGTCATTCTCTAGAGCGCCATCTAGGAGGCCATCATGTTAGGCCGCCCAATCAAGTCTTGGGCAGCTTGATAGTTTCTGTTTACTGTCTCTACCAAGTAAAATGCAGAACTGAGTTCAAGGCACTGGGAAGCTGACTCCAGGACTCAGTGCTCCATGTCAAAGCCATCCAGAATTTCCCCTGGTTTGTCCTTTTCTTTTGTTCTTTCTGCTATGTCTTTGAACATAGTCTCAGCCTGTATCTATTGAAATATTCTAAACATTGTGTTTTTATTTGTTCATATTTTGTCTCAAAATTATCTTATCATTGGACCACCAGAATAAGGACACCAGATAGTCAGCTTATACAAATAAACCTTGTCCTTTGAGTTGAAAAGAACTAAGCCAGAGAATAAAACCAGGCAGATGTTGCCTGCCCACACAGATGCTCTGAGAAAGCAAAGTCTTCTCCCACCACCTGGGAAGGCAGCCCCCTAGTCCCAGGATTCAGTCACATCCTTTGTGCCCTCTGTCTTCCTACTTCCTATTCTGCAAGCAGATGCTCAGTAGGACAAGGTTTAGCACCAGCTCAGCAGAGGAAGAAAAGGCCAAGCCAGGTGTGAGCAGCAGCCATTCCTTTGATAACAAGTACCAGTCATAGCCAGTTTAAACATACACCTTCATAAGAAGAAATAGTAAGGTGTTGGCTTGTGTGCCCATCATTTTTAACTGGTTCTGTTAATTAGCAGAAACAGTCCAGCATTCATTACTTCACCAGTGTGTCCTAAGTGTCTCTATGACTGAAGCGAAACAGAAAGTCAATAAATGTTCTGTGTAACAAGAAAACAGACTGAGGATCCCTTCTAGAAAATTTAGTGACCAGTCTAGATTTGGAGGCTTACACTTTCCAGGGAATCATTTCTGTGTTGGCTAGGCCTTATTGTAACACACACACACACACACACACACACACACACACCTCTTTCAACTGTCTTACTGCAAGAGCAATGTCTGTGTATTTCAGAAACTTTGGAAAATACAAAAGAAAAAAATCATCTATATTTTTACCACCCACTGGGAATTTTTCTTTGATTTTTCAATTTCTTTATTATTATTTATTACAATGTATTCACTTTTTATCCTGGCTATAGCTCCCTCCCTCATCTCCCAGTCCCACCCTCCCTTTCTCCTCCTCCCCATACCCCTTCCCTTGTCTACTGATAGGGAAGGTTCTCCTCCCCTACTATCTGACCCTAGCCTATCAAGTCTCATCAGGACTTTCTGGTTCCTGTTTCTCTGTGGCCTAGTAAGACCAACTCACAAGGGTGAGGTGATCAAGAGCAGGCAACCTAGTTCATGCCAGAGGCTAAGCACAAATGCTCTTCTGAGAGACAGCGTTAGTCTGTCAGCACTGAGGGCTGACAGAAAGGGTAAATACTCTGTAGCATGAGATCGTACCTGTGAAATACACACTGTGTATTGACAGTGGTTTTCTTATGGCCTATAAAGATAAGCATGCAGAAAGTGGTGGCTGGCTTTGCTTAGTGAGTGCAAGGTTGGAAGCCAGAGCTCAGATGAGGCCCCTTATGCCATCTTATGTTTCAGGTTTCACACACTCATTTCTCAGTCTCCTGTCCAGGAAAGCTGCAAGCATTGATAAGGTGATCAGCTTGGTTTTGGAATGGAAAAGTTTGGGGGCTCAGTTTCTTACTGAATGTCTCAAAGCTGTTTCCAGAGGGTGTGTGGTTTTGTACTAATCCAAGATCTTCACAAATAAAGTCCATGGTTGAGAGTTTTAAAGACAATTTCTGTAGCCCCAGCCTATATGCAGTTCCTTTGAGGAAGGGGAAAGATTGCAGTTTCATTAGGCCGTTGCTCTGACCTTGGATTTTCTTTCTCAGTGAGTGCTTGAAGTAATGGCCCTGGGTGAGCAGAGCTAACTTCTGCCCCAGCCAGCATTTTGCCTGGTAAGGATGTCCAGAAATGTGCTTGAGTTCTCAATTTGGGCAGCGGTGTCTCAGTTCCCATCATGACCACGTGTGTTTTCAGTAGAGCAGGAACGGGCATGACTTTCCTGTCTGGGGATTTCCTCTGTGATGTTTGGCTGAGTGCCTTAACCAAAGGAGAAAATCCAGTTCTTTTGTGCTTGGTGGTGTATCCCCCTGGGTTCTTTGAGAAGGCATGGCTCTGTGTCCTTGTTCGTTCATCTTCTGTCCACTTAGGAAATTACTCTAAAAAAAAAAAAAGGTCTGTCTTTCATTTCTGACTCTGCAGATTCGCTGTCAAATGTGATCAGCTTGAAATTTTCTATTTCTTTTTTAAGCCATTCTCTCCACAGGCAAAGAAGGCTGATGTGTCGAGTGCTTGCCTGCTCGGCTTTTCATTCTTTCCATCTAAATATTCCATTATAGACAAGTGGTTTGAAGGGTAGGCTCATCCAGAGTGAGATCTGGAAATGCACTTGGATCAGAAAGCTGTCAAACTGTGATCCAAGGGGGTGACTGTAGGACACCCACACCCACACACACTCACACAAAGCCTACAGTGCTTCTCTAAATGTCCAGCTTCCGAGTGATACTGCATTTGAACAAAAAGTTGTCACTCTCCAACAAGCCCTATCTTGAATTTTACTGGATAAGAAATAAACCTCAGAGAGGTTAATCAGCTGCCTATGACACTTGTTTACTTTGTGAAAGTGCCAAGCCTAGAATCCAAGCATTCTCATTTTTGGTGACAGAATGACTCACTCATTCACAAATGTTCTCTGAAGCAGCCACTGTGGCTATGTCCAAAATGACTTCTTTGATGCTTCTAATAAGTCATATTATCTTTTAAAATATATACAGTTCTCACTAACTTGAGCACTAAGTTACATAATAACTTCTCTATTGCTGGCTTATTAAATACTTTTTCTCATTAAATATCACTTTTCTTATGCTTGCAAAGGAGGAATTTGTGGTTAAGTCATATTACCATTTAAAATGTTTAGACTATATACACACTTTTCAAATTCCATTCATTTTAAGCAGTTTTGTAGCTTATGTTAGTGGTGCCATGGTTGGTATATATCCACCTATATAACGCCATTTGATGTTCAGTTTTCCTTCATGAAGGGAATATTTTCAAAAAAGAGCCATGTTTTTGGCTTTTATAACACTTTTCACTACTGTGGCTTTCTGTTTTATACTCTGCTTGGTGAATGTACCTTGGATGGTCATAATGTAGCACAGATGTCTGTGGGTACACTAGCCACATTGTCTTTAAAATATTTATTTATTTTTATGTATATGTATAAATGCCTACATGTGGCTGTGCACCATATACATGAAGTACCCAAGGAGGCCAGAAGAGGGCATCAGATTCCCTGGGACTGGAGTTACAGACAGTTGTGAGCCATCGCTTGGGTGATGGGATGGAACACAGGCATCTGGAACAGGTGGTCTTACCTTCTGAGACACCTCTCCACTCCCTGCCAAATGACCTTACAAGTGTCTGCTTATGTCTGCTTCTCCCAGTGGGCCATTGAGCTGCTTGAGGGCAGCATTAGCATTCAGTAAGCTGGGTACCCCTGGAACAGCTTAGATCATATTCTCAATGACCATTGCAGAGCAGGGGCTCCAGGCCCAGGGGAAGGAAATAGTCATGGGTTATGCCTCTCCATAGAGTGCTTTTCCCAACAAAGGTTTTATGCAAGACTGAAGCCTCTTGTTAAAACCAGCTCACTTAAAAGCACATTGGCACACTACTGGTCTTGAATAGGGCCTAACCAACTCTCTTAGCCGGAAATCAAGCTTGCAAACAAAATTTGTCTAGTTTAGGGGGAAGAAAGAAGAAACTTCCGAAAAGCTCTCTACCATTTTCCTTTATCCTCCAGGTATTTTGACCAAAAAAAAAAAAAAAAAAAAAAAAAAGAAAGAAAGAAAGAGGAGTTAAAAAACAGAAAAGCTGTTTGTCTACTTACTTATATCTGTCTCGCCTGGTGTAAGAGCACACAACTGTAATGACAGCATTCAGGAGACAGAAGCAGAGGCAGGAGAATTGTCATGAGTTCCAGGCCAGCTTAACCTACATATTGAGACCTTATCTAAAAATAAACTATCCCTATCTTTGAATATAGCTAACTCAGTAGAGGATGATCTAGTATTGGGAAAGGAGGAAATCGTGTTCTTGGTGGCATCTTTTAGGCCCTCACGCCAGGCCATGCTGAAGGCAGCCTGGGCTTCTCAGTTGCCTAAATCAGTATGCAGTGTTTTGCTGCTGTTACTGCCAGAGAAAAACACAGGGTATCCAGTCAAACTTGACATTCAAATAAACAATGACAATTTTTTTTAATCCTAAGTATGTTCCAGATATTGCATGAGACACGTACTGCCAGTTTTGTCACAGCTTCTCTGAAGTTGAAACACATCTGAGTGGCTGTGTTTTTATTTGCTGACTCTAGAAACCCAACATGTAACCAAAATGTATTGCTGTTGGTGGTAAAACAGCATTCACAAGAGAACTGGAAAAACTTCTGTTGTTTGGGTGGATGGAAGATATGAGTCCTTGACTAGATGTTACAGAATGACAATGCTTGAGGATATTGCTTCCAGTATTGTTTCCAGTAGGGTGTCACAGTGTTGAGTGAGTGAATAAGTGGCAAGAAAATGGAGATCCAATGTAGAGACCCACAGCCAAACAATAGAAGAAGCTTGGGGAGTCTTGTGGAAGAGTGAGAGGAGAGATAGAATTGGCCAGAGGGGTGACTCCACAGGAAGACCTACAGAGTAAACTGATCTGAGCCATGGGGGCTCACAGAGACTGAACCAGCAACCAAAGAGCATACATGGGTTGGACCTGAACCCCTGCACTCACATAGCAGTTGTGCAGCTTGATCACCATGTGAGCAATGGGAGTAGCAATGGGAGTAGGCACTGTCTCTGACTCTGCTGCCTTTGGATTCCTTTCCCATGGCTGGGCTGCCTTGTCTGACCTCAGTAGGAGAGGATGAACTTAATCCTGTTGTGACTTGAGGTGCCAGAGTGGGTTGGTACCCATGGTGGGGGGGCTTCTTTTCAGAGAAGGGGAGGGAGTATGGGGGAAGGTGGTTATGAGGGTGGGAATGGGAGCAGAAGAGGGAAGGGCTGTAATCAGTCTGTAAAGTGATTAAATAAATTAATTAATTAGAAAAGAAAAGAAAACAAAGAATATAGGAGTCTGTGCTGAGCCAAAAACCAGCAACTGAGATGCATTCAGGAATAAAAAGACCAAGTTGAAATTAATCATATCTATTTATTGTGGTGAAGGTGTGTGTGCATGGTGCTGTGTTGGGGTCAGAGAACAAGTGAGTCAACTGATTCTCTACTTTTATTATGTGAGTATCAGAGATCAAACACAAGTTGTCAGAGTTTACACACTGAGCCATCTTGCTGACCCTCAAGTTGGGATTGAGGGTGAGCACTGCCTTGCTTGACATTGGGTGATTTCACTTCCCCTCCTGACTCTGGCTCTCCAAAGCAATCACAGTGACAATGTTAACAATGATGTGAGAATTGGGCTTTGGAGAAAACCAAGTTGGATAGTTCTTTCATTATGGTTGTGAATTTCCCACAATGCGGTTTCCAAGCCCTCAGTGTCACCCTCTGTGAGAAACAAATCTCTTGCCTCTTCAAAAGTAAACAGAAAACTCAGAAAAATAATAAAGAAACTTGGTCATTATGGCAAGAGCATGCCACTGGTGCTCGTTATGTGGAAGATGTGCTAGCTGTGAACTGTAACTGTGATATGTTGAATGAGGTGACACAAGGGCTGAGGCTCCTAAAACAGACAGTATCATAGCAACAAGCCAAGTACGTGGCCACAGACAGTGAAGTGTCTGTACATCAAGCTATGTTTATTTCACTAAGATGAAGTCTGCACAGGAAAGGCTCTTTTGCAGTGATGCGCCTGCTAACATACCAAGGACATCCTTCTAATTATAGTAAAGCAAAAGCACATATTTGTGTATGCTTGCTGAGGAGAGCTTAGTAACCTATGGGAGCCAGACAATGGGAACCCGTTGTCTCCTGAGCCTGAGCGACATCTGCAGCAGAAAAACAGTGATTGGGATTTGGAGAGCATCTTGGCCTGCCCTGAGCTCATCTCCCAGGAAATTTTGCACTACCATTGGTTAAGTGTCAAACCCTCTAGCTGTCTTTCTTTCTCTCCCAGAAATGAAGCCACAACCTTCGGCAGATGGAGAGTTGATATGCTGTGCTGTGGTCTTGCAACTTCCCTGACTTACCTTCTCTTAACAGCAGCAGCAGGAAAGGTTTAAATTCCCTCCTACTGCCTGCCTCCATGATTCCTGGCATCCCTGCAAATGTATCAGAGTTAGAAAGCCCCTCTGAGGCCAGTCAAAGTGGCTCACTCCTGTAATCCCAGCAGAGGCAGAGGCAGGTGTATTTCTGTGAGTTCAAGACCAGCCTGGTCTACAAAGAAAATCCAGAACAACCAAAGCTACACAGAGAAACCCTCTCTCAAAACAAAACAACTACAACAAAAAAGCCCTTTTGTTCCTCAGAACTGAAGGGTGTGTTTCTCCCCTGGATACCCAGTGATGCTGCCTTAAGCATGATGTCCAGACTCTCCTAATATTCTGGCATTTTAAGAAAAGTCTTTCTTTCCCTTCAAGTCCTCATGAAAGCTGCCTGTGGCCATACTGCTGTATCTCTCCTAATGTTCTCCCACTTCAAGGCCCAATATGGCCATCTGTAGTCCTGAGTCTTTCTCCCAACCACGCTCATAAGAAGGGTAATTTTGTGTCTGTCACTTTTGGTAAAGCTGCTGTTCTTTCTAACAGTACCGCAGCCCAGGCTGGTGCTTGGCAGAAGGACTAGGTAGGTTACTGTGAGATGCTGACAGTATTGTGGCAGCAACAGTAGCCTCTTTCCTCTCTGGCTTTCCAGGCTCAATGCATTCTTCCTGGATCATAGTGTGAAGGAAGTTCCACATTTTAATAATTTTGTGTTTTAGTTGCATGGGCCTATGGAATTTCTCAACTTGTGACATCATATCGATGCATCTTTTACTTACTTTTTTCCTTGCTGTGATACAATACCTGACAAGAAACAATTGTAGGAGGAAGGATTTATTCTGGCTTACAGCCCAGGATGACATATTTTATCATAATGGGAAGGCATGGAAAAGGAGACCGGTTAGTCACATGGTATCAACCATCAAGAAGTAGAGTGTGAACAAGAAATGGGCACAGGCTATACAACTGCAAGGCCTGCCCACCAGCGAGCCTCCATTTTCTAAATGTTTCACAATCTTCCATAACAATGGAACCATCTGGGAACAGAGCTTTCCAACCTATGAATATATAGCAGACTTTTCCTATCAGACCAGAATATTGCACAAGAAATTTTGCATTTGGAGACAGTTGTGTTTCTGCTTTGCTCTCTAATTGGTTGGCTGGTTCACTCTGTACCCCATGCCAGCCTGGAACCTATTGTGTAGCCCATGGTGGTTCTTCTGCCTTAGCTGCAATTACAGACACACCAACACAAATATTTCTCTTAAGAAAATGTATGAGCCACCTTTGTTCAATGAAAGGGTCCTTTGAGATCTGACCCCCAAGGCCTGACATATTCCTCACAAAGATGGTCAGTACTCTCAACCAGAAAAACATTTTCTTCATTGAAACACCTTTAGGCCAGCTACCATTAATTCATTTACTTATTATTCATTTAGAGTACTCCTCATTCAATCACTTATCCATTTAGGTTTAGAAATTCCTCCTCATTACAATTTTTAAAAATCTTCTTGAATCCCTTTTTTAGTGTCCTTTTTAAAATTAATTTATTTTTTATTAATTATAAGTTATTCACTTTGTATCACAGCTGTAGCCCCCTCCCTCATCCCTTCTTAACCCTACCCTTCATCCCTCTTCTCCTCCCATGCCTCTCCCCCAGTCTACTGATAAGGGAGGTCCTCCTCCTGTTCCACCTGACCCTAGCCTATCAGGTCTCATCAGGACTGGCTGCATTGTCTTCCTCTGTGGCTTGGTAAGGCTGCTTCCCACCCCCCTTTCTCAGGGGGAGGTGATCAAAGAGCCAACCATTGAGTTCATGTCAGAGACAGCCCCTGTTCCCCTTACTAGGGTACCCACTTGGACACTGAGCTGTCATGGGCTAATCTGTGTAGGGGTTCTAAGTTATCTCCATCCATGGTTGTTGGTTGGAGTACCAGTCTCAGAAAAGACCCCTGGGCCCAGATTTTTTGGTTCTGTTGCTCTTCTTGAAGAGCTCTTGTCCCCTCCAGATCTTTCATCTCCCCCTTCTGTGCCCAAAGTTTGGCTGAGTCTCAGCATATGCTTTAATATCCTGCTAGGCAGAGTCTTTCAGAGGCCCTCGGTGGTAGGCTCCAGTCCTGTTCCCTTTTTTCTCCCTCTTCTGATGTCCATCCTGTTTGCCTTTCTGAATGAGGATTGATCATCTTACCCAGGGTCCTCCTTCTTGCTTAGCTTCTTTAGGTGTACAGATTTTAGTATGTTTTTCCTATATTATATTTCTAATATCCATTTATAAGTGAGTATATACCATGTGTGTCTTTCTGCTTCTGGGTTACCTCACTCAGGATGATCTTTTCTAGTTCCCACCATTTGCCTGAAATTTTCATGATTTCCTTGTTTTTAATTGCTGAGTAGTATTCCATTGTGTAAATATACCAGTGAACACACTCCCTTGAAGCCTATCTCAAAGGCTGAGCTCAACAGCATTAAATCACAGCATTTTGACCAAAGTTTCACTATGCAATTTTCCTGCATGTTTTCAAATGCAACCTCCAAATCTACTTGAATATTCTGGATTATGTGCTGTTCCCTTCTGACAAATATTTATGATGTCAGCAAGTCACAAAAGCATATTCACAATTTTCAAAGCATTTATAGTAAAAAAATAGAAGCATTGAAAACCATAATAAACCATGAAGCTAGATTTTTCTAAAGAAAACTATCAACTTGTACTTTGAAAGCCAGCTACAGTTAGTTGGAGGATATCATCAGGTGCTTATGTCCCCGTGGTAACCAGCATACACTCAAAGCTTATTAAACACATTACTATTGGGAAACATTCTGCACAGCAGTGGAAAGAGCCAGGTCTATCCCAGTTACACTGTGGATTGGATCTGTGGTCTGTGCAGCTATTTATAACCGAGACTTTTTTTTTTCAACTCTGTCATTGTTTCTCAAAGTATGTGCTTCTTTAAAGTGCATTCCCAATGTATGTTTGTAAAGTACAAAAGCAGGGGTTGTGATATTTTGTCAATATGCTTAATTAAAATTATTTTAAGGTGTAAAAAAATAAATAAATAAATAAATAAATAAAATAAAGTGCATTCCCTTGGGTTACTGAATGGGAATCTATGAGAACTAAGACTCTCCTAGAGTCTCAACTAGAGACTGTTGGTTCTTGGACACCTTGAAGTCTGAGAACCACAGGACTCTATGACCCTCTTGAATGAAATGAGGACATCACTGTTCCATGGTACAGTTGAAATGAAGGTCTTTATTATAGATATGAAGGAGGGCATAGCTAGAGACAGGGGCATCTGGGAGAGTCTAGAGTAAGCATGGCCCTAAGCTGGGCCACGTGAGAAGAGTGAGGAGGAGAGAACCAGATCAAGAGGCCAGCAGGGTAAAGCATCAACAACAAGAGCCGAAAGGAACTGGCACAGCAAAAAGGCAGGGATATATAGGGAAGGGCAGTTCAGGCCCTGGACTACAGAAGTTTAGGGTAGGGGCTGGAGTATATTGGCCATACCCTATAACAGGTTTCGGCACCAGATGTATGAGAACAATAATAAGGAAATACAATTGCTCCTAGATATGGCAGAGGAGAGAGTTTATCATAAATAAAGGGAGAGCACAGTCAGAGGCAAGGACAGCTGGGAGAGTCCAGAGTGAGTATGACCAGACTGAGCTGGGCCACCAGAAGAGGAGGAGGGAAGACCGGGACCAAGAGGCCAGAGGGTAAAGAGTAGATGAAAGGGACAGGTAACCAAAATGGAAAGGCATCTGGGGGTTCTGGAGGGAAGAAAGCCCAGACTAATACCTACAGAAGTTTAAGACAGGGGACAGGGTATGCCATCCAAGAGGACTCTGTAACAGGCAGGGATTGAGGAATGCTGGGAGAACATGGTGGCCAGGTCTGCTTTGATATGCCAAGTAGGCAATTTTTTATTTTTGTTTTCTGTTTTCAAACTCAGATACACTGATGTCCTCAAAAAACATAAGTTTTATGACCATAAGCTAAATGAGTATATGGAACCTGGAAAAAATGTGCTTAAACTTTCTATGTTTCATATTCCCATTTATAATAAACTACTGACAAAATTGCTTGCATAAAACTAGTACGAAAATATCAGTTGTTTGACATCTGTACAATCTATCAAGAATTCCAAATGATCCAAAAGAATGCATTCCTTTGCTTCTGCTTTTTTTTTTTTTTAATTTCAGCTGAGTCTTTTGGATGCTGATTATTTTGTTAGAAGAGTTTCCTATTCAAAACTTTAAAAAAAAATCAATTACATAACCTGGATTTCAATTTCTAAGTCAACTCTGAGCTTGTAAAGAGGTTTCATTTGGAAATGAGCTTGACATTCAATGCTCACGCCACTGCCTCCCGGGCTGCTTAGCGCAGGATGTAATCCTCACTAAAATAGTATTTGATCCTAAGGAGGAGAAAAGATATAACGTATTGCTCCTCTGCACAAAAACCAGAGAAGCGGGTTCTGTGTTGCTGCCACTCTCACCAGCAGAAACCAACAGCCACACTCACAACCTTTCAGCCACAATTTTATAGCATCTGCAGAATCACTTTGCCTAACAGTATAACATCCCTCATTCCCTTTCAAACTGCCCTCACCCTCTACTTCTTGTTGTGGCTCAGTAACTGAGCACCAGTGGCCCTTGACCTCACCATGGGTCAGCCTGGTAGTGTCATTTGTGTCCAGGAGCTGTATCTTGCTTCCCCTCCATCCTGACAGCAGCCCTGACAAGTCACTTAGAACTGTTGGTCAGAGTGTGGATTCCAGGGGCTCTAACAAGCAAGGCTCTGCCACCCTTCCTCAGGAGGCCAACTAATAGTGAAAAGTAGAGAAAAGAAATGTGGAGAGGGCAAGATGGTGGCACCAGGACAACTCTCGTTCTGACCAGCAGCTCAGCAGGATCTGCACAGTGACCAGCAATCAGAACTCCTGGCCATAAAACACAAGTAATTGTGTTTCCCAGGTTCTCACCCATGGATGCCCCATGGTGGGGGATTCAATCAGCTTTAAATCACCCAGCTAAACCTCGGAAGAGATCCCGGTTCCACCAGGCCCTTGGTCGCCAGCCCAGAGCCACACGCCAGCGTGCTCTGGTCACTGTCCCAGACTGAACTGTGCTCACCACAACATCAGAGACTGAGATTTCCAGTCGAGAGATAACACCACAGTGCAGGAAACGATTGGAACCGACCTTAGGTCACCCAGACATTCCCTGGAAAAGACTCGGGCTCCGAGGGCGCTGAGGAGCCAGCCCAGAGCCAGAGCTGGGGACCCAGGCACTGGCACAGAGTCCTGCCTGTGCGCCTGACTCACTGCCCCAGATAGAACTGTGGGCCCCAGGGCACCAGAGACTGAGTTTCTCTGTCAGGTACAAACCCACAGAGAGGGGAACTGCTGATCTGATCTCAGAGCACTCAGCTGATACCAACACCCCGAAAAGGTTTCGGGAAAAAAATACCTAGTTTCAACAGACACCCAGGCACCCAATCCCCAGAAACACAGAAAGGTGGAGCCACGGAAGTATGTGCCTGCAGGTTCTACTCGCCATCACAGACAGAAAGGCTATCCCCAACACAAAGACTGGGTGTTTCTGTCAGGAGGAAACCCCACAGTGGGGGTGGGGGGGTGTACCATCAGGTCTAATGCTCAGGACACCCAGTGCCAAAAGACTTTCTGGATTCACACAGGCTCTAGGCTCTAGCCTTCTATTGCAGGCATGAGCGCTGTGCTCACCCACCATTATTGAGTACCCCTAGGGCACTGGGGCACCAGCTACATCCTCAGACCTACAAAAGCCAGAGAGGCATTACAGCAGCCCTCAGATACTGTGCCAAGGATCAAACAGTTATCCCTAGCTAGACTGACAAAACTGTGGGAATCCCTGGTTCTTCAAGAGGGCTATACCCAAAAATTACACCTTAAGAACAATAGCTGCTGCTCACTAAATTCAGAGCAAGAAACCCAACAGCAGGGAAGCCATCACCAGAACCTCTCCTGATGAGAAGAGAGCCTTCCTGAACACCACAGTTACTAAACAGGTCCATACACCTGAAGTGAACTGTGACAATTCCTGAGAAGCACCACTATTCAGTTGACCATACCCAAAAAGCAAAGGAGAACTTCAGAACCCCGCCAAGTGGATTCTACCCACCCCAGGACTCAGCAGGCACCAGAAATTAACAGATAACACCTGAGACAGAGAGATGGGTAGAGGCCAGTGAAAAAGCACAACCAACAATAGGCAAAACAATATGGCATCCCCAGAACCCAGTTATCCAGGGGCAAGTAGCCCTGGACACCCTAACATAAGTGAAATTCAAGAAGATGACCTTACATCTGTGCTTATGGAGAGGTTAATGGAGGAAGCAAATAAAATGCATAAAGAATTAGGGGAAAATATAATAAAACAGATTATGGTCATCTGTAAAAAAATACAGGAAGATGCAGGCAAACAGTTTGTGTCACTGAAAGAAATAAAAGAAACAGAGGAATGTTCAAACAAACAGCTGAAGAAATTGAAGGAAAAACAGGAAAATACAGTCAGACAGGCAAAGGAAATCAACAAAACGGTTCAAGATCTGAAGATAGAATTGGAAGAATTAAAGAAAACACAAATGGAGGAAATCATGGAGAGGGAGAACCTAGGAAAGAAAACAGGAACTACAGAGGTAAGCATAACCAACAGACTACAAGAGATGGAAGAAAGAATCTCAGGTGTAGAAAATACAATGGAAGAAATTGATGTATCCATCAAAGAAAATAATAAATCTAAAAAATTCCTGACACAGACCATCCAAGAAATCCAAGACAACATAAAAAGACAAAACCTACGAATAATAGCAATAGAGGAAAAAGAAGATTCCCTCCTCCAAGGCCCAGAAAATATTTTCAACAAAATCATTGAAGAAAATTTCCCCAACTTAAAGGAGAGGCCTATAATAATACAAGAGGCCTACAGAACACCTAATAAATTAGACCAGAAAAGAAAATCCTCCTGTCACATAATAATCAAAACAGTAAGTATACAGAACAAAGAAAAAATACTAAAAGCTGCAAGGGAAAAAGGCCAAGTAACATATAATGGCAAACCCATCAGAATCACACCTGACTTCTCAACAGAAACTATGAAAGCCAGAAGAGCCTGGACGGATATCATGCAGACCCTAAGAAAACACAAATGTCAGCCTAGGGTACCCAGCAAAACTCTCAGTCCTCATAGATGGAGAAAACAAGATATTCAATGACAAAAACAAATTTCAACAATACCTACACACAAATCCAGCATTACAGAAGATACTAGAAGGAAAAATACAACCCAAGAAAACTAACTACTTTCAAGAAATCACAGAAAATAAATAACCTCACTACACCAAAACAAAAAGTAGCCAAACCCACAAACACACTATCATGGCCAACATCAATTCAAAAGATCTAACAGCCACGGGTCATTAATCTCCCTCAACATCAATGGACTCAATTCTCCAATAAAAAGACACAGACTAACAGAATGGATGCGTAAACAAGACCCAACAATCTGTTGCATACAAGAAACACACCTAAATCACAAAGGTAGACATTACCTGAGAGTAAAGGGCTGGAAGATGGTTTTCCAAGCAAATGGACCCAAGAAGCAAGCAAGAGTAGCCATCCTAATATCTAATAGAGTAGATTTTCAACCAAAATCAATCAAAAGAGATAGAGAAGGACACTTCATACTCATCAAAGGAAAAATCCACCAGGAAGATATCACAATCCTGAATATCTATGCCCCAAATGCAAGGGCACCCACATTTGTAAAAGAAACTTTAATAAAACTTAAACCACACATAGACCCCCACACATTAATAGTGGGAGACTTCAACACCCCACTCTCAACAAAGGACAGGTCAACTAAACAGAAATTAAACAAAGAAACAATAACTCTGACAGAAGTCATGAATCAAATGGACCTCATGGACATCTACAGAACATTTCACCCAAACACAAAAGAATTTACCTTCTCAGCACCTCATGGAACCTTCTCCAAAATAGACCATAGCAAAGCAAGCCTCAACAGATACAAGAAGATTGAAATAATCCCTTGTATCCTATCTGATCACCATGGACTAAAACTGGACCTCAGTGACAAAAATAGCAAAAGGCCTACACACACATGGAAACTGAACAACTTGCTTCTAAATGACAGCTGGGTCAGAGAAGAAATAAAGAGAGAAATTAAAGACTTCCTAGAATTCAATGAAAATAAAGGCACAACATACCCAAACTTATGGGACACAGTGAAAGCAGTGCTAAGAGGAAAGTTCATAGCTCTAAGTGCCTTCAAGAAGAAATTCGAGACAGCTCATTCAAGCAACTTAATGGCTCACTTAAAAACCCTAGAAAAAGAAAAAGCAGACACACCAAAAAGGAGTAGACGGCTGGAAATAATCAAACTCAGGGATGAAATCAATCAATTAGAAACAAATAAAACAATTCAAAGAATCAATGAAACCAAGAGCTGGTTCTTTGAGAAAATCAACAAGACAGAAAAACCCTTAGCCAAACTAACTAAAAGGCAGAGAGAAACTATCCAAATCAACAAAATCAGAAACGAAAAGGGGGACATAACCACAGACACTGAAGAAATCCAAACAATAATTAGGTCTTACTTCCAAAGTCTATATGCCACAAAATTTGAAAATCTAAATGAAATGGACAATTTTCTTGACCGATTCTACATGCCAAAGCTGAATCAAGACCAGGTAAGCCAATTAAATAGTCCTATATCCCCTAAGGAAATAGAAGCTGTCATCAAAAGTTTACCATGCAAAAAAAGCCCAGGCCCAGATGGTTTCAGCGCCGAATTCTACCAGACCTTCAAAGAAGAGCTAACACCAACACTCTTCAAACTATTCCACAGGATAGAAACAGAAGGAAAACTACCCAACTCATTCTATGAAGCCACAGTTACCTTGGTACCTAAACCTCACAAAGACCCAACAAAGAAAGAGAATTTCAGGCCAATCTCCTTCATGAACATTGATACAAAAATACTCAACAAAATACTTGCAAACGAATCCAAAAACACATCAAGGACATCATTCACTACAGCCAAGTAGACTTCATCCCAGGCATGCAGGGGGTGGTTCAATATACGGAAATCCATCAATGTGATCTACCACATAAACAAACTTAGGAGAAAAACCACATGATCATCTCCTTGGATGCTGAAAAGGCATTTGACAAAATCGAACATCCATTCATGTTTAAAGTCTTGGAGAGATCAGGGATACAAGGCACATACCTGAACATGTAAAGGCGATATACAGCAAGCCTATAAGCCAACATCAAACTCAATGGAGAGAAACTTAAATCATTCCCACTGAAATCAGGGACAAGGCAAGGCTGTCCACTCTCTCCATATCTCTTCAACATTGTTCTTAAAGTTCTAGCTAGAGCAATAAGACAATTGAAGGAGATTAAGGGGATACAAATTGGAAAGGAAGAAATCAAAGTATCACTGTTTGCAGATGATATGATAGTATACCTGAGTGACCCCAAAAATTCTACCAGGGAACTTCTACAGCTGATATACACCTTCAGCAAAGTGGCTGGATACAAAATTAACTCAAAAAAATAAAACAGTAGCCTTCCTATATACAAAGGACAAAAGGGCTGAGACAGAAATTAGGGAAACAACACCCTTCACAATAGCCACAAAGGACATAAAGTACCTTGGTGTGAACCTAGCCAAGCAAGTCAAAGACTTGTATGAAAAAAATTTCAAATCTCTGAAGAAAGAACTAGAAGAAGATATGAGAAGATGGAAAGACCTCCCATGCTCATGGCTTGGCAGGATTAACATAGTAAAAATGGCCATCTTACCAAAAGCAATCTACAGATTCAATGCAATTCCCATCAAATTACCAACACAATTCTTTACAGACCTGGAAAGAAAAATTCTCAACTTCATATGGAATAACAAGAAACCCAGAATTGCTAAAACAATCCTCTACAATAAAAGATCTTCTGGAAGTATCTCCATCCCTGATCTTAAGCTGTACTATAGAGCAACAGTTTTAAAAACTGCATGGTACTGGCATAGAAACAGATTGGTGGATCAATGAAACTGAACAGAGGACCCAGAAATAAACCCACACACTTATGGACACCTGATCTTTGACAAAGACGCCAAAACCATACAATGGAAAAAAGATAGCATCTTCAACAAATGGTGCTGGTCCAACTGGATGTCTACATGTAGAAAAATGAAAATAGATCCATACTTATCACCCTGCACAAAACTGAAGTCCAAGTGGATCAAAGACCTCAACATAAAACCAGACACATTAAATTGGCTTGAAAAAAAAGTGGGGAATACCCTAGAACTCTTTGGTACAGGGGACAACTTCCTGAACAGAACACCAACAGCACAGGCTCTAAGAGCAACAATCAATAAATGTGACCTCATGAAACTGAAAAGCTTCTGCAAAGCAAAGGACACCGTCATCAAAACAAAGCGACCGCCTACAGATTGGGAAAGAATCTTCACCAACCCTTTATCTGACAGAGGACTCATATCAAGTATATATAAAGAACTAAAGAAGCTGAAAAGCAGCAAACCAAGTAATCCACTCAAAAAATGGGGAACAGAGCTCAACAGAGAATTCTCTGTAGAGGAATATCGAATGGCAGAGAAGCACTTAAAGAAATGCTCAACCTCACTAGCCATTAGGGAAATGCAAATCAAAACAACCCTGAGATTTCACCTTACACCCATGAGAATGGCCAAGATCAAAAACTCAAGTGACAACACATGCTGGAGAGGTTGTGGAGAAAGAGGAACCCTTCTTCACTGCTGGTGGGAATGTAAACTTGTACAACCACTCTGGAAATCAATCTGGCGTTTTCTCAGACAACTAGGAATAGTGCTTCCCCAAGATCCAGCCATACCATTCCTAGGCATATATCCAAAAGAAGCTCAAGCACAAGCACACAAAAAGGAAATTTGCTCAACCATGTTTGTAGCAGCTTTATTTGTAATAGCCAGAAGCTGGAAACAACCCAGATGCCCCTCAACTGAAGAATGGATGCAGAAAATGTGGTACATCTACACAATGGAATATTACTCAGCAATGAAAAATAAGGAAATCATGAAATTTGCAGGTTAATGGTGGGATCTGGAAAGGATCATCCTGAGTGAGTTGTCCCAGAAGCAAAAAGACACACATGGTATATACTCACTCATATAGACATACAACATAGGACAAACTCACTAAAACCTGTGAATCTAAAGAAACTAAGCAAGAGAGAGGACCCTAACTAAAATGTCCAATCCCCATCCGGAAAGGCAAAGAGGATGGACATCAGAAGAAGAAGAAAACAGGAAACAACCTAGGAACCTACCATAGAGGGCCTCTGAAAGCCTCCGCCCTACAGACTATCAAAGCAGATGCTGAGCCTGATGGGCAACTGTTGAGCAGAGTGAATGGAATTTTATGTAAGAACTGGGAAATAGTAAGAGCTGGAGAGGACAGGGTCTCCACAAGGAGAGCAACAGAACAAGAAAATCTGAACACAGGGAACTTCCCAGAGACTCATACTCCAACCAAGGACTATTCATAGAGATAACCCACAACCCCTGCACAGATGTAGCCCAGGGCAGTTCAGAGTCCAATTGGGTTACATAGTAATATGAAGAGGGACTGCCTCTGACATGAACTGACTGGCCTGCTCTTTAGTCACCTCCTCCTGAGGGGGAGCAGCCTTACCAGGCCATAGTAGAGGACAATGCAGCCACTTTTGATGTGAACTGATGGACTAAGATCAGAAAGGAGAGGAGAACCTCCCCTATCAGTGGACTTGGGGAGTGGCATGCATGCAGAGGGAGGAGGGAGGGTGGGATTGGGAGGGGAGGAGGGAGGGGCTTATAGGGGGATGCAGAATGAATAAAGTGTAATTGAGGAAAAATTTTTAAAAAAGGGGGGAAAATAATTTAAGAACCTTAAATGACTTTCAAAAGTGGAGCAAAACATGGAGTTAGTCAATTTACATGGAGCATGTCTCGCCCCTGGGGGCAATGGTCTCCTGAACCTACTCAGACCTCGGACACCACCACTGCTAGTTCTAGAACTGATGCAAGATGTTCCAAAGAGGGGGTTAAGGCTTCTCATAATATTTCCTATAAGCCCACACCTGTTTGTTTATATCCCCCATTTTTATTCATTATTAGCCAGATAGAGCCAAGTAATTGTGGTGATGATACTTGCTTTTTTGCCCAATGCTGGAATGCTAGTGAATTTAGGTATGCCCTGGTTACTCGCATGCCTCGCTGGGTGCCTGTGCCCATTGATGCCCCTCATGCTATGACTCTCTTCAGACAGAAAAGGGATCTTGGAACTACAGCCGCCATTGTTACTGCCATCTCATTGGCGGCTGTTGGAGCTACCACTGTGGCATTAGCCATGAGTCATACTGTGCAGACTGCTCAGACCCCGAATAATCTTTTAGCCTTAGCTAATGCCTTAGATGTACAAAAAGGAATTAATGCTCAACTAAAAGGAGGCTTGATGGGGTTCAATCAGAGGATTGACCTCGTGCAGGAGCAAATTGATACCCTATGGCAAATCGCTCAACTTGGCTGTCAATAAAAGTATGCTGAACTTTGTGTCACTAGCATACAACATGAGAATTTTTCCTGTGCTGCAAATCTGTCTAAACAATTGTCTAGCTATATTTTAGGTAATTGGACTGGAGAATTCGATACTACGATGGAGCAGCTGAGAGTGGCCATTATCACAGTAAATTCTACCAGAGTGGACGCAGGACTAGCCACAGGATTATCACCATGGATTGCTGCAGCCATGAATCATCTGAAGGAATGGGCGGGCATGGGAGCGTTAGCAGGCCTTCTGGTGTTGGTCTCCTTGGTTTGCCTGTGGTATATATGCAAGATTAGAGTCTCACAACAGCGTAATGCAGCCATGATCATTCAGGCCTTTGCAGCCATTGAAGCAGGACAGTCTCCCCAAGCATGGTTGGCTACCATAAAAAGCTAAAATGTTATGCTCAGGATGCGAGGCTAAGCACTGCACTCAGGGTCAGCCGCTTTTGACCCAGAGAAGAGCAAGTCTGATTGCATGCAGGTTGATGCCCCAGGTCCCGCCTCTGAGAAAAAGGTATCGGACGGGTCTGATGCTCTTTGGGTGGATGACACCTAAATGAACATCGGTACAAAGTCCCAATTTATTTCTAATATCAGAGATCAGACCTCTACTCTTGCCTGATGTGTCTAAAACAAAAAGGGGGAACTGTAGAGAGCTGCGTAATGCCGCGCCTTAAAGATGGAGCTGGTTTCCGCCTTCCACCTTCCCGATGGTGAGTGCTCTCTGTCACAACTCCACATTTGGCTAAGGTTGAGGATCTGGCTTGCTTCCATGTATGTGGAACTATCTGCATTGCCCACGTGGCACGCTGGGGTTGGCTACCCAGAGGCTATTTAAGCTGTGGGCTGGCTTTCCCCAGGGTCCGACGATTGTTCAAGGTTCCTGAATAAACTGCATTGAAAAAAAAAATAATAATAAAGTAAGAAGGTCACCATTTAAAATAAAAAAAAAATTCCAATCTCTGAAGAAAGAATTAGAAGAAGATATCAGAAGATGGAAAGACCTCCCATGCTCATGGCTTGGCAGGATTAACATAGTAAAAATGGCCATCTTACCAAAAGCAATCTACAGATTCAATGCAATTCCCATCAAATTACCAACACAATTCTTTACAGACCTTGAAAGAAAAATTCTCAACTTCATATGGAACAACAAGAAACTCAGAATTGCTAAAACAATTCTCTATAGTAAAAGATCTTCAGGAGGTATCTCCATCCCTGAACTCAAGCTGTACTATAGAGCAACAATACTAAAATCTGCATGGTACTGGCATAGAAACAGACTGGTAAATCAATGGAATCGAATAGAATACACACACTTATGGACACCTGATTTTTGACAAAGATGCTGAATCCATTCAATGGAAAAAAGACAGCATCTTCAACAAATGGTCTAACTGGAAGTCTACATGTAGAAAAATGAAAATAGATCCATATTTATTTGCATGCATAAAACTAAAGTCCAAGTGGATCAAAGACCTCAACATAAAACTAGACACACTAAACCACTTAGAAGAAAAAGTGGGGAATACCCTTGAACTCATTGGCACAGGAGACAACTTCCTGAACAGAACACCAACAGCACAGGCTCGAAGAGCAACAATCAATAAATAGGACCTCATGAAACTGAAAAGTTTCTGTAAAGCAAAGGACACTGTCCTCAGAACAAAACGACAGCCTACAGATTGGGAAAGGATCTTCACCAACCCTATATCTGACAGAGGGATAATATCCAGTATATATAAAGAACTAAAGAAGTTAAACAGCAAAAAATCAAGTAATCCAATTAAAAAATGGGGTACAGAGCTAAACAGAATTATCTCCAGAGGAATATCGAATGGCAGAGAAACACTTAAAGAAATGCTCAACCTCATTAGCCATCAGGAAAATGCAAATCAAAATGACCCTAAGATTTCACCTTACACCCATCAGAATGGCTAAGATAAAAAAACTCAAGTGACAACACATGCTGGAGAGTTTGTGGAGAAAGGGGAACCCTCCTCCACTGCTGGTGGGAATGTAAACTTGTACAACCACTCTGGAAAGCAATCTGGCGCTTTCTCAGACAACTAGGAATAGCGCTTCCTCAAGATCCAGCTATACCACTCCTGGGCATATATCCAAAAGAGGCTGAAGTACACAATAAGGACATTTACTCAACCATGTTTGTAGCATCCTTATTTGTAATAGCCAGAAGCTGGAGACAGCCCAGATGCCCCTCAGTGGAGGAATGAATGCACAAATTGTGGTGTATCTACACAATGGAATATTACTCAGCAATAAAAAAAAAAAAAAAAAAAAAAAAAAGGAAATCATGAAATTTGCAGGTAAATGGTGGGATCTGGAAAAGATCACCCTGAGTGAGCTATCCCAGAAGCAGAAAGATGCACACAGTATATACTCACTCATATAGACATATGATATAAGATAAACCTACTAAAATCTGTATACCTAAAGAAACTAATCAAGAGGGAGGACTCTTGCTAAAATGCTCAATTCCTATCCAGAAAAGCAAAGAGGCTGGACATCAGAAGAAGGAGAAAAGAGGGAACAAATCAGGAGCCTGACACAGAGGACCTCTGCAAGGCTCTCCCCTGCAGACTATCAATGTAGATGCTGAGACTTATGGGCAACCTTTAGGCAGAGTGCAGGGAATCTTAGGAAAGAAGTGGAAAACAGTAAGATCTGGAGAGGACAGGAACTCCACAAGGAGAGCAACAGAACCAAAAAATCTAAGCACAGGGGTCTTTCCTGAGACTGATATTCCAACCAAGGTCTATGCATGGAGATAACCTAAGACCCCTGCACAGATGTAGCCCATGTCACTTCAGTATCCAAGTGGGTTCCATTGTAATAGGAACAGGGACTGTCTCTGACATAAACTGATTGGCTTGCTCTTTAATTACCTCCCCCTGAGGGGGAAGCAGCATTACCAGGCCACAGAAGAAGACAATGCAGCCACTCTTGATGAGACCTAATTGACTAGGATCAGAAGGAAGGAAAAGAAGTCCTCCCCTATCAGTGGACTTGGGGAGGGGCATGCATGCAGAGGGTGGAGGAAGGAAGGGATTGGGATGGGAGGAGGGAGGGAACCACAGGGGGGATACAAAGTGAATAAAGTGTAATTAATAAAGAAAAAAAAAGAAATGTATTCAATGTGGCCACACTGGGAGGAGGAGGAGAAGAAGGAAGAGGAGGAGGAGGAGGAGGAGGAGCATGATTCCTTAAATCCATCTTCTAAGTCCTGATAATGTTGTTTCGATTTGGAGGGTCAGAAGAATGTGTAAGGAGGCAGCCCTGGTCCAGGTGCTTTCCTGCCCATCACCACTGTCTGGACTTCAGTGTGCCCCGCAGGATGGTCTTTCTTGGAGAGGAGCTCACCCTCATTGGCTGAGACTAGAACTCAGCCTTTTTCTTCTTTGGATGTAATTCTTGAGGGACTTCCAAATTCTTGGGGTCCATTGTCTCAATAGCCTGTTAGGTAAAGGGAAGGGCACAGAGTCTCTTTAGAATAATTTCATTTCTGCCAGGATGGCTGTAATGAGGGATCCCCCACTGGGTGTGGTGGTACATGCCTATAATAACAGCACTTAGGAGGGGATGCCAGAGAGTCAGGAGGTCTAGGCTGGCCTTGGTTACATGGAATTCTATCTTAGAAAAAAAAAAGAGACTTATGTATTAAGTTCCCAAATAATTAATAAAATGCATTTTGACTGAACACAAATGACATGTACATATAGAGCTATCTATCATCTATCTGCTTATCTCTCTCTCTTTCTCGATAACTATATATATATATATATATATATATATATATATATATTTGTGCAGCAAAAAGGGATCCCCCAATGACTAGATACTTCAGGGAGCTATAGGCTGAGGAAGGTTTACTCTGCTTGCTATATGTCTACCTGTGCCATGTTTGAGGTGTCTGCCATTGCCCTAAAAAAAGAAATGGTTGGCTCCTGCTCTATTGGTGTTTTGTTTGTTTATCCTTTTTTTTCCTTAGGCCACAGATTTCCTTGAGAGTGTACCAGGAGATCAAAAGGTCCACCCCAAATTTATTTCTCTATCATAATTTGAGTTGGTTAAAAGAATCTGTAGTTCTGACACATGAAGGACTCCAAAGAATAAGAGAGAAATGAACCTCTAGCTTTTACCAGCTAGGGCTTTGATCAGGTTTGTTTTCTTTGCCAGTTAAATAATTAACAGGCAGGAAAAATCTCAGATACAGGAGATCATCCAGTGAAGAAAGGCTTTTATTCGGGCTAAACACACACACACATGCACGCACAAAGCAAGACCCTTTGCAAAGCAGGGTACTCGGGAAATCTGGTTTCTCTTCAAGGTCTGGGTCTCAAGGGTGGAACTGACTGACTTAGGGTTGGCCAGTTTGAACAAAACCAAGGAGGCTGACAGGGCCACAGATCTGAGATAAACTAACTAGCCTTGAATTTCTTGCACAGGTCCACTAATGGGGAAAGGGAGTTTCCCAGTGACAGGAGAAAATTCCAAGCTGGCAAGGCCCTAATTTCAAGCTGCCAGGCCTTTCAGGTCAGGAGGGTGGGGAAGAATGTGGAAGTCTGACATCTTTGTTACTGAGCTGTGGCCCTGTGGCACATCAAGGATGTGCCTGTCATAGCTACACTAAAACATTGCAGGATGCAGGCCCAGTTTTCCTCTCTGAAGACACCACTTACCTAGGATGTCTCCCCCCCCTCCACAGGAAGAAAAAAAGAAAAAAGAAAAAAAAAGGAGGCCCAGGCAGAGATTACCATAAGCACCTGGGCGCCTCATCATCATTGTCCATCGTCTTGTAATCTGTCATCTACCTCCCTCCAGAAACTTAGATTTCTATCTAAGCAAGCTTCAACTGCACAAGCTCCTTCTGTGTCTTATGTAACAGGCCCCCAGACCTTAGCCCAACTGACTCTCTAATGAGAGAACCATTCAGGCCCTAAAATTCAGCATGTAGACAGCACCACCTGGCAAAACTCAAAACAAAGGCCTAATATCCATCAAAGCTCATACTTCTGGAAAAGTCTCTAAATGTCCTAACCTTGCTTTTTGGTTTCTGTAGTTCTACTTCTGGCTAACTGTTCCTGTTAACTGAAGTATTTCAACTTAGAATATATATAGTGCTTAAAAGCTCATCTGAGAAAGGCTTGCAGCATTTCCTGTTCCAGGACAGCCAGAGCTACAGGGAAGGAAGGAAGGAAGGAAGGAAGGAAGGAAGGAAGGAAGGAAGGAAGGAAGGAAATACTCATGCTACGTATCAGCAGCAGTAGATTTTGTTTGCTTTTGAAGTGGAGGTGGGGGGAGAAATCAAATTCAGGGTCCTGTGAAAGCCAGACAAGCCATATCTCCAGCCCTGGGTCATTCTCTCCCAGATGTCAATGTGATACATCTTGGCTCATAGAAATAAAGGCTCCCATCCTCAAGGTCTTCTGAAAACAGAGGGCAGACAGGAGGAGCAGCCAGATGAAGTCTGCTCAGGTGCAATGTGAGAACACTGACTGGTGCTGTTGTGACAGAGAAGCCCTCCTTTCCCTTAATTCATGTCAGGGACTGCCTTCCATTTCAGTGATGGAGCAGGCTGTCTTCACACTCCTGTCAGCACAGACATTCCGGAAATATTTGCAAGATTAAAAAAATGCTTGAGAGATTTTCTTTCAAATACATTTTGTAACATAGTCTTGCTTTGTTCCTAGCGTCTGTCTTTGGGGAAAACACGTTAAGGGGCGCCCATCTAGGGAAACCTAACAACAGGCTGTGGGGTCACATCAGTACTCACTATGGACTAAACCGAGAATGCTGAGAGGCTTGGCAGCAGAAGCATGCTTGCTGGTCTTCAATCCCCGGAGCCTTCAGAGAGGGATGCACGCAGGCCCAGGCACTGTGAATGTTTGACTGACAGGCTTTCCAAAAAGCAAAAGACACTCTCCAGTTTGGCATGGAGGCCTGAGACCTTAGCACCCTGGTGTTTTAACTGGCCGAGGGGAGAACCCCACCAAACTTAAAAGGGATCAGGGATTAGGGAGGGCTGGTGACTGCTGCTGACTGGTCTCTGCGGGCAGGAAGGGTTGCTTCTAGGCTACTCCCTGGCTAAGGTCCTAGGAGAACATGGCTGTGACGCTGGCTCCATCCTGCACCACACCCCTCTTCTCACCACCTAGAATGGCAGCGCAGAGCTGCCCAGCTCAGTTAGCTAGCACAACAGACCCTCCGGGGTTGGCGGGGTTGGAAGGCGTCAACAGACTCTCCGGCGTTGGCGGGGTTGGGAGGGGTTGGGTTGGGGTTCTTGGTGCTCTAGCTGGATGCACACCCTGCACTCTGCTAAATCCAGGTCATTCAAAAGCTTATGGGTCCCCAAAGCACACAGGGGTGACAGTGACCTCCGTGGTTCAGAACTGCCTCGAGGATGGGGCGCGGAGGGGGGGGGGTGGCTATTGGGTTGATAAAGTTGACCCCTGCCCCGTGACAGGAAAGGATTCTCAATTCTCCGGATGGAGTGCTGCTATCAAATGGTTCTTACTTGCTTTCTTTATCCATCGCCTAGGCAGTATCTGGTGTACTTGTGAATGTTTTTTCTCCCCATCCAGCAGCTGAGCCCAGGGATAGACCTCTGGAAAAGAGCATTTATGAGACATAAAAGCATAAAATGCAATTTCGAATTAATGGGGTTTCTGCTTTCTCCCTCTGCCCCCAGCTGCTTTTGTGAGCAGTCAATCCTGGCAGTCTTTTCTGTGCCTCCCTGGAGTCCGCTCCCCCTTCCCTGGTGCGGGTGCTTTTCATTCCCATAGTCACTCCAGCTGTTGGCCTCTAAACGGCATAATTTGCTATTTCTTTTCTGCTCTTCTGATAAAAAACTGCCCTGAACACGGAGTGGAGGATTTCACATCTTCAGTCTTCCCCATTTCCCAGACACTGCTTCTTTCTTTCTTTCTTTCTTTCTTTCTTTCTTTCTTTCTTTCTTTCTCTCTGCTCTTGAACTCGCAACCTCAGCCCCACCTGAGTGGGCACGCGGCAGAGTTTAGGTGGGTTGGGGTGCAGCCTAATCAGGTGAAGCCGGCACCTGGCCTGTGTGAATGTTGACTCACCCCTGGAAGACAACCTGGGTATGGTATAGTTTGATAGCATCAAATATTTGGCTTGAGTCATGAGTGCATGTTTATGGATTCTCTAAAAGGAAAGCTGGAGCCATGGTGAATCCTAAATAGGAAAGACAGGTTGACATAGTCATAAAAGCTACCACGTTAGAACAAGGTCTGCCCACCTATCAGCTCTATTGCTAAGATTCGCTGTTGATTTCTGACTCAGAGAATGGAGCAGCTTGCAGCCAATTGTTCAGAAGAACTCTGCTTTTGTGGGACACAGAGTGCCTTCCTAGGTGGTCTCGATAGGAGGCAAATTACTTCAAGCAGGGTGCTGCGGTTGTTACTCCTTGGGGCTTACCTCAGCAAGCCAAGGCTGAATTCTCCCCTGTCCTACTTTCCCCTCCTTTTCCTTTCCTCTTTCTCCTCTTCTACCTCTCCCTCCCCTCCTCGCTTTCCCCTCTCCCTTCCATCTCCTATTCTCCCTCCCCTCTTCTCTCCTTTCTTCTCTTCCCCTTTTCCTGCCTCACCCTTTTCCCCTTCCCTCCTCTCCTCCCTCACCTCTTGTCTTTCGCTTTCCTCTCTCTTCAACTCTCTTCTTTCTCCCCCCTCCTCTCTCCTGCTTCCCTCTCCTCTTCCCTTCTCCCTCTCTTCTTTCCTCCTCTTTTTCCTCTCCTTCATCACCTCCCTTTTTCAACTCTGCATTTTCCTACCTTCAAAGATGATGATCTGCAGAATAAGGGGGTACCAAAAGCTAATCTGATCATTTTTCAAATATTTATTATAGATGTCCTTACAAATTGACTTCCGGGCTGAAAAAAAAAAATGGCTCTGTGGGTTGGCACTAAGACTAACAACCTAAGTTCCATCCCTGGAAGTGTTTCAAAAGCATTTTTTATTTTTATTTTCATTTTTTGGCTTAAAGTGGTGACTCACACCACTCCTTTAATCCCAGCACTCAGGAGACAGAGGCAGGCAGGTGAATCTCTGTGTTTGAGTCCAACCTGGTCTACATATTAAGTTTCAAGATAGCAAGGGCTGTATAGAGAGACCTGTCTCAATCAATCAGTCAGTCAATCAGTCAACCAATATGAAGACAAAAATGTATTTTCTCAAATGTATTCTAAATGTAACTCAGTTAAAACAGTGATATCAGGCCATGTTTAAAAATACCCCAGAATTTACCATCTTTTTTCACCATGAACCAGATTTCAAAATAACCGAAATCCAGGTGGATTAAGGCATGTTCCTCTATATCAACAATATGAGTGAAGAACATTTTGGAGGAAATTAGAGAATCAGAAAAGATCGCGCTACAATTCTTCACGGAGGTGGGGTTATCAGCAGATGATCCTCTGCAGTAGTGAGAGCAGCCCTTCAGCACTAGGGGAAATTTAGTAGCATTGGCAGTGTACCTGAGCTGGAGAGATGGCTCAGGGGTTGAGGGCACTTCAACCCCTGCTCTTCTGCTCTTCCAGACATCCCTGAGTTCGAGTCCCTGCAGCCAAATGGTGGCTCACAACCATTTATAGTGAGATCTGGTGCCCTCTTCTGGCCTGCAGACATACATGCAGGCAGAAAACTGTGGAAAGAGTAAATAAATAATACAAGAAAAAGAAACATTTGTCGGGGCTGGAGAGACCACTCAGTGGTTATGAGCACTATCTGCTCCTCCAAGAGACTTGGGTTCAACTCCCAATACCCACATGGCAGCACACAATTGTCCGTAACTCCAGTTCCAGGTGGTCTGACAGCCTCACACCAATGAACATAAAAAAAAATTAAATAAATTATTTAAAAAAACCAGTCTACCTGAATGGCCTATATCCACAGAGATGACTAGAAACACACCAGGAAACAGTGCCATCAGTGACACGTGCTGGGGAAACAGCTGAGTCTGAGCCACATCCAAACATAAGGGTAATTTCTAATCTAGAGAGAAGACAAGGAAAGGGGAGGTACAAATCAGAAGTTAGTTTGTTTGTTTGTTTGTTTGTTTGTTTTGTTTGTTTTTCAAATCAGAGGGGTTTACAGGAAAGGAGCCAGTCAAAATTGAGATGTGGGCACTTCAGAGAGACTGATAGGCTTGCCCTGACTCAGTGGGGAAGAGAAAAACGTGGAGAAGACAGCTCCAGGTGGGAAGAGATTTAGAGACATTTTAAGAGACTTAACAGCTAAACAAAGTGAATGGCCTGGATGGATCCTGATTTGAACTGATACCAGATAACTAAGAAAATGTATTTAATGTCAATGATTTTGTTTGTAATTTTAATGAATGAGATAATGGAGTTGTTGTTATATAAAATATTTGTTTTTGAGATTTATGATGAAATTCATGTTGACATGGTTCTGGAATATCTTTCATATACACTCAAACAACAACAGCAAATAAAGAAGCTGTGGCTGGTTGTTAATGCCAGGCATTGGCTCGTGGCTTTCTGTTTATTTTCTATTCTTGAGTCAGTTTAGAAATTTTCATAATAAAATAACCATTATCCAAACAAAAATAAAAGTTTAATGCTGACTCTTCTCTTATTTGTTGTAGTGTCTCTCCACACTCTGAGCTCCTAATGCCCTCTCCAACCTCAGAATGCCACTATGTTTGGAGACGCAACTTCTCAGGAGGTTATTGTGGCACATGAGTCACATGGTTGGTCTGAAAACCGAGAGAATTGGTGAAGAGGAGATGAGGATACTGTGCTTGTTAGGTTGTCCTCCTGAGAAGCTGTAGTCATCTTGGAATAATGCACCTCAGGTGAGGAATTGCCTCCATCAGATTGACCTGTGCTGGGGTTAGAGGCCAGCTGTGTGGGCGACTAAGTAAATAAACCCTTTCTTCTGCAAGTCACTGTGGTATTTTCCACAGCAATATGAACCCTAGGACAGATACAGACATAGAGAGGACTGAACATGTTAAAAAAAAAAAAAAACAAACAAAAAAAAAAAACAGAAGGCAGATCCATGGCAGATCTATAGGCCAAGCAGAGAGGCTTCAGAAGTCAACATCACTGGCTCTCTTAGGGTTTCTATTGCTGTGAAGAGACACCATGACAGTGGCAACTTGGGGCATTTAATTGGGGATGGCTTACAGTTCAGAGGCTTAGTTTATTGTCATCATAGTGGGAAGTATGGTGGTATGCAGGCATGTTGCTGGCAAATGACCCAGGGGTTCCACATCCAGATCAGAAGGCAGCAGGAAGACAGAATGACACTGCCTGGGTTGAGCACTTGAAACCTCAAAGCCCATCCCTACTGACACACTTCCTCCAACGAGGTCACAGCCCCTCCACAAGAGCCTATGGGAGCCATTTCCAGTCAAACCACTATACTGGCACCTTGATTTTGGACTTCCAAACTCTAGAGCTGTGAGTCAATATGTTTCTGTTGTTCAGACACCCACTCTGTGGGTTTGTGATAATAGCCCTAACAAACTATAATTGTTTTTTATTTGTTTTTCTTTATCCCACTTACCACCTTATAATATACATATTTATTTCCTTATGGTTAATATTCTCCTGCTAGATATACATGTGACAGTGTGTTTTGTCTATTTTTTGTCCAGTTGCTGGATCTGCAGCACTTATAACAGGGCCTGACTAATTGGATGAACTAAGGCAAGGCAGAATCAGTGGAGGCATGTGGACTCAGATGTGTCTCACGTGTGCTGGGGTGGCCAGACTGTTACAGAGCAGATTGTCACACAGTTCACTCAAGCTTCTGACCTTTGCCTGGAAACTGGGCATCAGTGTGACCTGTAGAGAAGCCACTCAGCACCCTCACTATGCATATGGACACAGGGAAATTTGTGGGGGACTCCAAGTTACTTTAGAGTCTAAAGAAATGAGATAATGTAGCTGGAGAGATGGCTCAGTGGCTAAAATCACATACTGCTTTTGTAGAGGACACAAGTTTGGTTTGACAATACCCACAATGGAAACTTGCAACTGTGTGTAACTTCCAGGTTAAGGGACATGCCATGATTCTGATCTCTGCTCTCATGTGGATATTAGCTCATGTGTGCACACTCACACTTAAAATAAAATAAGTTTTTTCTTTTTAAAAGAGAATATAGGTGAAATTTTGAAGAAAAGAAACTGTGGTGAAAAGGAAAAAAAAGAAAAAGAAAATGAAGGTAGAGACAAGCACAGAACAGTGTTTCTGAGCTAAGTAGAAAAGTGCACAGAGGAGTGTTTTCTAGCAAAGTAGAAAAAAAGCACAGAGCAGTGTTACCAAGATAAGTAGCGAAGAACACAGAACAGTGTAACTGAGCTAGAGAGATGAGCACAGAGCAGTGTTTCCAACCTAAGTAGAGAAGAACACAGAAGAGCGCTGAGTAACAAAGTAAATAACAACACAGAGCAGGATCTCCAAGATAAGTAGAGAAGAACAAAGAAGACTGTTATCTTTCACAGTCGAAAACAACAGAGAACAGTGATTCCAAGCTAAGAAGAGAAGAGCATAGAAGAATGTTTTCTAGCAAAGTAGAGAAAAGCACAGAGCAGTGATTCCGAGATAAGTAGACAAGAACACAGCAGACTGTTATCTAGCAAATTAGAGAAGAGCACAGGACAGTATTTCTGAGATTATGAGAAAGAGTGCAGGGCAGTGTGACCTAGATAAGTAGAGAAGAACACAGAACAGTGTAATCGAGCTCAGGGGAGAATAGCACAGAGTAGTGTTTCTGAGCTAAGTAGAGCAGAACACAGAAGAGTGTTATCTAGCAAATTAGAGAAGAGCACAGAACAGTTTTACCAAGATAAGTAGAGAAGATACAGAATAGTGTTTATAGAGCTAATGAGAGAAAAGCAGAGAGCAGTGTTTGTGACATAAGTAGAGAAGAACAAAGATGAGTTTTATCTAGCAAAGTAGAGAAGAGCACAGGCAGTGTTTCTGAAGCAGTTAGAAAAGAGCACAGAGTCGTGTTTCTGAGCTAAGAAGAAAACACAGTAGAGTGTTTTCTAGCAAAGTAGAGATGAGCACAGAGTAGTGTTTTGGAGCTAAGTAGAGAAATGCACGGAGCAGTGTCACCAAGATAAGTGGAGAAGAAAACAGAACAGTGTTATGAAGTTAAAGAAAGAGGAGCACAGAGTAGTGTTTCCAACCTAAGTAGAGAAGAAACAGAAGAGTGTTATTAGCAAATAAGAGAAGATCACAGAGAAGTGTTTCTGAGAACAAGGTAGTGTGACCAAGATAAGTAGAAAAGAACACAGAACAGTGTTATTGAGCTAAGGAGAGAATAGCCCAGAGCCATGATCCTGAGCTAAATAGAGAGGAACACAGAAGAGTGTTATCTAGGAAAGTAGTGAAGAGCACAGAACAGTGTTTCTGAGAAAGTTAGAAGAGAGCACAGAGCAGTGTGACCAAGAGAAGTAGAGAAGAACACAGAACAGTGTTATTGAGCTTAGGAGAGAAGAGCGTAGAGCAGTGTTTCCGAGCTAAATATAGAAGAACACAGAAGAGTGTTTTCTAGCAAAGTAGAGAAAAACACAGAGTAGTGATTTTGAGATAAGTAGGCAAGAACACAGAAAAGTATTATCAAGCAAAGTAGATTAGAGCACAGAGCAGTGTTTCTGAGAAAATTAGAAGAGCAGTGCCACAAGATAAGTAGAGTAGAAAACAGAACAGTATGATCAAGCTAAGGAGAGAGGAGCACAGAGCAGTGTTACCAAGATAAGTGGAGAAGAAACAGAACAGTGTTACGAAGCCAAAGAAAGAGGAGAACAGAGAACTGTGTCCAACCTACGTGTCCTTATCTATTTAGTTCGGAAACAATGTTCTCTGCTCTTCTGTACTTTTTTTAGAAACATTGCTCTGTGCTAGTCTCCGCGTTGCTAGATAAGCCTTCTCAGTTAACTTCTCCACCTAGTGCTGTTCTGCTTCTCTACACTGCTGTGTGCTCTTCTCTATTTAATTCTGCTACATTGTTCTCTACTATTCTGTACTTATCTTGGAAACACCCCTGTGCTCCTCTCTACTTTGCTAGATAACAATCTTCTGTTTTCTTCTCAACTTAGTTCAGAAACACCGCTCTCTGCTCTTCTCTACTTATCTTCAAGTCATTACTCTGTGCTAATCTCCACATTGATAGAAAACACTGCTCTGTTATCTTCTCTACTTATTTTGGAAACACTGCTCCGTGTTCTTCTCTGTTTAGTATGGAAACACTGTTCTCTGCTCTTCTGTATGTATATTGAAAATGTTGCCCTGTACTCCTCTCTACTTTGCTAGGTAACACTTTTCTATTTTCTTCTCAATTTAGTTCAGAAACATTGCTCTCTGCTCTTCTGTACCTATCTAGGAATCATTGCTCTGCGCTAATCTCAAATTTGATAGATAACACAATTCTGTTTTCTTCTCATCTTAGTTCCAAACACTGCTATGTATTCTTCTCTACTTAGTTTGGAAACACTGCTATGTGTTCTTCTCTACTTAGTTTGGAAACACTGCTATGTGTTCTTCTCTACTTAGCTCAAAAACACTGTTCTCTGCTGTTCTGTATTTATCTTGGAAACATCGTCCTGAACTCCTATATTCTTTGCTAGGTAACACTCTTCTGTTATCTTATTCACTTTATTTGGAAACACTAAACTGTGTTCCTCTCTACTTATCTTGGAAAAAAATTGCCCTCTTCTCCTTCAACTTTTATAGATAACATTCCTCTGTTTTCTTCTCATCTTAGTTCAAAAACATTGCTACGTGTTTTTTTTTTTCTACTAAATTCAGAAATCCTGTTCTCTGCTCTTCTGTACATACTTTGGAAACACTGTTCTGTGCTCCTCTCTACTTTGCTAGAAACACTCTGCTGTTTTCTTCTCAACTTACTTCAGAAACACTGTTACATGTTCTCTTCTACTTAGTTGGAAACACAGTTCTCTGCTCTTCTGTACTTTTCTAGGAATCATTGCTCTGTAATAATCTAAACTTTGATAGATAACATTCTTCTGTTTTATTCTCATCTTAGTTCTGAAACACTGCTCTGTGTTGTCTACTTACTTAGGAAACAGTGCTGTGTGTTATTCTCATCTTAGTTCTGAAACACTGTTCTCTGCTCTTCTGTACTTATCTAGCAAACATTACGCTAATCTCAACTCTGATAGATAACTCTTTTGCTTCTTCTCATATTAGTTCATAAACGTGGCTATGTGTTCCTCTCTACTTATCATGGAAAACCTTTTCTGTGCGCTTCTCTACTTTGCTAGATATTACTTTTCCGTGTTCTTCTCAAGTTGGTTCAGAAACACTGATATGTGATCTTCAGTACTTGAGTTAGAACACCATTCTTTGCACTTCTGTACTTATCTTGGAAAGAGTTTCTGTGTTCTTCTCTACTTTGCTAGATATCCCTTTTCTGTTTTATTCCCAACTTAGATTGAAAACACTGCTATGTGTTCTTCTGTACTTAGTTCAGAACAGTGTTCTTTGCACTTCTCTACTTATATTGGAAATACTTTTCTGTGATTATCTCTGCTATGTTAGTAAGACTCTTCTCTTTTCTACTCTACTTATTTCAGAAATACTGAGATGTGTTCTTCTATATTAATCTTGGCAGTATTTCTCTGTATTCTTCTCTACTTTGCTAGATATCATTTTTCTGTTTTCTCCTCAACGTAGTTCAGAAACAATGCTGTGTGTTCTTCTGTATTTGGTTCACAACACTTTTCTTGCTTTTCTGTTCTTACCTTGGAAACACGTGTCTGTGGTCCTCTTTACTTTGCTAGATATCACTTTTCTGTATTCTTTTCAACTTAGTTCAGAAACACTGCTGAGTATTCTTTTGTACTCAGTTCAAAACGTTGTTCTTTGTGTTTATGTTCTTATCTTAGAAACACATTTATGTGCTTTTTCTGTACTTTGCTTAATATAAGTTTCATGTTTTTTTCTCAACTTAGCTTGGAAACACTGCTATGTGTTAGACTTAGGGTTAGGAGTATGGTTAGGGTTCGGGTTGTGTTAGGGTTATGGTTAGTTTTAGTGTTAGAGTTAGGATTAGAGATAGGGTTGTGTTGGGGTTAAGGTTAGAATTAGGGTTTGGGTTAGTGTTAGGGTTAGGGCTAGAGTTAGGGTTAGGATTAAGGTTAGGGTTTGGGTTTGCTCAGAATCACTGCTATGTGTTCTTTTGTACATAGGTCACAATGCTGTTCTTTGCATTTAAGTTCTTGTCTTTTTTCACTTGTATCCCAGCTGTAGTCCTCTCCCTCTTCCCCTCCCAATCCTCCCCTAACCTCCCTCATCTCCTCCCTGTCCCCTTCCAAGTCCACTGAGAGGGGGTGTCCTCCTCTCCTTCCATCTGGCCCTGGCTTATCAGGTATCTTCAGGATGATTGCAATATCCTTATCTAGAGTGGCCTAGCAAGGCTGCTCTTCCCTGGGGGGGAGGGGGCGCTAGCTCATGAGTTCATGTCAGAAACAATTTCTGTCCCCCTTACTAGGGAACCCACTTGGATACTGAGCTACCATGGACTATATCTGAGCAGGGGTTGTAGGTTATATCCATGCATGGTCGTTGGTTAGATAAACAGTCTCACAGAAGACCCCTGTGCTCAGATATATTTGTACCTTGTGGGGCTCCCTGTTCCCTCTAGGATATACTAATTCCTCCTTCCTTCATATGATTCCCTACACTCTGCCAAAGGTTTGGTTATGGGTCTCAGCATCTGCTTTGATACACTGCTAGGTAGAGTCTTTCAGATGCCTTCTGTGGTAAGCTACTGTCCTGTTACTTGTTTTCTCCTATTTCTAATGTCCATCCCCTTTGTCTTTCTAGATGAGGATTGATTATTTTACCCCTAGACCTCTTTCTTGCTTATCTTCTTTAGGTGTACATATTTTAGTATGTTTATCCTATCTTATAGGTCTATATAAGTGAGGATATACCATGTGTGTCTTTCTGCTTTTGGGATACCTCACTCATTAAGTTCTTATCTTAGAAACACATTTCTGTGTACTTCTCTACTTTGCTTTTTCTTCTCAACTTAGTTCAGAAACACTACTGTGTGTTCTTCTGTACTTATTTAACAACTCTCTTCTTTGTGTTTCTGTTCTTATGTTGTAAATATGTTTATGTGCTTTTAGCTACGTCCCTTGATAAAAGTATTTTGTTCTCAACCTAGTTCAAGAACACATCTATGTGGTAGTGTTTGGATTAAGGTTAGGGTTAGGTTTAGGATTAGGGTAAGGGCTAGGGCAAGGATTAGGGTTAGGTTTAGGGTTAGGGCTAGGGTTAGGGTTAGGGTTAGGGTTTGTTCAAAATTTCTGCTATTTGTTCTTCTGTACTTGGTTCACAATGCTGTTTTTGCATTTCTGTTCTTATCTTGGAAAAATGTTCCTGTGCTCCTCTTTAATTTGCTAGTTATCACTTTTCAATTTTCTTCTCAAATTAGTTCAAAAATACTGGCTCTGTGTTTGTCTGTACTTATTTCACAACACTGTTCTATGCATGTCAGTTCTTAATTTGGAACACTTTTCTGTGGCCTTCTCTACTTTGTTGGATATCTTTTTTTTCTGTTTTCTTGTCAACTTAGTTCAGAAACACAGCTATGTGTCCTATAGCTGTGTTCTTTGCATTTCTGTTCTTACCTTGGAAATACGTTTATTTGCTTTTTGCTACTTTCCTTGATAATAGTGTGCTGTTTTGTTATCAACTTAGTCAGGTTGATAACTTGACTCCCATGGGTTAGTGTTAGGATTAGGGTTAGGGTTAGGGCTAGGGTTAGGGTTAGGATTAGAGTTTGGATTAGGGTTAGGGTTAGGGTTAGGGTTTGGGTTAGAGTTAGGGTTCGGGCTTGGGCTAGGGTTAGGGTGAGGGTGAGGGATCGGGTGAGGGTTAGGTTAGGTTAGGGTTAGAGTTGGGGTTAGGGTAAGGGTTAGGTTAGGATTAGGGGCTAGGGTTAGGTTAGGGTTAAGGTTAGACTAGGGTTAGGTTAGATTAGTGTTTAAGGCTAGAGTTAGGTTAGGGTTAGGTCATGTTTAGGGTTAAGAGTTAGGGGTTAGGATTGAGGGTTAGGGTTAGGGGTTAGGATTGGGGGTTAGGATTAAGGATAGGGTTAGGGTTAGTGTTGTGTTAAGGTTAGGGTAAGAGCTAGGGTTAGGGTTAGGTTAGGGTTAGGGTTGGAGTTAGGGGTTAGGGTTAGGGTTAGTTTTAAGGTTAGGTTTAGGGGGTTGGGGTTAGTGTTAGAGTTATTGTTATTGGTTAGGGTTAGGGTTAGGGAGGGTTAGGAGTAGGAGTTAAGCTTAGGGTTATTTTTTGTTTTATGTTAGGTTTAGGGTAAGGGCTAGGGTTAGGTTAGGGTTAGGGTTAGGGTAAGGTTAGGGGTAGGGGTAGGGTTAGGTGTTTGGGTTAGGCTTTGCATTATGTTAGGGTTAGGGTTAAGATTAGAGTTAGGGTTAGAATTTGGATTGTGTTAGGTTTAGGGTACAGGCTAGGGTTAGAGTTAGGTTAAGATTATGGTTAGGATTAGGGTTAGGGTTAGGTTAGGGTTAGGGTTTAGGGTTTGGGTTAGGGATAGGGTTACTGTTAGAGTTGTGTTAGGGTTATGATAAGGGATAGGATTAGGTAAGGGTTAGGGTTAGGTTTATAGTTAGTTTAGGGATAGGGTTAGGTATAGGGTTAGGGTTAGGTGTTAGGGTTAGGTTAGGCTTAGCGTTACAGTCAGGGTTACAGTTAGGGTTAGAGTTGTGTTAGGGGTAGTGTAATGGCAAGAGTTAGGTTAGGTTAGGGTTATGGTTAGTGTTAGGAGTTAGGGTTGTTGTTAGGGTTAGGTTAGGGTTGCGGTTAGGGTTAGGGGTTAGGGTTAGGGTTACCTTAGGGTTAGGGTCAGGGTTACAGTTATGATTAAAATTGTGTTACTGTTAGTGTAAGGGCTGGGGTTAGGTTAGGGTCAGGTTAGGGGTTAGGTTTAGGTTTAGGGTTAGGTTAGGGGTAGGGTTAGGGTTAGGTTTGGGTTAGGGTTAGGATTAGGGTTGTGTTAGGGTTAGGGTAAGGACTAGGGCTAGGTTAGGATTAGAGTTAGAGTTAGGTTAGGGCTAAAATTATGGTTAGGGCTGTGTTCGAGTTAGGGTAGGGGTTAGGGTTTAGGGTTATGGTTAGGGTTTGGTTTAGAGTTAGGTTAGGATTAGGGTTAGGGTTAGAAGTTAGGGTTAGGGATAAGAGTTAGGGTTATGGTTAGGTTTGAGTTAGGGTTAGGGTTAGAGTTAGGGTTATATTGTTACATTATGGGTTACATTATGGTTAGGGTCAGGGTTACAGTTAAGGTTAGAATTTTGTTAGGGTTAGTGTAAGGTCTGGGGTTAGGTTAGGGTTAGGGTTAATATTAGGAGTTAGGGTTAGTGTTAGGGTTAGGGGGTAGGGGTAGGGTTAGGGTTAGAGTTAGAGGTTAGGATTGGGAGTTAGGATTAGAGTTAGGGTTAGGGTTGTGTTAGGGTTAGGGTAAGGGCTAGGGTTAGGTTAGTGTTAGGGTTAGTGTTAGGGTTAGTTGTTAGGGTTAGGTTAGGGTTAGGGTAATTGTTAGGGTTACGTTAGAGTTAGGGTTAGGGTTAAAGGTTAAGTTTAGGATTATGGTTAGGTGTTAGGTTTAGGCTTATGGTTAGGTTAGGGTTAGGGTTGGTTAGGGTAAAGGCTAGGGTTAGATTAGGGTTAGGGTCAGGCTTTAGAGGTTAGGGTTAGTGTTAGGGGTTAGAGTTAGATTTGGGCTTAGGTTAGTGTTAGTGTTAGGGTTAGGTTTAGGGTTAAGGTTAGGGTTAGTGGTTAGTGTTAGGGTTAGGGTTTAGGGATAGAGTTAGTGTTACGGTTAGTGTTAAGGTTAAGGTTAGGCTTAGGTTAGGGTTAGGGTTAAGGGTAGGTTTAGGGTTAGGGTTATTGGTTAGTGTTAGGGTTAGGGTTAGGCTTTAGGGTTAGAGTTAGGATTAGAGATATTGTTAGGTTTAGGGTTAGGGTTCAGTTAGGGTTAGGGTTAGGTTTATGGTTAGGTTAGGGTTAGAGTGAGGGTTAGGGTTAGGTTTAGGGTTAGGTTTAAGGTTATGGGTTAGGGTTAGGTTTAATGTTAGGGTTAGGTTTAGTTGATAGGGTATTGTTACATGTAGGGTTAGGGGTTATGGTTAGTTTTAGTGTTAGGGTATAGGTTTAGGGTTAGGGTTAATGTTTAAGTTAGGCTTAGGTTAGGGTTAGGTTAGCATTAGGGTTTGAGTTAGGAGTTAGTGTTCAGGTTAGGTTAAGGTTAGGTTTAGGGTTAGGATTAGGATTTGGGTTAGGTGGAAGGGTTAGGGTTAGGTTTAGGTTAGGGTTAGGTTAGTGTTAAGGTTAGCTTTAGGGTTAGTGTTAGGGTTAGGATACTGTTACAGTTAGAGTTAGGTTAGGTTTAGTGTTAGGGTAAGGGTTAAGGTTAGGAGTTAGGGTTAAGGTTAGGTTAGGGTTAGGGTTATTGGTTAGGGTTATATTTAGGGCTAGAGTTAGGTTTAGGGTTAGGTTAGGGTTAGGGTTAGGGTTCGGGTTCGGGTTAGTGTTAGGCTTAGGTGTTAGGGTTAGGGAAGGGTTAGAAGGTAGGGTTAGGGGTTAGGGTTAGGGTTAGTGGTTAGGGTTAGGGTGTGGGCAAGTGGTAGGATTATGGTTAGGACTACTGTTATGGCTAGGGTTAGGGTTAGGTTTAGGGTTAGGTTTAGGATTAGGGTTAGGGTTAGGGTTAGAGTTAGGGTTAAGGTTAGGTCTTTGTCAAACTGCTGCTCTAACAGGCTCTTACAGCTTAGCTCAATTGACGTTATGAGGGAAGTACCACTCAGGCCTTGGAACCCAGGATTTAGACAGCAACACCTGCCAAAACAAAGGCCAAATTCGTCCATATTTCTAGGAAAGTCCCTTAAAGTGCTAACTTTGCTTTTTGGCTTCTGTGGTTCCTCTCCTGGCTAACTGTTTTTGCTGACTGAGGTGTGTAAAAGCTCACTCTGAGAAAGACTCAGGACTGCACTCAGGTCCGGAACACCCACTGGCTCTCCAAAAAGACTTTCTATTGTTTTGAATAGATAGTCTGAGTGGTTTCTTATAGGAGACAGCAGAACTATTGTTGTAGTTAAAATGCATGTGTGTACTGAAAAATGTGTCTTTAACCCAGTCTCTTCTCTATACAACTACCAAGAGTTGCAGCAGGCTTTTGCCCCTATGTATTCAAATAGATCATTACATTTATCACTGTGTTACATACCTGAGAATCAGGCCACTTTCCTTGAAATTTTGGAATTTTATAATATTAAGAGGTACTTACTTCCCAGTTTTTATTAATTTTAATTTTATTTCTAGAGTAGTGTTGATGATTATTAATATTTATTATTGATTTCCCACATTATACATGCTTTTTAGTCATATCTTATGTCCAGTTCATCTCTGTTGGTCCTCTGTTCTCAGATCTCTCTTTTTTAACCTCCTTCTCACTCACTTCCTTTTCCTCCCCTCCAGCCCAGGATGTCCCAACCTCTTCTCTCCATTGCTCAGCATTAGCTGGTTGTTTTATTGGCAATAAACATCACAATGCAATGTCTGGATTGAAACCAAATTGTGGGGTAGAGAAATCAGCATGTGAATGAACAAGGGTAAACTGTATACATTCCAAAAGAACATTATACCAAGTAGCCAGCTATTTTTTTTTCTTTTGAAGACAAGGACTCCCTGTGTAGTCCAAGCTGACTATGTCCAAGACTATGATGTCATAGTCTTGACTTCACATCCTGAGTGCTAGTCTCACAGTCCCTGTCAGCATTTGTAATTCACTATGCTTTTTGTTCCTATTTATTTATTTATTTATTTATTTGGGTTTTTTTTTTTTTGACAGGGTTTTTCTGTGTAGCCTTGGCTGTCCTAGAACTCACACTGTAGACCAGGCTGGTCTTAAACTCACAGAGATCCTCCTGCCTCTGTGCTGGGATTAAAAGCTTGTACCACCAACTGGCTGTTTCCTTTACTTTTTAAGCGATTTTGGAGATTAAGTTTAGAGTTACACTCATGTTGAGTAAATGTTTTATCAAGCTCACATTGCCAACCCCCCCCCTTAAACTTTTTAAAATTGAGATTTATTTCACATTTCACAAAATCCACCCTTTAAGGTATACAATTCATGGTTTCGGCAAATCTGAAAGGCTATAAAATTGTCATCATTATCTAGCTCCAGAATATTCTATCTGACTTTAAGGGACTTTGTAGCTGTGGACTTTTTGGACTGTTCCACACAGAGCCAAGTGTTCCATCACCATGCTCAGGAAACTGAGACAGAGAAAAACAGCTTTTTCTCCTTTCTTTCTTTCTTTCCTTCTTTCCTTCCTTTCTTTCTTTTCTTCTTTCTTTCTTTTTTTTCTTTCTTTCTTTTTTCTTTCCTTCTTTCTTTCTTTCTTTCTTTCTTCCTTTCTTTCCTTTTTATGTTTTGAAACAGGATCTCACTATGTAGCCCTGACTGTCCTAGAGCTCTCTATATAGACCAGGTTGGCCTTGAACTCACAGAGTTCTTCCTGCCTCTGCCTGAGAGTGCTAGGATTAAAAACATGAGTCCCTACCAGCTTAAAGAAAGACTTCTTGTTCATGGCCAGGCAAAAGGATACCAAATCTTTCAGGATGATGTGAAGTTCAAGATTTGTTGCAGCAGGTACCTTTACACTCTGTCATCTCAGACAAGGAGCTAGCAGAGAGCCTGAAGCAGTCCCTTCCCCCTGGCTTGGCAATGAAGAAATTTAAATGAACAGACATCCTCCTCTGGACTGGACTGTATTAAAATCCCCAAGCAAAACAAACAAACAAACAAGGATTCTGCAGCCATCAGTTCCTGTCACTTCTACACAACAATGAATCTAGAGTCTAGTTTCTGTGACTGTGCTTCGCCTTGATGTGTGTATCTCATTGGAGTCACACTGTTACAAACAGGTATCTGGGATTCTGTGCTGTATCTGGACAGAAACCTTGGAAAGGCTCAGAGCCAGTTCTGGTGCTGGTGGATCACACATTGGACTTTTACACTCAGAGCCAGAAGTCTATGTCTCAAGCTTTCAAAGCCACGCAAGGAGGAAGTTTACTGCTCTCAGCTTTTAGTGACAGCATCAGGTGGCTGGAGTTTCAGTGCCTAAGCTTTGGGTATTGGGACAATTGGCTCCAAACCCCTCGTCAATTAGCTCAAACTGGAGCTTTTCAGTCTTTGTGCTTCAAGCTCCCACCTATAGCTAATCCCTTTCTTGATGCTCAGTTCCCTTTGTTACTTTTGCCTTCTCTCAGTGTTTTTGTCTTGTTTTTAAATTGGTGTCTCATTCTGTAACTGTGGCTGTCCTGGAACTCAATGTGTAGGCAAGGCTGGCCTCAGACTCACAGAGATCCTCTTGCTAAGTGCTGAGATTACACGAGTTGGTCACCAAGTTGGCTCCTTGTAGTATCTATTCTGGGTCATCTCTAGAATTTGGTGCCAATCTGGAGTTGTTCTTTTTTGGGAGATTGGGCAGGACCTCATATAACACAGGCTGGCCTTGAGCTGATTATATATCCAAAGATGACCTGGAACTCCTGACCCTCCTGCCTCCATCTTTCAACTGCTTAGTGAGCTAGCTAGTTTTATAGTTCTGAGACTTCAGTGTAGAGACCCTAGCTCTTGGTAGCTCTCTGTAACTCAGCTACTTCCTCAGTGTCAACATTGTTATCACCACCAGAACTGGAAGCCAGAGTTCAGTGTGTTCTCTGTGCTCTGCCGGATCAGTTCACGATGAAGATCATGAACCCAAAGAGACCATCTGAAAGCCTGCTGAGGCTCATGTTGCAACACTGGGGTGGAGGCAGCAAACAGGTGAGAGTCCTCCTAGACTAAACTGGAAATATTGGAAAGCAGCCTGCTATGAGAGGCACATGACATACAGCCATGAGAGGGCATGACGTGTTTGTGTGTGGATTCTCATTCCACCTACTGCAAGCCCTGTATATGCACAGGGCTTCTGCACCAGTTACAAGTCAGGTTCACCAATTAATCCTAAACTGGGAGCTGTACCAATCGCAGACATTTTTGCCGAATCACAGGAGGAGTGCGCCACCTTTTGTCATAAGTGAAAATAGCTGCAGGTGTAAGGGGGGAGGGGCCATCTAAAGTACTTCACCATCTGTAGTGAGATGTGGTGCCCTCTTCTGACGTGCAGGTGTACATTGCAGGCAGAACATTGTATTCATAATAAATCTATCTATCTATCTATCTACCAATCTATCTATCTATCTATCTATCTATCTATCTGAATTATCTTTGCTAGGTGGGAGTCCTCAGGGGCCTCAGGCCGTCTGTGAAGGTGCTGTTAGGACAGTCAGGCTGGTCTCCAAGAGGGGCTACTTAGTCACAGCTCCCTGCTCAAGGGTCCAATAGCCACCAATCTAGCAGCTTAGCTCACTTAAGGGGAAAGTAGACATCAAAGGGCATTTACAATAAAGACATAACATTAACTCTTTAAATACACACACTTACTATGAAATCTTGGCTGGCCTGGAACTCACTCTGTAGATCAGGCTGGCCTTGAACTCACAGACATTTGTGCCTTTTTGCTCTCCAGGTGCTGGATTAAAGCTGTGAGCCACCACACACTCCTCTGTTCATGTCTATGGCTGCATTACACACGCTGTGTAGACGTGCCACATTTTGTGTATCATTAGATGACAGACGTTTTGGCGGCTTCTATTTTTTTAAAGCTGTTATGAATGTGTAGCTGCCAACAGTTGTGCACAAGTTTCATGTGAACATGTTTTCAGCTCTCTATAAGCACCCTGTAACGAGTCATATGTTGAATATGTTGAATCTAAGTTTAATTTAACTTTCTTAGCAGTTGTTTTATTTTGGATTTAATTCCTGAATAGATAGTTAATATTTTAATATTTTCTAGCCAGGTATGTTGGCACACTATAATCTTAGTGCTCAAGAGATAGAGGCAGAAAAATCATGAGTTCAAGGTCATCCTCAGCTACATAGTAAGATGGAGACTAGCTTGGACTACATGAGAGCTTGTCCCACAACAACATCAACAACAGCAAAAACTAAAAAAAAAAAAACAACCTATAAGGTCTAGGTGAAGCTGTTAGCAGACATTTGCTTAACACAGACACACAAAGTCCTGAGTTTGATCCCTGGAAGTCCAGAAACTGGGCATGGTGGTCCATGCCTGTAGTCCTAGCACTGGGGAGGTGAAGGCAAAAGAATTAGATGTTCAAGGTCATCCTTGGCTATGTGGCAAAACTGAAGCCAGCCTGAGACCCTTTTGCAAAAACAGCAAAAACAAAAATTACTCTAAGTATTTTTTGTGACTGAGTATTGTCTTAGTTTGTTTTTTTTTTTTTTTCATTTTGAGGCACTAGAAAAGGAAGTCCTGCCTTTAATCTTCTACTACAGCTTGGTATCTCAGTATATTATCAACATAAGGCTTTAGTCATATGTTGAAAAGATATTTTCTTTATCTGATTCATCAGTTGTTTATTATAACACACACCATATGAACCATAGTGTCTTTGCTACAGTTCTGTGCACCAGGCTTGGGAGGAACTCGGCCAGAGAGACACCCACCATGCCAGCATGAGGTTTGATTCCCCAGCACCCACACTAAAAATTCTGGACAAGTTTGTAACTACTTGTTATGATTATAGGGGGTGTGAGGGCTGAACAGAAGAGTCTAGCCAACCAGTGAGCTTTAGACTCAGCTCCTGCCTCAAAACATGATGTTGAGAGTGATGTAAGAAGATACTGTATACCACACGCGCGCATGCATGCTCTTACACGTGCAAGCACGCCCACTTGTGCACAAGCATGTCCATAAACACATACACACATTCTGTTTAATAAGTACCAGTTTCCTTCCTTTATTTTCCTTTCTGTTTTTTTTTCTTTTTTTCTTTCTTTCTTTTCTGTTTTTTTGTTTGTTGTTTTTTTATTTGTTTGAGACAGGGTTTCTCTGTGTACCCTGGCTGTCCTGGAACTCACTCTGTAGGCCAGGCTGGCCTCAAACTCAGAGATTCCTCTCCTCTGCCGTCCCTGTGCTGGGGTTAAAGGTGTCACCACCACCACTGGCAAGCACCAGTTTTCAAAATCAAAACCTTAATCTGTAATTGTATATCTTTGCCTACCCCTTTCTTCTCAGTCTTTATTTTTTGCCCTTTATCTAGTCTTTCACCTTAGTTTTACACTAAAATTTGAAACTACAAAGATACTTGATTTTCTTAAATCAATACAGATATGATCTTATATCTCCTTTTCTTATTTATCTTTTTTAATTTGACTTCTCTTCTTTTTCTTCATTTTTATTGCTTTATTTTTCTTTTGAGACAGGACCTGACTATGTATCCTTCTGGCCTTGATATTTTTTTTCATTTTACATTTTGTGTGTGTGTGTGTGTGTGTGTGTGTGTGTGTATATATGTGCTTCCTCTAACCATAGCGGGCATAGAAGCTGGAGGATGACCTTCGAGAGTCAGTTCACCATGTGGTTCCTGAGGATCAAACTCAGGCCATCAGGCTTGGTGGTTAATACCCTTAAGCTCAAAGCATAGGTGATTTTTGTTTGTTCAGCTTCATTTGTTTCTTGGTGGTACTGAGAACTGAACCTAGAACCTTGCGTACAATCGCTCTACCTCTCAGCTGCATCTCCAGGCTGAACTTGCGGTTCTCCTCCTGAATGCTAGGACAACAACAACGTGCCACCTCACCTGGCTTAAGTTTGTCTTTTGCAGGCAGAAAATTATAGGAGCTACTCAAAATATTACTGGAAATACTTTTTATAAAAGAGTTAATCATTTAATGTTCTCTCTGAGAGACATTTTTACTACCTACACTTTTACTGTACTTTGCTCTCTCTGTTAAGTTATATAATTTCTTCTGCCAACATTTTTTTGTTTAAACACAATTATAAAATAGCCTCATCTAACTTGTACACATTTTCCATGCCAGTATCAAATATCTTTAAAATAAACATTATTGCTGGGCTGTGTGAAGTGTCAGAACCCTTGTCTAGCATATGTGGTTCAGTCTATGACACAGGAAAAAATATATATATATATATATGAAGAGAAAGTGTGTGTATGCATGTACACACATCTATGAGATTAATCCCAGCACTTGGGATGTAGGAGGATCATGGATTAGTACAGTCTAGGATTCATAGCAAGACTCTGCTTTGAAGACAAACAAAAAACAAAACAGTTGGGCTGGCAGTTTTCAAGTTGGTTCCCTACTAAGGGGAACAGGAGCTCTCTCTGACATGAACTCAGTGGCTGGCTCTTTGATCACCTCCCCTGGGGATGGGGGGAACAGCCTTACCAGGCCACCGAGGAAGACAATGCAGCCAGTCCTGATGAGACCTGATAGGCTAGGGTCAGAGAGAAGGGAGGAGGACCTCCCCTATGGACTCGAGGAGAGGCATGGGAGGAGAAGAAGGAGGGAGTGCGGGATTGGGAAGGGACAAGGGTGGTGGTTTAGTGAATAAATTGTAATAAAATTTTTCAAAATTGAACTGGAGAGATGGTCTTCAAAGAGAACCAGAGTTCAGATCCTGGACCCAGGTCAGGCGGCTCCTAACCGCCTGTAACTTCAACTCTAAAGAGACCTGATGCCTTTGTCCTCATAGGGGAACTTCACTCACATGTGCACTCACTCACATGGCACACTCATATCCACAACGAAGAAATAAAAGAAATCCTTTAAAAAAAACCAAAAATAAAATAATAAATTGTTTATTACTAAAAGGTGATTGGGAGAACTGAAAAGACAAGAGAAGATCCTGGGCTCTGGTGGGAGTGGAAGATGCAGGAAGCTCTCCAAACTCAGTCTCTATGCTTCCAAGAAGAGCTTCCCGAAAAGCTCAGACCACTGAGGATGCTGGCGGGCTGGTGTCTAAGCCTTAGGAGGTGGCAGCTGGCTAGGGAGGCTTCCCAGTGCAAAGAATGGCAACCTGTAGCCAGGTCTATTACTGGAGCCAAAAGTTGATACCAGAAGGGAATCGCTCCAGGAGCACTGACAGGAGCAGATAGCAAAAAGGTGTGAGGAAACTCCTCCCTAAAGGGGAGACCTGTGCAGTTTGCACACTAGCAGGGAGCAGAGCAAAGAAGGCTTTTGCGGGTCAGAGAAAATGGCTTCACAACCAACCTCATCCATTCCTGACTACTCTGTATCCAATCCAGCCTCCTTTTGTTGAGCTTCCTGACCAGAACAAATCTACTTTCCCTTGTGAGAAGCCACAGCTTTCCTTTTCACAAACAAACCATTCTCATTCCCTTCCCAGGAGGAAAACACACTGTATTTATCGGTGGTAACACAGTATCCCTCCCTGGAAAAGTGATAAAACAAACAAAAAGGACTAAATCCAGGTCTGGGTGGAAAGAGATCCAGGATTAAGGTTAGGTTTAGGGTTAGGGTTAGGGTTATGGTAATGGTTGGGCCCAGGGTTTGGTTTAGAGTTAGGATTAGGGTTAGATTTAGGGTAAGGGTTAGGGGTTTGGGTTAGGGTTAGGGGTAGTGTTAGGTTTAGACCCAGGATTAGGGTTAGGGATAGTGTTAGAGTTAGGGTTAGGATTAGACCCAAGGTTAGGGTTAGGGTTAGGCCAAGATTTAGGGTTAGGGTTAGGATGAGGCACAGGGTTAAGGTTGGGTTAGGGTTTGGGTTAGGATTAGGTTTAGGGGTTAGAGTTAGGGTCAGTGTTAGAATTAGGGTTAAGGTAAGGGTTAGGTTTAGGGTTAGTGTTAGGGTTAGGGACAGGGTTAGGGTCAGGGTTAGAGTTAGGGTTAAGTTTAAAGTTAGGTTTAGGTCCACAGTTACAGTTAGGTTTATGGTTAGGTTTATGGTTAGGGTGAAGCCAAGGATTAGGGTAAGGGTTATGGTTAGGGTTAGAGTTAGGGTTAGGGTTAGGGTTACAGTTAGGGTAATGATTACACCCAAGGTTAGGGCTAGGGTTAGAATTAGGCTTAGGGTTAGGCACAAAGTTAGGTTTAGATTTAGGGCTAGTGTTAGGTTAGGGTTAGGACAAGTCCCAGGATGAGGGTTAGGGTTATGGTTAGTGTTAGGATTAGTGTTAAGTTTAGATTTAGGGTTATAGGGTTAAGGTTAGGGTTAGGCCCTGGGTTAGGTTTAGGGTTTAGGGTAAGGGTCATTGTCAGGGTCATGGTTAAGGTTTGGTCCATGGTTAGGGTTAGGGTTATAGTTAGGTTTAGTGTTATTTTTATGGTTAATCCCAGGATTAAATTCAGAGTTAGGTTTAGGCCCAAGGTTAGGGTTGAGGTTAGAGTTAGGGTTACGGTTAGGCCAAGGGTTAGAGTAAGGCAGAGTTAGGCTTAGGGTGAAACCCAAGGTTAGAATTAGGGTTAGGATTAGGCCCAGATTTATGGTTAGGGTTAGAGTTAGTTCCAGAATTAGGGTTAATGTTAGTGTTAGGGTTAGGCCCAGGGTTAGAGTAAGGCAAAGGGTTATAGGGTTAAACCCAGGGTTAAGGTCAGGTTAAGGTCAGGGTCAAGGTCAGGGTCAGGTTTAGGGTTTGGCCCAGGGTTAGGGTTAGGTTTAGGATTAGGATTAGGGTTACTGTTAGGGTTAAACCCCAGATTAAGTTTAGGTTTAAGCCCAGGGTTTAGTTTAGGGATAGGGTTAGGACAGGGTCTGGGTCAGGGTCAGGTTTAAGGTTTGATTCAGGGTTAGGGTTAGATTTATAATTAGAATTAGGGTTAAGTCCAGGGTTAGGGTTAAGCCCAGGATTGAGTTTAGGGTTAGAGTTAGATTTAGGCCCAGGTTTAGGGTTAGTGTAAGGATTAAGGTCAGGGTCAGGGTCAGATTTAGGGTTTGGCCCGAAGTCAGGGTTAGGTTTATGGTTAGGGTTAGAATTACTGTTAAGGTTAAACCCAGGATTAAATTTAGGTTTAAGCCCAGGGTTAGGGATAGGGTTAGGACAGGGTCTAGGTCAGAGTCAGGGTCAGGTTTAGGGATTAGGGTTAGGTTTTAAGGTTAGGGTTTGGAATAGGGTTAGGGTTAGGGTTTGTGTTAGGGTTAAGGTTTGTATTAGGTTTAGGGTTAGACCCAAGATTAGAGTTAAGGGTTAGGGTTAGGTTAGGTTGAGGGTTAGGGTTTGAGTTAGGTTTAGGGTTAGGGTTAGGACCAGAGTTAGGGATAAGGTTAAGGTTAGGATTAGGGTTATGGGGTGGGTAAGGGTTAGGGGTTAGGTTTAGGGTTTGGGTTAGTGTTAGGATTAGATCCAAGGTTAGGGTTAGGCCCAGGGTTAGGTTTAGGGTAAGAGTTAGGGTTAAGGTTACTGTTAGTGTTAAGCCCAGCATTAATTTTAGGGTTATGTTTAGGGTTAGTGTCAGAGTTAGAATGTTAGGTTTATTGTTAGGGTTAAGGTAAGCCCAAACTTAAGGTTAGGGTTAGGGTTAGGCCCAGGTTAGTGTTAGGTTTAGGATTAGGGTTAGAGTTAGGCCCAGAGTTTGGATTAGGGTTAGGGTTAGGTTTAGTTTTAGGGTTAGGGTTAGGGTTAGGGTTAGGGTTAGGATTTGAACAAAGGATAGAAGAGCACAGAACTGTGCCTGAAGCAAAGGTGAGAAGAGCACAGAACAGTGTTACCAAGCAAAGAAAACAGAAGAGCAGAAAACAGTGTTACTGAGTTTAAGTAAGTGTTTGGGACTGAGTTGTGTTTCCCCCTGATTCATATTGAAATTCTGGGTCCCAGCAGTCTGAAGATGTAGCTCAGGAGATAGTGGGTTGTTTAAGAAGCATGTAGCTCTGGGTTCAATCCCGGTACCACATAAAGCAGGTATGGTCTGAGCCCAGTGCTGAGGAGGTAGAGGCAGGAAGATCAGGAAGGCGAGGTCAAGGTCATACCTGCCTACAAAGCAAATTTTAAGGCTGGGCTAAATAAGACTCCGACTAAAACAAACATGCACACGTGCAAGCATGAACAAATGCATGCACAAATTCACACTCATTGCACACACAATTCTGTGTGTCTATCCTACTGTCTTCCTGTCCCAAGTGTCATCTGCAAGGGAAGGTAACTTTTCTTTTTCGAACCCAGGGATAGGAGAGATACTGAAGAGAAACATAGAGCATCAGGCACAATGGTCCGGGGAGCCAAGAGCAGAGACAAGCACTCAGACCCAGTACTCATCCAACGCTTGGAAAAGCAGGACAGAGATGACAGAACTCTGCAAAGCTGATTGATAATGGGCACTATTAGAGGTATCTCTTAACAGAGGAAGAGGTCATATCACCTTGGGCAAAGAGTCACATTCAACAAAGGAATTGAGTTCACATTATTCTGGACACTAGCTACACAGTGCATGTAGGACAGTAAGAGAGACACACAGAATTATATGTGCAAGGGAGCATGTATTTGTGAATGTACATGTGTGTGTGCATGTGTTTTTTAGAAGCGGTCTTATTTAGCCCAGCCTTAAAATTTGCTTTGTAGGCAGGTATGACCTTGACCTCGCCTTCCTGATCTTCCTGCCTCTACCTCCTCAGCACTGGGCTCAGACCCTACATGCTTTATGTGGTACCGGGATTGAACCCAGAGCTTCATGCTTCCTAGACAACCCTCTATCTCCTGAGCTACACCCTCTGCTACTGGGACCCAGAATTTCCATATGAATCTGGGGGCAGCACAACTCAGTCCCTAACACTTACTTAAACTCCTGTGAAGCCAGTGTCCAGAATAATGTGAACTCAAGTCATCTGACAAATGTGACTCTGCCCAAGGTAATGTGACCTCTTCCTATGTTAAGAGATGCCTCTATGATTGCCAATCATTAGTCAGCTTTGCGGAGTTCTGCCGTCTCTGTCCTGCTTTTCCAGGCCTTGGATGAGTACTGGGCTTGAGTGCTTGTCTCTGCTCTTAACTCCCCAGATCATTGTACCTGATGCTCTTTCTCTCCAGTTCCGTTCCTGACCAAGGTATGTGACCCCCAAGCTAACCATTCTGGGAAACACTTGTTAACCATTACAAAGTGAGTCTGTGGGAAGAACATGGCTTCCCCAACCACACAGAATCCTCAGGATGATAAGCTGTATGATTTTCATATGCATTGAGAGTTTTGGTTTCTTTAAAAACCCAGTTCTATTATATGAATGTTTTTGTTTAACCCCAGGTGTTGAATAAAAGACTGCTTCAAAGCAGGTGATTATGGCTTGCCTCCTGCTCTAGGGGGTTGGGTGTGAGGAGGAGGAAGAGACTGCTGCTCCCCCTACTTCTTACTGCTACTACTGCAGTTTTTCAAGTGGTTCTGAGCAAAGAAATGAAGAATTCGGATATCCTGTTGGTGAAGATCAACCCTGTCCCAGTTAACAGGGAGTAGTTTGAAGAGGTCTACACCCACTTACCCCTTTAACCTTCTTTCTCTCCTACCTAGTATTGGGTGGTTGGAAGGCATAAGGGTTGAAAGGGTTGAAAAGAACCCAAATAAAATAACTTAAAAAAATACACCTACAGTCATATGGTTCTGTGGTTAGCATAATCACCTACCTACAGGAACATTACTTTCTCATCCCTAAAATACATATAATGTATCTCTCCTATCCTTATGGTGGGCATACTTACTCACATATTGGAGAACACTACTCCAGTAAGGAGAAATCATTGGCGCAGCCTTGTATGGTGGTTTAAATGAGAATGACCCCCTTAGACTCATATACACTTGCATGCTTAGTCCCAAGTTGGTGAATGGTTTGAAAAGGATTAGGAAGTATGGATGATTCATGTCACTGGGAGTGGACCCTGAGGTTTCAAAAGCCCAGGCCAGGTCGAGTGTCTCTCTGCTTGCTGTCTGTGAATCAGGATGTAGTCCTCATCTACTGCTCCACCGTCATGCCTGCCACTGTGCTGCAAGCTCCTGACCATGATGACCATGGACTCAGCCTCTGAAAGTGTAAACAGGTCTCCTTAAATGCTTCCCTTCATAAGAGTCGCCTTGGTCATTGTGTCTTTTCACAGCAATAGAACCCTAAGACCTTGTTTCCTTTTCAGTGTTGGAGACTAAACCCAGGCCTTGTACATACAAGGCTAGCACTCCGCTGAGCCAGACCCCTAACCCCTCATCTTATTACACAAACTAAATCAATGTGTTGAAAACAGTCACCTTTTCTGAGAGACAATCTCCCCTGGGCCACATGCCTCCTCTAGTCCATCTGAGTTCACTCCATCATAATCAAAATCCTGATCATAGCACATTAACAAACCCATATCACCAAATTAAAACATGGTCTTTTAAACTTAATTTACTATTTTGTTCTGTTTTTGTAGAGGCAAAAATACAAAAACAAGAAATGAAATGAAAATCCCCTACTTTGTAATAATCACACCCTGACTGCTAGGATCACAGATGCAAAGACTCATGATTCTTCATACAAACATCAGAGCCTGACTCCTGGTAACCTAAGGATAACCCTAACCCTAACCCTAACCCTAACCCTAACCCTAACTTAAGGATAAACCTAACCCTAACCTTAACCTAAGGATAAACTTAACCCTAACTCTAACCCTAAATCAAACCATAACCATAACATAACCATAACAATAACCTTAACCTTAACCCTAACACTAATCCCAACCCAAACACTAAACCTAAACCCAACCCTAACCCTAAACTAACTCTAACCTGACCCTAACCTCTAACACAAAACCTAAATCTAACACTAACCTCTCTCCCTAACCCTAACATAACATTAACCCTAACCCTAAACCTAACCCTACTCTTAACCTAACCCTAACGCCTAACCCTAAGACTAACCCTAACCCTAACCAGTAACTCTAAACCTAACACTAACCAAACCCTAACCTAACCCTAACCCTATCCCTAACTCTAACCCTAAGCCCTAACCCTAATCCTAACCCTAAGCCTAACCTTAACCCTAACCCTATCCCTAACCTACCCTAAACCTAACTTGACCCTAACCCTAACCCTAATGTTAACACCTAACCCTAACCCTAATCCTAACCCTAAAACAAACCCTAACCCTAAACTAACCATGACCCTGACCCTAACCCTATGGTAACCCTAACACTAACCCTCACTTAACCCTTACACTAACCCCTAAGCCTAACCCTGAACATAACCGTAACACTAACCCTAACCCTAACCTTAAACTAACCCCAATCCTAACACAAAGAGCTAACCCTAACCTAACCCTAACCCCTAACTCTAGCCCTAACCCTAACGCTAACCCTAACCCTAACAATAACCCTAACCTAACCCTAACCCCTTAACCTAACCGTTACCCTAACACAAACCCTAACCCTAACCCTATCCTAACCCTAACAAAACCCTAACACTAACCCTAACCCTAACCTAACCCTAACTTAACCTTATACCTAACCCTAACCTAACCCAAAACCTAAGCCTCAACCTAACTCTAACAATAACCTAAACTTAACCCTAAGTCCTAACCCTAACCCTTACCCTAACACTAAACCTAACCCTAACCTAACCCTAAACCTAAACCTAATGCTACCCTAACTGTAACTCTAACCCTAGCCTATCACTAATACTAACCTTAACCCTAACCAAAATGTAACCCTCACCCTAACACTAACCCTAATGCTGACACTTACCCTGAACCTAAACCCTAACTCTAAGCCTAAACCTAACTCTAACCCTACACCTTAACCCTAACCCTAACCTAACCCTAAATTTATCCTAACCCTAACCTTAATACTAACTTAATCCTAATCTTACACCTAACCCTAACCTAACCCTAACCTTCCCATAACCCTAACCCTAACCCTAACCCTAACTAAACCTTAACACTAACCCTAACCTTAATGCTAAACCTAAGCCTTACCTTAACCTAACTCTAACCCTAACCAAAACCTTAACACTAACCCTTACCCTAATCTAACCATAACCTAACCCAACACTAACCCTAACCCTAATGCTAAACCGAACCCCTAGCCTTAACTTAACCCTAACCCTAACCCTTAACCCAAATCCTAATCCTATCCCTAACCCTATGCCTAACCTACCCTTAACCCTAACCATACCCTAACCCTAACCCTAACCTTAACACAACCTAATCCTAACCCTAAACCCTAACACTAACCTAATCCTAATCTGAAACCTAACCCTAACCTAACCCTATCCCTAATCATAACCCCTAATCCTGACCCTAATCCTAACCCTCACCCTAACCCTAACCCCTAACCCAAATCCTATTCCTATCCCTAATCCTATGCCTAACCCCAATCCTAACCGTACCCTAACCTTAACCCTAACACTAACCTAATCTTAATCTGAAACCTAACCCTAACCTAACCCTATCCCTAACCATAACCCCTAATCCTGACCCTAATCCTGACCCTAACTCTAACCCTCACCCTAACCCTAATCCCTAACCCAAATCCTATCCCTATCCCTAATCCTATGCCTAACTTACCCCTAATCCTAACCGTACCCTAACCTTAACCCTAACACTAACCTAATCTTAATCTGAAACCTAACCCTAACCTAACCCTATCCCTAACCATAACCCCTAATCCTGACCCTAACCCTAACCCTAATCTAACCATAACCCTAAACCTAACCTAACCCTAACTAACCTTAACCCTAACCCTAAAACTAACCCTAATCTTAACCTAACCCTAACACTAAACCTAACCCTAATCCTAAACCTAAGCATGAAACCAAACCCTAAACCTATTCCTAAACTAACCTAACCCTAACAGTAACCTAACCCTAACCCTAACAACCCTAACCCTAACCTAACAATAACCCTAAACCAAACCTAACCTTAACACTACCCTAACCCTAATCCTAAACCTAACCCCTAACCCTAACCAAATTCTAAAGTTAACACTAACCCTACATTAATCACTAACCTAAACATAACCCTAACCCTAACACTAACAACACTAACCAATAACCCTAACCCTTAACCCCTAAACCTAACCCTAACCTAATCCTAACCTAACCTTAACCCTTACCCTAAACCTAAACCTATCCTCTAACCCTAACACTAACCCTAACCTAACCCTAACCATAACCCCTAATCCTAACCCTAACAATACCCTAATATAACCCTTACCCTAACCCTAACCTAATCCTAACCACAATCCTAACCCTAACCCTAACCCTAACCTTAAATGTAACCTACCTTAACCCTAACCCTAACATTAACCTAACACTAATTCTAACCCTCACCTTAACCCTAACCCTAACCATAACCATAACCCTTAACCCTAACCCTAACCTTAAATATAACCTACCCTAACCCTAACCCTAACATTAACCTAACACTAATTCTAACCCTCACCTTAACCATAACCCTAACCATAACGAAAACCCTTAACCCTAACCCTAACCTTAAATGTAACCTACCCTAACCCTAACCCTAACATTAACCTAACACTAATTCTAACCCTCACCTTAACCATAACCCTAACCATAACCATAACCCTTAACCCTAACCCTAAACTTAACCCTATCCCTAATCCCTAACCCTATCCCTAAACCTAAACCTAACTAACACTAGCCTTAACAATAACCATAACACTAACACTAACCTAACCCTAACCTAACCCTCACCCTAACCTAACCCTAAACCTAACATAACCCTAACCCTAGCCCTTAACCCTAGCCCAAACTCTAACCCCAATTCCTAACCCTAACTCTATCCCTAACCCCTAACCCTAACCCTAACACTAAACTCAAAAGTAACCCTAACCCTAACCCTAACAAACTCTAACCCTAACTTAACACTAATCTAACCCTACCCCTAACCCCTAACCCTAACCCCTATCCCTAACCCTAACCCTATTTCTAACCTAACCCTAACCCCAACCCTATCCCTAACCCCTAACCCTAGCACTAACTCTAACCCTAACCCCTAACACCTAACCCTAACCTAACCTAACCCTAACCCTTAACCAAACCCTAACCCTAACCTAACTATAACCTTAGCCATAACCCTAAACCTAACCCCTAACCCAAAACCTAACCTTAACCTTACCCTAACCTAACCCTAATTCTAACCCTATCCTAACCCTAATCTAACCCTAAACCTAACCGTTAACCTAACCCTAGCCCTAACCTAACCATAACCCTAACCTAACCCTAAACCTAACCCTAATCCCAGCCCTAACTCTAACCCTAACCCCTAACTATAACCCTAATGCTAACCCTAATCTAAACCTAACTCTAACCCTAAATAAAACCCTAACCCTAACCTAAAATTAACCCTAACACTAACCCTAACCTAACCATAACCCTAACTTAACCCTTACCTTAAACCCTAATTCCTAACCCTAACCCCTAACTATAACCCTAATGCTAACCCTAACCTAAACCTAACTCTAACCCTAAATAAAACCCTAACCCTTACCTAACCGTAACCCCTAACCCAAATAATAATCCTAACCCTAACATTATCCCTAACCTAACCTTAACCCTAACCCTATCTTAACCCTCAAACTAACCCTAACTAACCCTAAACGTAACTGTAACCCTAACCCCTATCCCAAATCCTAACCCTAATCTAACCTTAACCCTAACACTATCCTAACCCTAACACTAACCCTAACGCCTAACCCTAACCATAACTCTAACCCTAACCCTTAAGCCTAACCCTAACCCTAACCACAATACTAACAAAAACCCTAACCCAAATCCTTATCCCAACTCTAACCCGAACCTAAACCTAACCCTAACCCTATCCTAAACCTAACACTACCATAACGCAAACATTAACCCTAACCTTACCTTAACCCTAACCCTAACCTAACCCTAACCTAACCCTAATCTAACCTAACCCTAACCCAAATCCTAATCCTATCCCTAACCCTATGCCTAACCTAACCTTAACCCTATCCTAACCCTAAACCTAACCCTAACCCCTAACCCTAAACCTAACCCTACCCCGAACTCTAACCCTAACCCCTAACACTAACTCTAACCCTAATCCCTAACTCTAACTCTAACCCTAACCCCTAACACTAACCCTAACCTAACCCTTAACCTAACCCTAAATCTAATCCTAACCTTAACCTAACCCTAACCCTAGCCCTTAACCCTTGCCCTATCCTACCCTAACCCTAACAATAACCTAACCTCTAACCCTAACCCTGACCCCTCACCCCAAATGGTGACTATCAGAAGGGACAAACAGAGCCATAATATTTACTATTTAATAAGATATTGAGCTGCCTACCTTTTATCTACTCTCTCTCCTTAGTCTTAGTTTATATGTGTAAATGTTTTAGCTGCATGCATGTTTATTCCATGCCTGTGCTCTTGGAGGCCAGAAGAGAGCCAAGACAGATTTGACAGAGTAGGCTGGAGAGACAGCTCAGAAGTTAAGAGCTGGTTGCTCTTCCAAAGAGCAATTCTCAGCAACCACATGGTGCTCATAACCAAGTAAAATGAGATCTGGTGTCCTCTTCTGTCCTGCAGGTGTGCGTGCAGACAGAACACTGTATACATAATAAATAAATCTTAAAACAGAAAATAAAATGAAAGAGGGCCAGACAGTGGTGGCACATGCCTTTAATCCCAGCACTCAGGAAGCAGAGGCAGGCAGGATCTCTGTGAGTTTGAGGCCAGCCTGGTCTATAGAGTGAGTTCCATGACAGCCAAGGCTAAAACAGAGAACCCCACTTGAAAACCAAAACCAAAAACCAACAACGAACAAACAAATAAACCAAAAAACCAGAAAGAAGTAACAGAGGGCTGTAGAGATGGCTCAACAGTTAAGAGCACCAGCTCTTAACCAGCACAATTCTAGCATACATATGACAGCCCACAACTATCTATAACCAAGATCTGACATCCTTACACAGACATACATGCCGGCAAAACACCAATGCATATAAAGTAAAAATAAAGAAATTATTAAAAAGAAAAAGAAATAACAGAGATAGATAGATGTGGTGGCACACACCTTTAATCTCAGAGCTCAGGAGGTAGAGGCCAGTCTGGTTTACCTAGGAAGCTCCAGTACAGCCAAGCTGTTACACAGAGAAATCGTCTTTAAAAATAAAAATAAAAAAGGAGGAAGAGGAAAAGGAGGAAGAAGGAAGCTGAGATAAGATGGACTGGGCTCTCTGATGCAGAATGCACAGCACCCCCAGAAGCTCAGTGTGTTCATTACATACAGTTGAACAGAGCATTCTTGCAAACAAATAAACAAGAAAGCAGGGTTTGTGATACAGCTGCAGGGAGGGAGGTTTACCTACTACTGGCAGGTTCAGTCTCCGCATGGAGCAGTCTTCAGGCCATAAGCATTCAGGGAGAGAAATCTTAGGATGGACATTTTCACACACACTGTCAGTGCTTGCACTTGGTCCCCAAAGAAGGTTTTGCCATCCTTTGAGCCTGAGGCTAAGGGGGCTAAGACACGGCCATGCCTATGTCTGCAACACATCCACTCAGGCCTTCCCGCTTCACTTCCTCTGCTGCCCGCAAGACGGTACAGACCACCTCAACAACAGAGGTGGCGGCAGCAGCGGAAGCAGTTCAACTCTGGGGAAAAGAGGGAGGCCAGGTCCTTCTGAAATGCCCTTTTGACCTGGGCTGCAACCGAGGGCGCAACACTGCTGGGTGGGTGTCCCACACCGGACGGGCAATCAGGACAGTTCTCTCCAAGAGGCTCCCCACTCGGGTGATTCTAGTTTATGGCAAATGACGTTAAAACTATAATACACCCAACCCATGTTCAGAACCCCTGGGTTTCCTTGTTCAGATCAGACATCAGATAAGATCTGCACTTAATTTGTTGGCTCTTTTTTTTTTTTTTTTTTTTTTTTTTTTGAGACAGTATCTCACTATGTAACCCTGGCTGTCCTGGAACTCAGAGATCTGCCAGCCTCTGCCTTCTGAGTGCTGGGATTAAAGGCATGTGCCACCACAACTGGCCAAATTTTTTATTACATTTAAAAAATCTGTGTATATGGGTGTGGGTCTCAAGGTCCGCTGACATCACAGCACAGGCATTCAAGTCCGAGGACTTCCTTTTGCCGTGTGGGTCCTTGGGGATCAAGCTCAGTCAGTCACACTGAGCCATCTCACACCAGCACAGTTTCCAGTTAGAGAGAGACAGAGACAGAGATAGAGAGAGACTTGCTAAGTTGCCCATGCTGTCCTTGAACTCTCTGTGTAGCCTTGGGCATATGACTTTCCTGTCCTAGCCTTCTAAGTAGCTGACATGACAGTCTTGCACTAGAAGTTATGGCTTACTGTGTGTTCTAATTAACTGAATTAAAGGAAAAAATGAAGTCTATTTAGGGATGCCAGCAAAGCTAACAACTGCAACTCCAGTTCAAGAGAGTGGATGCCCTCTTTTGGCTGACACCTGGCACCCCTATGGTGCACAGAAAAACACCCCCACATATAAACAAAATTCAAGGAAAAAGAAAATGAGGGGTGGTGGCATAGACTGCAGAAGATGACCTCAGCACAAACAAACCTCTAACACCACCCCAACAGATTTCTGACTGTGGATGGATTTTAGGGACTCCCCAACAAAAACTGAGCTGAGTCCTCCTCAGTGGGAAGGAGTCCATGGTGGGTTGCTATGCGGGCCTCAGAGTGTTTGTCATGCTCTGCTGCTGCTGGTCCCACAAGGGCCCTGTCCTCTGTGTCTGCATAGCCTGTTACTTGGGATCCACAGGCAACTCAGAGACCAGCTCCAGCATCGGAGTAGAACGTGCATTTCGTGTGTGACACAAATATCCTTCCAAATATGCAGAAGCACATTTTGAACACACCCAGCCTCAGAGGTGGGAAAAGAGGCTGGGGAGCTGCAGCTCCTCCTCACTCTTCACAGCACTCCCTAGAAACCCTGACTTTATCACCTCGAACCCTCCCCGGGGTTGGTTATCTTGGTTTACAGAGGACCCCTCCTCGCCTGGCTGGGCTGGCAGAGTGGCTCTCTAGCGCTCCTCACAGGCTGCCAGGGCCCTCGTGCTGGTGTGCCAAGTAAAAGCCCTGCTCTCCTGAGGCTGAGGACACAGCTTCACTTGGTTGCTGGGAGTGAAAAGGGTGAGTGCACATGAGAGTGTGCACGTGTATGATTTTCAATGTGCCTGTTAATGTGTTGTGCGTGCAGAGAGAGGGAGGCAGGGTGAAGGTGGAAGAGCGTCCTGGTTCTTAGAAACTTTTAGTTGCACACAGAACTGGGGCCCAGAACCTGTGACCTAAGGGTATCAATGATTCATGAATGTGGTACCCTCTAGAGAGAACAGAGAGGCTTGCATCTGGGTGACAAGAGCCTTGAGAAAAGCAATGAAATTTTCCACCTAACAGGAGGGATGGGAACTTGGCATTAGAGTTAAACTAGATTAAGAAAATAAAATTGACAAAATAGCGACAGACTCTGGTGTGTCTTCCTGACTGCAAGGGTGAGTCTCAAGATCCTAGTCCTTGGCATCGGCCATTTCCTCTCTGCTGCTTAGCTGTTCTACACTCTAAATGCTGACACCCCAGGACCCCCCAGGACCCCCATGCCCATTTTCCATTAGAAACACCACTTCCTTCTAGTTAACTCTGATTTTCAACTCCAGAGTCTGAGATTTCTCCTTCCTTCCACAGAAGTCCCCAGAGGCAAGGAGAGCAGCCTGGTGGTTCCAGGGCAGGCTCACACACACTATCTCTCCAGATAATTTTCAGCCTGGGACACAGCTCCTCTGAGAAATGAAGCATTCCCTCAAAATTTTAAAAGTTTGAGTTTAACAAAATTAGCCGCAGAGATACGGATAACAGGATCAGTAAACTGCAGGGCAATAGTCAAGGATCGATCGCCTTAGTGAGCTCATTCCCCCAGAAGGCCGGGATGGAGGCAGCTCCGGGAATCTGGACAGAAAGTCCCCTCTGGTAGGAACATGGGCTAAGCCTCCTCCTCACCGGGTCTCCCATGGGCACTGTTCTCCACTGGTCAAACTCGGTAGAAGCCATGGACAAAGGCCTTTGTCCCCAAAGCAAAGCAGAAGGGAGTAGAGACAGGGTTCAGAGCACCCCATGCATACTAGGTCCCCCTGCCATGCCAGGGAAGCACAGGCATCCCTGCTCAGGGAACAGATCAGCTGCCAGCCCTGAGTTTAATGATTAGCTGGCACCTCCAACACAGCCTGTCCAAAACAGAAGACTGGGGTTTCTCCATGTTTAGCCTCTTTCCTCACTCATCTCAATGGGCAATGGGCACCACTCTCCACCCACCTCTTGAGTATATCAGGGCCCCTTTGAAAAGCCCTTTGTGCCCTTTCACCCTTCAGCTCCTCCCTAATCCTTTAGCTCAGGAGCAGGCCCACTTAGACTTAGATGACCTTTATGACTACTGCAGGTCAAAGTCCACTGTAGACCCAGCCCGAAGCCTCATGTCTTACCTCCCCAGGAAAGCCCTTTGCTCCCTTATCACAGGAACACAGGTTGTTACAGAATTGACCATCACACATTCAAGGCCAGCCTCGGAGAAAGATGGATTCTTCCTACCCATAGTGCCTCAGTTCTGGTTCTGGAAGGGCAGTCACCACTGACTCCAGCACAAAACCAGACTTAGAGCCTCTCAGCACAACTCCTCAGCCATTCGACTCTGCCTTTCTCCAAAACACCTCACAGACTACTCCTTCTCCACAACACCAGCCAGGCAAGCCTCAGTGCTCCCAAGGCCCACCAGTGTCTCCTGTAATCTGATACTGACTCCATGCATCAGCTAGTACTATCTAAAAACTTACCTGGATTATATTATGTCCCTACCAGCAATACATTTAAATACATTTGTTTACTTACTTACTTATTTGCTAGTAAGCTCTCTCCCCACTATACTATAATCTACAGATAGGAAAGGTTCCATCTGCTTGACTTCCAACATCTGGAGTCGCCAAGTGCCAGGTGGTCAATGGAGAGAACTTATAAGAAATTTTACCAGCAGTCTGCAGTTTACCCTCATGGTGGCCAGCAAGGCATTCTCCCTGCTGCTGTGATAAAGAGTAAGTTGGATGAGGCATCCCTATGATGGCTGAAGAGGTTTGGCTGTGCTCAGAATAGCTTCCAATGTATTTATCAATATGGCTGATCAATGACAATTTAAACAAGTTTATAATTAATGCTCAGAAATGTTCTTGGTTTCATCTTTGTGTTCACACAATAACAAGCAGGAGTAACTAAGATACCTCTGACTTTTATACCATCAAGTTTCTCCTTCCCTCTTTTCTACAATCTAGTTCCCACCTCTAAGTGCTTGCTCTGAGAATATGCCTAAGATTCTCTTTAATAAAATACAAAGAGAAAGGGATTGAATCATTGGCAACCAAGGTCTCTATTGGAGTTGATGAGCAGACAGTGTGAATGGGCTAAAAATTGATCAGGAACTATGAATGACATAGGAGAAGGGAAAAGGTGGGGGCTGACAACTGGCAGTCCCCGAGAAGGGACTCTCGGGGTGGGACTGTACTGGGTGTGCCCCTTTTTTATTCTCTGGTTCCCTCTGATAAGACCAGCAGTTAGAGCACTCTCTCCACCCAGTCTATGGTTCCTGCAGCCCAAGCCCCACGCTTTGGAAGCATGTCCATCCAAGAGAACTTTCTACCCCAGCAGCTCTGGCCGTGGATCTCTAGGTCCCAAAAAGACTTAGCAAAGTCTGTCCTAAGTGGGGCTCCAGGAGGTAAGAAGATGAAGGGACACCACTGAGCGTAGGGAAGAATTAGAGTAAACTCAGAGCTGGGGGTAAAAGCTTTGGGGCAAGGACGGCCATCAGTGTCACCTATGTTAAAGACAGACCCGATCTGAGCCTTTGATCCAGGCTCTGCAGACAGGCCAAAGGGGATCCAGCAGCATAGATGCCACGGGGCATTCCCGTGGTTCCTGGACTCTGGCCCCTTTGTACAAGGCTTCCATTGGCAAGAGAGATGATAGCTGGTTATCCTTTAACCAGTCCTCAGATCTCATCTCAGTCAGGCCTCATACCACTGACAGCGCCACAGCATAAAGCAGACCCACAGCCAAGACAGGTAACACAGCAGCATGGCAGGTGCTCTACTGAGCTGGGCTGGGTCAACCTACAGGAGCCCCCAGGCCAGAACAGCACTGAGAGGATGGAGGGAACTTGGAGAGGAGGAGAGTGGGGAAGCCATCAAACTGCCTGGAGCTGGAAGGAAATCAATAGGAACTTTAGGAAAAGGAACTGGTTGATTCAGGGACTAGATAATAAGATGTGGGGTTGAAGAGACTTCTGGGAGAGTAAATGATCTGAAGAGTGTGGAGTAGGGAAGGCTCTCTGCAGTTGGGATAAAAAGCTTGGAGTTAGACCCAGATTTGAAGCATCTTACTCAGACAAAGCACTTTTCTTGGACAATGTGTTTTTTCTTTCTGTCTTTTTCCTTACTTGTAACCTAACAGACTGCTCTATAGGACCCTCTAGACTAAACAAAGTAACAGGTTATGATACTCAGATTGAAGCAAGGCCTCACACAAACTGCAGAGCCGAATGAGCACAGCCCACACTGACAGGAGGAACATGGAGGACAGGCAGGTGTCTGTACAAGACCCAGAGTCCCCTTCTACTACAGGGCCAGCAGGATACCTTCGACGTGCTAGTGCAGCCCAACTGGCCCAGGAGCTGGGCATTGCCTTCTTCCAGCAGCAGCAACTGCCCGCAGCTATGGCAGACACCTTCCTGGAGCACCTCTGCCTCCTGGACATCGACTCAGAACCTGTGGCTGCTCGTAGTACCAGCATCATTGCCACCATTGGTAAGACTGCCAAACCCCCAGAAGCTACACAGGGCCACTGTGATGGCTCAAGGTGTCTCCTTATTTTTGCTATCTTTGACACAGTCATTCATTCAACAAATATTTGGGAAGAGATTTTTTTGGAGGGTTCTTACTTTGTTTATTGTTTGTTTTTTGAGACAGGGTCTTTTGCTGCACTAGGATTAAAGGCATGTGCCACCACACCCAGCTTGAGGCTAGGTTTTTGAGACAGGATCTCAAGTAGCCTTGGATGGTTTCAAGCTTATTATGTAGCCCATTTTATATAGACTGAACCTAGTGAGATCACAGGTATGTGATACCACACCCAGCTTACCAGTCCTTGTTGAGTACCTAGAAGATAGGGTTTAGAATTGGGGTAGATCAGTAAATAAACATGTAAGGGCAGTCTAACAGGTGGGACAGCAAATACTAAGCAATAACTTATTAAAAATATCACTAATTCAAAGCCGGCTGTGGTGGCTCAAGCTTTTAATCCCAGTGCTTTGAAAGCAGAAGCAGGTGGATTTCTGTGAGTTTAAGGCCAGCCTGGTCTACATAAGTGAGTTCCAGGACAGCCAGGGCTACATAGAGAAACCGTGTTTCAAAACGCAAAAACAAACAAACAAACCAGAAAAAAAAAAAGACCAAAATGTAGCTAATTCAGTATATTAGAAAGTTATAAATAAAGAGAAGATGTGGTCAGCAATATAGAGTGTGAAAGCAGGAGGAAGACTATGGTCCTAAACAGGGACCAGGGCTGCTGTGGAAAAGATGGGGATGGTGGTGGGTTCACATCCATGACCCCCACAGTGTGAGTGAGGATTGCTTAGAGGCCAGCTGGGGCTACAAAGTGAAATGCTGTTTCAAAGACAAAAAACAAAATGCAGCTGGGGATGTAGCCAGTTAGTCCTGGAGGAAGGGTCTGGCGTGGGATGAATTCAGCTGGACTAGAACAGCCTTACAATCCCAGCACTGGGCAGTGCAAACAGGAGGGTGAAAAATCCAGGGTCATCTTCAGCTATGCATCAACTTTAAGGCTAATCTGGGCTATATGACACTCTGAAAATTAAAATTAAAATAATAATAATAAAAGAAGAAGAAGACAGCAAGAAAGGGGGAGAAAGAGCTCTGCAGGTATTTGGGGGAAGAGAAGCCCAGGCAAAGGAAAAATCAATGCACAGATCCTAAACCAATGTGCCCTGGAATTGGGGCAGATTGCTCAGCCATTAAGATCGAGTATTGCTCTTCCAGAAGACACTAGCGCAGTTCCCAAAACCCCACTGAGCAATTTACAATACCTGTAATCCCAGCTCTAAGTAAGATGATGTCAACTGACCCTTATTCATTTACACATACTCACACTCAGACACACATAGTTTAAAAATCAATCTTAAAACACAAAGGAGGCCGAGAGCAGCATTAGAGCATAGCAGGCAAGAAGAGACTGGGGGAGGGCAGGGCCTGGAGGGGCCGTGTGTGTGTGTGTGTGCTGAGATGGGATTCAGAGCTTTGAGGGCCTGGCAAGGACTCTACCACAATTCACATCCTTAGCTGTCTTTTTACTTTTTATTTTGACATAATCTCTCTGGATTGCCCTGGCTGGCCTTGACTGCCTCTACAGCTCAGGCAGCCTGTGACCTTGTAGTCATCCTGCTTCAGCCTCCCTCCTTGCACTCTGGTTTTTCTTTTCTTTTTGGCTTTTTAGCTTGTCGGTCAAGGGTCTCTTGTCCTGTAGCTCAGGCTAGACTGGAACTCTTGCATCCCCACTGCCCAGGTGACAGATGAGCCTCATCCTACCTGAAAACAGGCTGAGGTGCTGAATGAGGGCAAGGACAGGGCTCTCCTACAGTCCTTGCTCAGCAGGTTATAGTGCGTGAGGTGGAAGAAGGTTGAGCCATGGGAATTTCCTGATGAGTTAATGGGTTGAACAAGGACAATAAGGAGACAGATATTTAGCTCTAGGATTGGGAAAGTGATCTGAAATGGAGGTATAAAATAGAAATCAGTAGCTGAGCATGGTGGTGCATGACTTCAGTCTCAGCACTCGGGAAGCAGAGGCAAGCAGATCTGTGAGTTCAAAGACAGCCTGGTCTACAGAGTGAGTTCCAGAACAGCCACTGCTACACTGAGAAACCCTGTCTTGAAAAAACAAATAAATAAATAAACAAAAATAGGAATTAGCAAGTGTGGTGGCTCATGCCTGTATCCACACTGAAGAAACTGAAATCTGAGAGTTGTTGTAAATTTGAGGCTAAACCTGAGCTAAATAGAGACCCTAACTTAAAAAGAAAAAAGAAAAAGGAAAGAAAGGTGTCACCTGCACACAGATGGTCTCCCAAGTATAAGGACAGTTGGGATCACAGACGAGTAAAGGTAGAAATGGTGAGAGCTGAGGACCAGGCAGACACACACACCACACATACACACACATACTACATACACATACAAACACCCAACACATATACCACATACACACACACACCACTTACATATCACATACACATATACCAGAAAGCACACACACAATGCACATACATACACAGATCACTCACACACCACACCACACTTACACACCACACACCACACACACACTACTCACACACCACACCATATACACACACACGTACACACATATACACAGCACTCACACACACCACACACACCACTTACATACCACTCACACACACAACCTCTCGTGCATCACACACACACCACACACACAGTACTCACAGAACACACACACATATACCACACACACCATTCACACATGCAGCATGACACACAGCATGATGGAGAGCCAGGCTGGTGGTGTACTTTAATAGCATCACATGAGAGACAGAAGCGGGAGGATCAAACATTTATGCCCAGAGATGGCTCATTGGCTTGTAATGGAGCCTGATGACCTGAATTCAATCTCAGAAACTCACATGCTGGATTCTGACCACACACACTAAAATTAAAAATTCAAGGCTAACCTGGGTTACATAAGACCCTGTCTCAGCAGGAAGGAAGGATGGAAGAAAAATAAAGGACAGGTGCAGCTCAGTGCATGTAGGAGGCCCTTCTCCAGAGCAGCAAAACAGGAGGGGAGGGGAGTACTTATCACGTGCTACTGCTCCTGTAGGCTGCTGAGGATGGCATAGAACTCAGCTCTGTCAGGGAACCCTCTTGGCTGCAAAAGCGCCTACTTGGCCTTCTTACCCCGCCTCGACTGACCCCTCACACCTAGAGCAACCTCCATAGTGTGGCACTTAACGTCAAGGCGCTTGTAAACAAAGGTGCCAAAGGCCTGCCTGAAGCTAAACATCCCCACAAGCTGTCTTCACAAGACGTGTATGCTGCGTGGACTGGGAAAAAGGAGTTTATGGCCTGTGCGTAGAGGAACTTCTGAGAATGAAAGGCTCCAGGGTCAGGGAGTGTCTCCAACGGTGCAGATAGGTTTGGCCATCAGTCAAGTTTGGGAGGACCTTCTCTCTGGGCTCTCTGGTTCCAGGGCCAGCATCACGCTCTGTGGAACGCCTCAAGGAGATGATCAAGGCAGGCATGAACATTGCACGACTCAACTTCTCCCATGGCTCCCACGAGGTATGGGGAGGTTGTGGTGGGCGGAGCTGGAAAACGCTCCTGATGGACAGCACTTTCCCTTGAAATTCCGGTTTCACTCTTGCTCTCACTGCTAGTACCACGCAGAGTCCATCGCCAACATCCGGGAGGCAACTGAGAGCTTTGCAAGCTCCCCATTCAGCTACAGGCCTGTGGCCATCGCCCTGGACACCAAGGGACCTGAGATACGCACCGGGGTCCTGCAAGGGGTGAGAAGTCTCCGGATCCTCGTTGTCTGGGGCCCCGGGGAGTGTGAGAGCCCTGGGGTGGGAGACAGTACGTCAGTGTTGGTCCTGCCCTGTGAGGGCCCACGTGTGAAACTCAGGCTTCTCTGCCCGCCCCACCCCACTCCCTAGGGCCCAGAGTTAGAGGTGGAGATTGTGAAGGGCTCACAGGTGCTGGTGACCGTAGACCCGGAGTTCCAAACACGGTGCGACGCGAACACGGTGTGGGTGGACTACCCCAATATCATCCGGGTTGTTGCAGTGGGAGGCCGTATCTACATTGACGACGGGCTCATCTCCTTAGTGGTGCGGAAAATCGGTGCGGAAGTGCCTTCTGCTCTTGTGGGGTGCCCCAAGAGGGGACACCTTCTCTTCCCTGTGGTTTCTATGTTCCGTCTGCTCTAGACCTCCCGCACCTTGCCCTGGCAGGGTCTGCTTCCCCACCTGTCCTAGTGGTTCCTTGCCCTCATTGCGGATCGGGACTGAGCCTTTGAAGCCTCTTCTTAGAGTGTGTGGAGGGCAGTGAAGGGCTCAGAAGTCCCTGATTTCTTGAGGCTCCAAGCTTAAGAGTTCCGTCTGCCGTGCCTATATCCCGGTATCAGCCTTGACAGACGCCGGCTCTCTCTATACCCGCAGGCCCAGAAGGGCTGGTGACAGAAGTGGAGCATGGAGGTATCCTGGGCAGCAGAAAGGGTGTGAACTTGCCAAACGCCGAGGTGGACCTGCCTGGGCTGTCTGAGCAAGATCTCTTGGATCTGCGCTTCGGGGTGGAGCATAATGTGGACATCATCTTTGCCTCCTTTGTACGAAAAGCCAGTGACGTGGCTGCAGTCCGGGCTGCGCTGGGGCCAGAAGGACAGGGCATCAAAATTATCAGCAAAATTGAGAACCATGAAGGAGTGAAGAAGTGAGGCTTGGTCTTTGGTCCCATCAGCCCTGTTTCCCATTGCCCCTCTTCCGCATGCGACCCCCATGCATCTCCTGACTCTGACCACCCAGGTTTGACGAAATTCTAGAGGTGAGTGACGGCATCATGGTGGCACGGGGTGACCTGGGCATTGAGATCCCAGCTGAGAAGGTTTTCTTGGCTCAGAAGATGATGATTGGACGCTGCAACTTGGCCGGCAAGCCTGTCGTTTGTGCCACGCAGGTCTGGAGTGAACCCTTGGGCTGGGCTAAAGCAACCTCAGATCTACATTTTGCGATTGGTGTCTGGTCACAAATGATGATTTGAACTTCCAGGATCTCACTGTGACCCTGGCATTCTAAGAGTGCAGGTGCCAGAGAAGTAGTAAGGGCAGGGTCCCCAATCAGAATGTGACTTCTAACAGCTTTGCGATACATGGTGTCACCCAGATGCTGGAGAGCATGATCACTAAAGCTAGACCAACTCGGGCGGAGACAAGTGATGTGGCCAATGCCGTGCTGGACGGGGCTGACTGCATCATGCTGTCTGGGGAGACCGCCAAGGGCAGCTTCCCCGTTGAGGCCGTAAGGATGCAACACGCGGTAGGAACTCAGTTCAGAAAAGCCTATGGACCAGGGACTCAGACCCCACTGCAACTCCCTGACTCTGTACCTGACTCAACCTACTGTACCTACAGATTGCCCGAGAGGCAGAGGCCGCTGTATACCACCGCCAGTTATTCGAGGAGCTACGCCGGGCAGCACCACTGAGCCGCGACCCCACTGAGGTCACCGCTATCGGAGCTGTGGAGGCTTCCTTTAAGTGTTGTGCCGCAGCCATTATTGTACTCACCAAGACTGGACGGTGAGAAACATACTGGAGACGGGGCTTTTGGTCGGGAGCAGCTGACAGTGAGTGATGAAAAGTATTGCTTCAGCGCAAGAAATGTGAGAGCTACGCATGCTGGAGGCCAGGAAGGTGGCTCTGGGGCACTTTAGGACCTATGCCAGTGGGCTCCAGGGAATTGGCAAGTTATAACTGAAGCACGTTGGGTTCAGAGCATTTTGGGCTCCTGGGGCTAAGAGGGCTTCACAGTGCTGAAGAGCCATAAGGCTGAATGCTAAGGCTCAGACTTAGCACTGAGACTTAGCACTCTTGAGCTCCACAAGACATCTCTGTCTCCTTGGATCTATGAGAGTTCGCTGTTTGTTCCCCCAAGCGGTTATGAGGATTAACAACAGGAGATGTTATACATCTTCTAGTGAGTTTTACCCTCTTTTGTTGTTTGATAGGATTTTTCTTTTTTTTTTTTTTCTTTTCTTTTTTCTTTTTTGAGACAGGGTTTCCCTTTGTATCCTTGGCTGTCCTGGACTCTCTTTGTAGACCAGGCTGGCCTCCAACCCACATCAATCTGCCTGTCTCTGTTTTCCTGGGCACTGGGATTAAAAGTATGTGCCACCACTACTGGTTTTCATAGAATTTTTCTGAAATAGGGGCCCATTAGTCCTGGCTGGTCTTAATCTTACTTTGCAGCTGAAGTAGCCTTGACCTTACACCTCAGCTTCCACCCATCTCCCAAGTACTGGGCATGTGCCAGCTAGTTTTACGTTTCTAATTTTTGAAGATTTGTCATTATTTTTAATTATGTTCATTTGTGTGTGTTTGCTTATATGTACAGTTCCTGAGGCCAGAAGAGGGTGTTGAATTCTCTGAAGCTGGAGATATAGGCACTTGTAAGCTACTTGTTGTGGATACTGGGAACCAACTCAGGTCCTCTAAAAGAGCAGTAAGAGCTCTTAAGGGCTGAGCCATCTCCCTAGCTCAGGTTTTGCTTTTATTTTATTAATATTATTTTTAATATGTAAGGACATTTAGCCTGCATGTATGTCTGTGCACCATTGTATGTGCCACTGGAGGCCAGAAGAGGGTGTCAGAACCCCTGAAACTGGACTTAGCCACCACCCTGGTGTTAAAAACTGAACCCAGCAAGAGCTATTAAAGGCTGAGCCTATCTGTCCAACATGGTAGATACTCTTAATACTTAGTGAGAATGATAAGAGCTAAAGAACTAGAATTTACCCAGGGCAACACAGCTCGTTAATGACACCAGGAAGCACAATTCAAACTCCTGTTTCTTAAGTCAACGCTCTGATGTTCTGTACTAACATTCTCCTTCTCACCCAGCTCGGCTCAGCTGCTATCTCGGTACCGACCTCGGGCAGCTGTCATTGCTGTGACTCGTTCTGCCCAGGCTGCCCGACAGGTCCACCTGTGCCGAGGAGTCTTCCCCTTGCTCTACTGTGAGCCTCCAGAGGCCATCTGGGCAGATGATGTGGATCGAAGGGTCCAATTTGGCATTGAAAGTGGTAAGCCTTGCTCTTCTGCTCCCCGGTCTGGCTTCTTGCCCCAACTCAAAGGTTTTACCTGTCCTCACTGGTCCAAGATTGTTCATAGTAATCACTAAGATGGACAAGTGTCTCAGACTCTAAGCAGGGAGGTTAAGCTGAGGAGAAGGGTATAAAAACAGAAGTATCCCTAAGAAGTCTCTTCCGTTGTCTGCCACAACCTAATAGGACAAGGGAACAGAAAGCCAGAAGAGCTGGAACTAAGTTTGAATTTATAGTTGTCTGACCATACCTGTCCTTGTCCCATTAGTGCAGCCACATGAATGCAAAGGCTTAGAAACCACATCCATCCCCTCAAACCACCGGTTCAGTTTCCTTCTCTCCTAAAGTGTAGCCTTGATTGGTGTGTGGTAATGGCTGACCTAGATTCTTCAATGACTGCCACCTTTTTCTCTACCAGGAAAGCTCCGTGGCTTCCTCCGTGTTGGTGATTTGGTGATTGTGGTGACTGGCTGGCGACCTGGCTCTGGCTATACCAACATTATGCGGGTTCTGAGCATATCCTGAAAGGCTTCTCCCCCTTCTGACCTAGATGTACCCATTTCTTTCAACCAACACCCTCCCACAGTTGTACATCTGCCATCACCCCATTCCTGTGCTTCTCATGGGCCCTGAATGTCTGGGTCCACTTATGCACTGGCCATCCAACAGCAGCAATTGTATATCCCTGTCTCAATCCGCTCAGCTAGATTCTAAGATGCCCTGAGCCTTTAATCCCAGCCCAGCTGGTTAATTCTATTCCTTTGGGCTTCCTAACGTTAGAACGGGGGAGTAGAAACAGGGTGATCTCAGCCAATATCCATAGAACCATTATTTTTTAAAATACTTCTGTCCTCTGATGTAACCCACATGACCATTTCTTGAGCAAAGTGTCATCTTCTGATGGCCTCAAGTCAGAGCCAAACACTCCTCCAGGGAGCACAATGCCACACTTTTAGGGGAGGCTGAGGTGGATGGGTATTGGGGAGAACTGAGACAGACTGGGTATTTTGTTTTGTTTTGTTTTTGTTTTTGTTTTTTGTTTTTTGTTTTTGAGACAAGGTCTCACTGTATAGCTTAGGCTGACCTCTTACTGTGGAAATCCTCTTGCCTGGCCCCCTCAAGGGTAGGGATTACAGGCATGAACCACCAGCTGGACTTTGGGCAGCCTTATTTTCTTACTGACTCCACAACCATGGAGCTGAGCTCACTAATCTGGCTGTTCTCATGCCCACTGCTCTGCTGGTCAGATGATTCAGAAACTCTTCCACAACCACTTTGTTTCCACATAAGGTCAGAAGCAAAAATGAATATTTTGTTTTAAACCCAATTATTTAGGTGCAAATAAAACAACTCCCACAGGTCAAGAATCCCAGAATTCCTCACCAAAGAACATGTGGCCCTGCCCCCACACTTCAATGCTATAGTGTGCAAAAGCGGGCATAGCGAGTGAGCAGTGCATTGCTCTTGTCCCTGAGAAAGCAGAGGGGTTGCTGGCCTGCCCATCCTAGGTTCGGATACTCCAGGGCTCCCTCTTCTCCTGCAGCAACAGCAAACCCAGATAAGGGGGAAAATGTGTTCAGTCCTCCTGTTGTTCCCTCTTTCCACTACCTCAATACCGAGTTTGAGTGTTGCTGCTGATGGCATTGTACAAGGACCACAAAGATGTCTCCCTAGCCCCCTAGCCTCCCTGCCAGGAGGTGAGGAGGAGAGATAAAGAAATGAATAACAAAACGAATAAGTCAAATTAGCAAATTAATAAATAAAATTAATAAAGGACTGCATAAATAAGACAAAGAGGGAAAGATAAAAGGTCACATGAGGATTCAGCCCCTTGCCCCTACCTGGGGAAAGCTAGGCTGGCATGGTAAGTAAGAAGGTGCCAAGTATCCCTTTGCTTTAGGGGCGCACAGTGAAGAGCAGTTTCTAGTTTATAAGGGCAGTGCTACTGCACAGGAGCTGCACAGGGTGGGCTATAGTGGGCAGACACTGTTCTCACTTGATATGGACAAGGAGGGCCCACGGGCGGCAGTGAGAGGGTGGATGTTCACATTCAGGGTGCTAGATGTCTGTTGGCTGTAAGAGACAATCGACAGTCCCCGGCTATGACCACAGGAATGAGAGTATAGGGCACACTGGGCAAAACCTGCAGGGCCACTGATGGGAAAATAGCCATCTAGTTACTTGGCAGTGATGGTGGCAGAAGTACTTGGGCTTTGAAGGCAGGGTTGTGGGCCCAGGCCTGCTCCTAGCAGGACTGTAGCCTGGGGTCACTCCTACTTGGCAGTGGAGACACACAGTATCTAGAACAGTGCCTTGAACATGGTAGGCACTGGATACCTATGTATGACAAATGGGAATATGATTAAGACTAGCAGGCTGCAGCTGCTAGAGCTGAAGACACAGCGCAGCTTTGTGGTAGTAAGGGGCAGTACGTTAGATCTCTACAGCCTTCCCCAAGGTACTCCCACCCTCAGACACACATTATTGCATGTCAATAGCTAAGGCCAGTGTACCCTAGGATTTCACATGTTGGCAGAAATTTGGGGGCCTCTGGCGGGAACCGGCTCAGGCACTGGTAGCCTGGGTGGCTGGACTGTTCCTGGAGACTTGGCCAGGAGCCCAGAGGGGGGCAGGCGCTCACTTCCAGAGCCTTTGCGCCCTGGAGAGCCATCACCTGTTGTTCGCTGAGGCAGAGAGGGTTGAGAGGCGGAGAGTGGACGGCCCCGAGGTCCAAGCCTCCGACCACCTCCTCCCTGGGGAGGGCCCAGCAGGGACACCTGGGAACGCCCTGCTCGGGACAGGCTGGCATGGAGGGTTCTGGCAGGTGGGGCAGGCAAGCGAGAGGTGGATGCCCAGGGTCCCCGGGCCAGCAGAGGACCTGCCCGGACAGGCACCAGTGGGGATGCTGGGGAGCCTGCTGAGCGTCTAGCAGAGCGAGCAAGGAGGGTGGCTGGAGAGTCAGGGGAGAGGGGCAGAGGGCCTCGCTGGTGAGTCAGGGCTATGGCCACGTTGGAGGTCACAGCAGCTGCCTGCAGAGGTGCATGCACCAGTGGTTCCCACAGCACTGGCTTTCCACTGAGCCGAGCCCCTGTGCCAGGAGCCAGGCCCCGAATACCACGAGCCATATCTCTGTCATGTTGTACCAAATGCTGTTCCATGACGCCACCGCTGCTGCCCGGACTTGGCTCAGAGCGTTTCCGCTGCAATATCGAATTCTTTTTACCTACAAGTTGTCCCAGGACCAAGAAATTAGGAAAAGGAAGGACTCTAATTCAGAGGCTGGATAACCAGAATGTGAGGGAGTCTGGGAGGCAGGGGATCTATGGAAAGAATGCTTAGCAACAGAAGCCAGAAGGTGGCATCAGTTAAACAGTGAGGTTAAGGACTGGTCTCCAAGAGGGCTTGAGGAATAAAGGTTTAGGGAGATATATCCATGGCCATAGCTTGCTGGGGGTAAGAAAAGTGAGCAACAGTGACCTGCTGGAGGCATGGACTGGAACCTGGTAGGCTGAGGTGTACTTCCAAAGCTCTAGGGCTAGACTCTTGCTATAAAAATAAGGTGAGGCCCAGCCAGGACCCAGAGGAGACAGAGTAAGCAGGCCTCACCTATGCGACGGAGCCGGTCCATAGCCACAGTCTCAAAAGCCCTTCTCATCATTGGGAACTCCTCAAGCACTGCATTGAAGTGATCCACGCTGAGCGAGTAGAGGCGACAGTAGGTGTCAGCCCTTACACTGGCTGTTCTCCGGCCTCGAGTCAGCAGGCAGATCTCTGCAAAAGTTGAGAAGAGGCTCAGAACTCCAGGCCACAGAGCTCCCTCCCACTAGGCCTGAAGCAACTAGCCCAGGATTCTCAGTTCTGTCCTTAGGCTTGGGAGGAATTAATGGTAACCTTGTCCCTAACTGCTCCAAGCAGTCTGTCTCCAGACCTGTGCATATCAGAAAGGCTACTCACTAACTTTTTAATTCTCTTTAAATTAAGCAGACAAATATGTCTGCCAGTCCCAGATGTTCCCAGTTCCTCTGCACAGTAACTCTAATACCAGTCCAATCACTCCATCCTGCCTTGAGTGAAGGCCCCAGAGAAGAGCAGACTAAATAGACACAAAGTGCCTGATGGGATGCTTGAAGGTGGTGAGTAATTAGGCAGCTGGCAGGTTATATGAGCCTCAGTCACTCTGGGCAGTGGCTGGCAGCATTGGCATGGCTGAGTTTCTGGACAGCCCCACAAAGCTTAAGTCTGCTTCATTCCTGGCTTTCATCCCTGAACTCATGGGATCCTTGCATTTTGTCATTAACAATCAATCCTAAAGGGCTGTTAGCCCTGGACATACACTAGACTCTCCTGAGAAGCTTTTTAAAACATAAAATAGGTCAGATATCAGCGCCAAGCCTGCTGCACACATTCATGAGGCTGAACACCCCATCCCTGTCATGCTGAGCCCACTGAGGAGTCGCCGTGAGTAAGGCCCACCCTCCTGAATTGAAGAAATTTATGAACCAGAAGTTATCATTAAAGTTAAATGTACAAGGAATAACACAGGGCTTTGATCCCTTTGTGAATCTTGTGATTGATGAGTGTGTGGAGAAGTTAACTAGTAGGCAACAGAATAACATCAGAATGGTGGTCATATGAAGAAACAGCATCATCATGTTAGAAGCCTTAAAAAATTCTCAACGATGTCTGTTCAGAAGAGGCGTCCACATCCCTCCTTAAAGGATCTGTTTGATTGTGATGTAGAATTGGGTCATGTACATTTTCATATCAAAATTTTTGCTAAATAAACTCAGGAAAAAAATAAAGAATAAAATAAATAAGAAAAGCAACCACAAGATGTGGCGGTGTATGCCTTTAATCCCAGCACTTGAGAAGCAGAGGCAGATGGATCTCTGTGAGTTCAAGGCCAGCCTGATCAACATAGTGAGTTCCAGGACAGCCAGAGCTACATAATAGAGAGACTTTGTCTCAAAAATAAAATAAAATAAAAAAGAGCTTCAGGCCCCAGCTCAGAAACTCACTGAGGTCTGGGGAAGAGTTATTGAGTGTTCCTGTAGCACAAACAGGTGGGCCCCTGATCCTAGGGAGCAACTGCATTCTGTCCAATGATCATGACCCCCCATATTCCCCAAGACTTGCTGACCCCCAAAGTAGGATCCATCAGTGAGGCGAGTGTCCCGGGCGCCCCGTGCCAGCACACTGAGCAGCCCATGCTGGATGAAGTACATCTTCCTGCCCACGGAGCCCTCACGCACCACCAGATCCCCTGGCTGGAAGACCTCAAAGCGGAGTTTGGTGAGTACTGCGGTGACGAAACTGGGGTCAGCATGAGCAAACAGCGGCATGTGGGCTACCAGGCCCCGGCAGGTGAAGTTAATAATCTCCTGGATATAGGAGGAGGCTATCAGACTGGCTCTGCCTCCTGCTGGAAGATGCCCCCACCAAGCTCATTTTTCTCCAGAAGACCCATCCATCCTGTCAAGAGCTGTCAATGGATGGTTGTAGGGATCTCCCTGAGAACCTGCCTTTAAGACCTTTCCATGCTGTACCTTTCCGTGGTACCTGACAACCCCTTTTCAGATAGCCTTTGCTCCCAAAAGATCTTCCACAGAAAGCCATCTCCCCTCAAATGCTTGTCCTCCCTCCCACAGGAACACCTGATAACCACTCCCTTGGAGCCCAGACTGCACCTCCAGAAGCCCAGATCCTTGAAGAGCCCTCCCCGCAAGGTCCAGCCTGGCCCCACCTCCCGAAGTGGCTCGCTCAGCTCCCCCAGGATGCTCTCTTCATCGAACATCTTGCCCTGGTAGCGGTGCTCGTAGTACTCATGGATGCGCTGCCGTGTGTCAGCTGGCAGCTTGTGGAAGGACATATACTGCTCCACCTGCTTGTACTGGGGAGGCAGCACCAGTTGCCAGTAGGAAAAAGATGTGGAAACATGGGGCCAGAACAACGGGGATGGGGGTATGCAGGTCACAGAAGTTGAACCCAGAAGTGATAAAAGTGGTGTGCACAGACACAGGAAGATACAGGATACAGGAAGACAGGGCAATTACAGAAAAACCCCAAATGAGGGGTCCACAGACAGAGGCATGGGGACAGACAGACAAATGGATATGAGGCAGGAAGGAACATAGGACACATCACAACAATCTCCAGCACTTCTCCACACCCACCCCTTCCCTCTCTTGTCCCTGCTGACCTTCTCTTGGTACTGTCGCCGGGAAGAGTCCAGGGACTGGATAAGTGCAGTGGCGTGACCGATGAACATGGCATAGCATGTGGCGCCCACAATCATGCTGAGCATGGTGAGCCAGACGTCCGGCATGCCCACCGGTGCCTGCTGCCCATAGCCAATGCACAGCATGTGACTCATGGCCTTGAACAGGGCATGGGAATACTGGCGACCCCACGAGTGGTTCTGGGGGGCAGAGTATGTTGCAGAACAGGGGGTGGGCCCCTCAGAGTCTCATTCTCCACCTTCCCCCTTTTCTCCCTTTCAGCACTTCTGTGAGCCCCTTCTATTTCAGACCTTCCTCTCAGCATTTGGTGTATGGAGTCCCCAAAGCAAAGGGTTTCTTCTGTGGATGGGGACCTTTGTTTTGCCTGGTCTCCTTCTTTGCCTCTCCCTCCAACACAAAAGCACTTCCTCTGTCTAGGTTCCTTACCCTCTCCCCCACCAGTCCCTTCCCCTTCCATCTTCTTTCTGGATTATCTCCTACCCACTGCTCCCTATGGCTATCCCTGTTGCTCAGGCAGAAGCCCTTACAAGGCCCAGGAGTGCCAGAGCTGGGGGACGTCTCACCACCATGCGGTTCATGGAGACCCAGCAGTCGGAAGGGAAGTCCTGCAGCATGGGGACCAGGAACTGCAGGCAGCCGTCCCAGTGACACAGCAGCAACATCATCCCAATGAGGTTGAAGATGCGAACCACTGCACTGGCCAGGTCATAGGTCATGTGGAAGATCTGAGAAGTCCGAGGAAGCACTGTTGTGGACAGGAACCCCGCTCGGCTGGGTCCCCTCCAGTCCCAGCCTTGCAAATTCCCCTTGAACCTCTTTTTCCCTTTCTCAGTCTCTCTGAATTAAAAAAAAAAAAAAAAAAATGTAGCTATTAACTGGCCTAGTGTTAAATGTCTGTATCCCAGCTACTGGGGAAGCTGAGGAAGGAGAATCAGTTTAAGTTTAAGGCCAGCCTAGGCAACTTTTTCCTCTTAAATTTAAAAAAAAAAAAAAGAGTCAGATGTAATGGCACACCCCTTTAACCCCAGCATTCAGGAGGCAGAGGCAGGTGAATCTCTGTGTTCAAAGCCAACCTCATCTACATAGCGAGCCCTAGGATAGCTAGGACTAAATAGAGATATCATGTCTCAAAAAACAAAACAAAATGTTATGTATATAAATGTTTTGCCTAAATATACATCTGGGTATCATATGCATGCCTGGTGCCCTTGGAGGGTGTCTTATCTCCTTGAACTGGTATTACAGATAGTTGTGAACCAGCATGTAAGTGCTGAGAATCGAACTTAGGTCCTCTGGATAAGCCATTTCTCCAGCCCCCAGCCTGGGCAACTAAGTAACATCTTATCTCAAAATAAAAAGTAAGGGCTGGAGAGATGGCTCAACAGTTAAGAGCACTAGCTGCTCAGAGACTGATGTACCAACAAAGTACCATACATGAAGAGGACTTAGATGTCCCTGCTTAGATGTAGCCAATAGGCAGCTCAGTCTTCATATGGTTTCCTAGTAAGGTAAACAGGGATTGTCTCTGACATGGACTCTGTTGCCTGCTCTTTGGTTACAGATGGGGGGGTGCATTGCCAGGCCACAGAAGAAGAGGATGCAAGCAATCCAAATGAGACTTGATAGGCTGGGGTCAGATGAAGGACAGTTCTCCTGTTCTGAGAACTAGGGCAGTGGAAAGGGGGGAGAAGGATGGAGGGTTTGGAATGGGAGGAGATGAGGGAGGGGCTACAATCAGGATATAAAGTGAATAAATTATTTTTAAGAATAAAGTTAATTTTAAAAAACCCAGCAGGAACTGTTTTGGGGCCAAGAGACTGAACAATGCATTTGAAAGATTTACAGGTAAGGTTTGATTGTGTACACATTTTACACATTCCCTGAACACTGTGAGATATCTAATCAGAGGCTTGCAGTGTTTTCAGTCAATAAAATACTCTTCTAAATTTTTTCTTTTAAAAAAAAAAAAAAGCACTAGCTGCTTTTCCAGAGGATATGGGTTTGATTCCCATGTACAATAATTTCAGTCCACAGGCATCAGGTACATATGCAGTACAGAGACATACACACAAATAAAATAATAGCAAAAAACAAAACAAAAAAAACTAGGGATATCACTCGGTGGCAAAGCACTTGCCTAGCATATATGAGGCCCTAGGTTAAGTCCCCAGTAAGGCATGCAAGGATGAGGGATGTGACTATTATTTACTTATATAGGACATTATAACACATGGTTGCTTTTTTCATCTTTTACGTACAAAGACTGAAACCAACCCTGTGCTTGGAATTAAACAATAAGTGTTGAGATAGAGATTCAGAGAGTTCTAGATTGCACAAGCTGCCCAGGTACAGCCTGGGGAAACAGGAAAGTTGTCATTCCCAGTGTAATGTCCTCAGGACAAGGATTAACACCAGCATTCCTCTTCCCATCTAATAATAGCATTCATGATAATAGCTATTTTCTGGCGGTTCACACCTGTACACACAGCACCTAGGAAACTGAGGCAGGAGGACTGCCAAAAGACTGAGGCCTTTCTCAAAAAGCTGAAACCAAGGCAAAACAAAAAGCCAGTGAAATCCTGGGAACACACTGTGTGAGGATGTTTTTCTCAGCGCTTCACACATACTAACTCCAACCATATTACACAAAAATATACCAGCTAAGGTCAGCATGTCTAACACCATCAGAGCCAATGAGATGAGCGCACACGCTAAGCCACTAAACTCTGCACCTCTTTTCCATTTCCACTCTTCCACTCAAGAAAGAATCAAACAACACCAAGTGTTTTCCTAGCGGCAGTGTTCCTCCTCTCCTTACCCCGACCCTCAGCCTAGGCATCCTTCCCAGAGCTCTCCTCTGTTCCTGCCTCTCTTACCCACCAACTTTGCAAAGAATTCACACTTGGAAGCCTCAATATCTCTCCCACCCCATAAAGTTGCCCAGGACTTCCACCCATAGCACCTTTCCTAGGAATATGATACCCCCCTGCCCACCTCCCCACCCCACCTCTTCCCACTGGTGTATGTAACGAATGAGGCGGGAGAGGCGGAGCAGCCGCAGCAGGCTGAGGATCTTGGTGAATCTAACGATACGCAGCGCGCGTGCTGTCTTGTAGACCTCAGCATCTAGTCGTGGCTCCAACTCCACCACTAGGAAGATGTAATCCACAGGGATGGAGGAGATCAGGTCCACCAGGAACCAGGTGCGCAGGTAACGTGTGCGGATGGCCCTTGGCGCCAGCAGGATCTCGGCACCTTCCTCCACCACAATGCCAGTTCGGAAGTTGAGCACCAGATCCAGCAGGAAGAAAGTGTCAGAGAGGACATTGAAGACGATCCAGGGTGGGGAGTTCTCCTCCTTGAAGAAAGTGATGCCCACGGGCAGGACTATGAGGTTCCCCACCATCAGCAACAGCATGATCAGGTCCCAGTAAAACCTGTGGAATAGAGAGCAAGATGGTGTCTTCCTCCATCAGCAGCTAGATTAACAGAAGATAGTCTGATACAGCCAAGAGTGGTCAAGATCACAAAGTCACAAATTGGTCATCTCAACCGGCTGAGAGTGAAAACTGGAATCACTATTTGGGAAAAGAGCATTACATAGTAGAATGAGATATTTGTACTCCATGCAACTCTGCTCCCTTATGTATAAACACCCAATGGGAGCATGGTTCTAGGAAATGTAACCCATCATGTCTATAGCAGGAGTAAACTTGGGAACAACTCAAATGTTTATCAGTGGAAAATGAAGAGGGCTGGAGAGATAGTTTAGCAGTTAAGAGCACTGGCTGCTCTTGCAGAGGACCAGTGTTCAATTCCCAGCCCCCACATGATGGCTCAGAGCCATCTATGACTCTGCTTCCATCACATCTGATGTGCCCATCTGGCTCCAAGGCAAACAGAGGATACACAGACATACATACAGGCAAAACACAAACACACACACAAATAAATTAAAATTTAAAAAATAAATGTAGATAAAGACATAATACATAGAGGTAAATATATCCACAGCTTGGAACACTGTTTGACAGCATAGCTGAATCTCACATTTGAACCAAGAAGAGATTTATCTTTATTTTATGTGTGTGGGTATTTTGCCTTAACATATATCAATACACCATGAATGTGCAGTGCTCACAGAGGCCCAAAGACACTATCAGATCCCCTGGAACTGGAATTACAGAAGGCTATGAGCCACCATGTAGGGCTGGGGCCCAAACTCAGATCCTCTACAAGGGTAGCCAGTACTTTTTTTTTAAATAATTTTAATTTTTATTGAAAATAGATTTTTTTCATACAACATATTTTGATCACAGGTTCCCCTTCCTCAACTCGTAGATCCTCCCCTCCTACCTACCCACCCAAATCCACACCTTTCTTTCTCTCTTTCATTAGAAAACAAACAGCCAACTAAACAAACACACAAGCAAATCAGAATCGGACAAAACAAACAAGCAGGAAAAAAAGTGTCAAAGAGAAAGCACAGGAAATGTATAAGGAAAGCTGTGGGTGATGGCACTCAGGGAGGCAGAGACAGATTCCTGAGTTTGAGGCCAGCCTAGTTTACAAAGTGAGTCCGTGACAGCCAAGGCTACACAGAGAAACCCTCTCTCAAAAAGCCCAAGTGGGGGAAAAAAAAGAAAAATATATAAGGATGCAGAGACACATATACATTCACACACAAAAATCCCATAAAAATCCCACAAAATCAGAAACCATACTATATAAGCAAAAAACCTGTAAAGTTAAAAAAAAAAAAAATGCCCAGGCAAAGCATTATAAGACAAAAACCCTCCAAAAACACCATTGAATTAATTTTATGTTGGGTATCTATTGCTGACATGTGGCCTGCCCTTACTGTTTGTATAGCCAGTGAGACACCATTGGAGAATTTTTTTTTTCTTTTTTGAAAGGTTGTCAAGTTGAGATAGCTTCTGGGTTTGGGGTGAGGACTTTTGTCCACTTCTATCAAAGCTGAAACTCCATCTGGCTTAAACCTGTGCAGACCCTTGCACGCTGCCACAGTCTCTGTGAGTTCGTATGTAAGTAGGCCCTGGGGTGTCTAGAAGGCCTTGTTCCTTGTTGTCTTTCATCAGCATTGGCTTTTACACCCTTTCTGCATAGTTCCCTTAATCCTGAAGGGAAGGACTTGATGGAGACATCCCATTTAGAACTGAGTGTTCTGTAGCCTCTCACTCTCTACAGTTGTGGATGTCTATATTTGTTACCATCTACTACAGGAGGAGGTTTTTCTGATGATGGCTGATCAAGATACTAATCAATGAGTGTAGTGGTTTGACTAAGAATGTCCCCACAGGTTCATATATTTGAATGTTTAGTCAATAGACAGTCACTGCTTGAAAGGATTAGAAGGATTGAGAAGGGTGGCCTTACTGGAGTAAAAAGGAAGTGTGTTATTGGAGGTAGGCTTTGAAGTTTCAAAAGCTCATGCCAGACCCAGCTTCTCTTTCTGTCTCTCAGTATGTGAAGCAGGATGTGGCTCTCAACTCCCGCTTTAGCACCATGCTCCCTGCTATGATGTTAATGGATTAAGCCTCTGAAACTGTAAGCAAGCCCCCAATTAAATGTTTTCTTTTATGAGTTGCCTTGGTCATGCTATCCTCTACAGCAACAGAACAATGATTAAGACAATGAATATAGCTGAATGTTCTTAGGAGTGATTTTATTGCTATGTTCCTTTAACAGAAAAATAGCATTTGGTTTTCTCCTAAGTCCATAGCCTATCTAGCCTCAGGTTCTTGGCATCCAAGCAGTGTCAGGCATGGGTTCCATCTCATGGAGTGAGCCTTAAACCTAGTCAGATAGTGATTGGTTACATGGAAAACCTCTGTGCTCCTGTTTCCCAGTGCAGCATACAGAGGAGCCACTACAGCAAAGGGTTTGCAGCCGGGGTGGTGCTTACCTTTCTCCTCTAGCAGCATGCAAGACTAGCTTTCAGCACCAGGAACACTAGTCAGTAGGGTCAGCAGAGAATGCTCTTAACCACTGAGCCATCTCTCCAGCCCCTGAATCTCACATTTTTAGCATTGAGCAAAAGAAGCAAGAGACACAAGGTTAAAAATCGGATAATTCCATGTACACAAAGTTCCAAGACAGACAGAAATGGTTTGGGAGTCATAGAAAAGTGATAAAACTATTTTTAAAGCCTTTCTATTATAACTATTTTAAATTTTTTCTTTCTTGTGTGTATGTGTGCATGATATGAGGTGCATGTGGAAGTCAGAGGACAATCTGGTAAGCACCATTCTCTCCTCCAAGGGTTGACTGAATTCAGATTACCAGGTTTGTGCAGCAAACACCTTTTGTTACTGTGCTACCTTACTGGCCCCCTTTCTGTTATTTTTCTCTTATGGTGAAATAATTTTTATTGTGTAAAATTAGTTTCTTTATTTGCAAGTTAAATTCAAGAGATGAAAAACAATGGTCCAAAGGACAAAGTAGGCAGATAACTAACCCCCCCCAAAGGCTCCCAAATGAAGAGAAAAAGGAAAAAAAAAGACAGAGAGATTCTTCTTCCTTCTTCACAGAGAATGAGGAAATGAAAAACATAATGTACACATCAGTGGATGTGTGCATGACACAGCACACATCTATAGGTCAAAGGACAACCTGTAGGACCAGTCACTGCACACATGTAATACATAGACACATGTGCAGGCAAACATTCACACACATAAGAGAAATCTAAATTGTTTTTCAAAAAGTAGACATGCACAGAGCTGCACACACAGACACACTGGCACCAACACTGTTTTTAAAAAAAAAAGCAACTTTTTTTTTAAATAAGCACTCTATGCTGATCTCACTGGGTTGTTGGGAAATTTTCCAGAGACAATGGACATGACAGTGCTGTATAAACAGTGGTTGTTGTTATGGTTCATCACTCTTTATCTCCAGATTTCTGAAAAGGTAGCTGCTTCTCCAGGTCTCTGTCTATTTCTAATCTAGGCTGTCCTACCCTTCTCAGTCTTCCTCTTCTCCAACGGGGCTAGAGCATGGATGCTGCTTCTCTGTGAGTGGGGGAACTGTCATCCATGGCCAGGGTGGGAATAAGCCACCCTGCACACATCTAAACTGGGCTTTTCAGGGATTCCCATCACCCTCCACAGTACTTCAGATGGCTGTACATGCAAAGGACTCCCTGAAAACCCCCAAGACAGCATGCCTTGAGCTGTGAACTCCTTCCCTTCTCTAGGCTGCTTGTGCATGCTGAGACTCTGGCTGAGGTAGGCCAGACAAGCTACATTGCTTCAGAAGCTGTGTAGATACAAGGTCAGGAGGGAAATAGGGAACAGCTTCATTCAGAGAAAAATCTCCGGAGCACACATCCCAGTATAAGTTCCAAACACAGTCCCTTCTGATCCAACTGCAAAAGCAATCCTCTCAGCCCCTGAAAGTAGCTTGCTGGTTCCCAAGTCCAGACCCACCCCTGGATGCCCTGTGGACTTTATGCTTTTACTCAGCAACAAACCCTTGATGCTTCTTCCTCCCTTCTGACAGCTGCTGAGAAGAAATCTTGCACTGTGAGACACTGAGAGAGAGGAGAAAAAGGTTTGCCTTGCTATCAGAGCCTCTTCACAGCCTGCCTCACAGGCAGTCACAAGCCCAGCGGGTGATGTGGTAGAGGACGGAGAAGCAACACAAGTATGAGGGGGATCTGGTTTCTGGGGATATGTCTGAGGGTGAACTGGGGGAGGGGAGGAAATCTGCTGGAGAATAGATGTGCAAGTGAAATAATAAAGAGGGCTAGGGGGTTATTTACAGGGAGTGGATATTTGATGGAAGATATTGTCTGGGTATCCGTTTGTGTTCCCAGACCCCAGAGACATGCCTCATTTCTTCATCTAAAAGCTGTCCTTCAACGTCCCCAAGGACAGGGCTGATTTTCTCTCCTACGACCTTGATGTAAACGTACAGCCCAAAAGGGACTGTGAAATGGCTACATTCCCACTCTCATCCCTTATCTATGGGGAACACCTGGGCGGTGGCCGAGCCCATGCTGTCCTCCTCCACCGTTCTGACTATCCGCCTCGCCCCGCCCCGCCCCGCATCGCCGCATTCCGCCTTCAGCACCACGGACAGCAAACAGAGCTGCGGAGGGGCCCGAACCCTGTCCATCTCCAGCGTTCCCAGCTTCTCTTGTACTTCAGCGCCCCTAATCTGTTCTGCTGAACTGGGCAAGTGCTTGGTGTCTGGGCAAAGCGTGGTAGAGAGCGGAAATAGGCTTCTCCCTTCGGTCTCCGAGTTTGGGGGTATGATACAATTTCTCACACCCTGAGAAAACAATACTGGAAAGACGCAAGATTTCCAAACTTGGACCATACTCTCTGTGGTGGGGTTCCTGCATTGGACAAACCAAGTTCCTAATGTCTCCCTAACCTGACAAAACACAGCGGACCCCGGGGAAACCCACCCAGGAATCCGCAGGCTGGTAGCACTGGGGTCCCTCGCTCTCCCCGCGGAGCCCCCCGTACCGGAAGTCGCTGTAGGGATGGATGATCCAGGCCCCGGCGGACTTCACCCTCTCCTGCTCGATTTCCACCGCTTTGTGGCTGCCGAAGACCCGGAGAGAGAACTTATTGACGGTCGGCTGAAGCAGCGTCCCGAGCTGCCTCCTCTTAGGCTCGGGCGCAGACTCCGGGACTCCACCTGAGGCCGCGCGGGCCTGGGCGGGGGCCGCGGGAGGCGTCTCGCGCGCAGGGGTCTCCGCCTCTCCGGCCCCGACCGCCGGCCGCGCTTCCTCCTCCATGACTGCCCTCACTCGAAGGGCCTCCCCAGCCGGTCCACGGCCATGGCAGGCGCGCTGGTCCCTGGGAGCCCTGCCCAGGCACCGGAGCTGCGACCCGCGTGCGCCCGGGGCGCAGGGGGCGTGTGCAGGCGATAGACGTCGGGCGCTGCGCCCCCTGGCGAGGGCTGCGCGAGAACGGGAGGAGCGGACCGCGGGCCCCGCTGCAGCCCACACCCCAGGGGCGTGGTCTAGGGGCGCTGAGGTTGTGTGGGTGTGTCTCGCTGTTTGAAGCGGGAACTCACTGGCCATGTGCAGACCGACAGTATGGAAATTGAGATTCTTCTTTCCCATCCTTGTCCAGAGCCTTCTGTTTTGATCACGTCTTTTCCCAACACGTTCCTAGGTGTCTTCCTCTGCCTGAGATCCTCTTAACTGCTTTCCTAATTAATTAAACCAACCTTTATCGAAGGCCATTCACTGAGTACATGCTGAGGATGCAAAACTGAGCACAGAAATCTTAGCTACGAAGTCAACGGTGCATCTCCATAAACAGATCAACAAACAGGAAAATACCAAACTACATGCCTTTAAGTGCTGTAAGTGTCGAACATTTCAGTTTCTTCCCTTTGTTTCCACTTCTTATTGCCACTGCCTTAGATAAGCTCCCATCATCTCCAAGTAAATTATTTCAGAAAGTTTATATTTTGTTTATGATACGGGTTGTAGCTTGGGCTGTTCTTGAACTCCTGATCTTCCTGCCCCTGCCGTTCAAGTGCTGGGATTGCTAGAGTGTGCCACTAGACTTGGTTTCAGAAGTTTTTAATAATCTTCAAAATCTGCTGGGCATGGTGTTGCTCACCTGTAATCCCAGCACTGGAAGGCTGAGGGAGGTGGATCTTTGTGACTTTGAGGACAGCCTGGGCTATATAGCAAGTGCCAGAACAGCCAGGACTCTTGGAGAGACTCTGTCTCAAAATAATAATAATAATAATGTCTTCAACAAATTCTCCCAGGCCAACTCATTTTCTACAATCCACTTTCTACAATCCACATGAAACTGTGAAACTTACTTAAAGTCCTTCAAAGTTCCCCTATTTTAGAAATACAGCAGATAAGACTGCTCTTCCAGAGGACCTGCCTAATACCCACATTGCACCTCACAGTTGTCTGCAACTCCAAGATCTGACACTTTCACATAGACATACCTGCAGACAAAACACCAATGCACATAAAATAAAAATAAATAAATTATTTAGAAACATATTTAAGCTTCTTATACTTACCTATCACTAAAAATTTGGACTTAGTCTCAACAGCTTTTATTTATTTACTTTTTATGTCTGAGTATTTTGTTCCTATGTATGTTCTGTGTACCATGTGTAAGCCTGGTACCTGCATAGTTGAGAAGAGGGTTTCAGATCCCCTGAAACTGGGGTTGGAGATAGTTGTAAGCCACCATGTGGGTGCTGGAACTTGAACTTGAGTCCTTTGAGAGAGTGTTCTTAACTTCTGGCTGATCTGTCACTCCAGCCCCAGGAATTGCTTTTCTAGCAGCCCTTCTCCTCCTCCTCCTCCTCCTCCTCCTCCTCTTAACCATCTTGTTTTTTTTTTTTAATTATTTATACAGTATTCTGTCAGAAGAAGGAATCAGATCGCAGTAGTCCTTTTCTTAAAAGCCAGAGCAGCATGTGATGAAATGCCTTGTTCTGCAGTCACTAGGCCTTTAGAAATAGTTCACCTGCTTGTTATTTTCTATCAGTTCTCTTTCCAACAACTGATTCAGATCACACCTCCTCTGGGAAACCTAAAAACACATTTCTATTTTTTTTTTTTCTTCAGCCAGTCTAGTCTAGAGCTTTCTAAGAGCACATTGGGCAGCGCTGTATGTAACAGCTCTTGTCACTGGTTTACTTTTATTTATTGTTTGCTGTTGTTTTGATACAGGGGCTCACTATGCAGACTTGGCTGGCATGGAGCACAATATGGAGACCAGGCTTTCTGGAACTCACAGAAATCCATCTGTCTCTGCCACCATGGCTGAACGCCTTTATTTGTCTGCAGGTTTGTGTCCTCTCCTATTCAATGCTCAAACTGAGGTTCTGAAGAAAAATAAACTTGTGCTGGGTACAGTGCTGGGCTCACAGTGAATAGTCAGTAAATGCTTATTGAAAATGAACTAGGAAAGCCTTCCTGAGGTGGAAATGAAATTGTGTTCCCCCAATTCCTTCACACACGCACATACACAGAGACACCTTTTGAGATAGTTCTATGTAACCATGGCTGTCTTGGAATTCATTATGCAGATCATGCTGGCCTTGAACTCATAGAGACCTGCCAGCCCCAGCTTCTGGAGTTCTGTGTTTAAACATGTGAGCCACCAAGCCTGGTTTTCTTTTGTACATAAATTTTGTAGCCTTGGCTGTACTGGACTTTGTAGACCAGGTTGGTCTGCCTCTGCCTCTGAGTGCTGGGATTACAAATGTGCACCGCTGTGCCTGGCTACATAGGGGCTTTCTAAACTATTTTGGCTAACTAGTCTAATCTCCATTTAGACTAGCTTATTCTTTACCCAGTTCCACTATGATTTTCCTTAACTTTAATAGATTTGTTAACTGAAGGTTATTTTGTTTCTCTTCCAATTCTCCTTTTTGACAATTTCCCATTTCCTGTTCTCACTTTCCTGTTTTTTAAAAAATACATATTATTTATTTATTTCATTTTGTATATGCATGGGTAGTTTGGCTTGCATGTATGTCTGTACACTACATGCATGTAATGCCTGAGGAAACCAAAAGAGTGTTAAATGTCCTAAAACTGGAGTTACAGGGCAGATAGTTTCACCATGTGGCTGCTGGGAATTGAACCTAGGTCCTTTGGAAGAGCAGTCAGTGCTTTTAACTGCTGACCCATCTCTGCAGGCCCTCAAATTTTTTTTTTTTTTTCTGTTTGTTCTTGAGACAAAGCCTCAAGTATCCCTAGGCTGGCTTTAAATTCATTTACATAATGATAACTTTGATAACCTCAAACCACTGATCCTCCTGCCTCCCTCCCAGGTCCCGAGGTTGATCACATGTGTAAACTGCGTGTGTGGCCCTCTGGCCATATCCTGAGCTGGTTTGTTTTTGAGACAATCTCACACTGTAGCCTATGCTGGCATTCAGCTCCTCCAAATAATCCTGCCTCAGCCTTCTGAGAGCCAAGATTAGGGGTACGAACCTGCTTAGCTACTGCTGATTCTTCTTCCTTCTCCTTATTATTATTTCTTAATAGTAAACTGAGACTGGCGAGATGGTTCAATGGTTAGGAGTTCAATCTTTCGGAGGACCCAGCACCCACATTCGATCCAATGCCCTCTTTTGGCCTCATGAATACAAACACTGACACGCACCCAGCTGCAGACACATAAATAATTTAAGGTGAATCTAAAGAGAAAGAAGATTCAGTAAGTTTGTACTTAATACAAATTAATTAAAACACCATGGTTCCCTATTCTAGCACTTAATTCTCCCCTTCCTTCCTGGCCGGGACCTGCTCCAAACATAAATGACTATTGTGCAGAACAAAGAGGGAGCCTTTCTTTGCTGGCGTTCAGCAGCACAAGTATATATTTTCAGGAATCACTGGACTCCTCATTGGAGTGGTTTGCCCAGTAGTGATACAATGTAAATAACAATCCTTTAAACCTCCAATATTAAACAAGCCACAAATGTCTTCAAGTGAAGCGCAAGAGGAATGTGTCATGGGATAGGATGAGCAGAGACCCAACCAGCCCATGACAAGCGCCTGGTTCCTCCCGGGCAGAACCGGCAGGCGCACCCCGAGCTGCGGAGCATCCCTAAAAGCCTGGTGTGCGGGGGCGGGGCCCATCAGAGACTGGGAAGTGACGCAAAACGTGCGTGCGTGCGTACGTGCGTGCGTGCGCGCTCGCTCACAGCGGCGGCGGCGGAGCGGAGAGGCCAGAGCCGGAGACCGAGCTGGGATCGGGCCCCGGGCGGGGGCGGTGCGAGAGGCGCCGAGCGGATCCTGGGGGCGGGGACGGAGCCCGGGCGGGCGGGACTGGAGCAGAGCCCGGGAACGGGGCGGGAGGTCCCAGGGCCGCGGGTTGGGGGGTGGAGCCGCACTTCGTCGTCGCTGGGGTGCCGGGACTCCGGCCGCAGTGCCGCCGCCATCACGGACTTCCTGTGGGACAAGCGCACGGGCCTCGCCGCCAGAACGGTGAGCGCGTCGCCTGGCGGACCTTGGGGCCGTGGAAAGATGGCTACCGCCAGACTGGCAGCGACGGGATGAGACGAAATTGGGAGAGTGGGGCTTTGAAGCAGCAGATTAGCGAGATAGGAGGGAGGGAGGTCGACCCGCTTGTGGGTAGCGGCGAGACCTATAGTAAACTTGTGGGGAGCCATAGAAGTGATGAGGTAGGGAACGGAGCGGTCCCGGACGTGCAAAAGTTGGACCAAGGGTTTAATACAAACCAAAAAGTGTTAGTTGGCAGTGTACAGGAAGAGTTTGACTCTAGGGAATTATTCTGGGTTTTCTGAGTAAGAAAGGAAGAAACAAGTTGAGAAAGTTGGGCTAGATGTGCTTTTCCAGGAAGGACCTGAGTGACTTTGTTGGTAGGTGTCCGAAGTGAGATGGCATTTATGTTAATCAAGATTGGATTACATGGGAAAGTGCTTGCATCTTCTTGGTTTCCTGCCAGCCACTTTAGGCCAAAGCACGTAGGTCACCTTCCTTAACTTTAGGAGGTTGGGAGGAAGTGACCCAGAATGGCAACTAGATGTTGGAGTGAAATGTACAGACCTCATGTACTCAGTCCTGGTCCAACACTGTCCCAGAGATTCATCTTAATCAGCCTGCCCCGTGCTTTTGCTGGGTTATGACAGTAATTTTGCTCTGATTTTTCCCCATTAACCGAAAAATGACTCACGAGCCATTAACCAGTCTAGGTTCATTTACTGGAGGCCAACGTGTCAGTCAAGTATACAGATATTAATTTAAAACTAGTTAGTAAGCTGGGAATGTACCTCAGTTGGTATGGTGGCATGTGCCCACCTAGAATGCATGAGGCCCTGGGTTGGTCTCTGACACTGGGTAAACCCCTACATGATGAGGCTGGTCTGTAATTTCTGCACTTGGAAGTGAAGGTAGGAGGTTTGGAAGACATTCAGGGATATCCTAGGCTATATATCAAAATCGAGGCCAACCTAGTATATGTGAAGTCTGATATCCTTCTTCTCACACAAAGAAAACAAGCCAAGTGTGGTCTTGCAAGCCTTTCGTGTCAGCACTCAGGAGGCAAAGGCTAACAAGCTCTCTGAGTTCAAATTCAGCCAGGGAAGTTTTAGGCCAGCCAAAACGAAGGAAAGAGCCAGGGCAGTGACACACCCTTTTAATCTCAGGATCTGGGAGGCAGAGGCAGGTGGATCTCTGAGTTTGAGGCCAACCTAGTCTAAAACCAAAAAGAAAAAACTCAGTTACTTTCTACATACTAAATACAATGATGATCAGGAATATACAGATGGACACCACAACTTTGTTGTACTCTTTTACAACTTAGTGAAAAATATGGGACCACACTCTGATCTCTAATGTGCTGGTATTTGTTACCAGCTATTTGTAAAATCCTGTAAAACTGAATTCCTGCCCTGTGGCACTCCTAGTGTAGTTGGGGAAGATGGACTGTTAATAACTCAAGCAACAGTATAAATTAAAGCTTTTTTTATTTGCTTATGAGGAACTTGGGATGGCATAGCGATCTTAGATTGCAGCAGAGATGAACTGTGACAGTATTATCAGTCACACACTTGTCACCAATCAACTGTAGCTCAGACCTGAAGGTCTTCATGGAGCGATGTTTAAGGTAGAGCAATTGAATTGAGTTTTCAGCTAAAGTTTGTAGGTGGCTGCTGTGCAGTCCATAAGGAAAAATTGTAAAGACAAAAGCCTGAGGACTTTGTATGCTGAAGGTAGCTGCACGTCTTCAGAAGCAGGCAGTCCCAGAGAATGCTTCTGAAGACTCAGAACCTTCATGTTGTTCTGCTCTTCCTTCCCTTCTAGATGCCTCATCCCCGAAGGTACCATTCCTCAGAGAGAGGCAGCCGGGGGAGTTACCACGAACACTATCGGAGCCGAAAGCATAAGCGAAGAAGAAGTCGATCCTGGTCAAGTACCAGTGACCGGACAAGGCGGCGTCGGAGGGAGGACAGCTATCATGTTCGTTCCCGAAGGTTAGGCCTCAGGAGGAGATGCTGAGTGCAGGGCAATGCTTTTTATTTAATAAATGTTTATTGGTTACATGCTAAGGGCAGTGCTAGGCCACTGAAGGTGACATGGGGCTGGGTATGTAGAACATGTGTTTAACATTCATTTAGTTTTGGGTTCACTTCCTGGCTTGAAAAAAAAAAGTGTTGGTGGTATACATCCATAGTCCCAGCACTAAGGAAGATTATGAGTTCAGGGCTAGTTTGGGATTTTCAGTGAGACCAGCCAGGTCTACACAGTAAGACTCTGAAAGGGGGGAAAATTATTTTTTGAAAGGTGCTTTGTAAAGAAAATACTTAGGGATGAAAGCTATACCCACCATGCATTGTTGAATGGTCCAGATGTATGTAGTTCAGGGGAAACTTACATACTTTTTGTTTTTTAATTTTATGTGTTTTGCCTACATGTATGTCTTGCATTATATGCATCCCTAATGCCCTTGGTGGTCAGAAGAGGGTATGGGATTTCCTTGAAGTGGAGTTACAGATGGTTGTGAGCTTCCATGTGGGTAATAGAAATCAGACTCAGGTTCTCCAAAAGAGCAGCCAGTGCTCTTAACCATTAAACCACCTCTCCAGCCCTTTTCATTTTAGACAAGGTGTCACTGTGTAACCCTGGCTGGCCTAGAACTTTGTATGTAGACTAGGCTGGTCTTGAAATCACAGAGATCCACCTGCCTCCTCTGCTGGAGCCCTACACATCACATTCGACTCTCGGAGGGCTATTTTTCTTAAGAAAGGTATATGTAAATTTGCCTAGTGGGACAAGTGAGAGTAAGTGGGAGCAATGTCTTCAGGTGGCAGGAAGTGCATATCATTGGACTAATAGATGAAGAGAGCTTATGAGCTAACATGAAAGCTAGGACTGCAGGGTCTTAATAATTCAGTGGTATGGAGAAGAATGGGCTGGATCAGAGCAAGGCTGAATTTTATTCAGAAACATTAGCAAACAAATTGGTTCTTTGTTCCCTTGTGTCATTGGAGAGGAAGAGCCTCCCCACTCCCACTCCCACCCCCAGAGGAGTTCTGCCAGTGCCTTGGGAAGGCCTTGGTTGTGCAGGTGTGGGGAAGTACCCTCGGTGTTCTCTTTCCTAAGATAGGATGTTGTGGCATAGTGTAACATTCCTGATGGGGATTTGTTGTCAACAGCAGCTATGATGACCATTCATCTGACCAGCGGTTGTACGATCGTCGATACTGTGGCAGCTTCAGACGAAATGACTATAGCCGGGATAGAGGAGACACCTACTATGACACAGACTTTCGGCATTCCTATGAATACCATCGGGAAAACAGCAGTTACCGAAGCCAGCACAGCAGCCGCAGGAAACACAGACGGCGAAGGAGACGTAGTCGCACATTCAGCCGCTCATCTTCAGTGAGTGCCAGCCCTGGCCTTTGCAATCCCCATTCTTTTTGAGTCCCTCAGGGACCCTGATAAAAGAAGAGTCCCTTTGTTCTCCAAAGCATGAACACTGAAGTGGGCACTGAGTTTGCCTACCCTCTTGGAAGCTCTCTGACTCTTGAGGGTCCCCAGATCTACTTTGGAGATAGAAGGGCATGCATCCTTTATGCCCTCAGTGATGTGTTGGATATATTGGATATATATTGGATATATTGTGTTGGGAGCAGCTGCTCTGCCCCAGAGGCCTCTTATCTTTTAATGAGGACCTTGGTTTTCAAAGGCCTGTGTTTCCTGAGCCCTGGCCTCTGTGGCCAGTCAGCAGGCCAATTTGGGAGGCAAGGGAAGATTGCGTCTGCCTAAAAGGGTCCTTCATAGAGCATGGGGTTGTGGGTAACACTGGCAACATCATCACTTTTCTGCTCTGCCCATGCCTCTGCCTGTCCTGATTTGGGTTTGGGAACTTGGGGTTATGCGCCGCTCTCTCTTCTCACACCAATCCGGCCTTAGCACATCTGACGTGTTCCCTTCCACTGTCCCCCATCATCGTCTGTCCCCCCTGGCTGGGCGCCTGTGACCGGTGACCCCTCCACCACCCACCCCGCCTCCCTCCGGCCCCCGATCCGACACCTGGCTTGCTCCGACCCCCCCCACCCCCCGACAGCAGCACAGCAGCCGGAGAGCCAAGAGTGCAGAGGACGACGCTGAGGGCCACCTCATCTACCACGTCGGGGACTGGCTACAAGAGCGATGTACAAGCCAAATCGTAACAATCCCATAGCCATCCTAATGTCCCATGCCAGCCCAGGTCACAGCCTCTTTTGCCTTTTCTCAGTGGTGTTGCTCATCTGGGTGGTTTGAGTTGCTGTTGAGAATTGACCTGTTGTCCAGTCCCAGCTCTCATGGCCCCTGGGTTAATGGTGGTGGGAGTCACACAGGGGTTTTCTTCCCCTGCGACCATCTATATCTGTTCCCCGTTCCTTCATCTCACCCCAGGTTGCTGTGCCTTATTTTCTTCCAGTTGATCTCATTCTTCCCCCCCCCCTTTCTCCCTCCCTCTCCCCGACCCTGCTTTCTTTCGTTTCAGATGAAATTGTAAGCACGTTAGGAGAAGGGACCTTTGGCCGCGTTGTACAATGTGTGGACCATCGAAGGTAACTGATGGCCTGCCTCTTACTCCACATCTGTCAGGCATCTGGTCTATTTGCAGATTAGACAGGCAGAATTTCTTAGTCCTTAAACTGATCTATTCGTTCTGAGATGTTCTCGGACCCAACAAAAGCCTCCCTGTTGCCCCACAGGGGTGGAGCCCGAGTTGCCCTGAAGATCATTAAGAATGTGGAGAAGTACAAGGAAGCCGCTCGACTGGAAATAAACGTGCTGGAGAAGATCAATGAGAAAGACCCTGACAACGAGAAGTAAGCTGAACATACGAGGAGGCTAAGGGTTTCTCCCTCCTTTTCTGTAGAGCAGACTGGCCTTGAGCTCATAGAGATCCTCCTGCCTCTGCTTCTTGAGTGCTGAGATTAAAGGGTGTGCCACCACACCCAGCCCATTCATCTTTCGATTACAGGAGAGTAGTAGATGATTAAGAGAGTTGTGTAATCCTTTCCAATTTTTTCTGACACCTGCAGCCTGGGAAAGGCTCTGCTGTTGATGAGCATCACTGTTGATGCCTGCATCCCAGCCACTTGGGAGAAAAGGAAAGACAGATTGGAAGCTTAGGGCAGCCTGGGAAGTTTAGCAAGAACCTTTCTCACCAATGAAAAAAGTGCTGTAAGACCCAGGGATGGAGTACGAGGCAACTGTCATACAGGGTCCTAAGTTCAAACCCCAGTACAACACAAAGAGTCACACAATTGTTCGGAAGTTAAGGCAGTCACAAGTTTGAGACTAAGGTTGGAGAGATGGCTCAGCAATCAAGAGTGATAGGATAGAATATGAGTTCACTTCCCAGCACCCACATAGAAGCTCACAATAGCTCCAAGGGAGCCAAGCAGTGGTGGCACACACCTTGAATCTCAGAGCCAAGCAGATCTCTCAGTTCCAGGATAGCCAGGGCTAGCAGAAAAACCCTGTCTCACAAAAGCAAAACAAAAAAATAGCTGATGACACACACCTATAATCCCAGCACTGGTGGAAGCAGTATCTCTTGAGTATCAGGCCAGCCTGTTCTACAAAGCAAGTCCAAGACAGCCAAGGCTACACAGAGAAACCCTGTCTCAAACAAACAAACAAACAAAAAAAAATAGCTATAGGAAAATTAAGCACCTTTAGACTCCTCAGAAATCTGCAGTCCCATGCATTTAACTCATACATAATTAAAAATCTTTGAAAGAAAATGTGGGACTGGAGAGATGGCTCAGAAGTTAAGAACACTGGCTGCTCTTCCAAAGGTCCTGAGTTCAATTCCCAGCAACCACATGTCTCACCACCATCTACAGTGAAATCTGGTGCCGTCTTGTGGCGTGCAGGTAGAACACTGTCTACATAATAAATAAATCTTTAAAAGAAAAGAAATGTGGGGCTGGTAGTTGTGGAACACTTTCTTGAAACGCAAAAGGACATGATTCTAATTGAGGAAGAGTAATAAGCTCTGAAACTGCAGTAACAGTTTTGTTCACCCCGCATTCATAGACTAAATTGAGTATGATTGTTATACAAAGGTTTGGTTGTTTTGTTTGTTTGGGGGCAATATCTCATTTAACCCAGGCTAGCTTCTACTCATTCTTGTAGCCAAAGGCAAGGATAACTTGCCTTTGCCTAGGATTATGGGAATGTACCACTGCACCTAGTTTTGTGTGGTACCAGGTATTAAGCTGTGTATCTAGGCAAATACTTTACCAACTGAGCCATATCCCCAGCCCAAGTAAGATTTAACAAAACATTAAGTGTGAACTTGGGCCATAGTGGCTGATTGTAAAGTTCCAGAGCTGGAGTGGGATGTAGTGGGTCATGAGTTTGTGCTTCAGGAAGTGTTCCAGGTTATGGCAGACAGGGCTCAAAAGAGACCCAGAAGTAACGAAAAGGGCAGTTTGTAATTGGGAGACCATATTGTTGCAAATTTGTGCTAATAGCTCTTCAGCAAATAGTTCTTTTGGGGTTTGGGGGTGTTGTTTTGTTTATTTGAGACATGATCACACTATATAGTACAAGCCAGCCTCAAATTCATGGTGACCCTCCTGCCTCTAGATTCCTGAGAGCAGAAATGCACCATCCTATCCTACTTAACAAAAAGATTTTGTTTTCCTTGTCTTGAGGGCTGGGCCCTGAACATGGCCTCCTGCATGCTGGCCAAGTGCTGACTTCTGAGTTACAGCCCCAGGCTAGTAAGTAGGTTTTGAACTATTCAAGATGTTACAAAATTATGATTTGGAGTTTAGGAAGTAGTGTTGTTTCTTCCAAAAAGACCACTCTCTAGCTTAACTGAGTTTTGTTGATTATTATAAGTGACAGGTTATCATGTGGCTCAGACTAACCTCAGAATCACTGTGTAGATGAGAATAACCTTGATTTTATGGTTCTCCTGCCTCCACCTCCCAAGTGCTGAGGGTACAGCTTCATGCCATCATAACTGCTGTATGTACTGCTGCAGTTTGATCCTTGGGCCTTGTACATGCTAAGTAGGCACTCTACCAACTGAACTACTTTATTAATGATACTAACTGCCATGTTTTTATACAACCGTGGAATCAACAACTGTGCAGTTCTTCCTTTTGGTGGGGTGGTGGGCTGGTGGGAGCTTATTAGACATCCAACTCCCCCTATCTCTCCCCAGCCTCTGTGTCCAGATGCTTGACTGGTTTGACTACCATGGCCACATGTGTATCTCCTTTGAGCTTCTGGGCCTTAGCACCTTCGATTTCCTCAAAGACAACAACTACCTGCCCTACCCCATCCACCAAGTGCGCCACATGGCCTTCCAGCTCTGCCAGGCCGTCAAGTGTGAGTGGGGTGGACTGAGGAGGACACTGGGGAGCCTGTTCTTCTATTAGACCTCTTCTGTGTAAGCAGTCAGGTTACCTGCACACCTGCCATTGTCCTGACATCTCCTCCTCTGACCTAACTCCTTGACTGATATTTTGCTCTCACTGACTGCTCTTTCTCCACACCTCCAGCACTTACTGTCTTTTCCTCATCCCCTCTCTCTTGGAGAAGTGCTGTACAACAAGCACAGAATATTCTTGGTATAGTCTTAGGTTTGTCTAGTGAGGAGCTCTTCTACAAAGCAGATGGAAGAACACTGGATCATCTACCTGAGGCGCCAGCTTCAGAACCAGAGCACTCCTTCCTCTTCACAGTGATTAGTATTACTGAACTGATTTTGCAGAACGTCTGACAGTCACATAGATCAAACATAAGATCAAACAAAAACTCCCACCTGCAGCACACTGCTGTTTTCTGTCAGATGAACTATCTCTGCGTTTTAGATTACTGAGGTGCTTAGGCCAGGCATTTTTTTATTTAGTTGGAGAGCAGAGAGTAGCCCTGTTTAGAGTATGGGCCTGTCTCCTCGCTAGCTTTGTTCTTGATACTCACTAAGGGGTCAGATGCTGGCAGTTAGCACTAGCCACCTGGAGCAAGCCTGATCTAGCCTTTTCCCCTGCAGTCCTCCATGATAACAAGTTGACACATACGGACCTCAAACCTGAAAATATTCTGTTTGTGAATTCAGACTACGAACTCACCTACAACCTAGAGAAGGTAAGATGAACAGGGGCTGCCCTCTGTCCAAAGGGGCAAACAGCTGGGCCACTTGCTTTTGGTTACTGCTCTGTGTTCTTTTACTGCTCTTTCCCGGTGTGGCTCCAGCTGGGTAAAAACAGTGTACCACACTAACTCAAAGGGGAACGATTTAAGAAGATTTAAATTGAAAGACAATTTGGAAAGTTTTTCAACAGGGTGAAAATGTATACACTGCCTTTTTTAGGAGTGCATTTCTGTGTGGTAGGAAAACTCAGCTTGCTTGACTGTCAGAAGTCTCAACACTAAAGGTCGTCTTTACCCTTTGCTACATATTACAGATTTTCAGAATGCACCAGACAAGTGGGCCTAGCCTTCTGGTGCTTAGAGACTTCCATATTACTCCATAATCATTTCTTAGTCTTCTTCCTTTACTACTCAAAGTACTGCTGTGAGAGCTCGGTGTGTTGGCAAATGCCTATAATCCCAGCACTTGGAAGGCTCTGAGGTAGGAGGATTGCTGCAGATTTCAAAGCAAAGATACATGGTGAAATCCTGTTTTAAACAAACAACAACAAAGTACCAGGAGCCAGATTCTCCTGGGAGTATAGGAGTAGGCAACATTTTTCAGACTCAAAAGCACCTTGGTCTGTGAATCTCAGTCTGACAAGAGATTCATTCCCATCTGCTTTGCTCCTAGAAGCGAGATGAGCGCAGTGTGAAGAGCACAGCTGTGCGGGTGGTAGACTTCGGCAGTGCCACCTTTGACCACGAACACCATAGCACCATTGTCTCCACTCGCCATTACCGAGCCCCAGAGGTCATCCTTGGTAAGGGAGCTCAGGTCTGCCCAGTGTGGGGTCATGTGAGGGTAGCATATCCTAAGCATCATAATACCTCTTCCTCCTCACCACACAGAATTGGGCTGGTCACAGCCATGTGATGTGTGGAGCATAGGCTGTATCATCTTTGAGTACTACGTTGGCTTCACCCTCTTCCAGGTAAGTGGTGGGAATATTACTGAGCTGCTTGATTTCTTGATTTGCCAAGGACATGCCTACTGGGTCCTCCACATTGCCCATCTGGCAACTAGTCCCCAGCATTTTTTCCCAAGTTCTGTGCTTAGACCTGTCTTTGTTTCCCAGACCCATGACAACAGAGAACATCTAGCCATGATGGAAAGGATCCTGGGTCCTATCCCTTCTCGGATGATCAGAAAGACAAGGTGAACCTTGAACAGGAAGGACTTACACCCTTCTTTCCACAGAATTTGTCTGTTCCACACCATTTCCTCCCTAGCCCCCACTTATTTTCACATGGGTAACCAAGGGAAAGCATTTATAAAGGGGACCTTCTGATGCACCAACTTCCTTCCCCTCTAGAAAACAAAAATATTTTTATCGGGGTCGTCTGGATTGGGATGAGAACACATCAGCTGGGCGCTACGTTCGTGAAAACTGCAAACCACTGCGGGTGAGCCCAGGCAGGGATAAATATTGTCCACAATCTAAAAGGTTGCTTCTTTGTTGGTGTGGTAAGCAGAGGTTAGGACAGGAGGGGAGGAGTGCAGAAAGAAGACAATTTGATCAACAATGGACAGAGAAGAGAGAATGGTCTGGCAGAGACAAGGATTCTTTAGGTCAGACAGAAAAGAATAAACTAACTTTGAAGAGTTCACATTTTAATGTGGAGCTAAAGAAGATTGAAGAAGTTGACAAGGATTTACAAGTATGAAGGAGTAATTGTGATAGTGGGAAGGTAGGTTGAGCTGTAACATCAGAAACCTTGGTCATAACGTTGTGTTAAGGTAGCTTTCAAATTGCATGTAAAACTGAGCCTTGGTTCTTTTTCCAAAAGGAAAAGTAGGGCTGTCTAGGAAGCAGGGACAGTGCATAGTTCCAGATTAGCCAGGTGTATACAGTGAGACCCTGCCTTGAAAAGGAAAGAAAGATAATAAGCTTTGTAAGGCACCCTGCCTTAACTTATTCCTGCCCTCCACCAGCGGTATCTGACCTCAGAGGCAGAGGACCACCACCAGCTCTTCGATCTGATTGAAAGTATGCTAGAGTATGAACCTGCTAAGCGGCTGACCTTAGGTGAAGCCCTTCAGCATCCTTTCTTCGCCTGCCTTCGGACTGAGCCACCCAACACCAAGTTGTGGGACTCCAGTCGGGACATCAGTCGGTGACAATGAGGCTTTGGACCCCTCCTGCTTCTTGTGTAGCAGTGGGTGTCCAGTCTAGGACACTGGTGCTTTTTTATACAAAAGAACAGAGCCAGAACTTACCCCCTTTCCCACCCCTGGCTCCTTTATACCTGTGAATATGTGAAATAGTGTAAATATGACAGAACTTGTACCTATAGCTTCAGCGCCTGCTTTGTATATACTGCTATTTACACTCTTCCAACCTCATCTCATGTGAAGTTGGATGGGGGGCAGATGAGGTAACCAGGTGGTGTCTACCCCATGTTTTATAAGAGATTTTGTACAGTCTTTGTGAAATAAAATTACATGCTTCATCTGGACACACACCCCCATCCCTGAAATTTGAGGATCAAGGGAACTGGGGTAGACCGGTGAGACTGTTGGTAGCCATTCTGCATTTGGGTACAAAGGTGGAGCCTCTTTGCCCTATCAAGTTGGAGCTAGACTCTGAACGTACGTGCTTTGTATTCAAGGTAGTGAAGATTAAAATAGATGCAATCAGGTAGAACTTGTGTGATCTGGAGTAGTTAGTGTTGGAAAATAGCTTTGACTCTGTAAATAAACGGGGTTGTGACGGTAGCCGTGAGGCTGTCCCCTCCAGTGGATTCTGAAACCCTTGTGGAAAACTCCCGCCACTGGCCGATGCAGAGATTTCGCTTGTATGCTGCCTTTGGTGAGGCTACCTGGGATATGTAGTTCATTCCTGCTAGGAGGTCACGTGGAGGAAGTGCGCGGCCAGCCTGCGAAGACTGGCTTAGTGCTATCACGTGAGGAGCTTTCCGCTTTGGGTTTCTTTTTAATAAGGCGCAGGCGCAGTTCGCTACTGCTGCGGGAATCTCCCCAACTCTTCCGGTTGGTTCGGCCAATTGGAGCACAGAGAAGCGGGTGGCTCCGGCGCACCGGAGGGAGTTCTCTGGGCCGCTGCCGCAGCCGTACAGCCGCGGCAGGGGCTGTCGGGCTCGGTTGCAAACATGGCTCAAAGCAGAGACGGCGGGAACCCATTCCCCGACTCCGGCGAGCTTGACAACCCCTTTCAGGTGACTTGCGCCGGCCTCCCTTGGCCAGTCTGTTATTCCCAGGTCTGTGGGGACGGCTATTCCCATTTGTGGCTTTTCACCTAGGGAAAAAGTGTCGCTACCTGGAGGTGACGGTAGCTCGAGACCAGTGCGCATGGGATCTAGGGAAAAGTGGGCCTTGCCCGTGTAATGAGCGGGTTCTAACTGTGCGGGGTGATGGACTCAAAGGCAGATGTTGGGAACAACGGCGTGGCACCAAGGGCTCAGTGCTTGGAGCCACGAGCAGTTTCAGGAAGTTCCTAGGAATTTCCTTGGCACCAATTGCCCGCTGAGCCCACGTCTCTGCTCTCAGGACCCAACTGTGATCCAGCACCGACCCAGCCAGCAGTACGCTACGCTTGAGGTCTACAACCCCTTTGAGAACCGAGAGGTGAGCAATTAGAGGGAGAACAGAAGCGCAGGGAAAGCAGTGTGCCATAAGCCCGGTCTGTGCGTACTGGGGACTTTTTTTGTTGTTTAATTTTTTTTAATGCAGCGAAAAGATGAGGAGCTGTGTGTTTAGCTCCCCGAGAGACGTCATGCAGCCGGAGCAAAGGAGCCATCTAGTTTTGAGTCAGTCCAGGGAAGAAGACTTGTTCAAAGAGAAGCGAGGTTGGGGCTAGTCAGAGTTGAGAAACCTGTTAGGTGTGTCATCAGAAAACCATGAGAAGGACCAGTAAAAGGAATTAAAGGGAGGGGGATGAAGCTCGGTTGGTCGGGTGCTTCTCTACCAAATTCACTGCCCTGGATTTATCCCCACCCCTCACTGATCCTAGCACTTGAGAGGTAGAGGCAGGAGTATTAGACGTTCAGGGTCATACTTGGCTAGTAGCAAATTGGAGACCATAGTGGATTGTATGAGACCTTGTCTCAAAGAAAGAAAAATGCCAAAAGGCTCAGCCTGTTGCCTAGACGAAAAACCTGAGTTCAGTCCCCCAAGAACAATGTGGTGGAAGAAGAAACCAAACTCCCACCATGATTGGAGAGTGGGTACACAGACACATGAACTCTCACACACAATGTGTAAAAAAATGTAATTTTAAAAATTAGAAAACTAGCCAGGGTTAGGGGCTAAGAGTGATGGCTCAGAGGTTAAGAACACTGGCTGCTCTTCCAAAGGTTCTGAATTCAATTCCCAGCATCCACATGGTGGCTCACAACCATTATAGTGAGATCTGGCGCCCTCTGCTGGTGCACAAGCACATGCGCGGGCAGAATACTGTATAAATAATTTTTTAAATTTATTTTTATTTTATGTACATTGGTGTTTGGCTGCATGTATGTCTGTGTGAGGGTGTCAGATCCCCCAAAACAGGAGTTAGACAGTTGTGAGCTACCATGTGGGTGCTAGGAATTGAACCTGGGTCCTCTAGAAGAGCAGATAGTGCTCTTAACTGCTGAGCCATCTCTACAGTCCAAATAAACAAATCTTAAAAACTAAGAAAAGTAGCCGGATGCAGTGGCACACGCCTGTAACTCCAGCACTCGGGGAGGCAGGGACAGATGGTTCTCTGTGAGTTCAAGGCTAGCCTAGTCTACAGACTGAGTTCCAGGCTACACAGAGAAACCCTGTCTTGAAAAAACAAAACAAACAAAAGAAAAAAATTGTAGAAGTTAAGAAGATGATATGTGGATAAGTGCTTTATGTGTTGCTGAAGCATCAGGTGTGAGAGGCTGTGGCCAGGACTACTGCAGCTCCTGAAGGAGTTGTCCACCTTAAGTTCACACAAGAAATACCTTCCTGTCTAGGCACATAGCACAGGGTCGTCAATTCCAATGCTGACACTGAGGCAGAAGGATTGCAACTTCTAGATCAGCCCAGATGCCTGTTGTCTCAGGAACAAAACAAACAAAAAGGTATCTAACTTGTAGGGAAATGCTGCTCACTTGGATGATGTGTTCCTTCTGGCTGCAGATGATTTCAGGCAGGCCAGATCACTGTGTTACAAGAGACTAGATGATCTCTCAGTCCTGTCTCCAACAGCCTCCCCCAGCCTATACGCCTCCCACCCCAGCCCCAGCGACATTGCCGCCACCCTCAGCTCCCACTGTTCAGTCCTCAAGAAAGCTCAGCCCTGCAGAGCCCAAGAACTATGGCTCCTACAGCACTCAGGTAAAGAGGGTGTACTGCTGGAGAGGGAAGGAGAGCCAGTGCTGGGCCTGAGCATCACACCTGCCTCTCTCTTGTTGAGTAGGCTTCAGCCGCAGCAGCCACCGCTGAGCTGCTAAAGAAGCAGGAGGAGCTCAACCGGAAGGCAGAAGAGTTGGACCGCCGGGAACGAGAGCTGCAGCATGTTGCCCTGGGTGGCACAGGCAGTAAGTGGGTCCTGGTGAGAGTGAGAAAGAGTGCTTGACAGCTTGGAAGGAGGTACAAAAACACCAAAAGTATGGGTTCATCAGTCAGACTGCTAAATATGAATTTAATTATAGTTGACACTGCTTCTTAGCCATGGGCTCATAACATCGTGGGCTGTTTTAAAGATTTATTTATAATATTTTTGTTTTATATGTATGAGTGTGTGCCTGCATGTGTGTTAATGTACCGTATATATGTAGTCTACAGAGGCCAGAGGAGGACAACAGATCCTCTGGAGCTGGAGGTACAGGCAGTTGTAAGCCACCATGTAGGTGCTGGGAACCAAACCCTGGGCATCTGCAAGAGCAGCAAGTGTCCTTAGCCACCCAGCAAGCCATCTCTCCAGCCCCTTGAGTGGTGTTCTTAGAAATTCAACCACTGCTATCCACCCCAAGCATTTGGTACTTTACTTCAGTTTCCTATCTTCTAAAATGTTCTTCTCATTTTACAAAGTAGGGAGTTGTGAGGGTTGAAGAAAATCCCCTATGCAAAGTTCTTGGCAGGAGTGTTAGATGTTTCAAATAATGATTTTTTGTGTACTATTATTTTTCTGTTCTGCTTTGTTTTGTCCTGAAAGGATCTTGTTGTGTAGACCAGGCTGGGCTAGAACGTTCTGTTCTCCTGCCTTGCCTCCTCAATGGACTACCATGCCTCCTATTTTCCACCTTCCGTCCCTTTGGACTCATGATTGAGAAGACTTGGGAGTGGAAGGAGCGGGGAGTGTGTCCCTTACTGATTTGCACTCACTTCTGAGGTCTTTTTCCTGTTTTTGTGTCTTATAGCTAGACAGAACAACTGGCCTCCCCTACCGTCTTTCTGCCCAGTGCAGCCTTGCTTTTTCCAGGACATCTCCATGGAGATTCCCCAAGAATTTCAGAAGACAGTGTCCACCATGTACTACCTCTGGATGTGTAAGTGTGAGAAGTCTTTCGGGGAGACAGTAAGTGCCCCAGAACACTGAGCAATATACTTACCATTTCTTCAGGACTGACTCTCTTATTGTATGTGTGTTCTCAGCCCTCCCTTTCCCTCTGTGACCATGCTTAAATGTATTATGAATTCTTGCAAAGTTTTTGCAAGGAGATCATGCCTGATCTGTGGGATTGATCCCCAGGGCAAGGGGACCGTCCTTTCCCTCTGCTGCCACATTTGGTGAGGCCCATTGGGCAGGTATTTATGACACTTGCTTCATCACAGTCCAGAAGGTCTCTTCACCCTGTCCCTCTGCCCCTCAGGCAGCACTGTGGCTCTTCTCCTGAACTTCCTCGCCTGCCTGGCCAGGTTCTGTGTGGACACCAGCAGTGGCTCAGGCTTTGGGCTGTCTCTGCTCTGGCTCCTCCTTTTCACCCCCTGCTCCTTTGTTTGCTGGTACCGCCCGATGTATAAGGCTTTCCGGTAAGTGACAGGGGTGAAAGAAGGTCTGCGGTGGTCCCGCTGCTCCTCCTCCAATCCTGATTTTCTAATTCTCCCACACTTCATTTCTTTTGTCTTTGCAGGAGTGATAGTTCATTCAATTTCTTCGTTTTTTTCTTCATTTTCTTCGTCCAGGATGTGTTCTTTGTCCTCCAGGCCATTGGCATCCCAGGGTGGGGCTTCAGGTGTGTGAGCTGCCATCCTCACCTCGTCCTCCCACTTTTTGCAACTCAGTTATGGGGTAGGAATTGTCCATGAAAGGGGCATGTGGGCTTTCTCAGAGGCTAATTTAACAAGTCAGGAAATTCCTTGGCTAGAGGGTAGAGACAGTTGTAGCTAGGAAAAGGCTGAAAAGGATCTTCCTAGGGAAGGCTATGTCACAATGGTTGAAAGAACAAGGGAAGCTGGGCAGTGGTGGCACACACTTTTAATCCAGCACTCAGGAGGCAGAAGCAGGTGGATTTCTGAGTTTGAGGCCAGCCTACAAAGCGAGTTCCAGGACAGTCAGGGCTGCACAGAGAAACCAGAAAGAATTTAAAAAACAAAAACAAGGGAGCACCTTTAAGTGAGTAGGATCTGTTCTGAATGAGCCTGCCAGGAGACCTAGGAGCTAATGCTTCAGAAATGAGTTACAAGCGTGAAGAGAATAAATGTAGTGGGCCTGGTTCATGAAATGCTGCCATATTGGCAGAGGAAACGACCACTGTTGGGAATAGAGGGTGTTCGCTGCATACCGAGTGAACACTGAGAGAATAGAGCCCCTGCAGAGAGCAGCCCCTCTTCACCAGCACATTCTCCCCACAGTGGCTGGGTCTGTGCTCTCGTGGTAGTGAAAGACAACACAGCTGTGGCTGTGCTCATGCTGCTGGTCGCCCTGCTCTTCACTGGCATCGCTGTGCTGGGAATTGTAATGCTGAAGCGGGTGAGAGGCTGGGTGGAAGGTAGGGCCTGGGGGTGAGCTCATGGGTCCCTAGGGAGTGCAGTGAAGCATTAAGAAGGAACTGGAGCAGGGCAATCAGGGGCGGGTTATCAACTAATGGACTTTCTTGGGTGGGTGAGTTTGTGTGTTTGAGGGAGTGCCAACCCAGTAGGAAAGGCGAGAACAGCAGGATTCTGGTGAGCTTAGGGTGGGATGGTAATGTTTCTGCCATCTTTTTGCAGATCCACTCCTTGTATCGCCGAACAGGTGCCAGCTTTCAGAAGGCCCAGCAAGAATTTGCAGCTGGTGTGTTCTCTAACCCTGCAGTTCGAACTGCTGCCGCCAGTGCAGCTGCAGGGGCTGCTGAAAATGCCTTCAGGGCCCCATGACCCCTACTGGGATGCTCTGGCCCTGCCACCGTGGGAACTAAGGTCCCTGTCCCTGAAGTCTCTGGGATTCAGGGAGGCACCACTGCTTGGTGACTCTTACGGGACCCTTAATTCCACAGCCATGACTCTAAACCTGACTTGGAGGTGTGGGAAGCCCACTGGGACTCAGTCATTACTTGCCTTTATCTCCCATTTGGCCACACTGCTACCACCGCTCACATACCCCAAACCCAGTTTTCCTCTGCTGTGCCAAGGATGTCTTCTTCTGTTATTTAAATTAAAAAAAAAAAAAAAGTGTGACTGAAACTCACCCATTTCCTGGAGATTATGCCATTTGAAAGAGTGTGGAGTGGTGTACTGGAGTGGAGGCACTGCAAAGTACATTGCCAGAGAAGTTGATCATGGCAAACTGGGCAGGGCGGGGCAGGGTGATAGGCCTGGAGACATCAGGAAGCCCCAGCCCCTTTCCATTATTGATGGGCAGCCACTTCTGCTGAGAACTCTCATCCCAGGAACCTGAGGCATTGGGAAGGGCAGAAAATGGGCACAGAAATTTAACTGGCCAGGCTTGTGGGCAAGGCTAGAGATAGAGGAAGGCCTCTCCCATCTCCTCCCATCCCCAGAGTTGCTTTCGGACTACAGCTCCCGGGATGCATTGCAACACCCACCACACCCCTCCGCACTACGCACCATGCCCCATCCTCCACCTCCACAGCCTGACCTGCTGCAGCTGGAAGAGCTAAGGAAGCAGAGCATGGTGGGGAGGGGAGCGGGTCCGCGACCCTGGAGACAGTTTCCGCAGCCTCTCCCCACCAGGCGTCCCTGGATTGCCAAATGCACCTCTAGTCCCTGCATGCAGACCTTAACCCTCTTTTGTAGACTTCTTTGCATCCCTCTCGCTTTTGCCCTCCCCACCCTTCCCTAGTCTCCGGAACGCTACTCTCTCTTCCGTCTGGGATCAGCCCTTCTCTGCACCCCTCTTCATTAAGGAAATGCAATGAGCTGGTGCCCTCGCGTCCTCATCGCTGCCCCGGGCACGGTACCCATTTGGTGGTGGGAGGGAGCCCCTCACTGTCCCTTCGTGACGCCCCTCCTTTGGGCCTCCCTCCAGCTGGCGTCCCTGGGCGATGCCCCAGAAGACCTAGCCAGGAGGTGGGCTTTACAGCAAGGGCGCTGGATAGGATAAAGAACCTGGCCTTGGGCGCCTCTGAGATGCTCCCAAGTATCAAGGGGGACCGAGCGAGGTGTGGGCAACCGGGCGGCAGGCATGATGCCCTCCCCTAGTAACTCCAGCCGCTCGCTGACCAGCCGGCCCAGTACTCGGGGCCTTACTCACCTCCGCCTCCACCGACCCTGGCTGCAGGCCCTGCTCACATTGGGGCTGGCCCAGGTGCTCTTGGGCATCCTGGTGGTAACCTTCAGCATGGTGGCCTCCTCTGTCACCACCACCGAGAGCATCAAGAGGTCCTGCCCATCTTGGGCTGGGTTCTCGGTGAGTCGGGTACAAAGAATGCACAGTACTGGGGTGGGAGAAGCTTCTCAGGTTCCACGCCTCCTCACCTGCAAGCCCACATGCTCGTCCTTCCTTCCTCTCCCGGGCCTCTCCCTCCTTGCAGGGCTGGGTGCATCCTGTGGCGAGGGGCTCACTTAAGGTGCTTCCCCTGCCAGGCTGAGCCTGTGCCCACTCTGTCCTTAGCTGGCGTTCTCCGGGTTGGTTGGCATTGTGTCCTGGAAGCGGCCATTCACTCTAGTGGTAGGTGCCAAGGCTCGATGTCCACTGGGAGGCAGGCGCCCAACACCAGACGGGATACCCTTTCTACCCTCAGGAAGGGAACTGGCTTTCCAGTTGGTGCCAGGCTGGCAGAAAGTGTCTGTTAGGACTAGAGGGTGGCTTATTTCTGTGGAAGAGCAGTAGCAGTACTGGTGAAGGTCTCAGCCCTGAGATGACACCATCTTTCCCCTAGATCTCTTTCTTCTCCTTGCTCTCGGTGCTCTGTGTCATGCTCAGCATGGCTGGCTCCGTTCTCTCCTGTAAGAATGCTCAGCTGGCTCGTGACTTCCGAGAATGCTCCATGGTGAGATTTGAGGTGGGAGACCTGGAAAGAACTGGTTAGGGGAGGTATGCAGGACCCCTGCGTGTGCTCTGACCCAGGCTGCCTTGCCCTTTCCACTCCAACACAGGAAGGGAAGGTCTGTGTGTGCTGTCCCCCTATTCCACTACACAGACCCTGTCCAGAGTGGGGCCAGGAGCTGAAAGTTGCCCTTAACTCTACCTGTGATGAAGCCCGAGGGGCCCTCAAGGTGAACATGCCCTCCCCATTCCTGCTGCCCTCCTCTCCTCAGGTTCCTAAATATTAGGGTTTACCCTTCCTGGGTTCTTTACCAGTCTCCTTTATCTTCCTTTCTCCAGAACCTGCTCTTCAGTGTCTGTGGGCTCACCATTTGTGCTGCAATAATCTGTACCCTCTCCGCTATTGTCTGCTGTGTCCAGATCTTCTCCCTGGATTTGGTGCATATGGTAAGAAGGGAGCCAAGGCCCAAGCAGACAGATGTGGTAGGAGCCAGGGGTATTTGCTGGGATTAGGCCTGCCTAGCATAGCTACAGGTCTGGATTTTGAGCATGGGGCTCTGGGTCACCTGAGAATATTAATTGCAGTGATATTTAGGGCCAAAGGGAGAATGAGGAAGACTGGATGGGGTGAAATCGAGAAGATCCTAGATGGAGGTAGGGATAAAGGATTAGTAGTCCTGTGGTGACAGGGAACAGGTGACAATTACAGACAGATGTAGAACTAAAAAGGAGAATTATATGGGTGGGCAAGGCCTGAGCTGGAGGTGCAGAGTGGGGCCAGGTTGAAGAAGGAGCTGGGTGTGGTTGTGGAAGGGCTGGAACTGGATCTTCTTGGTGGAGGTAAGGCCATAAAAATAGTAGAAAAGAAAGAAATTTGAAACTAGGCTTGCTCCCTAGCAGCTGGCCCCTGAACGCTCAGTCTCAGGCCCCCTAGGGCCCCTGGCTTGTACATCCTCACCTCCTGCTCCTCTCCTACACACCATGCTGGACCTGGAGGAATTTGTTCCACCTGTGCCCCCACCGCCCTACTATCCTCCAGAGTATACCTGCAGTTCAGAGACAGATGCACAAAGGTAAGGCTGGGCGAGGTCCTGCTGGGGGACCTAAAGAAGATAACTGGGGCTGGGCCTTGGACTGGTGGGGAGGCAGAGTGTGGAGTAGGAGTTATTTTCCAGGCCCTGATCCTTTCCCTCATCCTGCCAGCATCACGTATAATGGCTCCATGGATAGCCCAGTGCCCTTGTACCCTACTGATTGCCCCCCTTCTTACGAGGCCGTCATGGGGCTACGAAGAGACAGCCAGGTGAGGAAAGGACTTGGTGCTGCTGGGAACAGTGTATAGAGCCTGGAAAGCTGCTTGATAAGGATGCCAGCAGTTCTCGTGATCTCTGTAGCACACCTACTGTCAGTTTTGATCTGCCCTAGAGCTGCTGAGGTGGGTGGGAGATGAACTAGTATTTCTCTATTAAAGATGTGCGGCTGCGTGTAATAGTTCACTCTTGTAATCCCAGCACTGGAGAAGCAGAAGCAGCAAGTCCACAAGATCGAGGGCAACCTGGTCTACATAGAGAGTTCTGGTCCAACCAGGGTCTTCAGTGACCCTGTCTCAAAAAGTAAATAAAAATGAAAATATAGAATCTGATGCTCTCATAAGTGACTTACACAAAGTTAACTGTAGTGAAATATGCCTATAATCCTAACACTTGGGAAGTAGAGGCAGCAGTAGTAGGAGTTCAAAAGCTAACCTAGGCTATCCTGTCTCAGAACACAAACCGAACAAAAAGCAGCTAACTCATATACAGACAAAGCTGGTTTGGAATCTCTGGTCTCCAGAGCTTTTTCCAGTCACCGGAATGGCCATGTCGGTGTGAAGGGCTGGACTTTCGATCCTGTGTCTTTGCAGGCCACTCTGTTTGATCCTCAGCTTCATGATGGCTCCTGTGTCTGTGAGCGGGTGGCCTCCATTGTAGATGGTGAGCAGAGTGAGTGGGTAAGGGCAGGGTGGGGCCATAAGGAGCAGAAAAACAAGGCTGAGTCCAGCTGACAGTTTGGAATTGAGGACTGGGTCTGTCTGTCTCCTTGAGAATTAAGCTGGAATCAGAGGCCTCAGGAAGAGCAGCTGCTCTCCTGCAGTCCTACCTAGTCCTACCCTTGCCACCCACAGTGTCCATGGACAGCGGGTCCCTGGTGTTGTCAGCCATTGGCGACCTGCCTGGGGGCTCTAGCCCATCAGAAGATTCATGCCTGCTGGAACTCCAGGGCTCTGTGCGCTCCGTCGACTATGTGCTCTTCCGCTCCATTCAGCGCAGCCGGGCAGGCTACTGCCTTAGCCTAGACTGCGGCCTGCGGGGTCCCTTTGAAGACAGTCCCTTGCCACAGCGACCCCCGAGGGCTGCCCGCTCCTATTCCTGCTCAGCCCCAGAAGCCCCACCCCCACTGGGTGCCCCCACAGCTGCTCGCAGTTGCCACCGGTTGGAGGGCTGGCCACCCTGGATGGGACCTTGCTTCCCTGAGCTGAGGCGACGGGGCCCCCGAGGAGGAAGCCGTTCCACTGCGCCCCCTCCTGCCCGAGCCCCAGCTCGACGCTTCAGTGATAGCTCAGGTTCCCTCACCCCACCCAGGCACAGGCCTCCTCACCTGACACCCGCTCCACCGCTGCTGCTGCCAAGGTCTCACAGCGACCCAGGAATCACCACCTCCAGCGACACTGGTGAGCCATTCCTTCGCTGGTTCAGGGAAGGGTAATCCACCAGGATTGGGAGCCTGTGAGGTTCCTGAAGGGCAAGAAAGTGAAATTACTCCCGCAGTGCCCTTCCTGAGTGCTCACCTCCGAGGAAGAGGCTTCATGGCTAACCAGGAGGGAGGACTTGTTTTTTTTTTAAATCATTTCCACAGCGCCTAAGCCTGGGCTACATAACCATTCAATGTATAGCAAGAGATCAACTCTGCGAGTTACTGAGAAAAGAGACAAAATGAAATGGTTCACAGCTACACAGGAAGTGCCCAAACCCCTATCTGGTTACCCTAAGCAGAGCTGGTACTGAAAGGAGGCTGCAGCGGTGAAGGACAGCTCTGTAGATGCCATCTTCCTACATTATACCGTCTAGCTATAGGCAGAGATGATCACCTCTGGAATGATGATGGAGTGTGAGAAACAGGAAAATCCCATTGAGCTTGGACTCTCACTGGACAGTGAGCGGTGGGAGGAGCGGTGTGTTCATATAGTACTCTCACACTGGCCTTTTTTCTCCTCCCCAGCTGATTTCAGGGACCTTTATACCAAAGTGCTTGAAGGAGAAGCTGCCTCTGTCTCCTCTGCAGACACAGGTCAGGCGTGTGCCTAGGCAGCAGGAAAGTGTGGGCCAGCGTGGCCCCCACACACACATTCCATGTTCTTTCTCTGCAGGGCTCTGCTCTGAAGCCTGCCTTTTCCGTCTAGCCCGATGCCCTTCCCCCAAGTTGCTACGTGCTCACTCAGCTGAGAAACGCCGCCCAGTGCCCACCTTCCGGAAGGTTCCGCTTCCTTCAGGTCCTACACCTGCCCGCTCTCTAGGGGACCTGAAAGGAAGCTGGCCAGGCCGGGCCCTGGTCACTCGTTTCCTCCAACTGTCCAGGAAGTCCCCAGAACCCGCAGGGACTGGAGCCCATGGATCTAAGCATGTAAGCTTTAGGGAAACTAGAAAGCACCCCTGGGAAAGCCAGGCGCTTTAGGCTGGCCTATATCAATGCCCTGTCCTGTGTCCCCTTTTAGATGCGCAGGAGCCCATGGGGACGACCAGGTCGGGAGAGCCTCCATCTTCGCAGCTGTGGTGATTTGAGCTCTGGCTCCTCCCTGAGGCGTCTCCTCTCTGGGCGCCGGCTGGAACATGGCTTACGTCCACATAGCCTCAGCCTCAATGGAGGCAGCCGGGAGACTGGGCTCTGATTTGGGCTTGCCACAATGAACAAGTCCAGATGAATGCCAGAGCCACAGTCATCCGCTGATTGGGACCAGCAGTCCTCTGCAGCCCTGTGCACTAGCTGGCTCAAAAAGAAACCCGCTGTACACTCTCAAGGTGTTCCTTTCCTGCCTGCCTTTGAAGGCTTCTGCCGCTTGCCTCTGTGCCTCTAGACAGCAGAGCTTCTGTCCTGTGCTGCATGGGTGTTCACACTGTGGGGGAGATGACCCCTACTGACACTGACAGGAAAATTAGCAGCCTCCCCCCAGCATGAGTGCCTCTTTGTGATATCCAGTGGCACTTAGTGGGGGCAAAGGCCTGAGTGTTTGAGAACCCCACGATTTGTGTATTGCAAGTGGTGGTGAGGCAGCAAGAAGAAACACGAATCTAGGTGGCTTTTTAGCTCTGCCACCTCTAGCTGCATGACCGTGGGCAAGTTATTTAACCTTAGCTGCCTGTAAAACATTGTGAACATGACTGTTTGTAACACTGAGTAAGCCTTCAATAAATTTCAACTTCTCCCTTCTATGTTGGACTGTTTTGTGGTTAAAACAGTGTTGGGGGAGCTAGAGAAATGGCTCAGCAGTTAAGAGCATAGGCTGTTCTTCCATAGGACCTAAGCTCAATTCCCAGCAACCACATGGCAGCTCTGTCAGTAATTCAATTTCCAGTGGATCTGACTCCCTCACACAGCAATATGTGTAGGCCAAACACCAAATGTACATTAAAAAACAAACAAAAAAACAGTGGTTGGAGTTTATTAAAGACATATTTTTTTGTTTTTTGCTTTTCCTGTTTTTTTCAAGACAGAGTTTCTCTGTGTGGCCTTGTCTACACTGGACTCACTTTGTAGACCAGGTTAGCCTGGAACTCACAGAGCTCCGTCTGCCTCTGCCTCCCTAAGTGCTGGGAATTGTGTACCACCACTGCCTGGCTGTTAAAGACATTTTTAACATAGGTTTTTCGTTTTGTTTTTAACCTAGCCCTGGTTGTCCTGGAACTCACTCTGTAGACCAGGCTGGCCTTGAACTCACAGCAATCTGTCTGCCTCTCCCTCACTGAGTGCTGGGACTACAGGTGTACGCCACCATGCCTAGTTTCTGGCCTAGAATTTACTGATCTTTAACTCACAGAAATCCTATCTGCCTCTGCTTCCTAATTAAAGGCATATGCCACCAAAACGACTGTTTTTAAAATATATATATATAACTGTATTTATATATTAAATATAAATATATATATATATATATATATATATATATATATATATATATATAAATACTTTGCCTGCATGTATGCCCATGCACCACTTGTGTACCTAGTACCCATAGAGGCCAGAAGAGGGCATCAGACCCTTTGGAACTGCAGTTAGAAATTATTGTGGGGGACTGGAGAGATGGCTCAGTGGTTAAGAGCTCTGACTGCTCTTCCAGAGGTCCTGAGTTCAATTCCCAGCAACCACATGGTGGCTCACAACCATCTATACCTTCTACTGCTCTCTTCTGGCATTAAGGTGTACATAAAGATAGAACATTCGAAATAAATAAATAAAATCTTAAAAAAAAAAGAAATTATTGTAAACTATCATGTGGCTGCTGGGAATAGAACCAAGATCTTCTAGAAGAGCAGTCAGAGCTCCTAAGCACTAGTATTTTGCTAGCCCTCTGTGTTTGTTTGTTTTTAATTATATTTTATTCCCAATCCCTCTGCTCTTGTGCTTGTGTGTGTGTGTGTGTGTATGTGTCTGTATATCTGTGTGTGTGTGTCACGGTGCATGTCTGTGTGTAAGTGTCAGGGTCTGAGGACAGTCTGTAGTAGTCTGTTCTCCCCTTCTATTGTGTGGGCCCCAGGAATTAAACTCAGGTCAGCACGCCTGGTAGTCTTCACCCACTAAGCTACCTTTTGGGGCTGTGACTTGAAAAGATTTGGAATTGAAGAGATTGTCCAGTGGTGAAGAGCACTGGCTACACCTCCAGAGGACCTATCTGGGTTCTATTCCAGCACCCACAGGGCAGCTTCCAATTGTCAGCATTTGGAAGTAACTCCAGTTCCAGGGGAATCTGATGCCCTCCTCTGGCCTCTGAGGGCACAGAATATACATGGTACACATCATATAAGCATGCAAAACAACCATACACAGACATTAAAAAAAAATGAGGGAGCTGTTGGGCCAGGTGTGGTGCACTCTTTTAATCCCAGTCCTCAGAGTAAAAAGTAGGCAGTTGTCTATGAGTTCAAGCCCAGCATGCACTATTTAGTGAGTTATAGGCCACCCAGAGCTACCTTGTGTCAAAAAAATTAAAGAGCAAGAAACAAACAAACAAAAAACCCCAAGGATTTGGAAACATAGCTCAAAAGTGCTACCACTCTTTCAAAACCTTGGTTGGGTTCCAAGCACTCATCTGATGGCCAACAACTATCTGTAACTCCAGTTCCAGGAGATCTGATCTGGTCTTTTCAGACTCTTGCATGATTGTGGTACACACATATACATGCAGGCAAATACACACATAAAAATAAACAAATATTTTATTTTTAATTATTTTAAGCCTAGGGATGTAGTTCAGTGTTGGAATATTTGCCTAGCATTTGAGACAGTCTCTCTACATAGCCCTGGTGTTCCTGAAACTTACTATGCAGAACTCATTATGGCTTCAAATGCACAGAGACCCGCCTATTTCTGCCTCACTAGTGCTGAAATTAAAGGCATGAACCACCATGCCCATTTTTTTTTATGATTTTTTTTTTTTTTTTTTTTTTTTTAGACAGGGCTTCTCTGTGTAGCTTGACTGTCCTGGACTCACTTGAGAGACTAGGCTGGCCTTGAACACACACACCTATTTCTGCCTCCCTGAGTGCCGGAATTAAATGTGTGCACCCACCGCCGCCCAGCTCACCATGCCAGTTTTAAGATGTATTTTTATTTTTATTAATTTTATTTGTATTTTTTCTGTATGAGTGTTTTGCCTGCGTGTATGCCTGTGCGCCATATTCATGCAGTGTCTGGGGAAACCAGATGAGGGAGGTGGAGTCCCTGGACTAGAGTTGCATACAAGGGTGAGCCATGTGGGTGCTGAGAATTGAACCTGGATCCTCTGGAAGAGCAGCCAGTGCTCTTAACTGCTGAACCATCTTTCCATCCCAAGATGTATTTTAATTATGTGTAGATTCACTTGAGTGCTGGTAATTTCTGGAGCTGGAATTATAGGTGTGAGAACTGGATTTGGATACTAGAAACTCTACAGGGTGCTACCCTTGAGCCATCTCTCCAACACCAACCCCCTCAATACACTGCATTATACCACAGAATATAAATTCTAGATAAGGGATTTGCCCACGGAACCTAACAGTGTATCTATCTTCAACTAACACTAGTATGCCAGTTCTGGTGGCACATCTGTAATCTCACAGAGCTTGAGACGCTGAGGCAGGAGGATTGCAGAGGTTTCAAGGGCAGAATAGGGTAGAGATACCCTATCTCAAAAATTAAAACAAATACAAAATGAATAAAGTGTAATTAATAGTAAAAAATATAATAAAAAATAAAAAAATTTAAAAAAACAAAAACAAAAAAAAACCCCACTCATTATCAAAGTGGCAGCGAAAGATTGATGTGAAGAGCTTTAGGTTCCAACTACTGTGGGAGCAGCCAGATGCCCTCCAGGAATGAAAAAAGGAAGAGGCACTGCCAAGAGATGACATCAGGCTGCAAGGCCTCTTGAATAATTCACAACAGTGTAGCCTCAGGAAGGGTTGGGGCGCAACCGGGACAACAAGTAGGAGGTAAACATTGTCCCACAGGGGCAGTTTCTGGAGACTCGATCTTCCCTATGCCGAGACTCCCTAAGGAGTAAACTCAGGAATCTTGATCCGATTCCGTAGGGTGTGCTCACTGTGAAAACCCAATCCCCCTCCTAACTATTAGCAGTGTGTGGCCCTACAGACTCATTCGCCACCCTCGCCTTACCGCATAAGCCTTGCCTCTGTAGCCTACATTGTAGACCAAGAACAAGCTTGGTGTGGGCTTCGCAGATCAGAAAGTTAAACAACTCTGTCCCAGAAGAACCAATGAAAAGTAAAGGAGGACCGGGATCCCGCTTTCTGAGGGGCCTCAACCTCCTCACTAAACCAAAGTCAGCGCCTCTAGTCATGCCTGCGCGTTTTGGTATTGCAACTCTTCCCGCCCACCTCATGCCCTTCTCCGCCCCTCACCCTCCTTGGGTCTCACGACCTGACCCCTCCTCCAGCTGGTTCCAGCTTCAAGCTCCCACCTGCCTCGGGTCTCCTGACTGTCCCCACCTCACCTCACCATGTCCCCGCCCCCTCGCCTCAGGCCCCGCCCCTGGCTCCATCCCCGCCCCACCCCTCAAGCCGCGTCCTCACTTCCCTATAGTGTCCTTCCGTTCTCGGGGATTTCCTTTAGGCCCCGATTGGGGCTGCTCTTCCCTTATTAGACCTCAGGCAGATTTGATTACTGTGTTTGGTGTCCTAACTTTTCCCATCCCAGCGTTTGCTCTCAACAATCCCATTATCATCATTATTTGCTGTACTGGTTAGTTTTTGTCACCTTAACACAAACCTAGACATCTGGGAAGAGGGACTCCAATTTGAGAAATCGTCTCCTGATTAGCCTGTGGAGCATTTTTTTGATGGCTGATTGGCGTAATAGGGTCCAGCGCACTGCGTGGTGCTATTCTAACCTCGGACAGGTGGTCCTGGGGATAAGAGCAGGCAAGCAGAGCAAGCCTTGGGGAACGTGCCTATCGTGATGGATTGTGTCTGGGAGTAGTAAAATGAAATGAACCCTTTCCTGCCCAAGTTGTTGGCAGTTCTGGTGTGTATCGCAGAAGCAGACTTGAGCAGTTGCAAAGATGCTTGTGTTTGTCTAATGAGCTTAGTTGAGTACGCTATCGTGGAGTAGCCGGGCTCGGGTCTGGTCCCTCAAACGCAGCCAGCGGAAAGGAGAGGACCTGTTCCCTCCCTGACAGCCACACCAGTGCACCTGGGCAAGTGCACGCACATACAGTCAATAAGTAAATACAACAAAATAGTTTTGTTTTTTTTTAAGGGGTTAAGGTGGGTCAGACAGCTCAACCATTGCTGGAACTCATGTAAAGATGGAAGGAAAAAAACCGAACTCTACAAAGTTGTCTTCTGACCTGCACACTCATGCCATCATTTTCCTCCCCCACCATACACACAATAAACAACTTATAAAGAGGTGATCTGGGAATGATTGTGCACACCTTTAATCCCAGAATTTGGGAGGCAGCGGCAGTCAGATCTCAATGAGTTTGAGGCTAGCCTGGTCTACATAGCTGTTCTACTCCAGGCTACATAGTAAGATTTTGGGTTTTTTGTTTGTTTGGTTGGTTGGTTGGTTTTCTTTTTCTATGTCAGCCTGGCTATCCTGGAACTCACTCTGTACCCCAGGGGTTAAAGGTGTGCACCACCACTGCCCAGCTGCAACACCAGAAAAAAAATGGGGCTGAAGAGAGATGGCTCAGCAGTTAAGAGCACTTCGATCAGTTCTCAGCACCCACAAGGCAGCTCACAATTGCCTGTAGCTCCAGCTGCAGGAGGTCTGACACCCTCACACTGACATACATAAAGTGAAACACCAATGCATAAAGTAAAAATTATATATATTTTTAAAGTAAAAAAAAAAACTAAAAAATTAAGTTCTTTTTCTTTTTTTAATTTGATTTCTTTTTTTAAGATTTATTTATCATGCATGCAGTGGTCTGCCTGCATTGTAACCTGCACGCCAGAAGAGGGCACCAGATCTCATTATAGATGGTTGTGAGCCACCATGTGGCTGCTGGGTGTTGAACTTAGGCTCTTTGGAAGAGCAGTCAGTGCCCTTAACCTCTGAGCCATCTCTCCATTCCCCAATTAAGTTCTTTTTCAAAACAGGGTTTCTTTGTGTAGCCCTAGTTGTCCTGAAACAAACAGATTGTCCTCACTCTGTAGACCAGGCTGGCCTTGAACTCAGAGACCCCCTGCCTCTGCCTCCAAAGTACTGGGATTAAAAGGTATGCGTCACCACTGCCAACACAAAAATCAAGTTCTTGTTGTAACAAAATTAGGCTTCTGTCTAAGATTAGCTGTAACTCACAGATTATCCCCAGCTGATTGCAGCTGCTTTAAACTACACATAAAAGCTATGTGGGACTATGAGTGTGTCGCAGGATGGTTTGTTTTTGTTTGTGTGTGCCCAGAGGGAGTGACATCTGTCATCCTGGGTGTGATGTCACATTTCTGCAACCTTGGAGAGAGAGACATAAGTATTGCTACAAATTCCAGGCTAGCCTGAGCTACAATCAGACCCTAATTCAAGAAAGAAGAAAAACAAAACAGCCAAATATGAAACAAACAAAACCCCCATAACCACAAACTAGTAAGTACATCCTTAGTCTTAGAAACTGGAGTTAAAAGACCCATTCTGGAAGCCAGACCTGGTGGCCCACACCTGTGATCCCAGTACTCTGGGAGGCAGAAGCAGGTGGATCTCTGTGAGTTCAAGGCCAGCCTGATCTACAAAGTGTGCCCAGGACAGCCAAGGCCACACACACACACACACACACAAAAAAAAAAAAACATGTCTCAAAACAAACAAACAAAAAGACTCATTTTACCCTGTATGATAGTACAGGACTTTAATTCCAGAACTTGAAACACAGAAAGGACAGTTCCTGGACAGTTCTTGGAGTTTAAAAAGGGTGGGTACAAACAGAACAAGTTGACACCTTTCCCTGTGACATAATAAATACTGCAAGGCTTGCTCTGCTTGCCTGCTTTCTTATCCCCAGGACCACCCACCTGTCCGAGGTTAGAATAGCACCACGCGGACTGCCTACAAGAGGGTAAACATTCCCTTGAAGGTTCTCCACATTAACACAGGCTTAGTTTCAACATTCAGTGTGAAGCACTGTTCTAGACCCACACCTCATTGCCCTTCCATCTCACAACGGTCCTATGAGGTGGCATGATCGCTTCTTTTTTACGGACAAGAAGCAGCCTTGGAGGAATTAATTTACTGATTCTTAACATGATAACCAAACAGTAAATGATTGTGAGTTGCCAGGATTCAAACCCTGTACATCTCCTAAAGACTACATTTAAATACTGCCAGAACCTAAGATGAGTAATCAATTTTTAGAGGTTATGTGGTAAAGACTTCCCTGTCATAATTATAAAAGACTCATTCGGCAAGCACAATGCTCTTGATACCTAATTAAGAGCTTCACTCAGCTTCTCTTGCTAATTCTAGTAATGCCTCTGTGGGATTGTACTATTGTCTCTGTTTTGTGAGGAAACAGGCTTAGAGCCCTAGGATTACTAAGATCACATTGTATGTGTCACTGCCAATAAATCTTATTTGATGTTCACAAAGAAACCCTGTAGACAGCCCTCTTGTGTCCACTAGACATATAACTTTATACAGCATTTTCCAGTTTCTGAAAACTGGCTTTCCGGGAAAGATAAATAGCTTTCCATCCAGCATCTGATGATGAAACAAGGGAATCCAGAAAGGGCCAGTGGGGACTACTTCCTCCTTCAGTCCTGACACCCAGAACCACACTGCAGCTCCTTGCACACTGCTGTATGAGCCTCTACCTTCTCTTTAAAGGGGCCCCTTCCTCTCAGGAAGTCCTCTAAGCACTCCTGGTGATATTTCTTTCTATCTTCATCTGTAACTTTGTAAAAATGTCTGACTCGTGTCTCTTTAAAGCAAAGATTGTCTTATGTGTGGGTTTTTTTTTTAATTTGCTTTTATTTTTAAATTACGTTATATATATATATATATATATGTATGTATCTTTGTGTGGGTATATGCATTCGAATGCAGAGGCTCTTGGAGTCTAGAAGTCCCCTCTCTCTTGCATTTAGGAACCTGTACTCAGCTTTCCACACAAATCCTCGTTAGAATCCTCTTCCTAAGTAGTCATCCACATGAGCCTTCCAGAATTTCACAGGGTATGTAATGAATGAACAGCTTGGAAGAACCCAGCTGCCCATTACAAAAATGGCTTCAGTTGCTTCACTTCCTGTATCACGTGACTGTGTTAGTCATCATGTGACTTTGTCCTTTCCTTAAACCGGAATTAACTTGCTGTACAAGTCCAGCTATGGTATCTGTCTACATTCCTGTTTATATTTAGTAGCTCTTCTATATTCTCAAGACTCTGGAACTCCCACAATCTTCTCCTCATTCGTTGACCCTGAGGAGCTCAAGTTTTCAAGACCTTCTGAAAAGGTAAGCAGGCAGGGTTGCAGTTTGCCTTGGCAACCTTGCGTCTGTAATTCTGTTCATCCAGATTATGGAATTCAGTGAATAGCAGGGTTTTTGTTTTTAAATTCAGGCCATCATGACTCTTTGACTAAGGCACAGATGGAGGGAGGGCTGAAGGTTGAAATCGATGAGGAAAAGAGTGAAGAGAGTCATTTTGGATAGGGCAGAAAACTCACTAACACAGTGGTTGCAAAGAGGAACACATCCACTGTCTATGGGCATTGTCTGCTCACTAATAAAGGAGGGAGACTATGTTGTGGGCATCCACAGGCAGCTAAACTCTGGCCAGGAGGATGGTTGCAGGGTAGAGAGGGTCTTACCTGCTAATCATTCTTCATTCTGTTCTCAGGAGAGTCTCAAATACTAGGGTGGGGCAGGCATCATGACTGCCAGGCTCATAGGATTCTTTCTACTTCAGGCAGCTTCCTGGGCACATGGTAAGTGAGTGAAGGAGGAAACGGCAGTATGAATTCCTCTGCCCTATTGTCCTTTGGAAGGCTTCCACTGTACTGGTGAACTTTCAGTGGGGCCTCTATAACTCCTTTAGAGTGTCCAAGACAATTTTTAGCTGGGTGTACACTGCAGAAATTTTTAAAAAATTGTTTAGTCTCCTTAACCAGCATGCCCACTCCCCCATCTACCCACTTTGATGCTTGTTTTTTGCTCTGTCCTTTAGGTGCTCAACCCTGCATCCCTAAAAGTTTTGGCTACAGCTCAGTGGTCTGTGTTTGCAATGCAACGTACTGTGACTCTCTTGACCCACTGACCCTACCTGCTTTGGGTACCTTCAGCCGCTATGAGAGTACTCGAAGTGGACGACGGATGGAACTGAGTGTTGGGTCCATTCAGGCCAATCGCACTGGCACAGGTAGACACTTTATTTCTCACTAAACCAGCTAGGTCCCCTGGTGCAAGGTCACACCAGTGATCAGTATGTGCTCCTACATACACTGAGTTCTCTGCTTTTCCAATGGTGTCCCCAGGGCTCCTGCTAACCTTGCAGCCAGAAGAGAAGTTCCAGAAGGTGAAGGGATTTGGAGGCGCAATGACAGATGCCACTGCTCTCAACATTCTCGCGCTTTCACCCCCTACCCAGAAGCTGCTGCTGAAATCATACTTCTCCAGTGAAGGTGAGGAAGGGCAGGATCGCTTTTTTTTTATTTTTATTGCATTTTATTATTTTATGTGCTGAGCATGGGTGTGAAGGTCGAAGAACAATTTGCAGGTGTCCATCGTTTCCTACCACTACCATGGGACTGATGGCACCAGGTACTTGGCACCAGGCACTCTTACCCACTGAACTATCTTGCCAGTCTTTTTACTGATTTTCATGATTTTCCCTGACATTTGCTTACTTTCTTTTTCTTCTGCTCTCCCCTTCTCTATCCCTCTTTGAGTGGGTCTCTTGTATTCTAGATTCAAATTCACTATGTAGTCAATGATGAAGTTTGAACTCTTTTTTTTTTTTTCTCTGTGTAGCCTTGGCTGTCCTGGACTTGCTTTGTAGACCAGGCTGGCCTCGAACTCAGAGATTCACTTGCCTCTGCTTCCCTGAGTGCTGGGATCACAGGTGTGTGCCACCTCACCTTTGAACTTCTGATGACTTTGAACTTCTGATCCTCCTGCCTCCATCTCCTGAGTGCTGGGATTACAGGTGTGTGTCATCACACCCAATTTACACAGTGCTGGAACTCAAACTCAGGGCTTCATGCATCTGTGGCAAACATCTGTCACCTGAGCTACAGTCCCAGCCTCTCTTTCTTTCCTCTTCTCAGATCCTTTTGTAGATCCCTTTTGCCTAGAACATGCTATGTAGCCATGATTGGCCTCAAACTCTTAGTCTTCCTGACTCCCAAGTGTTGGGATTACAAGTATGTGCCACCAAGTGTATCAGGCCATTGGGTCTTGAAATGAGTGCCACTGAAATGAGATCGCCTCTTCTTTTTGGTTTTTTGAGACAGGGTTTCTCTGTATAGCCTTGGCTGTGCTGGGATTACAGGGATGCACCACCATGCCCAGCTGAGATTGCCTTTTTGATATTCTGCTAAGGACTTAGAAAACGCATGTTCAGAATGAGCCTGTGTTTCACTTAGATTCTGGTCTCCATAATTCTATGCCCAGACCCTGGCTCTGAATGAGACCCTATTGAAGACTAACAAGTGATTAAAGCCAATTTCTATACTTGCCTTTTAAATTTTGTTTTCGTTTGTTTGCTTGCTTGCTTGTTTTGAGACAGGGTTTTACCTTGGCTGTCTCTGCCTCCAGAGAGATGGGATTACAGATATGGTGCCACCACACTTGGCTCCATACTGTCCTATTGATTCAGATTTTCCTATGTTGGCTATCCTTTTCTGCAGGAATTGAATATAACATCATCCGGGTACCGATGGCCAGTTGTGACTTCTCCATTCGTGTCTACACCTATGCCGACACCCCTAATGACTTCCAATTATCCAACTTCAGCCTCCCAGAAGAAGACACCAAGCTCAAGGTGGGCATTCTGGCTGATTCAGCCCTATTGGTATTGCTGTCTGGGGCCTGGGAAGGTCCGGGTTGAGCTGTCTGCAGATCACTGTAGAACCTTCTGAAGCCTATTTGACCTGGGGGCAGGAGGGTGGAGGCTGGTGGTTGGACCTGATGCACTGGTTGAACTAGTTTGTGTTCCAACTCTGGGTGTCTCTCTCTTCACTACATTCATTCATCTCCAGATACCCCTGATTCACCAAGCCCTGAAAATGTCCCCACGCCCCATTTCACTTTTTGCCAGTCCCTGGACATCACCGACTTGGCTCAAGACCAATGGAAAAGTGAATGGGAAAGGATCTCTCAAGGGTCAGCCAGGGGATATCTATCACTGGACCTGGGCCAATTACTTTGTCAAGTAAGGGATCCCTGGGGCCATGGGGTCTGGGCCAATCTCCCTTTGGACACCTTGGTGTATATTCTACCCCTTGACCGGCTCCACTTCTAGATTTGCTTTTCAGCTCATCTTTTGACATGCTGTGCCTTTCAGATTGTCAGTTTTACCTACTCCCCAAGGTCTTGGTCCACTTTCTTGGCTTTGATCACTTATGGTCTTTCTCTATTGCCAGGTTTCTGGATGCTTATGCTAAGTACAAGATAAAATTCTGGGCAGTGACAGTGGAGAATGAACCTTCTGCAGGGCTCATTACTGGGTATCCCTTCCAATGCCTGGGCTTCACTGCTGAACACCAGAGAGACTTTATTGCCCGTGACCTAGGGCCAGCCCTTGCCAACAGTTCTCATGATGTCCAGCTACTCATGCTAGATGATCAGCGTTTGCTATTGCCCCGCTGGGCGCAAGTGGTAAGGCCTAAAACTTTTCAGGGTGTCCCAGTGGACCCAAGTCTTCCATCCAAAATGACTGGCTAAAATTTTAGAATGTCTTCCCTGTGCCTGGGTCATCTTACTGCCTTTTGTGCTTGAGCCACTACCCCTTACTTATTCCTTGCACTTTTTGCTGTTGTTTTTTGGAGACAGGATCTCACTATATATCTCTGGTTGGCTATATAGACTAGCCTGGCCTTGAACTCATAGAGATCTACTTGCCTCCAAGTGCTGGAATTAAAGAAACATACCATACCTAGCCACTCACTCCTTTTTGTATATGAAGGTAAAGGTGTGAACCTTAAATGACAGTTCATCAAGAGCTGCTGAATTTGGTGTGTTTACTTTGTTTTGGTTTTTGAGTCTGAATCTCTGATTAGGCTAGCTTGCTAGCCACTGAGCCCCAGGGTCCACCTGTCCCCATCTGCCCTGTGCTAGGATATAGTGCTGGAGATCAAATTCAGGTCCTCAGCTGCATGGCAAGCACTTTATCAGCTCCAATTCTTGACTCCTAGACACCCTAGGCTGGATCTGATTGCCCAGGGCACTACCCTTTCTGGACTTCAAGGGCCCTATGAATTCTTATTGTTGTCACTTTAACCCCTCCAGTTCTTTCATCCCACCACCCATTTCTCAGGATGGTCGGTTCCTGTCCCACACCCCTCTGTTCAGGGCTGTGGTCAGTGGCTCCCTTTCTCTAATGCTCCCTCCTTCTCTCTGGGCAGGTACTATCAGACCCAGAGGCAGCTAAGTATGTTAATGGCATTGCTGTACACTGGTACTTGGATTTTCTGGCTCCAGCCAAAGCCACTTTAGGGGAAACACACCGCCTGTTCCCCAACACAATGCTCTTTGCTTCAGAGGCCTGTGTGGGCTCCAAGTTCTGGGAACAGAGTGTTCGGCTGGGCTCCTGGGATCGAGGGATGCAGTACAGTCACAGCATCATTACGGTGAGCCACGTGTTGCCCTGTCCCAAAGCAGACCATCCAAGATCCCCTCTCTAGTCTTAGGCAACCAAAACTATCCTTTTCAGATAGTTTGCTAGCTTGCTCTTTGGGGCAACTGAAGGATGCCACATTTATCTTTTCCTCCACATACATGTATACCCCCCATCACTTTTTCTTCGTGTTTGGGGCCCGGGCAGCTGTATTTGCCTCAAATTTCTCAGCTTGCTAATATGCCTCCATCTTCACAATTCCCATCTCCTTAGACAGACAGACAGAACACTCCTTCAAAGGAGCAAACCACTCCTAGCCCCCATATGTGATCCTTAGCCATCTTCTCTAGGTATACCCATCTTTACCTTTTTACCCTTGCCTCTACTATAGAATCTCCTTTACCACGTAGCTGGATGGACTGACTGGAACCTTGCCCTGAATCCTGAAGGAGGGCCCAACTGGGTCCGGAACTTTGTTGATAGCCCCATTATTGTAGACATCCCCAAAGATACATTTTACAAACAGCCTATGTTCTACCATCTTGGCCACTTCAGGTGAGTAGGGGCTGTGGGGGAGTGGGCATCCCCATTCCATCCCATGCCTATCATCTGTATCAGGCTTACATCATCCTGTACTGTGAAGAAGGTGTTCAGGGTAGGAACCCTGGGAGGGGCACACTCCTATTGCACCATGTAGGCAGGAAGTGACTAGGTGGCATCAGAGCCTAGATAATCCCAGGATGACTGAGTCGTGATGCAGGAGGACAGGACCAAGGCCCAGCAGCACGGTTGTTGAGGCTTAAGAGTATTAGTGTTGCCCAGGAAAGCCAAGGCCCTCATGATGCCTGTCTTCACATTCAGCAAGTTCATTCCTGAAGGATCCCAGAGAGTGGGATTGGTAGCCAGTAAGAAGAATGACTTGGAAACAGTGGCACTGATACGCCCTGATGGCTCTGCAGTTGTGGTCGTGTTAAACCGGTAAGCTGGGTACAAGGGCAGGTCTGGGCCTGAGCTATATGGGGTGCTTGGCCTCAGCAGGTTGAGTCTCAGCTTTTCTCTCTCCAGCTCCTCTAAGGATGTCCCTCTAACCATCAGTGACCCTGACCTGGGCTTCTTGGAGACCATCTCACCTGGCTACTCCATTCACACTTACCTGTGGCGTCGACAGTGACAGAACAGATACCCAAGCAGGCACCTGGGTTTAGCATGGACATTAAAAGGAAAGAGTTAGTTCCTGTGCTGTTTGTGACTAAAGAAGGCACAGCAGGGCCTGGGTGACCTTACAGTGACACAGATGGAGGGACAATGGTTTGGGTGTCTCATTTTTCTTTTTAGTATATGGTGGGGAAGGGAAGCCCTAGCATCTCCTCAATTCTCCATGCTTGTAAAGTGTGTGCAATGCACAAGCTGCCTGTAGAAACCAGGCCTAGGTCAGGGTGAGTTCACTAAATATAAAGAAAAAGATGGGGATGACTATGGAAGTTGGACCTATGCAGAGAAGCAATGTCACTCAGTTTAAGGGCTGAAGCAGCTTTAGAACCAAAGAGACAGTGGGTAAGCCTAGACCTATGCATTCTCATTGCAGCAGCTAGGAAAATGGCAGCCCCATAAAGGAGAAAATATTTGATCCCAGTTAGTGTAAACAGCTTTATTCTGGGGATAGCACCCCATTTTTGGCTGCTCCAACAATGGGGAGACAAAGAGGCATGTGGAATGCATGACAGTAGAAAAACAAGTCCTGAGAACATGAACACATCATTCTTCTTCATCCTCCTCAGCCATGCCCAAGGACCGGGTGCCTGAGGCCCGAGTGGGAGTTGCCCGCTGGATAGAGACAATGCCACTGAGCAGGGCATAGCCCACCATGGCTGCCAGCCCTGCCAGCACAGACAGAATCTGGTTCCTGCGCCGGTATGGCTCCTCCTCAGTCTCAGGGCATGCTGGTGTCTGGCATGGAGGTGGTACCTCGGCTAGGGAGCAAGGAAGGAAGGTGGGCAAGGGAGCTAGTCCTTGGATCCCAGCCCATTCTCTCCATCCACTCCTTACCTCCATCCCGGGGAAAGTAGAGGCTAAGGATGTGGGTACAGTAGACACAGAGGTTGTGCAGCCCCCGAAGGTGGGCCTGCAGCTTTCCACTGGGCAGCTTTGCCTGCAGCAGCAGGACCAAATGGCTAAAGACAAAGGCGTCCAGAGATGCAGGGCTAGAGAGACAGAAGGATGAGGTGGAAGTAGACAACTGCACAGAAGAATCAACATGGAGCAAGAGGAAAAGTCTGCTTTGGTGGGTAGGCTCTGGGCAGCAAAGAGTCACCAAGGGAAGGGCAGGACACCCAGCCCTGGATTTGGTAAGAGGAGTTTTCCCAGGTGGCGCCAGCCTGGCCCTGAATGGAGCTCTAGCCTAGGGCTGCATAAAGGACACATTGAGTGGCCCACAGCCGATCTGCGCCTGGCTGCTCTCCCATCCCACCCTCCTGTACCACCAAGGAGGTTCTAGCCCCACACACAGGATCCTGTCACCAGAGCCAGTATCTGTCCTAAGAACCTCTTGTTCACACTGCAGCCCAGGCTCTGAACCTGTATCTTCTTCAAACATCCACTTATTCCCCCTTGGAGTCAGACTCACGCATCTCCAAAGAAGAATTTCTGAGAGCCCAGACGTTGGGAGAGAAGGGTTAGGCACTCCCGAGCCTCTTGATATAACTGTAGAGAGAGACAAGGCATGTGGCTGTGGGAGCTGTGACACATCCCACTGTGGATACTCATTTCTAGCCATCATCTTTGAGCTTCATCTCCTACGTCCCAAAGCTACCTCTTTCTCTAGTTCTTCCTCGCTGTCTGGTTTGTGCTCGCCACACAGCAGTTGCAGACGCTCCATGTACCGGCGCTGCATGCGGCCAGGCAGGAAGAAGTTGAGGGGAAAGGGCATAGCCTCTGCATACCACTTTCGGGTCACTTCCACATAGTTCTTGGCATCTATCCAAAAAGTATGTATCTGGATTGGGCAGACAGAAAAGAAGAGGTCTGAGCCAGGTACCTGCCTATCACAGGATGGGGTTCTAAGTTTCATGCTGCTCTGAGCATGTGTTTGTGTGTCTGACTCCTTTTTTGCAGGCTGTGAATGCTAGGTCTGAATGTACTCACTAGCACAGGCAGCAGTTTCTCCTCCAGCAGAGACATGAAGGCTAGGGTATCTGCTCCTTGCCGAGCTGACAGATCATAATCGGCATTATACTTCTGTGGAAGAAATGTTCATGAGGTAAATATTGAAGGATTGCAGGGGGACTTTCTCAGTAGAAAAGGCATAACAACGCCACACTAGCCTCTGAGCATACTAGAGGTAGAATAGGGAGCCTTTCCTGCTGAGGTCTCCTTGCCTCAGCCCGGCCAGTAGCCTGTTGCTATTGGCAGAAAGCCTGGGCTTTGGAGCCCACTGTCTGTCAAGGTCCTGTGCCCGCTGGGGGAAGGAAAGAAGGCCTGGCCACAAAGTGGGAGCAGCTCCCAGAGTTTCCACGGAAAGCTGGCAGTGTGCCCACTGACAGCAACATTCTAACAGTAACTTCCTGATCCAGACACCACAGAGCTAGCAAAGCAAAGCTCAACTGCAGGCTGGAGCTCAGCCCATGACTCAGAAATTAGGGGGCACCATCCTTAGCCCCTTGAACCCAGGATATTTACGGCCAGCCACTCCCATCTCCAGCTTGTCTCTCATGGCCGAGCTCTTGGCTTTCTCTTCTGCTTCATTCCAAAGTCTATGTGCCATTACTGCACATATAGCCCATCAGTATTTCCATTTCTTGGTGTGGCCTACCTTTCCAGGCTTCATTCCATCCCTTAGTATCGCCCTGCAAATACTAAGAAAGCTTTGTCCCCACATAACCTCTTGAACATGATTCTTAAATTTCCCTGAACCTCAGTTTCTCCTTTATGGAAGGAGACCGTAATCTTTTTCCCTTGATGTGGCTAGGTTTGGAAATAATTTAGGACAAAACCCTCTGGAAACTGAAAAGGCTGTGTTTATATACAAGGTATCAAGGCAGTAACCCCAGGTCCTGCCAGGAACTTTGGCTTATCTGGCTCTGTTTTTCTGGGTCTCTACACTTCCATTACTTTCCCAGCTCCCTGGAAAGTAGAAATGAAAAAGAGGATCATATTTAGGACTGTATGTTCCCTCTTGGAACAACACTGTGAATGCCAGATCTCTTCAAGTACGCTTTACAGGTAAAGCGTTTTAGTTGGTGAAATGGCTTAGCAGGTCAATGTACTTGCTATCAACCCTGATGACATGAGTTCCATCCCAAGAGCCCCATGGTGGAAGGAGACAACTTACTTCAACAAGTTGTCCTCTGATCTCCCCAAGCAGGCCACAGCATGTATGCATATACACACCCCTCCCCCAACACAAGAGAAATACATGTTTAAAAAACAAAAACCAGAGTTTATTGCGTTGAGAAGTTAAATCACCTGTCCAATATAGAAGATATATATTCTGTCAATGATAGAAGAACAGAGCTAAGGCCTCCAATCTCTTGTAATTCTCTTTTAAACTTCCCAACCTAAGCCTCTACCTCCTGAATGCTGGAATTAAAGGTGTGCTCCAGCACTGCCCCATGACTTTTTTTGAGAGAAGCTCTTATGTATTCCAGGCTGGCCTCAAACACACTATGTAGTCAAAGGTGATTTTAAATTTCTGATGATCCTGCCTCTCCCAAGTGCTGGGATTATATGCATGCACTATCATGCCCATTCTTTTGAAGTTCCTTTCTAGCACCGCCCCCCCAAAGCCAACTGCTGTTTTCCACTCTTTATTTTTTACATTATCAACATATAGATTTCTCTCCCTCCTTGCCCAGCATTCAGAAATCTGATTTCCCCATCTGTCTCAACCCCTTAAGTCTGGCCAACTGCTAGTCACTTTAATCCTCCCCATATTATTCTTTGGTGCTCTGGTTTACCCTGTTTTGCTTGGCATGTGTCTGGTGTCAATAAATGTTACATTGGATAGACTGGATTTCCTTCATTGTCAGCCCCCACTCAAGCCACCTACCTCTTTACGAAGATGGGTGATGATCTTGTGTGGTACTGAGATGATCTCTCCATCACTAGTTCGAAGGGCAGGCAGAGTCCCTGATATTAAGAAAGATCCTAGCTTGCCTATGCACGCTTATTTGCATTACAGTCCCGTCTCCTGCTCCTCCCCTTGTATACGCCCTTCCCTACAGGGACACTGTATACCTGTCGGGCTCTGCCAAGGATTGCTGATCTTGTGTACCCTCAGTGGAGCACCTGTAAATCTGGTATAGGTCTGCAGGGAAGCAAGCAGAAGGTAGAGAGGCCAGCGTATGACTTCACAAAGTAGCCAAGAAAAGAAATATTTATTCAGTAAATTCAGTGCCATGGTCTATTCTTAGCAATTTTATACCAAAAAGAGAGGTAGAAAGAGGGTGTCATTCCCATTTTCAAATGGGCAAACCTGACTCAGAGAGATTGTGGACATGTTTATATGTTCACATCCATATCCATGATTACACATCAGAAAATCTTTAGACTTCCCTTCTGCCATCTACATTGTAAACCCTATTCTCAAAAGCTTTTCCTCAATAACTTCCCTGTTCTTGAAAGTACTGACTCACTTTTCACAGTCTCTGTGCTCTGTTCCTACTTTTACATCATACACCTGGGCATTTTATTATCCGCTTACATGTTTGCCTTACTTTAAACAATTTCAACGCGGGGGTTAAAATCTTACTGCAATGCAATGTCTAGCTTCTGGAAAAAAATGCATACTAAATGCTTCTTATTCTTGAAGAGGTTGAATGAAGCTAAGCAAGTCTGTCTAGTTCCAAAGCTTTTCCTACTGTCTGGGTGCGGGGCTGTCTGATCTACGAAAACTAGACTCCATAAATTCTTAGCGAAAAAGAGAGTGAAGGGGGCTGAGAGGGCACAAATGCCAAGACTATATTACTGAAATCGTTCAGAAGGGGTTACATCAAGGTCACACAGCCAATAAGTGGATAAGCAAGGTCTAAAACCCATCTTCTGAAACCCTGACCAAACCTACTTCCATTGCTACGTAACTCTATCCTAGGAAATCATAATGTGAGGCACACTGGGCACATCGGCCGTTGATTGCCTCAGTTTCTCTCAATATGCTGGCGTTTAGGCTCCCAGCAAAGTTCGAGCACCCTCCCCGGCCCTCCAAGGCATCGCAAAGGACGCCTGCATCATCCCTCACCAGCACTGCCAGACTATCCAGGTCCACCGACGGCAGTCCCCAACCCCCTGACCAGCAGAATAGCTCCATGGGCGCCGCCATCTTGCACACGCTTTGACCCGGAAGCACCTTCTCATAAGCGTCCGCCTTGCCCGGCTGGGACCCGCCCCTAATCACTGACTCTCTGGCCACTGGGGGTTGGGGATCTGGGGAGGCCTTTGGGGAGGAGCGGTTTTTCGCAGCCGGAGAGGTGGCGGGACTGCAGGAGGTGGAGCCTCGGCTTTCTGAGACGCGCTGTCGAGGGCTCCTCTTGAGACTGCCCCCACAAGGGGGCAGGGATGCGGGCCAGAGGCGCCTCTGCCGAGCGTAGCCACGAACGGCCGAAGACGCGGAGGGCCTGGGAGAGGGGCATCTAGTGCGGCTTGCTGGGCGCTGGGGGCACTTGCCAAACTGCACGTGGGCTCGACAACTCCGGGCCCCCTCAGGTCTCTGTGCCGAGCGGGGGCTGCGGGGGGGTCCCCCGAGCCGCATGTTTTCCAAAGCGCGTTATGTTTGGAGCGGTCCTCGCGCTGCCTGTCGCCATGGAAACAAAACAGGGGCGGTGGCGGCGCCGGAGCTGAGGCCCGGCTGGGGCCTGCGTGGGGGAAGGGGAGGTGGGGCCCTCGGGCTCTTGCCTTCGTCAGGGGAACTCCTGGTTTGTCCCTAGTCCCCTCGGGTTCATCCCGGACAAGGCCTTCCCGCGGTACCCAGTGTTCACCAGTCCCATCCTCTCCCCTGCCTCTAATTTTCTGCTCCAGTGCTTTTCCCCTTTTTTGATTTCTTCATTTCGACCTGACTGACCAGTTGCCGTAGGACGCTTCCAGACTTGTGTTTTTCCCAAGAATGAGGGGAAATGAAGGAATGGACACATTTCAGGGACTCAACACCGTAATAAAACCATTTGCTATGCCACAGCAATAAGCCTAATGTCGTGGGCATCCTCTAGGAATTGTAGCAAGCTGGTTTTTGGGCAAGTCCTTTGCTACCCTTTTCTGCCAACCGTGAAATAATGCCTAAAACCTAGCGCTGCCTAAGGCACGGATTTCTGTCTTTTTCAACCGCGGCTTCCAGAGAACAGTAGCATTTGGTAGCGCTGTCAGTAGAAGGCCCCCAAGAACCAGATGCCAGGGCAGAGGGAGGCACCCTAAGAGAGAGGACCATTATGGAGGAGCAGGAGGCAAGGAAAGCTGTAGGACTCTTTCCCAGTGGCCCTGGTTCTGGAGCTGGTGATGCCTCCAAGGTGATTGGCAGTTCTTTGTTTCAACCCCCCCCCCCCTTATCCGCCTGCTGCCCCCCCCCCAGCTCTCTTCTCAGTTCCTCCGCCCCTCCCGCTCCTGCTCTCCGCCTAGTCTTTTTCCCTCCCAGTCGCCTGCCTGCCAGGGGTAGTGAACCGGCTAAGCGGCATGGAGAAGCCGGAACTTTGGGGGGCTCTGGCTCTTCTCCTCCTTTGCTCTTACACATGTGCCAGTCAGGACCTTCAGGGTAAGCCTGCATCCATCCTCCTTGACACCTCTTTGTCTCCTTTCTTTGCCCCCAGACAAGTAACAGACCACTTGTGGGTTTGAGGAGAGGGAAGAGTCCTGAAATTGGGGTGGAGAGAAAAGTTACACTCCAGTGAAGACTTGGTGATAATGTGGGAGGAGTGGGCACCAGAGTGGTAGGTGAGTGCGAAGTGGCCCAGTGTCAGGCATGGGGACCATGACGGACCAGGAGCTGGATGCCAAGACCGCATGACTTAGTTTGTGTCAGTGCATCAACAGGACAGTCTGGGAAAGCAGCCTGATTGATGGTGGTTGCACGGTGTGAGACCCTGGGCTGGTACCCCTTTTACTCTGGCTCTTGGCTACTAAAAGATGGGATGGGGGTGGGGATTGGGCGGCCTGAGCTCTTCCGGAGGTCTGGTGGTGGGATGGGCCCATGGGTGGTGAGAGGTAACTGGAGCAGATGACACAAGCAAAGATTCTTTACTGGCTGGCGGGAAACCACAGATTGGCCAGGACACAGGAGGCAGAAGAGGCGTTGGGTCCTACATTCCCAGTTTGGAGAGGCTAAACAGTGGTGGGAGGCTCGGAGCCCTTGGTGGGCAGCTGTTCTTATCTAGCTGTGTGTGATGAGCCCCTAGGATGGGAGGAATGGCTCTTTGGTTTGAAGGGAGATAAACCCAGCAGTAGAGAAGCTACCTCTAGTTTCTGAGCTGTAGGCACCAGGTGCCACTACAGTCTTCAGTCAGCAGTGTCTCCTTTGCGCCACCTGGTGGGATATCTAAGTGGGCTCTAAGCCGATAGGTTCCCAAGGCCAACGCAGAAGCCACAGAAGGCGCTGGGAGGGAACAATTACCTCTGTTCCCCATTAACGAAAAGGGCTGAGGTTGTTTTTATAGATGGGGTCTTGTGGCCTATCCTGTGTAGCCGAGGCTGGCCACTTGCTTGAGGCAATTCTCTTGGCCTGAGATTACGGGCATATACCACCATTCCCAGCAAGTCTGAGTTTTGGAGGCGATTTATGCTATCCAGAGGTGGGTGGAGGATAATTAAGGATGCCTCACCTCCGAGAGTTCAGGAGGGAGGGCAGGCTTCAACACCAACCCCTTCCTCTGACTTTGATAATCCCTACCTGGCCAGTAATTGACCTGCTGACTGTGGGCGAGTCCAGACAGATGTTAGCTGTGGCAGAGAAGATCCGGACAGCTTTACTTACTGCTGGGGACATCTACCTCTTGTCCACTTTCCGCCTCCCTCCAAAGCAAGGTGGTGTCCTTTTTGGCCTCTACTCCCGCCAAGACAACACACGATGGCTGGAGGCCTCTGTTGTGGGCAAGATCAACAAAGGTGACTTGGTGGGCTTCTCCCCTCCTGCATCAATGACTCCTTGAGCAGCCCCGCTCCCAGGCCCCTCTTTGTTCTCCTTGACCTCTACTAGGGACACCTGGTATGGAGGTACTCAAACAGTTGGGTAAGGCCTGGTATTTATAGGGATAGATGGTAGGTTGTATGTTGGGATGCTTAGAGGGAGAATGAGGCATCTCTGTGTCTCAGCAATGATAGAGCCACTCAGATCTCTGGTAAAGTTCAGTGTGTAGACCTAGCTGTTACGTTGGGAGAGGATAGTTATCTAAGGCATTGAGAACTAATAAGGTCTTCATCTTAGGATAATTTGAAAAACATTTATTTATTCATTTTCGAGACAGCCCTGGCTGTTCTGGAACTCCCTTGGTAGACCAGACTGGCCTTGAACTCAGAGATCGCCTGCCTCTGCTTCCCAAGCATTGGGATTAAAGTTGTGTGCCACCCACCTGGCTGAAAAATCAAGGTGCTGAGAGATACATATACAAATTGGGAATTATCTTAAGAGATGTAGCACTGCCATGCAGTGGTGGAGCATGCCTTTAATCCCAGCACTCAGGAGGCAGAGACAGGCAGATCTCTGTGAAGCTAGCCTGGTCGGTCTACAGAGTGAGTTCCAGGATGGCCAAGGCTACAAAAAAAAACCTTGTCTCAAAACAAACGAACAAAAAAACAAAAACAAAGAGAGGAGCCAGGCATGGTGGCACATGCTTTTAATCCTAGCACTCAGGAGGCAGAGGCAGGTGGATTGCTGTGAATTCGAGGCCAGCCCTCGTCTTCAAAGAGTGTCCAGGACAGCCAGGGCTACACACAGAGAAACCCTGTTTCGAAGAAAACGAAAACAAAAAATAAAAAATAAAAAACAAAACAAAAAACGAGAGTAACTGACAGCCAGGGGGTGGGGAAAGTGGTATCTAGAAGAGATGATCCAGGTTAGTTGGAACGTGGGATGGCGGCTAGTGCCCATACACTGACCTCCAATCCTGGGCAGTGCTGGTGCGGTACCAGCGGGAAGATGGCAAAGTCCACGCAGTGAACCTACAGCAAGCAGGCCTTGCTGATGGGCGTACACACACAGCTCTCCTGAGGCTCCGAGGACCGTCGCGACCCAGCCCTGGCCTGCAGCTGTATGTGGACTGTAAACTGGGTGACCAACATGCTGGCCTTCCAGCACTGGCGCCCATTCCTCCAGCGGAGGTCAGTGGCTTGGAGATCAGAACTGGACAGAAGGCTTATCTGAGGCTACAGGTGAGAGGAAGTATCCTCTGGTTTGGGAGAAATGGTTTGTAGCACCTAGAGGAGCTAACTGATACTCCTACTCCACTTGCTGGCTCCTAGGGTTTTGTGGAATCGATGAAAATTATTCTGGGTGGCTCCATGGCCCGGGTAGGAGCCCTGAGTGAATGTCCATTCCAAGGAGATGACTCCATTCACAGTGCAGGTAATAGATCCCATCCTTTTGACTTCCCTCCCACTCAATGCCCATTCCCTTAGCTTGCCCATTCCTGAGGCTTTTAAAATTCATGGGTCTTTCATCCCTGATTTCATGACCTCATGTGCAGGAGGTATGTACCAGAAAAAAAAATCACTTTGTGGGACTGTAACTCTGAGGGGATGAAGAAGTAAGGTAATGGCTGAGTTGCTGGTCTCAAGTTTTTTAGTTCCTCTTGGCAGCTGTCACTTCCAGCCAAGACCTCTCACTCTGGCTTCTGACAAGGATGCTCAGAGGCTCTTACCTAAGCAAACACCCACTTCTCCCAGAGACTTCAAAGGGCTCTTGAAGTGGCATCTTGAGAAAGGGTTTGAAATGGAATGTACTAGGGTCCCAGCCCTGCTTCGGATGGCCTCTCAGTTGGAGTCCTCTGACTATGCCTGGGAACCAAGATTTTTTTTTTTTTTTTTTTTTTTTTTTTACTTTCTCTGAGGCAATGCCCAGAGGGCCTTAGCCCAATGGAATGGGATGCTTCTGAGTGTGGGGTTGTGGAAAGAGAGCTTGCCTACCAAGCATGAGATGGTGTAGTGTATCACCTCTGCCCTGCTTCTCTGCAACACTTCATCTTTATTGAGGTGCCAGTCATGTCCCCATTCCAGACCCGTTTTCTTCCCCCCTCCTCAGAAGCCCACCCCCCTGACTGCTATCACTTCTTCCTCTAGTGACCAGTGCACTGCAATCCATTTTAGGTGAGTTGACTGTGAAGAGGTGGTTGAGGTGGGGGTACTCCTCTGTCATGGGTGGGGTACCTCTGTCATGGGGGTACTCCTCTGATATGGGCTGGAGAGATGGCTAAGTGGTTAAGAGCACTGTCTGCTCTTCCAGAGGTCCTGAGTTCAACTCCCAGCAACCACATGGTGGCTGACAACCACCTATAATGGGATCTGATGCTCTCTTCTGTCATGCAGGCATACATGCAAACAAAGTGCTCATATGTATAAATAAATAAATCTTTGGGGGATGAGAGATGGCTCAGTGGTTAAGAGCGCTGTCTGTTCTTCCACTCCACCTGGGTTCAACTCCCAGCACCCACATGGCAGCTCACAACTGTCCATAAGCAGTCCAGGTGGTCTGACACCCTAACACCAATGCACATAAAATAAAATAAAATTATTTTTTAAAAAAGTGTGATATGAACTTTGGGGCAAGAGCTGATTTACAGTCCACAGAGGGCTTAGAGTAGCTTCCTGGTTCTAAGTCTCTCCATACGCTGGACCTAAACAGGGGAGCAGACCAAGGCACTGGTCACCCAGCTCACCCTCTTCAACCAGATCCTAGTGGAGCTTCGGGATGACATCCGAGACCAGGTTTGAGTGGGCCAGCCAAGGAAGGGATTCTGGGGAGGGGGCAGGTGGCGGCATATTCGGAGAACTGGCTCCTCCCCATTCATCAGGTGAAGGAAATGTCCCTCATCCGGAACACCATCATGGAGTGTCAGGTGTGCGGTGAGTGGGAGAGTAGAGGAGGGCTCCAGGCAGCATTGTTATGCTTCCCACTGTGTGGCTTCAGCTTCTTCCCAGCAGTCTGAATCGGGACCCTAGAGGGTGGCTATGATTGTGTCCACCTCCCAGGTTTCCACGAGCAGCGTTCCCACTGCAGCCCCAGCCCCTGCTTCAGAGGTGTGGACTGCATGGAAGTGTATGAGTATCCAGGCTACCGCTGTGGGCCCTGCCCTCCTGGCCTGCAGGGCAACGGTACCCACTGTGAAGACATCAATGAGGTGAGGAATGGCAGAGCCCTCCAGGGTACAGAAAGTTGGGTGAAAATTGTTCAGAAGTGGAAGGTCTGAGGTCAGCAAAGACAGGAGGGAGCAAAGAAGGCATAAGATAGACTAGATTACACAGTGAAGGGGATGGCAATGAGGTAGGGAGGTTTGAGATGGCCAGCCAGGGGAAACAGAGCACCATGAGGTTGGGCTGGGAGAGCTGCAGAAGGGATACCAGGAGCAAGGCTTCTAAGATCACACACAGCTGCCTAGCTTTCCCCAGGGAAATGCCTGACTTCTGCCTTCTCCTTTGGTCCCCAGTGTGCTCATGCTGACCCCTGTTTCCCGGGCTCCAGCTGCATCAACACCATGCCTGGCTTCCATTGTGAGGCCTGTCCTCAAGGGTACAAGGGCACTGGAGTCTCTGGTGTGGGCATCGACTATGCTCGGGCCAGCAAACAGGTCAGTTGGTGTAGTCTGTATTGATTTGTGACAAATGAGATAAGGCTACCCCAGCTCTGGCTTTGCATCTAAACATGCCAGTGCTCACCTGTCGCTACTGAGCTCTGTGACTGTGGCCCCCAACTCTGCCCTTTTAGGTCTGCAGTGACATTGATGAGTGTAATGATGGTAACAACGGAGGCTGTGACCCAAATTCCGTCTGCACCAACACGATGGTGAGCTGAGTGTGCCGTCCTGCCTGTGACTGGGACAGGGCTGTGCAACTCCCTCTGCCAATTTCCTACTTCTTCCTGCTCCCTGTGGGCACTTTTAAGTGTTTCCATGAACCTGGCTGAGATTGCCAGGTTCTTCTTTTTCCTAGCTGGGACTTTTAGAAAGTTATTTAATCTTTTTGAACCTCAACTTCCTCATTTAAAAAATTAGGAAGGATGGTGGTGGAGTACACCTTTCATCCCAGCACTCTGGAGGCAGAGGCAGGAGGGTCTTTGTGAGTTCTTCAAGGCCAGCCAGCTTTACAGATTGAGGTCCAGAACAGCCAAAGCTACAAAGAGAAACCCTGTCTCAAAACAAAACAAAAAAAGGTTCTAAGGCCCTAAAGGAGGTAGAAATATCTCTGTGGTTCTAAAATGCCTGTCTTATATCCCACAGGTAGAATAAGGTTAGTCCAGGGTTCCTGGTGAGTTCACCCTTTCTTCTTAACTCCACCTCCCTACTCTTTAGGGGTCTTTCAAATGTGGTCCCTGTCGTCTGGGTTTCCTGGGAAACCAGAGCCAGGGCTGCCTTCCAGCCAGGACCTGCCACAGCCCTGCCCACAGCCCCTGCCATGTCCATGCTCACTGTCTCTTTGAACGCAATGGTGCCGTGTCTTGCCAGGTAAACTAGACCTAAGACAGTGAAGAAAAAGGGGGGATCTGGAGAAATGTGTAAAGCTAGTGAATATATTTAGGAAATGACCTGAGTGCCTTCATAGGAAAGAAGTAAGCCTGTGTGTGGAAACTTACTAATGGGGGCACAGAGCTTAGAACAGGGAGAGCTGTGGGATACAGGGATGCACGGCCACACTGCTAACCCAACTGTATGTTTTGTCCTAGTGTAATGTGGGCTGGGCAGGGAATGGGAATGTGTGTGGGCCTGACACAGATATAGATGGCTATCCGGACCAGGCGCTTCCCTGCATGGATAACAACAAGCACTGCAAGCAGGTACCGAACCCCAGACTAGAGCGGAAACAAGGGTGGGGTGAAGGCTGGCTCACACCCAAAGTCACTGATCCTCTGCCTCCCTCCTACTCAGGACAATTGCCTTTTGACACCCAACTCTGGGCAAGAAGATGCTGATAACGATGGTGTAGGGGACCAATGTGATGATGATGCTGATGGGGATGGTATCAAGAATGTTGAGGTATGGCCAGGCATGGAGGCTCATGGCTTTAATCCCAAGTACTCAGGAGGCAGAGGCAGAGGCAGGCAGGTCTCTTAGTTTGAGGCCAGCCCAGTCTACCAGTTTACAAAGTGAGTCCAGTACAGCCAGGACTCTGTTACATAGAGAAACCCTGTCTTGAAAAGACAAAAAAAAAAAAAAAAAAAAAAAAAGTTGTGTATAGATGAGAGATGGCTCAGTGGTTAAGCATTTGTTGCTCTTAAAGAATGGCCAGTACCACATGGTAGCTTATAAAAATCTATAACTCCAGCTCTACTTCTGGCCTCTGTGAACACTGCATTCATGTGATGCACGGACATATATTCAGGGAAAACACCCATAAACAGAAAATAAAAATGAATCTTAAAAAAACAAAACCAAAAAAAACTTTGAAATAGACTTGCAGTGGTGACATGTGCCTATAATCCCAGCACTTAGGAGATAGAGGCAGGAGCAGCACTGCAAGGTGGAGGTCAGCCTAGGCTACAAAATGAAATCTTGTCTCTGAAAACCAAACAAGGCCAGTGTGACAGCTCAGCAGGTAAAGGCACTTGCCACCAAGTCTGGTGACCTGAGTTTAATCCCTGGAACTTATATGGTGGGATGAGAGAGTCTATTGTGGCAAGTCATCTTTTGGCCTCCGGATAGGTACAGTGGCACTTGTGTGCTCACAAACATATACTACATAAATAAGTGCATGTACGAAAAAAAAAGTTGGGTGGTAGTGGCAACAGCAACATACGCCTTTAATCCCAGCGCTCTAGGGGACAGAGGCAGGCAAATCTTTGTGAGTTCAAGGCCAGTCTGGTCTACAGAGTGAGTCCAGGACAGCCAAGGCTACACAGAGAAGCCCTGTCTTGAAATACAAACAAACAAAAAAACAGGCCAGGCACAGTGGCACATACCTCTAATCCTAGTACACAAGAGGCTGAGGCAGGTGGACCCCTGTGAGTTTAAGACCATCCTGGTCTATTAGGCCAGCAAGGGATACATAGTGAGGGCTTGTCTCAAAACAAACAACAGAACAACAAAACACCTCTAAGGTCAAAATGTCCTGCTTCTCTCAGTGCCAGTGCTCTCTCCATGTTGTGGTCTTTCCTTTGAGTCCTGCAATCCTGCCTCCTCCTGGCCCTTGGCAATTCTCTAGGAATACCCCTCGGACATGTACTGTGGAGCTCTGTACCTGGTTGGGTGGGTGGGGTAGCAGTAAGCAATGAGCCAAGATATTTTTGATAAGGACATGGACAAAGTAAGCATGTGGACTTTTTTTTTTTTAACTTTTATTTATACAGTATTCTGCCTGCATGTGTGCCTACCCACCAGAACAAGGCACCAGATCTCATGATAGATGGTTGTGAGCCAACATGTGGTTGCTGGGAATTGAACTCAAGACCTTTGGAAGAGCAGCCAGTGTTCTTAACCTCTGAGCCATCTCTCCAGCCGCATGTGGACTTCTGACCCTTCTCCTCCCACTCCTTTGCCTAGGACAATTGCCGACTGTTCCCCAACAAGGACCAGCAGAATTCAGACACAGATTCATTTGGTGATGCCTGTGACAACTGTCCCAATGTTCCCAATAATGACCAGAAGGACACAGATGGCAATGGAGAAGGAGATGCCTGTGACAACGATGTGGATGGGGATGGTGCAGGCCTGGGGCTGTGGGGGTGGCTGGGAGATCTGTAGAGGTGAGGCAAGGAGGTTGGGAGTCAATGAACTGGAGAAGCAGGCCTAAGAATACCAAAGAGGTTAAACAAGATGTAGGCAAATCACACAAGGTATAAGCAGGTTCCTGACAAAGCTTAGGCCTGTAACCAGTGTAGAAGAGTGTGCCATGCAGTCAGTAACAGCCTTGTCTCTCATGTCTACTAGGCATTCCCAATGGGCTGGACAATTGCCCTAAAGTACCCAACCCACTGCAGACAGACCGGGATGAAGACGGAGTGGGAGACGCCTGTGACAGCTGCCCTGAAATGAGCAACCCTACCCAGGTACAGGGGAGTGGGAGGGGTGGGGGAAGGGGAGGATCTGGTGGGGGAGGTGCAGTCCTTTACTCTCTATGGAGTTATCAGGAGATGGTGACATCAGACCCCTCTCTCTCAGACAGATGCAGACAGCGACTTGGTGGGGGATGTCTGTGATACCAATGAAGACAGGTAGGGTCTGGGCCAAGAGATTCAAGGTCTCCCAGGGAATTCTCCCAGGAAATATTTTTCCTTTCTTCTTCTACAATTCTTAGTTGCCTCCATGTAGACTTAACTCAGCACCCTTGAGCAGGAAATCATTCGCACAGTCTACCCTCCATTCCTACTGCTGGATTTTCATCTCATCTGATGGCAGGCCCCTGAAAGCCTACAGAAGGAAAAGATGGAACCCACCTACTCAGCTGGTATTTTGTTCCCTTCTTCTGAGCAGCGATGGAGATGGGCATCAGGACACCAAGGACAACTGTCCTCAGCTGCCAAATAGCTCTCAGCTGGACTCAGACAATGATGGACTTGGAGATGAGTGTGATGGGGATGATGACAATGATGGTGTCCCAGATTATGTGCCTCCTGGGCCTGACAACTGTCGCCTGGTACCCAATCCTAATCAGAAAGACTCAGATGGTAAGGATGGGGGGAGGGGGGCCCCAGAGATGGTTAAACTGATAAGGGCTATGCACAGGAGGTGGCAGGTCTACTGAAGGGAGTGAGGGGTCAGGAATGGAAAACCCCAGTGGTACCAGTTGCCAGGGCCTGAGTACCTAGCTTCACTCTCTCCAGGCAACGGTGTTGGTGATGTGTGTGAGGATGACTTTGACAATGACGCAGTGGTTGACCCTCTGGATGTGTGTCCGGAAAGTGCAGAAGTCACCCTTACAGACTTCCGGGCCTATCAGACCGTAGTTCTGGATCCTGAGGGTGATGCTCAGATTGATCCAAACTGGGTTGTACTCAACCAGGTATGCAGACCATGGGCTGGATGGGTGCTGTCACACCTGCCGGGACCCAAGTGACATCATGTACCTGGATCAGGGCTCTTTTTATTTTTTTTTTCCTTATCAATCCCAGGGCATGGAAATTGTTCAGACTATGAACAGTGACCCAGGTCTTGCAGTTGGTATGTAAGGGGCACCCAGCTCAATGATTTCCACAGGCTCCTATAGAGGGTGGATGGGAAGAAATGGGCAGGGGCTTATCAGAAGACTCAGGTTCCATGGGACAGGCATGGATGCCCCCATCCCCACCCTACTGTAAGGCCACCAAGAAGCCCCTAACATTTAGCCCATTCCCACCCCAGGATACACGGCCTTCAATGGCGTGGACTTTGAAGGCACTTTTCACGTGAACACAGTCACTGATGATGACTACGCAGGCTTCCTCTTCAGTTACCAGGACAGTGGCCGCTTCTATGTGGTCATGTGGAAACAGACAGAGCAGACCTACTGGCAGGCCACGCCTTTCCGAGCAGTAGCCCAACCAGGGCTGCAGCTCAAGGTATCCCAGCTGCCCACTCTCCCCAACCCAGCAACTTTCCTAAAGTTCCTGCCCAAATTTCAGGGGCCCCACTACCTAGGAGCTTTCTTACCTAGACATCCAGTCTGGAGATTGCCTAAGCAGCATTCCAGAGAATTCTTCTGATCCCTTGACTTCCTTTCTCACAGGTTCTTACCATCTTCTGTCTCCCTACACCCTGCTCTTGCGGTTAACACAATGTCCTTGTCAATGACTCCTAGGCTGTGACATCACTATCGGGCCCAGGCGAGCACCTCCGGAATGCTCTGTGGCATACTGGCCACACTCCTGATCAGGTACGACTGCTGTGGACTGACCCACGAAATGTGGGTTGGCGTGACAAGACGTCCTATAGATGGCAGCTGCTGCACCGGCCCCAGGTTGGCTACATTCGGTAAGGAAAGGGTTTGAGCCCCAGGGAGGGGGCAGGGGTAAGACTTAACCCCCTATGCCCTCTTGCTGGCAGGAAAGTGGTGACTGACCTTCCCTCTGCTCAGGTTCTTGGTGTCTTGGGTAGAGCTTGCAGCTAGCTCCTTCCATTTCCCTTCTCAGCACAGAGGAGGTGGTACCAGGCACAGCTTTCCTTCACACCTCTAAATCCAAGGTGTTGAGCTCAAGGCCCTTCAGGCCTCTGGGAGCCTCTAGGCCCTGGCAGCCTGTGGAAGAGCTCTTCACTTCCTACCTCTTCAGTGTCAGATCTTGTTCCAGCAGCATCTGACTTTGGATAGGAACCATGATTTACAGAAGAGAAAACCAAGGCCCATAGCTTATAGGCCTTTCAGTTTGACTTTTCCCTCCAAATGTCCCCAGTTGGTGAGAATGACTGCAGAAAGGAAGGGAAAGGGTCTGCTTAGAAGTGAAACTTCCTGTGACCAAAGGCCTAGAATCCAGAGGCCTGAGTTGTTTCCCCTTTAAGGTACCTAGAGCAGTGGGGCGCCAGGGCAGAGGATAAAGGGGTGGTGGTAGACAAGAGCCTGGGAAGCGGGTGACTTCACCCCCAGCCCTTTGTGCTCATTGTCATAGCAACCCAATCCTTGCTAGGAATGTGCTGGTGCTTTGAGATGCAAAAGGAGCTGGACAAAGAGCTAGGGGCCCAAGGCCTGAGAAAAAGCACCCCTCCCTCCCCTTTCCAGTCTTCCCTCAGGACTAGTGAGCACAAGGGGAGGGGAGTTGCACAAGACCCCAGGACTTGGTGGCACAGTGCCCACTGGCACCCTAGCACCAATGATATTTCTATCCTGGACAGAGTGAAGCTCTATGAGGGTCCTCAGCTAGTGGCGGATTCTGGGGTGATTATTGACACGTCCATGCGAGGGGGGCGACTCGGTGTATTCTGCTTCTCCCAAGAAAACATCATTTGGTCCAATCTCCAATATCGATGCAACGGTGAGGCTCTAAGCCGAGATCAACTTGACCTGTGCCCTAGGAAAACCACATCCTCTGACCCTGACTTATTTCCCTCTTTAGACACAGTGCCTGAGGACTTTGAGCCATTCCGGAGGCAACTGCTCCAGGGAAGGGTGTGAGGAGGCGGCCACGGATTCAGAATCCTGATTGGAGACCCTTTGACCTTGGGCTCCATTCTGGAGACCCTGGGGTCTAACCCACAGCCCCTCAGTCAAACCGACGGTTCTCTGGCACCCACCAAGCAGCTCAGCCCCAGAGGGGTAGTGACCCATTGTGCAGGGGTTGGGGGACTTTCAAGGGTTATTACTTAGGTTCTAACCCCAGGAAAGACAACAGCCCATTGCCATAAAGTTTCAGTTATTTTCTAAGTCAATGCAATTACTTATTTTAGGCCCTTTCCAGGACAGAAAGGAACCCGAGGGATAAGAAAGGCTGGTAGGTGCAGGTTAGAGAGCTAGGGAAAGTTTGCCTGAGTTGGGATCTGGGTGGGAAAAGTACCAAATGAAGGATGAGGTTGGAGGATGGCTTGTGTCCTCCCAGCCCCACTTACTCACCGTGGCAGCAGCGATACTTCAGTCTAAGCTGGGCAGAGATCGAAAGCCCGCTCTGGGTGAAGGGGCACCGGGGGGGCCGAGGGGGCCGGAGGCCGGGACGAGTGCAATATTGGCGGGGGAAAGAACAACACTGCACCGCGTCCCATCCCTCCCGCCCACCCGGGGCCCCGGAAAACCGCTCCCTACCACCTGGGTCAGTGGAGCCCGGGGACTGGGGGCATTCTGGGGAACTGGGATCACCTTAGAGGTACTCCAGAGCCTGGTAGCTCGGAAGAGTGGACGAGTGAGGAGAGAAGGGGAGCCTCGAGTGCCGGGGAAGGCCTGTTTCCGATGCCGAAGCACTGCGCGCGCTTGCTCTTTAAATACTCAGACTGAGAGGCGCGGAGCCATTGCCATGGTGACGGGTGTCCCAGCAACCGAATTGAATGGCTGTTGCCTGGCAATCCTGGGAGTTGGGGTTTGGGACCGCCCACTTTGAAATTCTTGTGGGCGAGCTGACGTAGGGCGTCCCCACTCTGCCCAGAGCTGGCCTGACAAAGCCGCTCAGAGGCGCTACACGCGGCGGGAGCGAGGGTCCCATGCCTCCGTTTGTGCACCTCTGAAATGTTTCTAAGGTTTCAGCTTCCGTCTTGTATTTGTTGGGACTCGGAACTATTTACCTACTACAGCTGTAACTGCTCCTGCTGGCTTACACCGCAGCCTGTGCCCGCGGGATCCATGCTGTTGTCCTCAGTGAACCCAAAACTATTTTTGCCCTTCAGAATACCTCTCACACACACACGCGTTCCTGCCCACTCCAAATAGCGTTCCTCTTCCAAACATAGCTCTGTGCTCCCAAGTTCCATGATCGCCCCACGTACTTACTCTCTATTTCCTAAATACCTAGTTACCTGAACATACTCTGTCCCATTGCCCTGTTCACATCCCGATGTCCTCATCACACAACCTGATAACCCCTTCCACACACCTTGGGGCTCTACCCACTTGACATCATTCCCCCCAAACACCATCCGGAGAGGTTGGAGTAGCCCAAGTACTGATCATTGCTTCTCCCCAGCCCTGTGCATTACTATTTGTCCAAATCATTGATTATTTTCACCAAGGCATAACCAACTAAGATATCTTTCCCAACGTTGGCTGTGCGGCCAAATCTCCCCATAGAGGGTCTCTCTCAGTCTGTCACTGTTGATGTTGTCGGCCGCGCCACTGTCATGGTGACCACTAGAGGGCAGGCGTTCCCGGGCAGGAGGACCGGCTAGCCTGCCACTCAAGGTGGAGGGTTGGGTAGGAAGGACCTTAGGCTTCAGTGGAGTCCAAGTTTCGTTCTTTTTAAGTGGAAATTTCCCCCACTGCCTTTCTCGGGAGAAAGCCAAAGAGAGACCCAGGCTACTGGAAAGTCTGGCAGGGGTGGAGACTGTGGTTTTCAGAGTACTGGGAGCGGTTAGAAGGGTAGGGCTATTCCGGGAAGTGGTGGGGGGAGGGAGAGGAAAACTAGCGACCTGTCCACTGTTATCCAGCCTCTTTATGTCCTCTCAACCCATGGAAAGTGGTTTTCAAGGACCCGCGGAGAGTAAGAAAAAGGCTCGGGCACTCAGGGATGGGTTTCCCTGGTCTTGTTGTTAAGGGCCTTCCTGTGTTCCCTTTCCTCACCTTCGGTGTTTCTCTGGGGCTAAAGCCAGAGCCAGGGGGCCCCAGGTTTCCTCCACATACACACTGGGGAAGTCAAGGAGTACTCAGTAAAAGGGGGAGGCCAATGGAGAATAAACAGGTTGTCATAAGGTTGAGTGATTGGAGCCCAAGCACCCTACACGGGATGGTTGGGGAGGAGGAGGAAGAAAGAATAGGGGAGGGGGTGGAGTTTAGTTACCTATCACCTGCTCTGACTGTGCCTAGGGCGGGAGAGGGACTAGTATAAGGCAGCAGGCACCAGAGCCGCTCCGCCCGCGCACACGCAGCGCCTGCCTTTAGTCTGTTTCTGCACCCTTCCTGCCTGTTCAGCACCACCATGACCCCAGCCATCCGGGCTCCTTTCTTCCTGCTGCTACTTCTAGCATTCCTAAAAGGTGAGAGGCACAAAGGTGGGGAAGGGCTGCGCTGTTCAGGTGGGGTTTGCCTGCTGGTAGAGTCATAAATGGCAGACAGGGATGGCCCAGTGTATGTCAGAGGGAAAAGAGGGCTAAGGCTCCCGGAGGCTCAGAAAATCTGGCCCCCATAGTAGGCAAATACTCTAATGTTTGTGTGGGGGAGCTGAGTGAACTGGCTGTGTCGGGAGTGGAAGATCCAGGCCACCAGCAGTGGTTCACATCTATAATCCCCTGCACTCAGGATGCTGAAGCTCACAGAGTTCAAGGACAGTCTGGGCTACGGTATGAGTCCTTGTCTCAAAAAGAAGCAGAGGTGATACCTTTAGGGACGGAGAGAGTAGAGAGGGAGGCTGTTAGCAAAGAGGAAGGCAAATCCAATCCGGGGCTACCTTATTCCTTTTCCTCCTGTGGTTACATTGGTTTCAGAGTTCATCTTTTTCTTCTTGCTCTGATTTTATTCACCAAACCAATAGTTTTTAAAACCTCTGGCTTTAGCCAAAGCAAAATAATAATAATAATAATAACAACACACTTATTACCCAAAGCAACCCAGCGTCCAACTCTTTTTTAAGCTGTGAGCATAAAAACAGTTTACTCCTCACCTTCAACTCTGTACAGGTTTTCTTGCCCTTTCACATCAGAAAAATGGCGTCGCCTCATCTCAGGACACCAACAGTTCCTTAACAATGACTACCACTCCAGGCCACAGTGGTGCCTTGACCCCAGCAACTAGTCCTCCAGTGAACTCGACCAGCACTCCAGGCCACAGTGGTGCCTTGGCCCCAGCAACTAGTCCTCCAGTGAACTCGACCAGCACTCCAGGCCACAGTGGTGCCTTGACCCCAGCAACTAGTCCTCCAGTGAACTCGACCAGCACTCCAGGCCACAGTGGTGCCTTGGCCCCAGCAACTAGTCCTCCAGTGAACTCGACCAGCACTCCAGGCCACAGTGGTGCCTTGACCCCAGCAACTAGTCCTCCAGTGAACTCGACCAGCACTCCAGGCCACAGTGGTGCCTTGACCCCAGCAACTAGTCCTCCAGTGAACTCGACCAGTACTCCAGTCCACAGTGCTACCTCCCCAGCTTCCAGCCCTCCGGTGGACTCAACCACCACTTCCATCCACAATGGTACCTACATCCAAACCACCAACGCTATATCAGGCTTAGCTAGCACTCCAATCCACAATGGTTCCTTGGTCCCAACTACCAGATCTGCATTGGGCTCAGCTACTAGTCCAGTCCACAGTGGTGCCTCAACTATAATGAATAGCTCTGACTCCAACTTGGCCACCACTCTAGTTTACCGTAGTACCTCTATCTCTACTATCAAGGCTACATCAGGCTCAGCCATCATCCCAGGCCACAATGGCTCCTTGGTGCCAACCACCAGCTCTGTATTGGGCTTAGCCACCAGTCCAAACCATAATATCTCTGCAATGGCTCCTACAACTCCAGTCATCAATGGCACTCAATCTTCAGTTCTAAGTCAGCACCCTGTTACTCCTGCTACCCTTGCCACTTCAGGCAACAGCACCATTGTCAGTAGCACTTACTTTTCCCTACTTTCTACTATTGCACTCTCCCCTACCTTCTCCAGTACTAGTTCGCCTCAGCTGTCTGTTGGGGTCACTTTCTTCTTCTTGACTTTTCACATCTGGAATCACCAGTTTAACTCTTCCCTGGAGGACCACAGCTCCAGCTACTATCAAGAACTGAAGAGGAACATTTCTGGATTGGTGGGTATTAGCCTGGTCTTCTGAAGTAGCTCTTCAGAACTGCTTGAATCTTTTGCATCAAACTTGTGTCTTCTCCTCTTATCTCAGTTTCTACAGATTTTTAACCAAGATTTTCTGGGGATCTCTACTATCAAGTTCAGGTACAGTTGACTTGTGGGAAGGATGGACAGTCTCATGGCTTTGTGATGTCGGGGGAGAAAGGCAGAACCATAAGCAGAGACCTGTGGCTGAGCCGTCTATTTCCTGTGAGCAGGTCAGGCTCGGTGGTGGTAGAATCGACTGTGATTTTCCGGGAGGGTGCTGTCAGTGCCTCTGAGGTGAAGTCACAGCTCGTACAGCATGAGAAGGAGGCAGAAGACTATAATCTGGCTATTTCAAAAGTCAATGGTGAGGCACCACTGTACAGTGCAGGGCCCCAGCACCTGTTGACTTTGGGTGCTAAGAGTGGGTTCCCTGACCACTGTTTTTCCTTTTAGTGAATGAGATGCAGTTCCCTTCCTCTGCCCAGTCTTGGCCTGGAGTACCAGGTTGGGGCATTGCCCTGCTGGTGCTGGTCTGTATTTTGGTTGCTTTGGCCATCATCTATCTCATTGCCCTGGTAAGTATCAGGCCGTCAGCAGTGTGCCCCTGGTAAATGGAATCCCACGGGCCATATAATCTCCTGTCTCCCTAGGCAGTGTGCCAGTGCCGCCGAAAGAGCTATGGGCAATTGGACATCTTTCCAACCCAGGACACCTACCATCCTATGAGTGAATATCCCACCTACCACACCCATGGACGCTATGTGCCGCCTGGCAGTACCAAACGTAGCCCCTATGAGGAGGTAAACTGTGTCCTACATGTTGGAGCAGGAGCCTTGGTTGGGTGGAGGTTTCTGAAAAGGTATCTGGGAAACTCGAGCTTCAGAAAGGTGGGTAGCAGATGGCCTAGCAAGGTTGGGAATGGAGGTAGAGTTGTGGGGTCAGATCTTGGGAGACTGTCAGTCTTCTCCAAAAAGTTTTGCCCTGTACTGCTGAATTCTGAGTTGTACCAGACTGTGCTCATTAGGATGCCGAGAGGTGAAGCAAAATACTGTGCCTGCAGGAGTGAACATTCATGTTACCCTCTCCTCCTAGTGGTTAGAGAGTAGATACAGAAACTGGGGACCAGAGGGTGGGGGGCTCAGATGTCTTTGAAAAGAAGTTTCTTCTAGTGAAATGAGTCTACTAAGGTAGTTCTTGGGAGTTTTAGGAAAGTGAAGATCCCACCCTCTTCCCTCACTCTACCTTTCCCTACAGGATCTAGTAAATCATTACTGTGGCTACCTGAGACCCAAAGACCAGTGGGTGGGAAAAGAAGACAAGAGCTTCCTTTTGTCCCATTTTCTTCTTCCTATGGAATCTCTACACATACACACACACACACACACACACACACACACACACAGCCCTTTGGACCAGAGGATCAAAAAAATAAAAGGAGAGAGAGACAGGAGGGGCCTTATAGCCAAGGGGAGGGGGAAGAAGTGCATGCCTGCTGTGTTTACAGTCACCTGGCTGATCCAGGGCCCCAGCCAGGTGCACACTCTGAATTAACCCCTTAGAACCTGCCAGGCCCCTAGCCTGGGGTGCCATCAGGGTTCTACCTGCTAGATTTTTTTAACCCTGAATTTATTTTCCCTCCACTCAGGTTGCTGCAGGTAACGGCAGTAACAGTTTGTCTTACACCAACCCGACAGTGGCAACCACTTCTGCCAACTTGTAGGAGCAAGTCACCCTACCTGCTCAGGAGGCAGCTGCTCCCTCAGTTGTCACGGCCAGACCCCTGCACTTTGATGTGGGCTGGTGAGCCTGAATTCTTTGTAGGCTGCTCAAGGCCTTCCTCAGAGGCTCTGTCAAGTACCTGGACCATGTTAGCCTGGTGAAGCCCAGCCCTGCCCTGGGGAACACTGGGACAGTGGGGTAGTGGTGGCTTTCAGAAGGATTGGTCTAGAAAGCCTGGAGATGGGGATGGGAACTCAAACATACCTGAATAAAAGGTGGCCTCCTGCTAGTTATGCCAGCGGTGGTTCTTCATATACAACTCATGGATCAGAGCAGCCAGAGAGTGTCTGTGAGGGGCCTGGAAAGGGTCTAGGATTGAAGACTCCCAAAGGCAAGGAGGCACTCGGAGGGGTGGGTGCATTTGAAAAACAAAACAGGGATGCAGGGAAGAGGTGGCCTGAGGGAGAACCCAGAAATTGCCTCTTCTATGCCTGGAGGCCCTGAAGGAAGGAGGAAACAAAACCTAGGCTGGCTCTAGTGGGCCTGCCCCTGACCTGGCTTCAGCCCATGCCTATGACTCTCTCTTCTGAGGCCAGCTCATGTCCCTCTCGGCTGGCACAGTGCCTTTAAGGCAGCTTTATTCTTAGCTGTCCAGGTGTGAAGCAAATCCTTGGACCACAGATAACAGTGGCAGAGTCAACACAGTTATGATAAGCCAGGGCTGGTTCAGATCCGGGTGCTGCTGGCACCAGGCCCTGGCCCTCAGCCACCCCACCCTCCACTGCCTCTGAGGGTGGGTTCTCTGGCACCCCGGGAATGGGGAAGTGGTTCTAGTTCCCTGACCCCTTTGGGTCCAGACAACATGCCACACCCTCAGCTACATCCCGGCAGGGTCCAGTGCCGCGGTCCAAATGCCTAAGGTGGAGCTCTATGCTGGCAATCAGTGCTGCGCCCTCTGGTGGTGAGTCAGCTGGAGCCTTGGCCTTAGGCGTGGCAGGAGACTGTCAGCACTTAAGTTAGGGACCTCCTTTCCTTAGGTCCCTTTCCCATGCCACAGGATGGAAATTACCAGGAATGGTCACACTCTGGGAAAACAGAAATGTGCCTGGTGTCACAGTTTATTGTTTATAAACCATAAAAATTACAGCTCAGCACAGGCCTACCAATGCCCACTGCAAGGAGGCAGTAGCTGGCATCAGAGGCCTAGCTTGGCTCAACCCAATGGGGACAACAGCCTCAGCTGGGTTCCCAAGGGAGACTTGGCACATTGGCATGGGTGCAGGATAGGTAAAGCATGCAAGAAGAGGGACAGAGGGACATGCGGCTGAAGGGTTAGGGATCCAAATAAAGCAGTGAGAGGCTCTCCTTCCTCTCACTGAGGAGGCTCGAAGCCTGGCTGCCAAGGCTGTAGTTCAGCATCAATGGGGCAGGGGACTTGGCAAGGCTAAGGGTAGTGTTGTCAACCATACCCAGTGTTCCAGGCATCCTGCCTCCCAATAAGCCTGGGGGGGGGGGGCAGTACAGGGATGGCATAGGGGCTTTCTCTGCCTTGGTTAAGATGTCACGAGCAGGGCCTGGAGCAGAGACTGAGTGGGCCTGGGGGCCTAGGCCAACAGGTAACACAGAATGAAGAACATCCAGAGGGTAGCAGAGGAGCATCCCTTAGTGAAGGAAGCCCTGGGAAGACACAGCTGGCAAGGGACAGGGCAGGGCCACATGGTCAGAAAAAGTTTCAGGGAGAAGTGCTGGGTAAACAGCCCGAGGTCTGGAGGCTTAGGGAGCAGAATGTAGATCTGGGGGAGAGGCCTGAAAGGCTCAGTCCAGCTTGGCAAAGCCTCCAATGGTGACTTTCCTCTCAGGCTTGGTGCCCACCGGCTCCTGCAGCTGTACGGCACCACCCCCGATGAAGCAGAAGGCAGGGCATACAGGCCCTGAGCAGTCCAGGGGGCACTCCAGGAGCCCACGGAAGGACACAGCATCCAGAAAGGAAACCCGGCCCCGCTCATAGTCCAAGCAGATGCCCAGGCGGGGTGGCAGGGGCACTGTGCAGCTGGCTGCTGGGCCATCCCTCCCTGTGAGCCCTGCATTTGAACTTGCTCCGGAACCCAGCAGGATCTTGCCCATGCCGATGGTCAGGAAAGCAAAGGGTGGCAAGGCCTCCACCGTAGCATCCTCAGCACCACTGTCATGCCCACTGTCCGGGTCATATCTGTAGGAGTGGGAATTCAGAAGGAAGAAGTTGAGAGAAAAATGGGGGAGAGATCAAAGAGCTGCAGTATTCGAAGGATTAAATTTTGGGGGACAAGAGGTTACATGTATTAGGTGAACACATGTTGAGGATGCAAGGGCTAGAGTGTAAGACTTGAGGCTTTAGTTAGTGTAGGAAAGCAATAAGGAAAGCAAAGTGCCTAAGAAAGGTGTTACAAGGAAAGAAGACAGGATGCTGCTACAGCACACTAAAGAAATGTGGCCCTTGTCAGTATAAAAGGTGCTGAGGATAGTGGTGCTAGGGAAATCAGGTTAGGGATACAGTTTTGACAGTGGAGGATGTCGGAAGGATGGGAGCACAGCAATTAAGATGCAGTGAGGGGTGTGGGGCAGGAGCAGAGCACAGATTTTGAAAGATGGTGTTAGAAAAGGGATGAAGATGAATTGGCATCAGGATGTTAGAGGGATACATGAATGAGGACAACAAAATTCAAAAGGGAATTTGTGTTGGGGAGAAGGCATTTTGAAGAAATGGGATGCTGAAGGGTAGAGGACTCAGGAGAAATAATTCAGGAGGGAAATGTGGGAAAAGATGTTAATGAGACATTGGAGGCAAGGGAGGGCTGTGGAGGTGTGTTTGAGGGAAGAACTTGGAGATCTTGAGAATGAGGTAGGTTTCAGAGAGAAAACTTTTCATAGAAACAAGGTGCTTGGGAAAGGAGGTAGGAGCTTAGATAGGTGGTGTATTGGTCCTGAATGACAGACGAAAGAGGGCCTTCTTTCAACCATTTCTCCAGCCACACACACTGAAAACCAGTCCTCAAAGCTCCTTCTGCCGAGGGACCACTTCCACCCACAAGCATCCCAGCCTGGCTTCCATGCTACTTGCTCTTGCCCCTTCCCAGCCCCAACTAAGCAGGTCTGCGTTCCCTTCACCACCCTTGCCAACCCCAGCTCCTTCCCCAGGGCTTTGCTCCCCACCCCTTGCAGAAGGGCCTGACCTGGGGCTGATCACATCCGGGGCACCCTGGAAGCTTTCCTGAAGCTTGCTCTCCAGCCCGACGCCCACCTTGACCAGGTAGGAGGCAGGGTCTACGGCACAGGCCCAGTAGCTGCGGCCCTGAGTCACAGCCACATCACCCAGGACCACGTCCACACTCAGGTGGCAGCCTGTGAGCAGCCGCTCAGCAGCCAGCAGCAAGGGAAGCCCCGGAATACTCCGCACCGCTCGCTGGTCCTTGCTGATGGCTAGCCGTTCTCGGCTTGCACCCCAGCGGCCATCAAGGAAGAAGTGCAGGACTACAGGCAGGAGGTTAAGACAGAAGGAAGGGTTTCAGGGACATACACTGGCACTGGGGATTGTGGGGCTTCAGCACAAACACTGGGAATTTTGGGCACAAGGAACAAGTTGTCAAGGGGTTCAGTCACTAGCAACTGGCAGGGGCCCAGGGAACTAAGGCATGGCAAACTGAAATAGAGACATAAGGAAGAAAGGAGCATCCCAGATGGACATGGTATGCCAGGAGTAGCTGCAGTGATGACTGGTGGGCAGAGAAAACAGTGTCCCATCTCTAACTGACTCAAAGTTTCTGCAACCCATTCTCCATGGTTTGCCCTGTGGACCTTTTCCACTACTGTCCTATTCTATCTGGTCGCATTCCTAACACCACTGACCTGGACCTTCCATCCCACACTCTGGTGCTCATACCTGGCCCCTAAATCCAACCCTGTCTTTTTTGCCCTTTACTCAAGCACTGAATACACTTGGCAAGCCACTTCTCTAACACCGGCTGAGCCCTTACTATGAGTCAGAAGCTAAGCCCTTACATGTCCCACCTTATAATGGTTTAATTATCAAACTATACTGTTAAATATTATTATGACCTCTGTAGAAGGGGGGCTCTGAAATCAAGAAAGAGAAGAATGTCAAGGGGCAAACCCAGGCAGTCTACCACTAGAGGAAGTGACTGTAATACACACATTAGATTGCACATTGTATTAAATTGCCTTTCCGGTGTCTGTTGGGAATGAGCTGTGCACCTGGCCATCCTGTACCCTCTGTGTGAACATCTACATCCCCACATGAGGCCGCCTGTGTGTGCACTCACCAGGGGCTGGAGGCGTGTGCAGGTGCACATCTTCACTGTACTCTCCATAGCCAGCTTTGTTGCAGCCACGGACACGCAGCACATACACAGAGCCTGTGTCAGGGTTCTCAAGAAGGGCACTCGTGCCCCTCACCTCCTCCCGTCGCTGCCATCGTGTAGGGCCTGGCTGGGCAGGGACATCTGTGCGCCGGAACTCAACAGTGTAATGCCAGGCAGGTGGTGAGTGAGGGGGGAGCCGCCAACACAGGAAGATTTGATCATAGGCGAAGGTGCGCTGGGTGTCAATGACAGGAGCCTCAGGCACTGTTGGAAGAGACAACAGGGGTCATCAGGGCCTGGCCACCAGCCTGGCAGGGAGAGTGGGACAGGCAGGAGAGGGAAGCAGCGGGAGCCGGGGGGTGAGTGTAGGTGAGGGAGCTGGGGAAAGGAAGCTTCTAAGCCCTGGGTGGGCAGGACAGGGCCCAAAGGAGAAAGGAGCGGGTGAGGGCTGGGCAGGGGACAGGAGCCCAGACTCTGTTCCTAGCTTGCCACTACCCTACTTTGGCCTGAAGTGAGCCACTTTCCCTCTCTAGGCCTAGTTTTCTCTTTAGTCAAATGACAACATCAGACCAAATGAGCTCTGAGAACTCTTACAGCTTAGATTGTTTGAATTAAGAGGAGCCCCAGAAGGAGGCAGGTAAAAGGCCACTGGAACCCAGGCAAGAGAGCCCTGAGCAGGAAGGGATGCATAAGGGAGCCATAAGGGTTGGGAAAGAGATACCAGGGAAGCAAGACAGAAAATAGGCAGCAGAAAAGAGCAAGCTTGCTAGTAGGACAGTGCATGTAGGTCAAGAGGAAGAGAATGAAAGTCCAAAGGGCAAGGGTCAAGATAAAAAAAAAAAAAAGGTCAGAAGGACCAGGACTATGCAATAGCCTAAAGAAGGCAGAGGAGAGACAGGGCATTTGTGGAGTGGGAGGACCAAGAATTCAGGGTGCATAAGGAGAGAAGGAAGCAATATGTGGGTGGCCAAGCTGTGTGGGAGCACAGGGAGGGAGTAGGAGGAAGCCTGGCGGGTGGCAGGGCCCCCAGGGCAGGGCTGCTGACTTGCCTGGGCTGCTCCGGAGCAGAGTCCGCGGTGGCCACAGCCTACAAAGAGAGAGGGAGAAGCAGCGCTGAGCGCGGTAGGACGGTGTGGCAGGGGTGGCTGGGTGGGAGTGGCTGGCCAAGCCAGGCAGGTGGCCAGAAGGTCCCTGGTGGGCACTGCCCCCCGGGTCCGCTGCTGGGGGAAAAGGGAAGAAGGCTCTGGTTGGACATGGGCCTGGCTAGCTCCTTACCTCTCAGGAAGCTAAGCTCTGTCAGCAGCTTCATCTCACGCCCCACATCCAGCTGGCAATGGCGAAAGGAGGAGCTGGCAGCTGGCCGGAATGTCTGGAGGGCCTCAGTGGCTCGGGCAATCCTAGAATGGGGCAGGCAAGGGTCAGGCACTGTCAGGTGGGCAGCAACCCCTCCCTGGAATCTCGCCCTGCCTTTCCCTGGAGCCTCAGAAGAAGCTAGCATCAGTTTGACCACACAAAACTCCTGGGGGCTCCAGCTCTCCACTTGGGTATTCTAGCTATTGTCCTAGTCACTAGACACTCCCATGATGCCCACTTCCCTGGAGTCTGAACCTTGTGCCATGTCCCTCAGTACCTGTTATGCAGCTGTTTGGCTGCTTGCACAAAGCAAGGCTGGTCTGTCTCCTTAAGGACTTCCTGGGCATAACCCACCAGACCCGAGCCATCCAGTAGGCTCTGATGTTCGTGGATCTGGGCGCTGAGCCGGGATAACCGCTCTTGCTGGCACTCTTCGATGGCCTGAAGCAGGGAGGCCCGCTTCTCTTCCAGCACAGCCCCTAGTCCCCGCACCAGCTGCGACACCTCCTCCTTCGCCTGCTGACCACTCACCTGTCCAAGGAGCAACACCAGACAAGTGACTTACTGTCTTCTTGGAGGCAGTACTTGAACCAGCCCCTAGGATGCCACACCATACTGTCCTAGGGACTTTAGGTAAATTTAACTTCTCTATATCAATTGTGGCCACCTAACCACAGATTTGGTCCCATTTGTGCTGGATCTGGACCATTTGTGCTAACTTTCCTGAATACTCAAACCATAACTAGGTGAGAGAGAAGCCTCTTCTATTTCCTAGATTTTTAGCTTGATCTAGGAAACCAAATCAATACAGAAGAAAAGTACAGAAGTCCTATTAATTTTATGCCTACTTGGGGATCTTTTTAAAGTATTTTTATTATTTTAGGTGTATGGGTGTTTTGCCTGTATGTATGTGTGTGCACTAAGTGTGTGCCTGGTGCCCGTGGAGACCAGAAGAGAGCATCAGATACCCAGCAACCACAGATGGTTGTGAGCCACCATGTGAGTGCTGGGAATTGAATCTGGGGACTCTGGAAAAGCAGCCAGTGTTCCTAACCACAGAGCTATCTTTCCAGCCTTTACTTGGGGACTCTGTAAGAGGCAGGATTTCATGCAGCCTCGGCTGGCCTTGAACTTGCTGTGTACCCGTTTCAATTTCCCCAGTCCTGGGGTCACAGTGTAAGCCACCGTGGCCAGGTTAAAAATTTAATTAATTAATTAATTATTTTTAAAAGATTTATTTATAATTTATACAGTATTCTGCCTGCATGTGTGTCAGCAGGCCAGAAGAGGGCACCAGATCTTATCAGATAGATGGTTGTGAGCCACCATGTGGTTGCTGGGAATTGAACTCAGAACCTTTGGAAGAGCAGCCGGTGCTCTTAACCTTTGAGCCATCTCTCCAGCCCTAATTAATTAATTTTTAAAAGAATAATTCAGGTGCTGAAGAGATAGCTCAGTGATTAAGAGTGAGTAGGGTAAGGACTGAGTTCAGTTCCTAGCATCCATCTCAGATACTGAGCCACCTGTAACAACAGTTTCAGGGAACCCAATGCCCTCGGACCCCATGGGCACCCCATTCCTCCACCACATGGCATACTCTCTCTCTCTCTCTCTCTCACACACACACACACACTATATGATTAAATTTTTAAAAATTAAAATAATGCAGTTACATTTTTAACTTAAAAATTTTTAATTAAATTTTGCCAGTTTTGTGGTTTATTGTTGTGGTTACTTTGGACCTTGACCTTGTACTGATACAGCATGTTTTTATTTTAAAAATATTTTAGTTATTTTTCTGTGTGTGTGTGTGTGTGTGTGTGTGTGTGTGCGAGAAAGAGAGAGAATTTATGTATATCACATGTGTACAGAAGCCCTTGAAGGCCAGAAGAAGGCATTAGATGCCCTGGAGCTAGAGTTCTAGGTGGTCATGAGCTGCCCTGTTGGTACTAGGAACTGAACCTTGGTCCTCTGCAAGAGCAGTAAGTGCTCTTAACCACTGAACCTTCCAGCCTGTTTGCTCTTTGTGATGAAGATGCATATGCTCTACCACTGAGCTTCAGTGTCAACTCCAGATGAATATATTTGTGAAGAAATGATGAGATAAATGGATATATGGGCTAGAGTAGTAAATCCTAGCCATGTTGCTAAGAGACAAATGGGGAAAGGCTAAAAACTAGATAAGGGCTACTTTCCATAGTTGGTTAGATTGTTCTGAGGCCTCAGTGTGTGAAGGAGAGCCTTTTCCAAAAAGTCCTTATATATTTCATACAAGTCAGAAAATGCAGTAACTGGGCCTTTCCGAGTCTGTAATTCCTCAAGTGATTGCAACTTGAAATCACAGTTATACTAATTGGTTATATTTCGCCTTAGCTCTTTCATAGTCTTAAATTTTCTCTGTTTTTTAATTTAAAATTTTATATTGAGACATGGTTTCTCTATGTAGCTTTGGCTGTCCTAGACTCACTTTGTAGACCAGCCTGGCTTCAGACTCACAGAGCTCTGCCTGCCTCTGCCTCCCCAGGTGCTGGGAGGCATACCCCACCAAGCCCAGCTTAGTCTTAATCTCTTAATGTCTCATCCAAATAAGAAAGGCCACGGCTGCACTAACATTCATTTTTGGACCGCACTAGCTGTGGCACACTGGTGGCTGCACCATCGTTATTATCCAGTCCCATGCCAGTTAATTCAGACAACCTAGCAGAAGCTGTTTGTTCCCCACCCTAGCTTCAGGGTGTGTCCATGCTAGCTGAACCTAAGCACATTTGAGCTCAGTAGCCCTAGCTATAACCCTCCTACCCTCCCTGCACCCCAGCTCCACCATAACTCAGGATACTGGTATTTTTGCCAATGAAGTTTGATCAGAGCCTCTGCCCACACACATCCCCCTGTGGGCTTGGAACTGGCAGCAGGGCAGTGGGTCACACTCAGCCAAGCAGGATCCAAGGATCCTGTCTCGCTCACCTCAGTGTGCCTGATGGTCTCCTCCAGCTCACAGATCTGGGTCTGCACTGTGTCCTGGTTTCCCAAGATGTATGTCAGACTCTTTGTCAGCTTATCCTAGGGGCAAAGAAAGAGGAGGGCATCACCCTGGCTCTGCAGGAAGCAGGAAATCAGGAGGTGTGGGGAGGGTGCAAGTTAGTGCTGGAGCTGAGTACATGGCGGTCTCTACCTTGAGGGCTTGGTAGGCACTGAGCACGGGTGTGATCTTGTGCCCACTGTGGGTGCGGCGAACTCTGCAGAGCTGGCACACCAGCCGTTGACATGTCTTGCAGTAGTGGGTCACCTCTTCCTTGTGGTCTGGACACATCAGACCCTAGGGATACAGAGGATAATGAAACAGTCAGCACTCTGTGTCTAAGGGTGCTGACCTACCAGCACCTGGCTGCCCCCTCCAGCAGTCAGATGTGGGGGAATCGGAAAAAGCAGGTGGTGCTCCAAAGCACGGCCCAGACATCTGGCATGAAAGCACTGAGGACCAGTCCAAGCACTGTCCTCGCACTGATCCTTCCTTCATATTACGTATAGTAACAACAAAACAATGGTGATTAATGTAATCCTGTGGCTCATCTTTGTTCACCGTTGTACCCAATTCCTAGGATAGTGTCCCGCATATAAACAACTTTTTTTTCTTTTTGGGTGGGGGGGATGGAGTTTTCCTATATAGTCCAGGCTGGACACCAACTTCCAAGTCTCTTTATTCACCCTTGCAAGTTCTGGGAAGTCAGGCATGTGCCACCATGCTTGGCCAGATAACACTTTTTTAGGCAAACATCTCCTGTGATCCTCTCAACAGCCCTGCGGGTATAGATACATAGTAGATTCTCTCATCTCTATGCAGCAAAGGAGGAGAGAGACCCAGAGATGCTAAATCGTTTGTTCAGTGAATGTTAGAGATGGGGATTGCTCAGCATCCAGACATGATGGTGCATCTGTGTAATTACAGTACTCAGGAAACTGAGGCAAGGAAATTGCCATGAGTTCAAGGCCAGCCTGGGCTATGGCAAAGCTGTCTTTTTTTTTTTTTTTTTCTTTTTTTGTTAATGTTTTATTTGGAATTATGTGTATGTGTGAGTGTCTGTGTATGGAAAGGTGCATGTAAGTGCAGGTGCCTGAAAAGGCCAGAGGTGGTGTATCCCCTGGAGCTGGAACTACAGGGAGACAAATGGATTCTCTGGAAGAGCTCTTAATAACAGGGCCATCTCTTCAGCTCTAAGACCCTGTCACACACACATCTACATACACACTCAAAAATATACACACAGACAAAAATACAACCTACCACCCATCGGAAGCCCAAATGCCAGCCACCCCCAACCAGTGGTTCAGCCCCACCATGCCCTCCCACCTCAGACCCTGCAAGAACTGGCTCACCTTGGGACGGAATGAGAGGGTGGGCAGAGTGGGCTCGTGCTGGGCCTTCTGAGTGCCCCAGGGGTGGAAGAGCTTGAAGCATTCATTGCAGAAGGTAGCCCGGCACTCTGTGCAACCCTTGGTAGCCTCTAGTGGTGGGGGCTTGCACAACTGGCACAGGATGGCGCCTCCCACACTCACACTCTGCCGGTACCTCTCCACCACTCGCTCTAGGGTCAGATTTCGGAAAAGCCCGGAAAGGCCCCTCTCCCCCAGCTCCACATCGCCCTGGCAGGCTGGGCACGGGAATATGATTGTCTGGGAGTGCAAGGCACCCCGCTTCCGCCCAGGGTATGTCCCAAAGCCTGTGGATGGACCCAGGAAGTAGAGGTGAGAATTACAGCTGGCTGGGGGTGGATGACATCTGTTCAATTAAAAAGTGGAATTTTATTTCACCAGAGCTCAGCTCTCATTAGAATTCAGATAAGCGGTAAGTAGCTCCACCCCAGCATGGCACACAGATGCCCCTGACCCTTTCCATCTTTCTACATTCCCACCCCAAGCCACAGGCCCTAGCCCCAAGCCCCACCTGACTTAAGGAGCCGGTCCAAGCGGTCTGGCTTGGGTAGAGTTCTCCGAGAGAGGCGAGGGCTGCGGGTAGAAGGGGTCGAAGCAGGAGAAGTGGGCTCTGAACTGGGGTCCCCACCATGGCCTATGTACCCTTGCTGGCCCAAAACCTCTCGGGCACAGGCCTGGCACACGTTGTGGGTACAAGGCAGCACTAATGGCTGCTTGTACATCTCTTGGCACACTGGACACAGCAGTTCCTTCTCCATGTTCTTCATGCTTGTCTGTGGAGGAACGAGGAGGTTGTGTGAGAGCTAGGACACTTGGGAATATCTCAGCCGGTCCCTTGGCTGCCAGGAAGGGCAACACAAGCTACCTACTGTTTTAGCCCAGCACCTGCCTTGTTTGGTTCACACACCTTTCCAGTTCTCTATCTCCAAGGGAGTACTTAAGGTCCAACAAGAAGGTATGGTTGGAGCTCTGGCCACCCCCAGCATCGTGCCCCACCCCCATCACTCCTGATGCAGCAATGCTGGCAGGCAGTCCTGCCTCCTCACCTGTCTCCATCCCTTCATCTCTGGATTAGCAGACTGCTCCATGCATTTATTTCAAGGGCACCACCCATTCTACAGCTCGGCGCTGCACCCCCCTCCCTTTCTCTAGCAACCTTAGACGCTTGACTGCTCCCCGAGGCCAGGGTGCGCTAGCTTTCCTAACCAGCTGGGCACTGGCCTGTGGCCGCCCCACCACCCATCCTCCATTCTTCACTTGTATTTCTTCCAGTCTTCCCAAATCATCCTATTCCTCTCTGCCACCTATACTCTCCGGCCCATTCTGGTGGAGAAACTCAGCCTGCTTGCAGCCCTCGGCCCAATCTGGGGGCGAGGGAGGGGGAAGCGCCCCGCCTACTTGCCCCCTCCCCACCGGAAGTATCCCTTCCCCTTTTGGTGAGGGGTCTTCAGGCTATTCCCCACCCCCACACCTCACCTTGGTCCCTCTCTTCGCAGCCATCCCGGTCAGGGGCGCAGCTGACACAAAGGAGGGAGGGACAGGGAGGGAGGGGGAAGGAAATGGTGGGGGGGAGCAGGGTTGGCACCGCCTCTGGGAGAGACGGGCACGGGTTACCATGGCAACCACAGGCTGCACGGCAGCTCGCGAAGGGGGGGTGCGGGGAGAGCGGTAGGGTAGGGGGTCGGGAGGGGTCCAAATTGGGAACTGCACCCTGGAGCGGCTTTTTCATCACCTCCCACTCGACCTGTCCTCAGTTTCTTGGAAAACATCCAAGCTCACACATAGCCCTGGTACGCTGCTGGCCGCTACCCCAAGCCTACACCTCAGCAAACGGGAGTCTTTCCTGCACTCACCACTCGGCCGTCCCCCGGATCCCTGCACACTTGCATCGCCGCCTTCCTAGTCATTTCTGTCTTAACTAGTTCCACCTCCTGGACCCCCACCTGTTCAAGGATCTGGCTTGCCCCGACCCCTCTACATCCCCTCCCTTCCCCTTGACCCCACCTTAACTCACACTGATGCGGACTAGTGCATCCATGATGGAAGTGAAGGTCTGCATATCCTCACCCTCAGCCATGGCCCTACTGTGCCCGCCCGCCCCCGGGTGCTCGATCCTGGCTGCTCCTGCGAACCCGGGGCTTAACGCAGGAGCCGGGTGGGGTATAGGGAGGGGTGAGGAGGGTGAGATTTCACTGCGCATGCTCCAGGGACCTGCCTCGAACTGCGCCCGTCGAGGTAGGGGGTGGGAAATAGTTCTTCCCACGTGGGTTTCCAAAGGCGGTCTAGGGGGTGGATAACATGGAAGGGTATTTGAGGGAGGAACCATTCCTTCTATTAGAACCTTGCGTCGATCCCTAGTCACAAACTCACATAAATCAAGAGGCCGTTTTCAGAGGAAGATGAACTCCAGGTGGAGAGCGCTACATCTTGGGTGGGGCATAGATTCGGGAGATGTTGAGGCAATCAGAATGGGGCAGGGAGGTCTGGGGAACTTGTATTAGAGATGCCATAAATAGCAAAGAAGACATAGGTGACTCTAGGGCATGGGGTCATGACTGAAAGACCTGAGTGCAGCTTGTTCAGAGAGGATGCCCTGGGTACGAAGGTTGGAGACAGGCAGGGCGGCGGCCTAGAATACTCGTGAAAGCATTATTTCCTCCTTGCCGCAAGAGGGCGCTGTGCACAAGGCAGGCAGAGGAAGCAGTAAAGCAAGTCTACGTTGTGCGCGGACGCCTGCGTGTAGACAATCGCGCCGGGTTTGGCTCCCCTCTTTCTCCAGAGGCACGGGTTGGACCCACGGACCCGGCGTGATGGGTAACCCGGCCGGCGGAATGCCCGGGCAGTTCTGGCGGGGTGGGCGTCGCGGTGGCCCTCTTTTCTCGGTAGCCTTGTTAAAGCTGACGTGTCCTGATTTCTGAGAAACTAATAATTCCTCCCGACAGGCGGGAACTTGGATGTGCGGGATCGGGGCCTTGGGGGAGGCATGTGGAGTGTGGCTGCAATGCTGGGAGCGCTAGGAAGTGGTTGGCAGGCCGAGCTCTGGAGTGAACCTGCCTGAAGCTTAGCCTGACTCTGTCATCTCCAGTGGTTGGTACCGGAACCTCCTTGGCGCTGTCCTCCCTCCTGTCCCTGCTGCTGTTCGCTGGCATGCAGATATACAGCCGCCAGCTGGCCTCCACCGAGTGGCTGACAATTCAGGGGGGCCTGCTGGGCTCTGGCCTTTTCGTCTTCTCCCTGACTGTATCCTCCCCTCGCCAGGAAGTGGGGGATATGTTTGAACAGAAGTTGGGTTGGGGAGGGGGTAATGGGAGGCGAGGCCCTTGCATTTCTCCTACTTCCCAGAGGCGGGTTTGTGTCGCTTACCCTCCAGCCTTGGCTTGTTGCACTAGTTTTTCCTTAATTCCCTCAATCCAGGCCTTCAATAATCTGGAGAATCTGGTCTTTGGTAAAGGTTTCCAAGCAAAGATCTTCCCTGAGAGTAAGTGAAACTAAAGAGTTGATTGAACTCGTTTTTTAAACCTTCCGCAAGCATGGTGCTGAATTTCCTGGTACTTAGATGGCAAAGGAGAAAACTGTCTTGAGGACAGAAGATGCTTTTGGATTAAGCATTTTATCTGGCTCTTGACATCGGAGCTGGAAGAGAGGCACAAAAAGAAGAAAAAGGAAAATGTGGCTTCCTTCCAGGAAGGGTTCCAAGCAAACAGTCAAATCTGAACGGATGTTTGATAGGCATGTTTGAAAGCAAGACCATGTCCACTGAGGGATCATGATGTGAGTTTGAGCTAGCACTACTGACTTCTGCTTGAGGTGATTGTAAAATTTATAATCACTGGCATGTAACTGATAGCAGGCCCCCTGACGAATAGAGAAGGACTGTTAGAGCTCTCTCTTTGTTTCTCTTTTCCTCTTCTCTCCTCTCCTCTGAAGCCCAGACTGGCCTTGAACTTACTGTGTAGCCGAAGATGACTTTGAACCCTTGAACTGCTGATCCTCCTGTCCTGGGATTAGCACCACCTCATATAGTGTATGTGGCACTGAGTGTCGAACCCAGACTCCACCAGCGGAGCCGCATCTGCAGCCCTGATCAGTTTTTGTATGTAATAATCCTTGTAAATTGCTTCATATAGAGATCTGATGTTCTACTCATTTATAGAGAAGTAAGTTCATAAAGCAAAGTACGCATCAGGACCAAACCACCTGAGGAAAGTCATAAGCTCAGATGCTCACAGCAGCTGTCACCTTGTGAAAGACTCACCCAGGAACACCAAAGCCTGCCACATTTCCTCACCCTCCTCCAGGTTTTGCTGTCCTCACAGCCCTGTAGCAGGTTCCAGGACTTCCATCCAGCACTATCAGAACTTCTGACTTTTACCCTTTGTTCCATGTGTACTGTCTTTTATTTTCGGAATGAAATTGTTGAGGGACAAAATTCTTGTCTTTCAGCCAGGCAGTGGTAGCAAAGTCTCTTAATCCCAGTACTTGACTAAGTCTCTTAATCCCAGCCCAGTCTACAGAGTTTCAGGACAGCCAGGGTTACACTGTGAGGCCTATCTTAAAAACAGAAACAAAAAAACAGAACAACTTTCTTCCCTGCTGATTGCAGCTGGAAAAGTGGAGCTTCTTTGCCTTTCCATCTTGTCCCCCTGTCATTAGAGGTCTTAGTCCTCCGCCCTAAATAATGGGAACAAGCCTGTTCCTCAAACCCAAATGTTTATTTTATTTATTAACTTACTTTTGAGTCAGGATCTCACTATGTTGCCCAGGATGGCCTTAAACAATCCTCCTGCCTCAGCCTCCTGCCTAGCTTGCTGTATATGCATATACCACTATATTCAGCTTTCTTGTGTGTGGGGGGAGGTGGCAGAAGTTAAATGAGATGTGGAGCAAAGCTAGTAAAACAAAACAAACAAAACCCTATTTATATGTTACCTGTGTGTTCCAAACAATGTTAAGGCCATCTAAAGTCTGCTTTTATCAAGACATAACCTTTTGTTTGGTTTTATTGTTTTTCTAGATAGGGTTTCTCTGTGTAGCCTTGGCTATCCTAGAACTGGCTCTGTAGACCAGGCTGGCCTTAAACTCACAGCGATCTGCCTGCCTCTGCCCCAGATGCTGGGATTAGAGGCTTATGCCACTATGCCCAGGAGGACATACCTTTTAAGCAGCTTCCTCTTCAGGGCTCTAGATGATTGCTCCTGGTTCTCTATTTCTCTTTTGAACACCTGCTGACCCGCCTTGTTCTCACCTCCCCAGTTCTCCTCTGCTTGTTGTTGGCCCTCTTTGCATCTGGCCTCATCCACCGCGTCTGTGTCACCACTTGGTATGTATCTGACAGTTGGGCAAGGTACAGTGATGCCACACCAGATCCTCCTATGATGTTGCCAGTGTCTTCCCTCCCACCATGTACCTCCTCCTCTGTGTTCCCATTTTCATTCCCCTAGTTTCCCAATTGTGAACCTGAATTCTTTCCATGAAGCTGGTGTCTGCTCTGCTAGCAGCATGGTGTAATGACTTGTTTTCACCCTGTAGCTTCATCTTCTCCATGGTTGGTCTGTACTACATCAACAAGATATCCTCCACTCTGTACCAGGCAACAGCTCCAGTCCTCACGCCAGCCAAAGTCACTGGCAAGGGCAAGAAGAGAAATCAACCCTGAATGACAAATAAAGTGGATTCTTTGTAGTTCTGTCTGCAAGCTGTGATAAGTTGTATCCCTCATCTGCTGGGGCCTGAGCTTGGAAGTGCAAAAATGATCCACGGACCTGTGGGAAGAGAGGTTAAAGGTCAAGAGTGGAATACAGGAAGGGCTGCCTTTCAGAACCAGAGCAGAATTTATTATTGTTGTTAACTGTTGTGTATGTGTATGAATGTGTACATATATGTGGGTGCACATGTGCAGAGGCTACAAGAGTGTGGCAGGTACCCTGTATCATTCTCCAAAACCAGGAACGAGCTTGCAGTGAAAGTGGACCCCTTAAATTCTAGGTCATGGGGTTCCACCTGGTACTGTTACTCTGGCTCCCATCCTCAAAAGTGAACTTTTGTTCTTACCCTGAGCAAAAGAGCCTTTTGCAGCAAGGTCAAGGTGGGAGTCCCTACAAATGTCCATCTGTTCCACTCTAGCATGGACAAAGTGCCTGTGTGGATAAGGTCCTAGGTCAGTCATGAACCCTTGCCTCTGCTTTTGTGTTTTTTGTCTCCCCATCTTGTATCCAAGATATTAGGAAATTCATATTTTCTCAAGAGTATATTAAAGAACAGCCATCCCACAGTCTCAGCCAGTCTTGATGGAAATGAGGCAGGTGGCCCCCAGATCCTGTTCTGTACTGTCACCAGAAGCAGCTCTGTCCAGAGTGGTTGTACCTCCTCTCCTGGTGGATACCGTAGGCTTCAGGGAACACCCATGTTGGTCATTTCTGTATGCTCAGTAGTGCCCAATTATGGGAAGTAGGTTGGTAGGTTGGTTGAACGAAAGAACTTATCCTTCAGCCCTTCTAGAACAAAATTCTGCAGATTAGAGGCACCTAAAGGCTAGGGAATAAGGTTCAGTAAAGATGAATAAAAGAGTCAAAGGAGTTCTGGTATAGACGCCACACTGTGCCCTGTCATCGCCCCAGACAGAAAAGGAAGAATTCGCAGTTTACACAAAATGCCTGCAGAGGGCACTGTGAGTTCATCTATCCTGGACACTCAGGCAGAACTCTCCTGGCAGATTGGTCCTAAAGGGCAAGGGCTGCGCTAGTTCTTTGGAAGCCAACCTCGGGAACCCAAGGGGCCAGGCACCCTGCTGGGTGGGTAGAAGCTTGCATCCAATTCTTGGTCTGGGAGTAGGTCAGAGTTTCCAGTAGAGATCACAGTCTTCCTGAGGGTGGCCGTTCCAGGCTCCAGGCTCACCTAGTGAAGTTGCAGGAAAGTAAGAGAAGTCTGAGCCAGGCATGGTGGAGCATGTCTTTAATGCCAGCACTTGACGGAGGCAGAGGCATTAGAAGCCAGCCTGCTCTACAAGTCGAGTCCAGGACAACCAAGGCTACACAGAGAACCCTGTCTCAAGACAAAAAGAAGTGATATGTAGGGCCCTCTGAGGAATGGAGTGGGGTTGTCCTTAATAGCCCCCACCACCCCCCATCTATGGGAAGCTGGTTGGTTCTAGAGCTTACTGTCAGACTGACTTTCTCCCTAGCTGAAGTGGTAGCAGGGTAGGGTGCATATAGCCTGGGGATAAGGCCTCCTCAGTCCAGAGTCTTCTAGAAGGTTGGCTTGGGTGGAGCCAGGCAGATAGCATCACTAGGGGAGTGAGGGGAAGAGCAGAGGACAGGTGACTGAGCAGTGCTAAGGGATCTGGGCACATGCTACTACCTACTATGTAGAGCCAGGAGCAGCATGTCCCTTGGGGATAATGATCCATTACTCAGGAATTGGTGGGTTTACAGGGCAGATCGGCGCCAATAGCAGCTTTATACTCAGCCTATCTGTGTGTCTAGTTGTAGCCTATACACACCTGACCTTCTAATTAACCCTGGCAGGGATATCAAGGCCTCTAATCACAATCTTTACATAAAGGGGCCTGAGGATATGGTGGCTTGGCTTCCAAGACCTGAAGGTGAAAGAGGTGAAGGAACCTGGGACTCTGCTTCACCGGGAGGCAGTAGACCTGAGGGAGAGAGGAGCGCTCCCCTGGAGAACAGAGGGAGCCAGATGTTTCCTCCTGTTCACACACGTGGCGGTGACACCCGCAGGCACCCGCCGCCAACTCCGGAAACAGGAGTAAATAATACATGGGCGGAGTCAGTGTAGTCTGGCTGGAGGCGTATGGCCCCTGACCTGACTTGCTTCTTAGAGTCAAAGTTGGTACCACCCTCCAAGAAGGCAATGGGACATTGAGATTGAGGCAAGTAGGCAGAGCTGGTCTCCCTTTCCCGGGACAGGCACTAGCATGAAGAGCGCCTGGCATTTAGGGCATACCAGTAGGACAAGGCGGGACCTGGGGGCGCCCAGGGCAGGCAGGAGGGCTAGTCTGCGCCAGGCTTTGGCTCCAGCCCTTTCCGGCCCTTATTATCCTTGGTGAGAACCGGACACTGTTGTGTTCCCACTGGCCCCTGCCTCCACAGCTCTGCTCCCCAGGGCCTCGGGAAGGATGTTGGGAAACAAGAGAGGCCCAGAGACCCATAAGAAACAAGAGATGCTGAGAGACACAGAGACAGAAGCACAAGGGTAAGGGTTCAGTGAACTGCATACACTGAAATCTATTGTGAAATCACGCGTAGGGGGCTCTGTGGGAACCCCGGGAGAATGGAAAACTGGCAGCCCTGCCCTCTGGGGTGCTCTAGTCTGCTCTGCAGTTCTTGACTCGGGTTATAAATATGGCTACCTCCTAAGCAAACAATGGTCACAGCCCTAAGGCAGTCAGTGCACACAGCCCAGGTGTATTTCTTTGCCTCCTTTCCAGGGAAATGGAAGTTCCTGGGGGCTCAAGGGGCTAGAATCAGGATCTCACTCTCCAACCAACCCTTCCAGGATGGAAAGCCAGCTGTACATATGAGAGTTGTGCCCTAAATGCTATTTAGTGGAGTTCCTGCAGAGGCAAAGAGAGAATCCCTTAATGGCCACGGAGTTAGGCATTCTCCATACCTATAGCAAACAGCTTTAGACCAGCTACTGGTAGGGTAGACTTCAAAGGTTTCAAGACTTTCCCGTGGGCTATAGTGGGCAGCCACACCCAGCTAGCCTCTTCAGCACTGAGCCTGTACAGGGTGGGAATCCTGGGCCCACATGTCTCAGCAGCTCCTCCCCGGGACTCCTGCCAGCTGGGGAGAGATTCAGGTCCCTCTATCTATAGAGGTTCCGGCTGCACTAGGAGAAACCAGGCATGTGTCTACTTAACAAATATTTTTCTTGTATACGTAGAGTGTGTGTGGTGTGCACATGAGTATGCGTATTTATAAGTATGTGGATGGGAAGGTATGTACACAGAGGCCCAAAGCTGAAGTCTGGTGGTTTCCTCAGTTTCTCCCTGTTTATTTATTGAGGTGGAGTCTCACTGAGTCTGCAGATCACAGACCCAGCAAGTTAAGCTAACCAGCTTGCCCTGGCTATTCCTTGTCCCTGCCTTCTGGCTTTTAAGTGGGCTCTAGGGCTTAGAACTCCTGTCCTCACACAAGCCCTTTCTCCAGTCCCTAAACGAATAATTCTTAACACGCTGTTACAAGTGTGCTGGCTACACAATCATTACAGATTCATAGAAATTCCCAGAATAAGAAGCCAAGGTCCAATTTTATCCCTTCAAGGTCTGTGGTAATGGGCATACCAGCTTCATTGTGCTATTATGTGTTTTGTATATTTGAAAACTCAGAGAGATCCAGGCAGTGGTGGTGCAGGCAAAGAAAAGTTCGATCAGTTTTATGGCAAATCCCTTCTTTTTGTTTTACTAGAGTAACACTGTAGATTTAGCTGCACTGAGAGATGATACCAAAAATTTTCAGTTGGAAGCCCCTGGAAGCAATAAAGCCTACGCCCAGTGGCTTTCCTGAGCTAGGAGAGAGCCTCCAGGTTCCCTGAGCAGTTCTCACACCTCAAGAAAGCTGGAAAAGAAAAGCAGGGGCGCTCTCCTGTGCAAGAGGTGGAGCTCCATGCATGTGTGTGTGTATGTGTGCATGTTATATATATGTGTATATAGATTACATATGGTTTTTTGAGACAGGGTTTCTCTGTGCAGCCCTGGCTGTCCTGGACTCTCTTTGTAGACCATGCTGGCCTCAAACTCACAGAGATCAGCCTGCCTCTGTCGCCTCAGTGCTGGGATTACAGGTGTGTGTCGCCATGCCCTTTGTTGCTCCACTGTATATTTAGGGGAGTTGGAGAGCAAGAATACTTTCAGGTGCCATAGAGAAAAGCCGTACCCTGAGCACTGCCTCAAGCTGTTTCCAGGGATTTCTGGGACTGGGGTGTATGTATGCCCGTGCGAGGATGACAGAGGTGTGAGTGATAGAAGTAAGCATTGCAGAAACTCCACCCCTTCCAACCCTCTTCTAAGCTGTGCTCCCAGCCAGCTTTAGGTTTGTAGGCAGTGTGAGACAGTGGGGAAGAAATGCTTCTTGGCTTTGTTGTTGCTGTTTAATTTAATCTGTATGAGTTTTTCCCTGTGCATTTATGCACACCTAGTGTGCCTGGTGCCTGCAGAGGTCATAAGAGAACATTGAGTCTCCTGGAACAGATGGATGTGAGCCGCCATAGGGTGCTAGGAACCTAACTCAGATACTCTTAACCTGAGCTCTGCCACTTTTCTAGCCCCTGTTCTTTTTCTGATATAAAGTCTCAGATATTCCAGGCTGGCCTTGAGTTCCTTGCTTTGCCAAAGATTACCAATTTCTGATCCTCCTACTCAAATCTCCAGTGCTGGGACTGCAAGTGTGGGCCACCAAGCCTACCATTATTTGCCCTGGGTGTAGAACCCAGGGCCTACTGCACAGTAACAAGCAATCTACTCCCTGAACTACATCCTTAGCACCAGAGATGTGTCTCCAGTTAGACAGCTCTGAGGTAGAGTATGAACTCTGACATTGAGCAGGCCTGTTACAGGCACAAACTAAGTGACTTCCTTACACGTCAGACTCCTTGACCATAAAATGACCTGACTACCTTAGATTATAATGCTAAAGATTTTAATTAAGTCTGTGGGAAGCCCTGTATTTGAGGTGTTTATTTCGTTCCTTTCCTTCTTCCTTTCTTTTTTTCTTTTCTTTTTGTTTTTGTTTTTTTCAAGACAGGGCATCTCTGTTCAGCCCCGGGTGTCCTGGAACTAGCTCTGTAGATTAGGCTGGCCTCAAACTTAGAGATCTGCCTAGCTCTGCCTTTCAAGTGCTGGGATTAAAAGGCATGTACCACCACACTTGGGGAGGCAGAGGCAGGAGGATCTTTTTGAGTTCAAGGCCGGCCTGGTCTGGTCTACAAAGCAAGTCCAGGACAGTCAAGGCTATACAGGAAAACCCTGTCTCAAAAAGAAAAGGAAAAAAAAATACAGATCGAGAGAGAGAGAGAGAGAGAGAGAGAGGAAAAAGACATGAGCCCCCAGGCCCAGCAGAGAAATGTTTGTTTCTTATATGATAACAACACACCATTTAGCAGTGAGTTAAATCCAGCCCTGGAATTATATTTTGGATGAGATCAATTTCCCTTAAAAGGGGGAGGGGGAAGCAAGGCTAAGCCATATAAGTGAACTCTAGGTTTTAATGAACAATGCTGCCTCAAGAATAAGATGGGAGAACAATCAAGGATGATTCCTGACAACAAAAACCATGCATTTACACATGTACACCACACATACAAGCAAACATGCACACACACACACACACACACACACACACACACATGAAAATAGAAAAAGAAAAAAATAAAGTGGGACCAGGGGTGTAGCTCAGTGGCAGAACACCTACCTAGCACACAAGAAGTCCTGAGCTCAACCTCAGATTGAAAAAGAAAATTAGGGGACTAGAGAGATGGCTCAATGGTTAAGAGCACTGACTGTTCTTCCAAAGGACCTGGGTTCAGTTCCCAGCACCCACATGGCAGCTCACAATTGTCTGTAACTCCAGTTCCAAGAGATCTAACACCCTCACAAACACATACAAGTAGGCAGAATATCAATGTACATAAAATAAAAAAGTAAATAAAGTAATTTTAAAAAAATTAGACTGGTAGATTTTTTGAGTAAAGCAGATTACTGTTGTGTGTGACCTTCATCAAAACATCTGAAGATCAGATTATTAGAATGAGGGAGAAGTAAGCAGTGCACAGCCTTCCTGCTTGAACTGAAATCCTGGATCTTTCCCAGGGCTCCAGCCTACTGACCCACCCTTCAGGCTTTGAACAAGGCTGATTCCCTAACTTCTGAGCCAGTTCTTTAAACATCAGTCTCTCAGTTCCTTTCTCTGTGTCCCTGGTCCTGTTTTGTGGGAGAACCCTGACTCATACACTGTTATCACAAAAGGAAGGAAAGGCTAGAGTGACTGCAAGGCACTGCAGTCTTGGGACTGGCAGGGCAGCATACTGTCAGCATTTGCGGTTCCAGTGCTGAGGGCTCCCGCCCCCCAGCTTACACAGTTTTTTGTTTTTTGTTTTTTTCCTGCATTTATTTCTTTGTGTGTACTGTGGCATGCCTGTGGAGAATAGAGGACTAACTGTGGGAATCAGCTCTCTCCTTCACCATGTGGGTCCCAGGGATAGAACTCAGGCTTAGGGCAAGCACCTTTACTTAGCCGTCTCACCAGCCCTTTCCCAGCTTTCCTGAAAAAGCTTTCTTGCTTAATGCTTGCTTTCTGGCCCAAGATGGCCTCAGACATGTGGCAATCCAGTATCCTAAGCCTCCTATGTGATGGATATACAGCAGTTCACCTGGCTTCTTACTACTTGATATAATACATATTTGATTCCTTTTTATCTCTGTCCTGCCACTATCCACTTAGCTGATTGAAGGGGATTTTTCTGCTTACTAGGTAAGTCCTCAGTAATATTTTCTTTTTTGCAAAAGTGAGGGTTCAAACCCAGAACATACTGAGCCAGTGCCCCATTCCTGGTCTGTCCTTCTAGTAAAAGCCGTTTGTTTATTTATTGTTTTTACAGCAGAGTCTGACTGTGTTGTCTAGGCTGGTCTTAAGCTCATCCTAGCCTCTTGCTTCAGCTTCCCAAGTATCTGAGAACTAAGTGACACCATTGTACCCAGCTAACAATTGTTTGTAAAAGGCAGACAAGCACAAAAGAAACCAGGAATGTTAAACAGGAAGGACCATCTCCTCAATGGAGGAGATGTATGCCTGCTTTCCACACAGAAGGCTGGTAGTAGATATAGTTAATAGCCTGGCCAAATCCCTCAGACTATCCCAGTCTCTCCCTCCCTACACTTTTATCTTTATCTTTGTTTCTCAGTTAATAGAAACCATCCTTAGGAGAGATGTCATGTGTTTTATAGCTTGGTGACCTCCATGCTGTCTGTGTGACAGAAACTACACCAGATTCTCCCCTGGGCAGCTATCAAGCCCATCTATATGGAAGAGGTCACATATACTTTGCAAAAGAGTTTCAATGTAGTCACACCTTAAGCTTTATTGTGCACAATTGTTACCAGAAAACTTTTTCCCAAAATTGTACTCTATTTAAATATGTCTAAGATAAAATGCCCTGTGTCAGACTCTAGAAGTTTGAACCAGAACCGGCTAAGTCTGTATTGAATCTGATTTCCTTCCTGCCTCAGACAGATCATTACTCTGCTGGAAGTGACATGCATAGAGACCCCCCAAGGTGTTTGTTGACAGGACAATCAGGACAGCTACCGCACACCATGGCACACTGGGGCTCTTTGTTGAAGCTCAGCTTCTGCTTTGAGTCAGTTTGAAAACAATGAACTCAGGTGAGCCAGGTGCTTCTGCCAACTGCCCAGGTCTGTGTGTGGGTCCTCTCTTCCTAAAGCTATCATCTTGTCCTGTCTGGATGGTTTAGGTTATCCTGTCTGGAAGAGTTGACTCACCTGAGCTCATTCCCAGTCAGTGTGACATCTCTGAGCCGTCTTTTCCCTGTAAAGCCTGTCTGTAATCTTCCCAGTATGTGTTGATTATACGTATGACTGTTCTGTTACCCCTAGGAAACTGTGGGCAGAAATGGATACAGTCTGACTACCTGGAGCCCTCCTGAAGGACCCAGTAATCTTGCCACCTGTGGGTACCTGTGTGCAGGTCATAGGGTGAGCCCTTCCCTTCAACACAGACAGATTCAGCCCTCAAGCTCCTGGTGACCGACCTGGGCCTGGCCTATGCTAAGGAGCTCTCTACCCTTTCCACCACTGAGCTCTATGCCTAAGCCCCAACTACAAATACCTTTATTTGTTTTTATGTCTGTGCTTTGCCTGCCTGTATACACAGGCACTGTGTGTGTACCTAGTGCCTGCAGAGAACAAAAATGGGCACCAGATACCCTGGAGTGATAGATGGTTGTGAGCCACTATGCAGGTGCTGGGAACTAAACCCGGGTCCTCTGCAAGAGCAGTAAGTGCATTTGACCCCTGAGCCAAGGATCCATCTCCAGGAGTACTGCAAAACAATTGTTTTTAAAGATCTATTTATGTTAGCTAGGCTTAGTGGCACATACCTGTAATCTCAGCACTCTGGGAGGCAGAGGCAGGTGCATCCCGTGTGTTCAAGGCCAGCCTGATATACAAAGTGATACCAAGGCATCCACGGTTACACAGGGAAACCCTCTCTTGAAAAACAGAAAACAACAAAACAAAAAGATCTATTTTTATTAAGCCAGGTATGGTGGTGCACACTTTTAATCCTAGCACCCAATGAGTTTGGCCAGTCTGGTCTACATAGAGAACTCCAAGATAACAAGCACTATTTAGAGAAACCTCTTCTCCAAAAAACAGTAAAAAAATTACTTTTATTAATGTGTGGTACACAGATGTCTGTGGAGACCAGAAAAGGGTTGTAGATCCTGTGGGCTAGAGTTATAAGCAGTTCTGAGCTGGCTGATTTGAGCGCTGGGAACTGAATTCAGGTCCTCTGAAAGAACAGTGTATGCTCTTAATCTCTGAGCCTTCTCTTCAGCCCCCCATACAACACAGGTACTTTTCAGGGTTGCTAATCACCTGTCTGCGGCCAGTTTTCCCAGCCTTGTCTCCTGCCTTTTCCACCCCAGGAAGCATTTTTGTCTTGGAGACAGACACAAAGAATTACTCCGCATGAACTGTCACACCTGCACGCCTTTGTTCAGGCTGCTCCTCAGCTGTGTATGCTGCACAGCCCTCAACCTGCACAGCTCTTACTCATCTTTCCAGTCAGATGAGGTTCCTGGGCCTCCATGAGGGCTTCCTCCTAGGCAACCCAGCCTTCCTTCTCTGTGATCTGGTTAGTAGTGCCCATTATTCACTCTTCAGTGTCTAGGATAAGGAGCACTCAGGTTTAGAATATGCCCTTCTAAGCTAGAGAGGTAGAAAGTGCCAACAACCATGTGCTTAGCATGTGCAGAAGTAACTTCCCTCAGACAGTTTTGAATGATACAAGGTAGGGGAGAGAGTATTTAGCAGATATGTTTACTATGTCCACGGATATTTTATCTGTAGAATGTCTGTATTCAATGGCTATGCCTGGTGCCCTAAGAAGCCAGAACATGTCAGATCCCCTGGAACTGTAGTTACAGATGGTTGTGAGCCATGTGTGAGTGTCTGAGTGTTTTAATTTCAGGTCATCTGAAAGGGCAGTATATGCTGTGTGTGTGTGTGTGTGTGTTTTGAGACAGGGTTCTCTGTGTAGCCTTGCCCTTCCTGGACTCTGTAGACCAGGCTGTTCTGGAACTCACAGAGACCCACCTGCCTCTGCCTCCAAGAGTGTGCGGTATTTGCTCTTAACCGCTGAGCTATCTAGTTGTTGTTATTCTTCTTTTTCTTCTTTTGGTTTTTCAAGACAGGGTTTTCCTCTATAGTCCTGGAACTAGCTCTGCAGAGGAGGCTGGCCTTGAACTCACAGAGATCTGCTTGCCTCTGCCTCCCAGTGCTGGGATTAAAGGTGTGTGTAACCACTACTCAGCTCACATAGCTATCCTTAACAAGAATTACTAACTCCTGTTGCATGCCTCTGGATGACTCTTTTTTTTTTTTTTTTCACCTAGTCTGTAGTACAGGCTGGCCTTGACTTCATCACAACCCTTGCTTCAGCTTCTCAAATGCTGAAGTTACAAGCCTGAGTCACCACAACTGGCTACTGTGTTAACTTAAAAATGTACTAGATAAAAGGGACCTGTGTTGGCTCAGGGCACCCCAAGACAAGGTTTTCAGCACAAAGGAGATTTATTTGAGCAGAGGGACGAAGGGCAGGGAATAAGAGAGACAAAGACGTGATAAAGGAAAAGGGAGAAGGGAGAAGGGAACAACAGAGAGGGGGAAGGGCTGTTTGTCCCTGGAAACAAAGGACTGCCTGTGGACTGAGAAGAGACAGACATGGCCAATAGGCAAATGGTGGTTTATAAAGGTAAAAGGGGAAACCCTTTTAGGGTGTTAGGATGAGGTGTTTAATTTTTGTTTTGTTGTTGTTTTGTTTTGTTTTTTTTTGAGACAGGGTTTCTCTATGTAACCCTGGCTGTACCGGACTCCGTTTGTAGACCAGGCTGGCCTTGAACTCACAGAGATACACCTGCCTCTGCTTCCCTAAGTGCTGGGACTAAAGGCGTGCACAACCCACTCAGCTCATACTAAGTTCTTTTTTAATTTTAATTTTATTTATGTATATATATTCAGACTAACCTCAGATTCATTATGTAACTAAGGATGACCTTGAATTTGTGATCCTCTTGCTTCCTTCTTTCAAGTGCTGGGATTACAAGCATGTACCAGCATACCCAGTTTATAATTTTTTCCCTTCTTATTCTGTTCTATTGAGTTGGTGAAGGAGATGGACAACTCTGGAGTCAGATTGTCTGGGTTTCATTTTCATGTGCATAACAGGGAAAATAATAGAGTGTGTTTCATATGGCTATTGTGATGACTAGATGAGCTAAGGACATTAAGCACTCTGCATTGTATTTAGCACTTAGCAATGATCTCTATCTGCCCATTCCTGTGCCGACCAAATAAAACAGGAAGCTCGCTCAGAATGTAGTTTGGAGTTAGATAGCATAGTAGGGCCTCTTCCATCAGGCTTGGTGGGGCACACCTGTGATCCCAGCACTCAGGGAGGCAGAGGCAGGTGGATCTCTGTGAGTTAGAGGCCAGCCTGGTCTACGAAGTGAGTCCAGGACAGCCAAGGCTACACACAGAAACCCTGTCTTGAAAAAAAAAAAGTAGTGTCCCTTCTTATTTCGTGAACTTGGGCAAACTTAGCTTTTTATGTGTCTCAGTGTTTTCATTCATATATGAAGATACAAAAAATACCTACTGTGTGGAGGGAGGAACGAGTGGTAAATAGGATTAGAATACATTCCATGAATTTCTCCAAAATTAATAAAAATTTTAATTAAAAACTTCCTATTAGCCAGGCATAGTGGTGCACTTGGGAGGCAGAGGCAGGTGGATCTCTATGAGTTTGAGGCCAACCTGGTCTACCAATTAAGTCCAAGACAGCCAGGGCTAGGCAACAACAGAGAAACCCTGTATCAAAAAACAAAAACAAACAAAAAGTAATAATAATAATAAAATAAAAATATATTAAAAACTTTCTCCTGAAGGGACTGGAGTGGTTAAGTGCCTGCTGCCCTTGCAAAGGATCTGAGCTTGGTTCCTGGCACAAGTGCCAGGCAACTCTAGGGGATCCAAAACCCTACTGCAGCATGCTGTGACTATAGTGTCACACAGGCCAATGTGCACAAAAGCCCCTTCAGTGAGTAGTCATTTTTCTGGTGATGATCATTATTAAATTCTTTTTTTTTTTTTTTTTTTTTTTTTTTTTTTTGCTTTTAAGGGGATTTTTTTTGAAGGGATAAAGTGGGGAGGTTGAAAAAGATGCTAAGCACCAAGGCACTGATCCTTTCTCCGGTTCTGCTCTGTGCTGCCTCAGAGGTCTAGCCAGGCCTGGGTCTGCCTCCTTCCTGAGGAGAGCTGGCCCGCCTTCTGCCAGCCTTGCTTTTCCTACTGTGGGCTGACATGACCATGGGGCAGCCAATATGCAAGACAGCATTTGGGTGTGGACAAGACCATGAGGGTTAGAAGCACCCTGGGCATCCACATTCATGACATAGGAATTGGGCTCTACACCAGGAGCTGCTTAGAGCTCTGCACCAAGCTCTGCTTCTTGTCTTTCCTCTTCTGCAGGGGGGTGAGGGAAAGCCTTTGTGTCGGACATGCTGCTTCTAAGATTTTCCTCTTTATTTCTAAATAAGTATTTTTTTTTCCTTGTTTCCAGTTTTCTTGATTATTTTTTGGTAATGTTTGGGGATTGAAACCAGAACTTTGTGCCTATTGGCACTGTCTCTTAGTAGACTTGATGCCATAGAACAAAGATTTAGTTGTCACTAATCCTCATTTTCCTAATATACTTTCTTATCTTACTTTTTTGTTTGTTTGTTTTATTTTTCAAGACAGGGGTTCTCTGTGTAGCCCTGGCTGTCATGGAACTCACTCTGTACACCAGGCTGGCCTTCAACTTCTAGAGATCTGCCTGCCTGTGCCTCCAGAGTGCTGGGATCAAAGGTGTGCACTACCACCCAGCTTCAGTCTACCATTATCTTCACTTTGTAATTTCCAAGTGGACCCTCAATCCACTTAGACCAGACTTTTTTTTTTTTCTTTCTTTCTTTTTAAATCAGGGTCTTCCTTCTGTAGCTCATATTGGCCTTGAACTCGGAGCAATCCTGCCTTTTGAGAACTGGGATTATAGCTATGCACTATATCCCCTGGCTTAGTGAGGACTTCTCGAGTCCTCATTTACTTTTTATTTTCTCCCAACAGAATTGCTTCAAGCTGGGTTTGGTAACACATGCCTTTAATCCTAGCACTTGGAGAGAGGGCAGTTTTCAGCTACATATCATACTCTAGGCCAGCCTGGAGTACATTAGACTCTGTCCTCAAACAGAACAAAAACCAGTTTGGAAACGTAGCTCAGCAGTTAAGTGCACTTGCTGCTCTTCCAGAGGATCTGAGTTTGGTGTCTATTGCCAGCGTCAGGGAGCTCACAACCACCTCTAGCTCCAGCTCCTGGGGATGTGATCTCTTCTGACCTCTGCAAGCACCAAATGTACACAGCACACACTCATGCATATGTGTGCATATGCACACATAAATAAAAAAATTAAACCCAATCAAAACAAAGACCCCTCTTGTTAAATTGGAACTCTGCCTAAAGCCAACTAACCCTTTATCATATTCTGCAATGGTCCTCTTTTCTTTTGTTGTATTTACCTGAAATCACAGGTATGTGCCATTCTTACCATGACCAACCAGCTTATTTCACACAGGGTCTCAAACTGAGCTTCAACGTTATCGTGAGTACTTAGTAAAATCCTATTTCAAAGTAAAAAGGGCTCAGTGGTGGAGAACTTGCCTAGCAGGTATGAGCAGCTTGTTCATCTTTAGTGTTTGGTGGGCGTTTTGGAAGAATGCTTGAATGAGTGGGGTTTCTGCGCTGGAGAACTGAGTTTAAGGGGGGAATATATTGTGTTTACACAGCATTCTGCCTGCACACCAGATCTTATTATAGATGGTTACAGATGGTTATGAGCCACCATGTGGTTGCTGGGAATTGAACTCGGGACTTTCGGAAGAACAGCGAGTGTTCTTACCCTCTGAGCCATCTTCCCAGCCCTTGTATTTTCATCTTAATGCAAGATTTAGGCATATATTCAGACTTTTCACAGGTCCCAGATGTCTAAATGTGGGTCCCCCAAAACACAGCGCAAAAACTCCTGGACTCAGCCTGCGATTTTCGAACAGCGCTGTGTAGGCTGCGTAACACTCTGCCTTTGAACGCGGCCGGAAGTTCTCCAGGCATTGTCCAGAGAACTACAGTTCCCAGAAGGCAGTGCGGAGGAAGGCGGTAGTAGAAGAGGACTTCCGGACGCCGATGCTGGCCTTGTCAGCGCCACACGTAGAGGTACGCTTGGGTGTCGGGCAGAGTGGAAAGGTGGAAAAGGGTGGCTGTGACTAGGTTGAATGTCAGATGCAGATAATGGTAGAAAGGATCCCTAGCTTTGATTTCTCTCCCTGCAGCAAACATGACGAAGTTAACCCAATGGCTTTGGGGAGTGGCGCTCCTGGGCTCTACCTGGGCTGTCCTGACCATGGGAGCTCTGGGCCTGGAGCTGCCTTCCCCCTGCCGGGAGGTCCTGTGGCCACTGCCTGCCTACCTGCTGGTGTCCGCGGGGTGCTATGCCCTGGGCACTGTGGGCTATCGCGTGGCCACATTTCACGATTGCGAGGATGCCGCCCGAGAGCTACAGAGCCAGATCCTGGAGGCCCGATCAGATTTAGCCCGCCGGGGGCTGCGCTTCTGACACCTTCACCCATTCCAATCTGGACATCCTTCCTCATTCCCCATTAAAGTGCAGTTTTATTTTCTAACCTTGTTTAGTTTTGAATATGGAGGGTAGGTATTGGAGATCTCTATATACCAGAGGTCAAGAAGTGAGAGGCAGGAAAGCCACCTTTAGCGTTGCATTTTGGTGTTCTGTCCCCTTCTCAAGACTTTTTTTTTCTTGTTTTTTAATAGGATCGCAATATCCTATTACTGGTCTCAAAGCCAGCCATGTGGTTGAGGATTATCTTGATTTTCAATCTCTCAAATTCTCTAATTACAGACTTAAACCACTATGACTAGTTTAATGTGGTGCTGGGGCTTGAACCTACTGGGCAAACTTTTAAGCCCTCAACTGAGCCTGTTTTGTTTATTTGTTTAGACAGTTTTCCTAAGTAGTCCAACCTGACCTACAACTTGCCCAGGCCATTCTCAATCTATGATCCTCCTGCTTCAACCTTTTTGTTTGTTTTGAGACAGCCTTGGCTGTCCTGGATTCACGTTGTAGACCAGGCTGGCCTCAAACTCATAGAGATTCACCCGCCTCTGCCTCCCTGAATGCTGGGCTTTCAGGCTTCTTAACACAAGGCTGGGCAGGAAGCATGTATACCTAACTTCCATCCTTTATAACTTAAAAGTTTTTGTTTGTTTTTCTTTTTTAAAGGTCCTCATTTTTTAATTTATTTTTATTTTTATTATTAGTTACATTTTATTAACTCTGTATTATCCCAGCTGTATCTCCCTCCCAATCCTACCCTCCCCCCATCTCCTCCCTGCCCCTTTCCAAGTCCACTGATTGGGGAGGACCTCCTCCCTTTCATCTGACCCTGTTTTATCAGGTATCTTCAGGACTGGCTGCAAAGTCCTCCTCTGTGGGGGGAGGTCAACCTCATGTGTCTTTCTAACTTCTAGTTCTTTCAGATACCTTTGCTGAGCCAATGCTACAGGCTCAGATACTAGACCTATCATCTTTCAAATCAGGCAGGTTGAGAATGCTGAAGAAAGCACAGCCTTGCAGGCAGGGGTGGGGAAACAGTTTATTTTAAGGCACATTCTACAGATACCACCCACCCCAGCCTCCAAAATGAGAAAAGATAATCTCTTTAGAAAACTGTGATTCCATCCCATAGGTCCCTCCTGACCTAAGTAAAAACCTTTGATCCCTCTTATTTCCAAAGTCAACTTCTCACAACCTATTGCGTCCATGAAATTGGTCACGAAGACCAGCAGAAACAGGAGCTCTGTTTGGTATCAGGCTGGCACTAAGGTGCCTGTGGTCATGTTTGTAGAAGGCGGTATTTCCTGTCATGCTCTGGGGAGTACTTGCAGAAAAGCCCAAGGCGGATGAAGCTGGTAAGGATCCCTGGAAGGTTGGGCACCTGCAATCAAAAAGCTGCTGTAAAGACAGGAACTAGTTTCTACTTTGTAAACAAGTTGTCCCATCCAGAATCTGCTCACCATGATGTATGGGTCTCTGAGTCGAAACCCATAGAGGGACCAGGAGGCAGAGGAAAGGAGGGTGGCGATGGTGAGTGAGAAGGAGAGACGCTGGGTTGATTTAGTCTGAATGATCTTGGCCTGTGGCAAAAATACTGGTGGTTCAGGTTCATAATACGTTCCTGAACTCTTGCTAGAGAATTCCCTCGAGAAAAAAACGGAAACCCCTCTGATCTGCCACCCAGCCCTTTCCGGCATCCCACTTGTCCATGTAACTCTTTCCAAGTGCTGACTCCAGCCCCACCAGAGTACTAGCCATCCCTAGCTCAGGAAGTCTAACCCTTATCTGTTAGCCAACCCCACTCACCAGGTCAGCCAGTGGGGAGACGTACATGCTGATAGTAAAGACACTGCAGAAGATGCCTAGCTGCTGAAGCCGGGCCTCAAGGTCTGGCACCAGAAGCCAAAAGTATCCATAACCCAGGAGAAGGACACTCAGCAGGGTTCCAGTCTGGAGGAGCGCCGCGTGCTGCAGGGAAGAGGTGCCTTACTTGCATATGTACCAGAACACTGATTTCTCTGCTGGAATTGCTTCATCCTGACCCTATCCATGCTCTAGTGGGGAAATCAACGTTTTATCCCAGCCTTCATGTAATTTTCTGTCAGTTACTTGAAGGAAGTCTCATCCACACAACATTGGAGGTCTCCAAGGAAAGGGAAAATATCTTCTTTTTCTCCGTCCCCTTTCACGTGAGCTTACATATACACTGTAAGAGGCTAATAAATGTGTGATTGAGAGGGAAAGCAGAGCTAAGAGCCATTCTTATCCACTGGACCTGATCCTGATCCTGACCCTACAGGAACTACCAGAGACAGCATAGCATAGTCCTCTCCCAGCTTGTTGCAGAGCACAGGGTAGCACCCCACTGGGCTACATAAGCCACCAGCCTGTGAGCACGGGGAGGGTGGGTGGCTGTGTGTTTATTCTGTAGGCTTGGCTTCATGGAAAGGAGAACCAGAAGGGCCTTCTGGGAAAAGGTAGTAGTGCCATTCTTCTAGTTTTCCAGGAAGTAAAATAGCATATGCTCTGCTAAGATGGCAGGGCGTGCAGCAGAGGTGGGTGCAAGGGAGGGCCTCTACCTTCTGAGGACTGTAGTGCAGATATGCCAGGATGTAAAGAGTCTGAAGCACAGCACCCACGGCATTGACAATGATGAGGGTCACATCTCCCTTCAACACTCCATAACTCAGCCAGCCCAGGTTGCTGCGAGGGGAGGAGGATTATGGTCCAAGGGGCTGAGTGTTGCAGTGGGTCCCCAGGGAGCTCTTATACCTCCCTCAGCCTTTCCCACCACAGCCCAACAACATTCTCACTTGACATCCGTGGTGAGAAAAGGCAGGAACTGGATGCTGTCCACACTCCGTGTCGTCTGCATGTGCCTGAGGTCCGAGCTGGAAGGGACCCAAAGGGAATTGTTAGGAATGGGTAGAAGATTCCTCAGTGCTTGTCACCCACCCTGAAGGACAAGCAGATCTCCTCCCTCAGACTTAGCGGCCAGCTTCGCCTAACACCCCAGATCGCCCAGCCCGATTCCACTTTCATTCTGGGTTCCAGATGCAGCCAGGAATTGTAGCCACGTCTCTTGACCACTTTCCTTTCTTGACTTCCTGGTCCTGCCCCAGCCCAGTTTATCCGCGCTCTCACAGGCCAGTGGAGAACATGCCCAGGGTGAAGAGCACGCAGGCACTGGAAAGGAAAGAGTCTGCTGCGCCGCCAGCCTCCATCCCTCCGGCATCAGTTTTGCGACCAGTGTTGCGCGCCCCGGGCTCCGGCTTCAGCTGAAGACAGCGAAGCCCCGCCCCTCCCGGCGGAACAGCGCCGGAACCCGCCCTCGACGGAACTGCACCGGAACTGGGGTCCATGCCATATCAGCTCTGCGTACTGGGCGGGTGCTTCGACGTAATGTGACGGTCTGGGTCCTGATCTTGCTCTTCAGATTGCGTTTAGTGGTTTTAGTAGGGACCGTGCATTTTTCTCCCACCCAGTCCCTGCTCATAACTCCGAGCACCCCTTGGATCATCTAGACCACTAGCCTCAACTTCTGTGTTCTTATATGTCCTTGTGTGTTAGAACCCAAGCCCCAAATTTAGTCTCACCCAGTCTTCAACGAGCCTCCTATTCAGTGTTCCATTATCAGAACCTTGGTCACCCCAGCTTTGGGAGGTTTTCCCTGGGAGTTATTGTCAGACACCTGAAGAGCAGGGATTGGCATCTTCCTCCAGATGCCCTCCTCTACACTACCGACTTTATCCGTGGGCAACCCTAGCCCTGGCCCCCTGTTCTAACATACTCGCTGCTGGGAACTTTCCTCTCCCAGCCTCCCACGCAACTCTGCTGGTGGGGCTGCGCATATGCTGGCATCCAGCTCCCTGACTCACCCAGACAGCATGAGTACCTGGCTGGTATGCCAAAGCCCAGCGCTTGAGGCTGGTGAGAGTGGGATAGACGTTGGACAGAAAGAACTTAAGAGTGGGTGCAGAGAAAAATCCAGTCCATTATTATAGGGAATTCTCCTGCAGAACCCTCATAGGAGGAAACATCTTCCCTTTGGATTTTGTTTTGTTTTTTTAAAGACAGATAAAGAAGTAAAAACCGTATCTTTCTTCCTCCTGATCCCAGCCATTCACTTATTTTGTCTTCTTTTGTGAGACAAATTCTCACTGTAGCCCAGGGTTCCATCAACATTTTGGCAATCTTCTTGCTTCAACCTTCTGAGTGCTGGATTACAGGCATGAGCCACCATGCCTGGTTATTTATGTTTTGTGCTACTGAGGACTGAACCCAGGGATTACACACATTAGGTTAGCACTCTACTTTTTCTGTTTGTTTTTTCCGAGACAGGGTTTCTCTGTGTAACCTTGGCTGTCCTGGACTCACTCTGTAGACCAGGCTGGCCTTGAACTCAGAGATCTACCTGCCTCTGTTTTCTCAAGTGTTTCTCATTGGGCTAGCACTCTACTTCTTGAGGTACATGTTCAGCCCTTTTGAAGCATGGTCTCAGTTGCCCGTGCCATCTCAAACTTGCAGTCTTCCCACCTCAGCCACAAGATTAGCCGAGATTACAGGTGTGCCTCACACCTGCCCAGCTGCTTCTGCTTCAGCACAGTAGAGACTCTGTGGTCATAAGTCAACATGGAGAAGCAGAAAAGCATGTCCAAAAAAATAAAAAAACAAAAACATTACTTTATTCTGAATTCAAGAACATTATATAAAAAAGCCCTCCAGTTTTAGAAATGAGCAGACACAGCACATTTTCTATACAGACACTGTACATGTGGGTCCTGCCCTTTAAGCTACACTCTACACAGACTGTACACAGGGGCACTGCCCTTACAGCTATACTCTAAAGCCAGGCTGATATAGTCCTCCTGTTGGCACAGCAACAAGGAATGCTACCCCTGGGATGGGGAAGACGCAGTCAGTGCCTGGCTACAAACCTCTCTGGCAGCCTAGCAGGTAGAAATCTTGCCGAGCTGCTGGGTCATGCTGCCTCTCCTGTACCTGGCTCCCATGCAGGAAGCTGTCTCAAGCTTTTCCTTCAGTCTGGACATCATGGCTTTCTTGGCGAAGAACGTCTTTACCAAGTTCAGAGTCCAGCTGCATGAGCACAGGCTCTTCCTGCTCATCTCCCATTGGGCCCTCTTAATGGGCCGGGTGTGCACAGCTGTTTCTTTGGCTTAAAGGTAGAAACGGAAGGGAAAAGGCCTTCCCCACTTCCTTCTCCATCCCTCTGAAGTCGAGGCAGGGATGGCACAGTCAGGCGATGAAACTCCTTTGGGTTGAAACCCTTAATACTGAACCTCCAGAGGCTTCTTGTGCACAAGTGGCAGCTTGTGCGTGTGGTGGGAGAGGTTCCCAGGGCCGAGCTTTGGGGTGCTTCTCCCTGCCCCTTGCCCAACTCCAATCCTTAAGCCAGGTGAAGCATATGCCTTCACTGAGTTTGCAGCAGCAGCAGTGGCAGGAGCAGCACAGTCCAGACTAGGGGGAAGAGGCGGGGGGCGGCACTGTGACCAATGCTATGCAGAACCTGCACCTCCGGGTCATCTGCATGGTGAGAGGGCAAAGATGGACAAGGTGAGTGGCTCACTGTTTGCACTGCTTCCAGCCCCTGTGTGGTAGAGTAGCCACCTCTAGTGCTCAGCCTCCTTGAGCAAACCCCTTCCTGTGACCCATTGGCTTGAGATACCTACCTGCTAGAAGTCTCTTCTCTTGGGGGTTGACATGCGCCTGAGGACTATGAGCTGGAAGATAAGAATGGTAGTAGATCAGTTATTGCACCAGGAGGCAGAGAGGCAGCTTCCTCCCACCCCAGACCACTACACCAAGCTCAGCATGGATGGAAGGAAGAGGTCCATAGGACCTGACACTCACTGATTTTGCCATTGACAGTCACCTTCAACTTCAAGCACTGGGTTTCCTGGTGGTAGATAGGTTTGGCTGTAAAATAAATCCATAGGATGTTAAGGAAAGAGCCTTTGCTAGAAGATATGCACTCAGATTCGTTTGACTCTGCTTTCTCAGTGCCCTGCTTATGTTAACATTTCTATTTACTTAAGACAGGGTCTCACTATGTAGGCTTGGCTGCCCCAGAACTTGCTATGTAGACAAGGCTGGCTCCAAACTCATAAAAATCTACCTTACCTCTGCCCCCTGAGGGCTGGCTAAGGGTGCTCAGCACCACACCCGCCATTATTATTTAATTTTAAAATTGTCTTTCTTTCTCTTTCAAGTATGTCATGGCACATGTGTGAAAGCAAGATCACAAATTTTAGGAGTCAGTTCTTGCCTTCTATCTATTTCTGCACTGCATGCTCAATACGGTTGGTTTTCTTTCTTTCTTTCTTTCTTTGACAGGGCTTGCTGTCCTGGGATTGATCAGATTGGTCTCAAACTCACAGAGATTCAAATTCCTCTGCCTCCCAAGAGCTAGAATTAAAGGCATGCACCACCACACCCCACCAAGGCTAATTTTCTTGTTTCTGCCTTCTATCTCCTTACAGGGATGCTGGGATTACAGATGTATGCTACAGCATCTGGCTTTTTATTGAGTTCTGGAGCTTGCAGCTGGCTTATGTGGGTTCCAGACAAAATTTAGGTTCTCAGGCTAGTGCAAGAACTACTTTAAAAAACTTAATTAAATTTTGGGGAGACAAGATCTCTTGAAGCCCAAACTTGCCTTGAACTTGTTATATACAGCTAAAGAACTGCTGAGCCTTCTGGCTCTCCCTTCTGAGCACTGGAATTATAGACAAGCATCACCCCAAACATTTATTCAGTGTTCGTAACATGTTTGGAGGTCAGAGGACAATTTGGAAAAGTCCTTCTTCAATCACATGGGAGCTGGGGATCGAATTTATGTTGTCAGGTTGGCAGCAAGTGTTTTTTTATTTGCTGAGCTATCTCATTGGCTCTCTTTATTAGTTTTTTTGTTGTTTTGTTTTTTGAGACAAGGTCTTAATATGGAACCCAGGCTGGCCTTAAACCATTAAATTCATCAACGGTTTCTGACACCCTGAGGAGAAAGTCTGAACCCCTATTAGTATTTGGGCCCCAAGAATATGTCTTATCTACTTCCCAAGCCCATCACTCATTCCAAGAGCACCTGAAGTGGTCACTGTCTCTATGCTGTGCTCTTGTCCTTGTCATTCCACACTCAGGCTTTTCTGTCTTTGACCTTGGGCAGGTACACAGGGCATTTTCCCAAGTGCCCTGTGTTCATTTCTATCATATCACACTCTTCTCTTGGCCTGCTGATTTATATGGGTTCCTTCCCCAATTCCCTGAGGACAGGGGCTAGGAGTGCTTTTTAATCTTTGTGCCTAAGACACACCTGAAGTTTGCTCCACCTCTGTATTAACGGGATGAGAGGAAACTGAGTTTGGACTTGGAATGGGAGGCCCTGTGCTACTTGACTCTCCACTAAGCATGCACTCAGACACACACTGATGGCCACCAGTGCTCTGTGGCCTATCCCTTGTGCACTCACAGATGTAGTAGTAGCTGTGTCCTTCCTTGAACTCCTTGCCCAAGGTGAAAGGC